>NC_086445.1:575114403-575714403 GCF_028390025.1 Pseudophryne corroboree
ACCCCTTCGGCCTCCTCCACGTCCAGACTTCCCTCCTCGAACTCGGCCATCACCACCATTGACTCCTTCGCTAACCTTTTCTCCAGGAGGAAGTTGAGATCTTTAAAGTACCACAGCTGCGGCACATACACCTTGTCTGAACAGAGACCTCTTGGACTCCTCCACCTTGCGATTTTCTTTCATAAAGACTTTCCGTAGATTGGCGATCTTCTTTCGGACCCAGGCCACCGAGGCAGCAGAGAAGGTGGGCTTGGAGTACTCCACCATGCGCGTATAAGCAGCCTCCCTCTTCTGCTTGTTGCTGTAGCCCGGTGAGGACGTCAGCCACAGACACTCCTCCTCGCAGTACAGGCTGATGAAGCCGGAAAGAAACTCGCGGTTCTCATAGGACATCTGCAGAATGCAAAAAAAGGAAAATTCAAAAACATGAAAAAAGTTAAACTATTCAGGTTAAATAAACTTTGTTTTCTAGTTAAAGTTCCATTATTCTGGTTAAATAAAGTTTGTTTTCTAGTTACTGGTGTGAGTTATCTGAAATATGTAGTGAGAATACATTGGTGTGCAGGGTGTAACAGCATAACGGTGGGATGTGGATTGCAGTGGTGCAGTATAATGGCGTTTAGGGCGCGACTGGCTGGGGCTTGCAGTAGTGCAGCATTTTGGGCAGGGTGCCTGTATAATCGTGGGTAGAGCAGCAGAAACGGTGGGCAGTGTTGTTAAAAAAGAATAGTAGTCATTGGTGGCCAGTGGCGCAGTATAATGGCGTTTAGGGCGCGGCCGCATGGGGCTTGCAGTAGTGCAGCATTTTGGGCAGAGGCCTATATAATCGTGGGTAGAGCAGCAGAAACGGTGGGCAGTGTTGTTAAAAAGGAATAGTAGTCATTGGTGGCCAGTGGCGCAGTATAATGGCGTTTAGGGCGCGGCCGCATGGGGCTTGCAGTAGTGCAGCATTTTGGGCAGGGGGCCTGTATAATTGTGGGTAGAGCAGCAGAAACGGTGGACAGTGTTGTTAAAAAAGAATAGTAGTCATTGGTGGCCAGTGGCGCAGTATAATGGTGTGTAGGGCGCGGCTGGCTGGGGCTTGCAGTGGTGCAGCATTTTGGGCAGGGGCCTATATAAATGTGGGTAGAGCAGCATAAAGGGTGGGCAGTGTTGGTAAAAAGGAATAATCATTGGTGGCCAGTGGTATAGCCTGCCTACCTTGTGCGGTGATTGGGAGCTCAGCAGGGTGCTTGCAGCCTCCTCTCCAGTCATGTGCGCAGTGAGGGGAAGAGGAGTGGCCAGGAAGTCATCTCCTGTCTTCACATATTGCACATCGCGGTGTGAAACATCGAAAGTGATAAAAAACAGCATGCGATCACACCCCGATTCGATAAATATTAAGTGCAGCACATAATATCTTGAGACGCGAGATTCGACTGGCGTGCCCGCACATCGCGTCGAAAGGTACCTAAAATGTGCATACAATCCCCCGATTTCTCTCACAGATCCAGTTGAAATTGAAGGTTAGTACCGATTATCTCACAAGTGTATGGTCACCAATAGTCTGGCGGCAAGCAAGAGCGGGCGGGACTATCAGATAGCAGCGCCCCGGGTGGTTGCCCTGCTTGCCCGCCCCTAGAACCGCCACTGAATGTACACATAGAATAGAGAAATTAGTACTGTATCTTTACAGTGATATAAAGTGAGTAAATGCAGGTAAAATGTAAACAATATAGTCACAATGCTAATGACTGAAATACTGTTCTAAGGAGTATATTTATTAAATTGCGGGAATTTAGAAGTGTAGATGTGCCCATAAAACAACCAATCGGATTCTACTTATTTATCTAGCACCAGCTAGAAGATAATAGCTAGAATCTGATTAGTTGCTATGGGCAACATCTCTACTTCTAAAAAACCACACTGTAGTAAATATACCCCTAGGGGTCAATACAAAAGCAGGCAATCAGTAGTAGATAGACAGAACAGCAGGTGTCATCATCATCATCATCATCATTATTATTATACTTTTTGTGTATTTTTAGGGCTCCAGTGTATAGACAGACATTGTCTAGATAGTTAATAGGTCCACACCATCTGGTCAACATGGTAAAAAAGTCTTCACGTATTTGTCAACTTTTGCTTGATTTTACAACATCCACATGAACTACAATTGGGAATAGTAACCTGCTGAGGGCAACAAGGCACCTTGTTGAAACATGGCGAGCAAAGCGAGCCCGAGTGGGTATACATTTGCAATAATTGTGGTCACCAGTGGAGTAACTAGCAGATCATTTTTTTCCCCCAAGCCAAAAAACAATCCCCCCAATTGCCATTTGAAAAGCAAAGAATTTACGCACCTTAGGCGCGCTAAAAAGGCGTGGCCTCACTAAAAGGGGTGTGGCTTTGCTAAAAGGGGCATAACATTGCAGGAAAATACTACCTTATACCCCAGTTTTGCAACATGCATGCCCAAGCATTGGCCACCACAGGAAAGTAATAATTCTGATTCATGCCCCTTACATTATTTGTAATTTTTCCTCTTTATAGTAATGCCCCTTACACATTATGGCACACACTGCAATGGCCCTCAAACATTGGGGGTCATTCCGAGTTGTTCGCTCGTTATTTTTTTCTCGCAACGGAGCGATTAGTCGCTAATGCGCATGCGCAATGTCCGCAGTGCGACTGCGCCAAGTAGATTTGCTATGCAGTTAGGTATTTTACTCACAGCATTACGAGGTTTTTTTTCGTTCTGGTGATCGTATTGTGATTGACAGGAAGTGGGTGTTTCTGGGCGGAAACTGGCCGTTTTATGGGTGTGTGCGAAAAAACGCTGCCGTTCCTGGGAAAAACGCGGGAGTGGCTGGAGAAACGGAGGAGTGTCTGGGCGAACGCTGGGTGTGTTTGTGACGTAAAACCAGGAACGAAACTGACTGAACTGTTCGCAGATGCCGAGTAAGTCTGGAGCTACTCAGAAACTGCTAAGAAGTGTCTATTCGCAATTCTGCTAATCTTTCGTTCGCAATTTTGATAAGCTAAGATTCACTCCCAGTAGGCGGCGGCTTAGCGTGTGCAAAGCTGCTAAAAGCAGCTTGCGAGCGAACAACTCGGAATGAGGGCCATTATGCCAGACACCGTAATGCCCATTACACAATATACCACACACCGTAATGCCCCTGACACATTATGCCACACATCATAATGCCTGTGACACGTTATGCCACACACCGCAATGCCCATTATACAATATGCCACACACTGTAATGCCCGTGACACATTATGCCACACACCGTAATGCCTGTGACACATTATGCCACATACCGCAAAGCCCGTTTTACATTATGCCACACACCGCAATGTCCATGATACATTATGCCACACACTGCAATGCCCATTACACATTATGCACAGTATGGCTTATAATTACTTTTAAATTACCTGGGGTTTCATGCTCTTCATTCCATGCTCATTGCCAGGAGTTTTCATGCTCTGGGTGTCATGCTTGTTGCCAGGGGTTTCATACGCTGGGTGTCATGCTCTTTGCCAGGGGTGTGTAATACTTGTTGCCAAGAATTTTCATGATGTTGGTGTCATGCTCATTGCCATGGGTGTGTAACGCTCATTGCCAAGGTTGTTATGCTCGTTGCCAGGGGTTTCATGCGCTGAGTGTCATGTTCGTTGCCAGGAGTTTCATGCACTTGGTGTCATGCTCATTGCCAGGGGTGTTATGCTCATTGCCAGGGGTTTCATGCACTGAGTGTCATGCTTGTTGCCAGCAGATAATGCTCGTTGCCAGGGGTTTCATGCGCTGGGTGTCATGCTTGTTGCCAGGATTGTGTAATGATCATTGCCAGGGGTGTTATGCTTGTTGCCAGGGGTTTCATGCGCTGGGTGTCATTCTCGTTGCCAGGGGTTTAATGCATTTGGCGTCATGCTCGTTGCCAGGGGTTTAATGCAGTTGGTGTCATGCTCGTTACCAGGGGTGTGTAATGCTCATTGCCAGGGGTGTTATGCTCATTGCCAGGGGTTTCATTTACTGGGTGTCATGCTCATTGCCAGGGGTGTTATGCTCATTGCCAGGGGTTTCATTGACTGGGTGCCATGCTCGTTGCCAGGGGTGTGTAATGCTCGTTGCCAGGGGTTTTCATGCTGTCAGTGTCATGCTCATTGCCAAGGGTGTAAGGCTGCCACCAGTGCTACCCAGCGCTATGTGCTCCCGGGTCCCAGCACTTCCTGGCTCTGTCAGATGCTAGAGATTAAGTATGACCTCTAGCATCTGTCTCCTCCATGGCGGCGGCAATTTACAATCTCGTCTAGTGTGTACACTCAATGTCCCGCACATCGTTAATGACCCCTTCCCTCGTCAGAACAGGTAGAGACGAGGGAGGTCCTCGTTAATGACAGCCATGCTGCAGATGCAACATGGGCATCATTCCCCCCGCCACCTCCCCCCCACCCCCCCCGCCATCACTCCCTTCCCCGCTGGCATCGGCAAATGTGTCCCCGCCGCTGCCAATATCTGCGTCGGTGGGGGTCGTTTAGTGTGTATGGACCTTAATTCCTACAGATCTTCTATACCATAACGTATTTTTACATCAGGTTTCCAGTACTTGCATGCTTGCCTCATTACATAGGCTCCAACACTACAGGATTATGCGGCAAAAACCCAGTTGTAATCAACTAATCCTTGCAGTCACTGGTGTATCTATAATGGGTGCAGAGTGTACGGTACACATCAGCTGCCCTGGAACAGGGGGACCCGCACCACACACTATGCTCCTAATTTTTTTCCAATACTTACCCACTAGAGTCCCGTGATGGCAGCAGCAGTGCTGCAGAACCCACCGGGAAATTGGTGCTGTGGTTATTTTTCCGGCATTGTGCAGTAGCAAAGTCACTCGGAAAATGCTTGCTGCGCCATTTTTCTGGAGACCTTCACATGTGCACTAGACTTTGGGACAGCACTAGGGTCTCTGAGTGACCCTAGTGCCTGGAGTCTATTACTCTGCTGACTAGGAGTAGGGAGCCCGGACAGATCCTGCAGACGGGTTTTCTGGTTAAGTGAATTTGATAATAAATCTGTGAGGTAGGATTTATTTTGTGTCCAAAATTCTGGAATAAAGGGGGTCATTCCGACCTGGTCGCACGCTAGCTATTTTTTGCAGCGCTGCGATTAGATAGTCGCTGCCTATGGGGGAGTGTATTTTCGCTTTGCAAGTGTGTAAACGCATGTGCAGCCGAGCGGTACAAAAAAGTTTTTGTGCAGTTTCTGAGTAGGTCTGAACTTACTCAGCCTGTTCGTACTCGGAATTGACATCAGACAGCCGCCCTGCAAACACCTGGACACGCCTGCGTTTTTCCAACCACTCCCTGAAAATGGTCAGATGCCACCCACAAACTCCTTCTTCTTGTCAATCTCCTTGCGATCGGCTGTGCGAATGGATTCTTCGTTAAATCCATCGCCCAGCAACGATCCGCTTTGTACTCGTACGACGCGCCGGCGCATTGCGGTGCATAAGCATGCACAGTTTTGCCGAGTTTTGACCTGATCGCAGCGCTGCAAAAAATAGCTAGCGTGCGATCAGGTCGGAATGACCCCCCAAATGCTTCTCAGTGACAGACAGCAGCTTGTATAGGTGTCCAGCTCAGCAAGAATAGCTTATGCACCAGGTTAATGCTAAAAGAAAACTGTACTATATGGGTCCAAGTTGACACTCAGATAAAGGAGTAGCATATGCTCATGGTTTATTCCAGGACACGTAGCTTGACAGTGTTCATATTAAATGCTAAAGTTATAGTATCCAATACATACAAAATATATTACTTTAATGAAGTGTCATATACATAAGACAGTCTGTGTCTGGACAGTGTAACTATTAAATACTAAAGTCGCTTTTACCATGCAATTACAATTAAATACAGATGCAAATACAACATTAAGTACTAATTAAGTGCAATTAAATACAATTACTGTATGCAGTACCTTCACCTTGAAATAATGAAATGGGAATTGGCTTTTGTGCTACATACATTTTCCAACTATCCATAAATAATGCGTATAGAGTATAGATTGATAAAACCGAAATGGCCACTGATCGTCATCTGCGCTTATTTCGCATCAGAAGTTAGGCAGCCTCAAGTTATAGGGGGTCATTCCGAGTTGTTCGCTCGTTGCCGATTTTCGCAACGGAGTGATTAAGGCAAAAATGCGCATGCGCATGGTACGCAGTGCGCATGCGCTAAGTATTTTAGCACAAAACTTAGTAGATTTACTCACATCCGAACGAAGAATTTTCATTGTTGAAGTGATCAGAGTGTGATTGACAGGAAGTGGGTGTTTCTGGGCGGAAACTGACCGTTTTCTGGGAGTGTGCGGAAAAACGCAGGCGTGCCAGGATAATACGCGGGAGTATCTGGAGAAACGGGGGAGTGGCTGGCCGAACGCAGGGCGTGTTTGTGACGTCAAACCAGGAACGAAACAGGCTGAGCTGATCGCAGTGTAGGAGTAAGTCTCGAGCTACTCAGAAACTGCTAAGAATTATTTATTCGCAATTCTGCTAATCTTTCGTTCGCAATTCTGCTAAGCTAAGATACACTCCCAGAGGGCGGCGGCCTAGCATGTGCAATGCTGCTAAAAGCAGCTAGCGAGCGAACAACTCGGAATGAGGGCCATTATCTCCTGCATATATTTTTTTTTGTTGTGCTGCGTTTGAGTTGCATTTTTGTGAACACAGGGGGTAATTCCAAGTTGATCGCAGCAGGAAATTTTTTAGCAGTTGGGCAAAACCATGTGCACTGCAGGGGAGGCAGATATAACATGTGCAGAGAGAGTTAGATTTGGGTGGGTTATTTTGTTTCTGTGTAGGGTAAATACTGGCTGCTTTATTTTTACACTGCAATTTAGATTGCAGATTGAACTCACCCCACCCAAATCTAACTCTCTCTGCACATGTTATATCTGCCTCCCCTGCAGTGCACATGGGGGGTCATTCCGAGTTGTTCGCTCGTTATTTTTTTCTCGCAACGGAGCGATTAGTCGCTAATGCGCATTCGCAATGTCCGCAGTGCGACTGCGCCAAGTAAATTTGCTATGCAGTTAGGTTTTTTACTCACGGCATTACGAGGTTTTTTCTTCGTTCTGGTGATCGTACTGTGATTGACAGGAAGTGGGTGTTTCTGGGCGGAAACTGGCCGTTTTATGGGTGTGTGCGAAAAAACACTACCGTTTCTGGGAAAAACGCGGGAGTGGCTGGAGAAACGGAGGAGTGTCTGGGCTGGGCTGGGTGTGTTTATGACGTCAAACCAGGAAAGACAAGCACTGAACTGATCGCAGATGCAGAGTAAGTGTGGAGCTACTCAGAAACTGCTAAGAAGTTTCTAATCGCAATTTTGCAAATCTTTCGTTCGCAATTTTGATAAGCTAAGATTCACTCCCAGTAGGCGGCGGCTTAGCGTGTGCAAAGCTGCTAAAAGCAGCTTGCGAGCGAACAACTCGGAATAAGGGCCATGGTTTTGCCCAACTGGTAAAAAATTTCCTGCTGCGATCAACTTGCAATTACCCTCGAAATGTTAGCAGAACTGCTACTAAATAATTCCTTGCAGTTTCTGAGTAGCTCCAGTCCTACTCCTAGATTGCGATCACCTCAATCCGTTTAGTTCCTGCTATGACGTCACAAACGCGCCCTGCGTTCGGCCAGCCACTCCCCCGTTTCTCCAGCCACTCCTGCATTTTTACCTGGACGCCTGCGTTTTTTAGCACACTCCCTGAAAACGGACAGTTTCCGCCCAGAAACACCCACTTCCTATCAATCACACTCCGATCACTCGAGCGATGAAAAAACGTCGCTCGAGCTTGTGAAAATATCCAAAGTTTTGTACTTAGCGCATGCGCGCTGCGTACCATGCGCATGCGCATTTTCCACCTAATCGCTGCATTGCGAAAAAAGGCAATGAGCGAACAACTCGGAATGACCACTAAAATGCGTTATATGTGTTCACGTGGGTCAGGTAGTTCTGCTGTATGGATTGTGGTGTCCTACATGCCACTCCTACTACTTTCTAAGGACTCCAGAAAAAGCCTGTTCCTGCTGTGTGTTAGAAATTAAGTAATCTCTAATGGGGATTCGGTCATGTGACCGGAGCTGGGAACCTGTGCGATCAAACAACCGACAGTCGGCATGCCGACTAACAGGGGCTATTCCCACTTGTGGGTGTGCACGACACCCGTAGAGGGGGAATGGAACCTGTGGGGAGTGCAGCGAGACACCGAACGCGCTTTATGGCCAGTGCAGTGAGCCCGCAAGGGGCTCTGTTGCACTCACCCTCTCTGGCATTCTGCGGCCGGGATCATGGGGTCGGTATGCAGACCACCGGGATCCAGACCGCTGGTCTCACAGCCCCAACCCCTCTAATGTTATCACTTCACTTCATCAAAACTCCAGCTTGCAACTTTGTATGCATGGTCTGATGACCACGCATGTTCGGGTGGCCATTTCTGGAAAGGGATCATTTGGTTCTCACTCCTGGTATTATGTAGTCCAGTATTTCCCAACCTTAGTCCTCAAGGCACACCAACAGTCTAGTTTCTCTTACATCCTAGAGGATGCTGGGGTCCACATTAGTAACATGGGGTATAGACGGGTCCACTAGGAGCCACTGGCACTTTAAGAGTTTGAGAGTGTGGGCTGGCTCCTCCCTCTATGCCCCTCCTACCAGACTCAGTTTAGAAAATGTGCCCGTAGGAGCCGGTCACAGCTAGGGGAGCTCCTAGAACTTCTTTAGTTTTATTATTTTTCTAAGAGTTAAGATAGGCACAGGGAGGCTGCTGGCAACAGCCTCCCTGCTTCGTGGGATTTAAGGGGGGAGTAGTGTCCGCCCTGAGGGGTTTTGAGCCACTATCTCCGCTGACAGGACATTAGCTCCTGAGGGTGAGGATTGCTAGCCACCCCATGCGACCGCTCACTCCCGCAGCATGCCACCCCACCCCCGACAGAGCCAGTAGATTCCGATGGCAAGTGAGTCACTGGCCCTCTCAGCAGGCGGGGAGCTGGGGTGAAGATGGCGGCAACAGGGTGGGAGCACAGTATTAACTGCGCTCCAGAGGCTCAGCGGTACATAGTGCAGCGCTGTGAGGGGTGCCCTGAGCCAGCGCCTATACCCTACACTGGTCAGCAAGCCTGTCAGGGACCTCGGTTGCACTGCCAGCAGAAATCCTCAGGCCAGTTTAAAGAATTGAAGATCGGGAAGCAGCGCCATGTTCAGGGGCGGAGCTTCTCCTCAGAGCGGACCCAGCAGCGTTCAGCGCCATTTTCCTGCCTGCAGATCCTATACAGAGACGCTGGCAGGGAGAGCTGTCCCTCCAAGCAACTCCAGCTATCCTGTGCGGTACCAGGGAGTTGTAGAAGGGGGGGGGAGGCTGTGTAAATACTGTGTAGTCTATTAAGGTACACAGTAAGCGCTAGGCAGTTGTATTATATCTGCCTCAGTAAGCGCTGTGTATGGGTTGGCTCCAATCTCTGTGTCTCTCTGTGGCATACTTGGGGGGAAACTGTGTCTGACATTTCTGTGTGTGTGTGTGTGTGTGTGTGTGTGTTTGTGTTTGTTGTCTCACATAGCCATGTCTCAGGAGGAATCCATTCCATGTACACAGGAATGTAATGCCTTGTCTCAGATCCCAATTAATGAGCCTTAGTGGTTGTCCTCTATTAAGGGGATGATCTCTCAGATCTCTACCAGGGTAGCTCATACTGAGACTGAAACTCAGGTGTTAAAGAACTCTATGGCAGTTTGGTCAGGTTCCGTTCCTATCCCTGCAAAATCCCCTAGTGTGTTCCCACAGAAACGTGCAATTGCCCAGATTATGCAAGATGACACGGATACCGACTCTGATACAGCAGACGGTGATGGGGACGTGCTGAGGGGGGCGGCATCCCTTGCAAAGGGGGTGCAGCTCATGATTGAGGCCATTGGAGATGTGTTAAACATTAATGACACGCCACCTGAGCAGGTTGAGGAGGCTTACTTCACTGACAATAAGAAAGCCTCGCTAACCTTACCTGCGTCAAAAGAATTAAACGATATATTTGAAAAATCCTGGGAAAACTCGGAGAAAAAATTCCAGATCCCCAAAAGAGTTCTGGTTGCTTTTCCCTTCCCTGAGGAGGATAGGGAAAAAGGGGAAACCCACCCATAGTTGACGCATCTGTCTCCAGACTGTCTAAAAGGTGGTTTTACCTGTCCCTGGATCTACCGCGTTGAAAGAACCGGCTGATCGTAAGATTGACACTACGCTCAAATCCATATACACTGCTTCAGGAGTGGCGTCAAGGTCCACTATTGCCTGTGCATAGATTTCTAAAGCCATAGTAAGGTGCTCAGGCACATTACTAGAGGATTTGGATACAATGGATAGAAGTGACTTTGAAATATTTCTATGTAACATACAGGATTCTACGGGGTTCATGGTGGAATCCATGAAGGACCTGGGTACGCTGACTACACGGATATCTTGCATTTCGGTCTCAGCTTGCAGGGGACTCTGGCTATGCCAATGGTCTGCAGACGCGGAATCCAGGATAAGTGCAGAGAATGTACCCTACACAGGTCAGGCTTTTTTGGGGGAAGCGTTGGATGCATGAATTTTCACGGCAACCGCGGATAAGTCACCTTTCCTTCCCTCTGCTACACCTTCTATGAAAAAAACATTTTCTTCAGCTGTGTCGCAGTCCTTTTGGACCGCTAAGGCAAAAAAGTACAAGCCTCCTACCACTTTCTTTAGAGGTGGTCGTGCAAAATCCAAAAAGCCTGCACCTGCAGGCTCCCAGGACCAGAGACCTGCTTCTAGTTCCTCAAAATCCTCAGCATGACAGTGGACCGCACAGCCTGGAGGACGGGCTGGTGGGTGCGAGACTCAGACATTTTAGAAACGTCTGGGTGTTGTCCGGCCTGGATCCCTGGGTACAGGATATTGTGTCCCAGGGGTTTCAAAAACTCCTGTCTCACCGATTCTTCAAATCAGGCTTGCCAGCTTTGCTGACAGTCAGGGCTATCCTACGGGAAGCCATCCTAAAATTGGAAAAGTCACAGGTCATTGTCCCATTTCTACCTCATATGCAAAGCAAGGGTTATTATTCAAACCATTTCGTGGTGCCAAAACCGGATGGTTCGGTTAGAACTTGAAATCGTTGAACCCTTACCTGAGGGTGTTCAAATTCAAAATGGAGTCTCTCAGAGCAGTGATTTCAGGTGTAGAGGAGGGAGAGTTCCTGGTATCCCTGGATATCAAGGATGCATACCTCCACATTCCGATTTGGCCGCCACACCAGACTTATCTCAGATTTGCACTGTTAGATAGTCACTATCAATTTCAGACACTGCCATTCGGCCTCTCCACAGCACTGAGGGTGTTCACCATGGTGATGGCCGAGAGGATGGTTCTCCTCCACAGACAGGGGGTGAACATAACATAATCCCATATCTGGACAATCTGCTGATAAAGGCATCGTACCGGGAGACGTTTTTGCAGTCCATTGTTCTCACGACTCATCTGCTCAGGGAACACGGTTGGATCCTGAACCTTCCAAAGTCACATTTGGAGCCGACAAGGAGATTGTCTTTTCTGGGGATGATCCTCGACACAGAAGTGCAGAGTGTGTTTCTGCCGGAGAAGAAAACGTTGGTGATTCAAACAATGGTCCGGGATGTCCTGAGGCCAACCCTAGTATCTGTTCATCAGTGCATTCGCCTTCTGGGGAAGATGGTTGCCTCCTACGAGGTTCTACAGTACGGAAGGTTTCATGCTCGGTCCTTCCAACTAGATCGCCTAGACAAATGGTCGGGTTCTCACCTACACATGCACCAGAGGATACGTCTGTCGCTGAAAGCCAGGATTTCACTCCTCTGGTGGCTGCAAATGCCTCACCTTCTGGAGGGCCACAGGTTCGGGATTCAGGACTGGGTCCTTCTTACCAAGGATACAAGTATCCGGGGCTGGGGCGCAGTCACTCAGGGGGAAACCTTCCAAGGAAGGTGGTCAAGCCTGGAATCCAGTCTTCAAATAAACATTCTGGAACTAAGAGCCGTCTACAACGGTCTTCTCCAAGCGGCTCATCTTCTGCGAGATCTAGTCATTCAAGTGCAGTCGGACAATGTAACGACGGTGACCTGCATAAAACAACAGGGCGGAATGAAGAGCATAGCTGTAATGTCAGAGGTAACATGAATCATCCTCTGGGCAGAAAAGCACGCAGTGGCGCTGTCAAAAATCTTCATTCCGGGAGTAGACAACTGGGAAGCGGACTTCCTCAGCAGACATGAGGAAGTGTTCACGGATGTAATAGATCTTTGGGGTGTACCTCAAATAGACATAATGGCCTCCCATCTCAACAAGAGGCTTCGGAGGTATTGTTCCAGGTCAAGGGACCCGCAAGCCGTGGCGGTGGACGCCCTAGTGACTCCGTGGGTGTTCCAGTCGGTGTACGTGTTTCCTCCACTTCCACTCATTCCAAGAGTTCTAAAACTTAAAAGGAGAACAAGAGTTCAGGCAATCCTCATTGCTCCGGACTTTCCAAGAAGGGCTTGGTATGCGGATTTCCTGGGTCTTCTGCAAGGCCTCTTTCTCCTCGGGAGGACCTACTGCAACAGGGGCCATTCGCTTATCAAGACTTACCGTGGCTACGTTTGATGGCGTGGAAGTTGAACGCCAGATATTAGCTTGGAAAGGCATTCAGAGCAAGGTTATTCCTACCCTGATACAGGCTAGGAAAGGAAATAACGTCTAAACATTACCGTCACATTTGGAAAAAGTATGTCTCTTGGTGTGAATCCAAGAAGTTTCCTATGGTGGAGCTTCAACTGGGACGGTTTATCCTCTTCCTGCAAGCAGGTGTGTATATGGGCCTGAGGTTGGGATCCGTGAAGGTCCAGATTTCAGCCTTATCCATTTTCTTCCAGAAACAGCTGGCTTCCCTCCCTGAGGTTCAGACTTTCTTGAAAGGGGTTCTGCATATCCAGCCTCCCTTTGTGCCGCCTACGGCACCCTGGGATCTTAACATGGTATTACAGTTCCTCCAATCGGATTGGTTCGAGCCTCTACAGGAGGTTGAGGTCAAGTTTCTCACGTGGAAGGCTGTCACTTTGTTGGCCTTAGCTTCTGCTAGACGTTTGTCGGAGTTGGTGGCTTTGTCTTGTAAAAGCCCCTACTTGGTATTCCATGAAGAAAGAGCTGAGCTCCGGACACCTCAGCAGGTGTTGGCATTTCATATCAATCAACCTATTGTGCCAGTGACTACTGACTCCTCAATTTCATCAAAGTCCTTGGATGTTGTAAGGGCTCTGAAAATCTATGTGAAGAGGACTGCTCGTCACAGAAAATCGGACTCTCCGTTTGTCCTGTATGATCCCAAGAAAATTGGGTGTCCTGCTTCTAAGCAGACTATATCTCGCTGGATCAGGTTCACTATCCAGCATGCATATTCTACAGCAGGATTGCCGTGTCCTAAGTCTGTTAAGGCCCACTCTACTTGTAAGGTGTGTTCTTCCTGGGCAGCTTCCCGGGGTGTCTCGGATTTACAGCTTTGCCGAGCAGCTACTTGGTCTGGGTCGAACGCGTTTGCTAATTTTTACAGGTTCGATACTTTGGCCTCTGAGGACCTGAAGTTTGATCAATCAGTTCTGCAGGATCATCCGTGCTCTCCCTCCCATTCTGGGAGCTTTGGTACATCCCCATGGTATGTGGACCCCAGCATCCTCTAGGACGTAAGAGAAAATAGGATTTTAATTACCTACCAGTAAATCCTTTTCTCGTAGTCCGTAGAGGATGCTGGGCGCCTTCCCAGCGCTTCGTGATCCTGCAGTGGTTGTTTATCTCAGTACTGCTTCGTTCTTGGTTAAGTACTGTTTTGTTACTTGGTTAAGTAATATTGTTCAGCCGTTGCTGATTTTTCAAGCTGGTTAGCTTGGTTTGCCTTATATGTGTGAGTTGGTGTGGATCTCGCCACTATCTGTGTAAAATCCTTCTCTTGAAGTTGTCTGTCTCCTCGGGCACAGTTTCTAGACTGAGTCTGGTAGGAGGGGCATAGAAGGAGGAGCCAGCCCACACTCTCAAACTCTTAAAGTGCCAGTGGCTCCTAGTGGACCCGTCTATACCCCATGGTACTAATGTGGACCCCAGCATCCTCTACGGACTACGAGAAAATGATTTACCGGTAGGTAATTAAAATCCTATTTTTAAGTCTATCCATACTTATTATTATTATTATTATTATTATCATTAACAGTTTCTTATATAGTGGAACATATTCCGTTACAATTGGAAACAAGTAATAGAACAAAAATCAGTAATAACAGACAGACATGCTTGAGCACATGTGGTTAAATTCAAATAACTGAGGTGCTAATTAATTCACCTGTGCACAAGTATGGCTATCTTTAAAGCTTGCACTGTTAGTGTGCCTTGAGGACCGAGGTTGGGAAACACCAATATAGGAGGTAATTCCGAGTCGTTCGCTCGGAAAATTTCTTCGCATCGCAGCGTTTTTCCGCTTAGTGCGCATGCGCAATGTCCGCACTGCGACTGCGCCAAGTAAATTTGCTATGAAGTTTGGATTTTTACTCACGGCTTTTTCTTCGCTCAGGCGATCGTAGTGTGATTGACAGGAAATGGGTGTTACTGGGCGGAAACAGGCCGTTTTATGGGCGTGTGGGAAAAAACGCTACCGTTTCCGGAAAAAACGCGGGAGTGGCTGGAGAAACGGAGGAGTGTCTGGGCGAACGCTGGGTGTGTTTGTGACGTCAAACCAGGAACGATAAGCACTGAACTGATCGCAGATGCCGAGTAAGTCTGAAGCTACTCTGAAACTGCTACGAGATGTGTAATCGCAATATTGCGAATCTTTCGTTCGCAATTTTAAGAAGCTAAGATTCACTCCCAGTAGGCGGCGGCTTAGCGTGTGCAATACTGCTAAAATCGCCTTGCGAGCGAACAACTCGGAATGAGGGCCATAGTCCATTTAAAGATGGCATTAACTTCTGGGGCAAGTATGTTTGGCACTAAAAAACAAATAAATATATGGGGACTGCTTTTTTGGTTGAAAATGGAAGTCCACAAAAGATATCTCCCTTAGCGCCCATACACACGGTGAGATTCGGGCTCAGCCTGATTCTCACTATGCGACAGTTCTAGTTCGGCATCGCAAGCACATAATGAGTTTGCTTGCGATACTGACTATGTGCGATTTTGGCTAAGTGTCAATTTTGACTATCTCTTCTATAGAGATAGTCAAAATTGACTTGCCTGCACACAGAGGCGTCACTGACCTCTTTTGTACCTGGTGCGACAGGGGGCATGGCTTTGCGGGGCGACCCGAGGTAGGGGCGTGGCTTCATGGGAGGGGGCGTGGCTAAGCGCCCGACCCGCATTTTCGTCACTCCGGGGGTCCGGGAGCTGTGGCCTGCCCCCGGAGACTGGCGTGTCTGCAGTACCATCTCCTACATGGTGACAGGAGCCGGGTTGCTGCTCGTAATATTACAATGCAGCACCCGGCTCCTTTCACTGTGCAGAAGCCGGCACTTTGGTGTCACCCCTTGGCGGATGACACCCTGGTGCGGGCCGCACCCACCCTGTAACGCCACTGCCTGCACAGTCTATCTAGGCTTGAGATGCTGACCGCGTGGGACCGCGCATTGGCATCGATTCGGGATCGCAAGGTGACTTTCACCTTGAGATCTGCACTAACTTTTCTTACGATTTTGACTATATAGTCAAAATCGTAAGAAAATATCTCACCGTGTGTACACACCATTACTTTCATTCTGGGGATACTTAATAATTTTGGGAACCCCCCACACCAATATAAATTAAAAAATGGGTGTTTTCAGGGGATGTCCTGCAATTGATAAATAGGCCCCTAAACTAAATAATAATAATAATAATAATAATAAATATATGTTAACACATCAGCCAATAAAATACTTGCTTCTATTGTCTAACTTAAAAAAATGATCAATCAATGCTTATTGATGATTGATAGCTATATATTAGCATGTTGTTTGTACAGTATATAGTCCCCATTGAAGCCATAATAATTTATTGCTATATTTTTGGACCATTGACCTTCATCATACATAAATGTTGTTGAAATAAATACAAATAATAATTAATTATAAACTTGTTCATGCAGAGCCATAACTAGATTTCTGCAGCGGGGTACACTGGGGTTCCACAGGGAATAACATCGGGGTGTAGAGTTGGATCTTGATCCGAGGCACCAACAGGCTAAAAGCTTTGATTGTTCCCAAGATGCACAGCGCCTCCTCCTCTATAACCCCACCTCCGTGCACAGGAGCTCAGTTTGTAAGTTGGTGCCTGCAGTGCAGGCAGCTAACAGGGAAGGCTGTGCTAGGCAGCCCTGAAAAGAGCTTTTAAGAAGACAGAAGACTTCAAGGGCCGCAGAACAGGCACTTAAAAGTGCTATATGTCATTCTGACATATCGTGCTGTGGCTCCCTCAGCGGCGCTGTATACTCCCGCGCCCTGGTTGCCGGGTACTTACAGCGGAGGGCTGTGGTTTCTCTTCATGCACCCCTGCCGCTGCTCTCCAGGATCGCGTGGGAGCGTTACAGGGAGGAGCTAAGAGGGTCCCCCAGACGGGATCCGCTGAAAACCACGATCTGACCGCGGTCTTTAGGAGAAGGGCCGAGCGCGCTGGCGTGGACACTGTGGCCGTACTGGGACCCCACTAGATCTCCAGGGCAAGTGGCACAGGTCTGATTACCTCATAATCCACTTTAATAGGCCCCTCATTACCCGGTGGTGAAGTCCAGCAAGGGGGATAAGGCTCTGACCTGTAGCCCCTCACTCAGCCCCAGACGCCATTTACTGCAAATGTTTCCATCCTGGAGCTGCATCTCTCCCTCACTCCCTGTCAGCGTTTGGGTGCCATTACACACATGCTGAGCTGATCTGGGACTGCTGGGCAATGTCTCCTCTGTAAAGCCGCCTGGATCATCAGCGTTGAGCATTTACAGGACACTTAAGTATTCTACATGTCATTTAGACAGTGTTAGTTAAGAACAAGTGCATTACTACAGGGAGAGTTAGTACAAGTACCCTGTGATATACATCCAGTCTTTACTGTGCAGTGTTATATCTATATATCTATATAGCTTTACTTAGTGGTACAGTTTGTACTTAGTATTGCTAGTCCAGTGCAGTTTTATTGTTTGTAATAATTTCTGCATTGTATATGTGACTGAGTGTGTGCCAATAGCTGCTGTGTGATTTCTATTTTGTGTATCTCACACATATTGCTATCCCTATATTCTGTACCCTGAGGGGGGCTAAGTGCGTCAGGGTTATCATATAATATAGTGTTTCATAGGATATAGTACCTTGGTATTTTTCTCTGTGTTTTACAGTCACCACATACCTCTTAAATCCTCTGTTTGTGCTCTGCTTTGCAGTCACACTATACAGGGGTTTTATTGTTAGGTAATTTGTCTGCTTATTTTGTACTATTTCACCCTTAAGTTACACTTACATATAATGTCTGCTAAACAGGGTGGTAGATCCATGGCTGATCCTGCACCATTCAGTGCTGACGCCACAGATTGCTTGGAGGAAAACATAGCACCTGAGGGTTCAGGTATTGGGGGTTCTATACCCTAGGGTCAGTCTGCAGCAACGGGGGCAAATCAAGACCCACCGTGGGCTGCTTTCTCTAATTTACTGAATACGCTAGTAACTAGACTTGCGCCCCCTATGGGACCTCCAGTGCCATTACAGCCACATATAATCCCTGCAGTTAATCCGCCATGGGCAGATACACTGTCCTCTCAATTACAGCAATTAAATCAGTCTCTGGCTAAGCAAAATCCCGACTCTTGCCTGCCTAAGACCAAAGGGTCCTCTAAACGGGCCATTACTTCCTCACAATCTACACGTTTTGGATATCTCGTCCGATGAAGATGGCGCTTACACTGACCCTTCAGACACTGATGCAGATGCTTCTGATGGGGAAAACTCTGACACAAGTGGATGTTCCTGACCTCTTGGAGGCTATCAGGCTGATTCTTTAAATCAATGATGACAAAGATCCTCCAGCTACCTCTAAGAAACCAGATAAGTTTAAACGTCAGAAGGTTACTAAATTAGTTTTACCTCATTCTGACCACTTGGTTGACATTCGTCAGGAATCCTGGGAAAATCCAGGAAGGAAATTTTCCCTGCCTAAAAAGATGCTAGCTCGTTATCTTCTCGCTGCAGAGTTAAGTAAAAATTGTGAAACACCTCCGCCGGTGGATTCACAAGTCGCGCGTCTGGTGGTGTCCTCTGCTCTGCCTGTCGCTACCGTCACCTCACTGGACGAACCTACGGATAAGCATGTGGAGAGTTGCTTGAAGTCCATTTACACTCTTGCTGGAGCTGTGCATAGGCCCACTATTGCGGCTTCTTGGGTGGCAAAAGCTATTGAAGCCTGGGTTCAGGAAGTTGAAGTGCAACTACCGGCGGATTTTCCTGATAATGCTAGACAGTGTCTTTCATATATTATTACAGCCTCTCATTATATTCAGGAGGCGGCGTCTGATGCAGGTGTCCTGGCGGCCAAGGCGTCTACTACGTCCATTCTGACTCGCCGGATTCTCTGGTTGCGGTCCTGGTCTGTAGATCTGGACTCTAAAAAGAGGTGATCCCTTTTAAGGGAAACATTCGTTTTGGTGAAGATCTCAACAAGATTGTTGCTGACTTGGCATCAGCTAAGACTGCATGTCTGCCTAGTACTTCTCCTTTGGCTCCAAAGGCTAAGAGTACTTCCTTTCGTTCCTTTCGACCTCCAGGTAAAGCAAAGGGTCAGGCATACCCGAAACAGGCTCGCACTTCCAAAAGCTCTAAGCTCAAACCTAAATGTGCCTGGGCTGCCCGTCAGCCTGCTTCCAAAACAGGCAAGGCTGCTGCATGACGGGGCGGACCTCCCCCTGAGGGATCCCAGGGTGGGAGGCTGACTTCTACAGTTTGCTCAGGTGTGGTTACAGACCACTTCGGATGCCTGAGTAAGGGAAGTTGTCACTCACGGATATGCCATCTCTTTCAAGAAACGTCCCCCTCGCCAATTTTGCTCAACAAACATCCCTTCTGATCAGGTAAAAGCAAAAACTCTCCATTTGGTGGTACAATCTCTCCTGGATACAGGAGTGATAGTGCCGGTGCCTATGGCTCAGAGAGGCAGGGGGTACTATTCTACGCTGTTCCTAGTCCCGAAACCGAATGGGTCTTCTCGGCCCATTCTCAACCTCAAGTCTTTGATCAAATTTGTGAAAGTTTCCAAATTCCGTGTGGAAACGCTTCGCGCTGTTGTTATAGCTTTGGAGCACAAGGACTATATGGTATCCCTGGACATATAGGATGCTTACCTGCATATACCTATTGCAGTGTCGCATCAGCAATACCTGCGGTTTGCTATTGGCAACCTTCATTTTCAATTCCAGGCATTCCACGGCTTTAAGAATTTTCAACAAGGTCATGGCAGTCATGACAGCTCTGCTCCGCCATCAGGGTATCAGGATCCTGCCATATCTGGATGACTTGTTGATCCTGGTGAAATCTCCAGAGGTTCTCCTCTGTCATCTAGAACTGACGGTCCAATTCCTGCAAGCTCATCAACTGGAAGAAATCTTCCCTGGTCCCTGCTCAGAGTATGGTGCACCTGGGAGCGGTATTGGACACCCACAACCAGAGGTTGTTTTTGTCTCCAGAGAAGGTCCTGAAACTTCAGGACAAGATAAGATGCTTCCTCTCTCGCCCACGTGTGTCGGTACACTCGGCGATGCAAGTGCTAGGCCTCATGGTGTCGGCTTTCAACATGGTACAGTACGCTCAATTTCATTCCTGCCCTCTGCAGCGGTTGATACTCTCCAAGTAGGATGGCCTGCCTCACCGGATCAGGACTCACATGATCTCCTTGACTCCGGAGGTCCGCTTGTCACTGAGCTGGAGGCTACAGGACCAGCAACTGAGCAGGAGTCGTCCCTTCTGGATCTCCAACTGGGTCCTTCTGATGACGGATGCCAGTCTGTGGAGCTGGGGAGCGGTGTTGGAGCAACACTCTCTTCAGAGCCGGTGGACCAGGGAGGAATCGTTCTTCCCGATAAACATTCTGGAATTTCGGGCAATGTTCAATGCGTTGACACTAGCCCTGCCTCTCGTACAGGACAGGCCTGTTCAAGTATAGTCAGACAACACCACAACAGTGGCATACATAAATCATCAAGGCGGCACTCGAAGCTGCAAAGGCAATAATGGAAGTGTTAAAAATTCTTCGTTGGGCGGAACGCCATCTGCCAGCCATATCGGCAGTGTTCATCCCGGGAGTCCTCAACTGGGAAGCGGACTTCCTCAGTCATCAGGACGTACACGCTGGAGAGTGGAGCCGTCATCCCGAAGTCTTTCAACTCCTAGTGGACAAGTGGAGCCTACCAGATGTAGACCTGATGGTGTCTCGACAAAATCACAAAGTTCCGGTCTTCGGAACAAGGACAAGGGATCCTCAAGCAGCGTTCGTGGACGCACTGGTAATTCCATGGAACTTTCAGCTGCCGTACGTGTACCTTACGGTGTTACTTCTGCCCAGGGTGATAAGGAAGTTCAAGCAAGAAGGAGGAATACTACTTCTAATCGCTCCAGCGTGGCCCAGACGGCATTGGTTCTCAGACCTGCAGGATCTCTCGATAGAGCGTCCTCTTCTACAGAAGGCCCAGACCTCCTCATTCAGGGGCCTTGTGTCTACCAGGATTTGGCCTGGCTGGCTTTGACGGCGTGGCTCTTGAAGCTCCGTACTGAGGGCCAAAGGATTTTCTGAGGTGGTTGTTCAAACTGTGTTGAAGGCCCGTAAACCGGCGTCTGCTCGGAAGTAACATAGGGACTGAAATTCTTACTTTGCCTGGTGTGCGACTAACCATTATGACGCATATAAGTTCCTGCAACAGAGCCTGGATGTAGGCCTTCGTCTGGCCTCCCTCAAGGTTCATATTTCTGCCTTGTCGATATGGTTTCAGAGAAAAATTGTGAATCTGCCTGATGTTCATACATTCACTCAGGGTGTTTTACGGATTCAACCTCCTCATGTCGCACCTGTGGCTCCTTGGGTTTTGTTGGTTGTTCTGAACGCCTTACAAGAGTCTCCGTTTGAACCTCTTGAGTCTGTGGACCTTAAGTGGCTTACTCTTGAGGTCTTGTTCTTGCTGGCTATTGCCTCTGCTAGATGGGTTTCAGATTTGGGTGCCTTGTCCTGTTGGTCTCCCTTTCTGATTTTTCACCATGACCGGGCGGTTCTTAGAACTTGTCCTGTTTATTTGCCTAAGGTGGTGTCGTCTTTCCACCTTAACCAGGAAATTGTGGTTCCGGCATTTACCTCTCCAGGTTTATCCTCCAAAGAGCGGTCTTTGGATGTGGTATGGGCTCTCCATATTTATGTGAAGAGAACAGCTTTTCTTAAGAGATCTGATTCCCTCTTTGTCCTTTTTAGTTTTCACAAACGTGGCTGGCCTGCTAATAAGCAGACCTTGGCCAGATGGATTAGAATGGTGATTGCACATGCTTATGTACAGGCTGGCCTTCCAGCTCCTGCTATCATCAAAGCCTATTCTACTTGGTCTGTTGGACCTTCTTGGGCGGCCTGACGTGGTGCGACCCTTGAACAATTGTGCAAGGCGGCTACGTGGTCCTCAGTGAACACGTTCATAAGGTTCTATGCCTTCGATACTTCCGCCTCCCAGGATGCCTCCTTTGGACGCCGGGTTCTTGTGCCCGTTACAGTGCGTCCCCTCCCATGAGGAACTGCTTTAGGGCATCCCTGATTTTATTCCCCGTGGAACCTCAGTGTACCCTGCTGCAGAAAAAGAGATTTATGGTAAGAACGTACCTTTGTTAAATCACTTTCTGCGAGGTACACTGGGTTCCACAGGGCGCCCACCCTGACGCACTTAGCTTCTTTGGGTTTGTACGGCATTAGCCGCTGGTACCTTCTCCTGTCGCGATAATGTGGTATATGTGGCTACTAACGGTTGTCGTCTCTTTTACCTGCTACTACATTGGACTGGTTAACAAAACTGAGCTCCTCTGCATGGAGGCGGGGTTATAGAGGAGGCGGCGCTGTGCATCTTGGGAACAGTCAAAGCTTTTAGCCTGTTGGTGCCTCGGATCAAGATCCAACTCTACACCCCGATGTTATTCCCTGTGGAACCCAGTGTACCTCACAGAAAGAGATTTAACAAAGGTAAGTTCTTACCATAAATCTCCTTATTTTGGTGCCCTGTGCCAGAAAAAAAGTGTTAGTTCCCCACTACAAATACATTAAACTGGAGAACATATTTAGCCTATGGCAAGAACGGGTTCAGTATGGTATGCCGGCGGTCGGGCTCCCGGCGTCCAGCATACCGGCGCCGGGAGCCCGACCGCCGGCTTACCGACAGTGTGGTGAGCGCAAATGAGCCCCTTGCGGGCTCGCTGCTCTCGCCACGCTACGGGCACGGTGGCGCGCGTATTTTATTCTCCCTCCAGGGGGGTCGTGAACCCCCACGAGGGAGAATAAGTGTCGGTATACTGTGCGCCGGGATCCCGTCAGTCGGCATACTGAAGACCACCCGGCAAGAACTCCTGACTGCTCAATGTAATAGTAGGCATTGCATGTAATCCCAGGGTCCTGGTGTCATTAGCTGCCTTGTAGTAAAATCTGACCTGTAGTATGACCTCCCATGTGACCTGCTGGCTTCTGTTGGTTTTAGAGGAATTGGTAAGGAAGAGGGTGATCCTACACCACTTTGATGATAGGTAGGAATATGATAGTGGAACCAACTGTACTATTCAATAATGGGTAAGCAGTGCACCAACAAATATCCTATAATTGGTGGTGCTCCCCTTAGGGAAAATTACAATTAAATCATGAGGAGTTTTTACTTTTTTACCACCAACATGAGTGGTGATATTAACTTTGGGTCTCTCTATGGGAGTGGGTGAGACCACTAGATTGACACTACTACAGTACTTTCAACATATTCATGTGTCGCGAAAGATATTTTGAAAATTCCTATACTAAAGGAATTCTAGGTAACATTTTATCCCTGAGCAAATTACATTTTTCATATACAGTAGACATTGGTGTGTATAAACCTTTATAGCTTCACACTCTGTTGCTAGTTTGAGAAGTTTGAATGCCTCTGACCTCTGAATGCCTTCGAATGCTAAACATAAAGGGGGATATTTAAGTAGAAAACAGTATTGCAGTAGTGAATAATGGCCCTCATTCCGAGTTGATCGGTCGCAAGGCGAATTTAGCAGAGTTACACACGCTAAGCCTACGCCTACTGGGAGTGTATCTTAGCATCCTAAAATTGCGACCGATGTATTCGCATTATTGCGATCACAAACTACTTAGCAGTTTTAGAGTAGCTCCACACTTACTCTGCCTGTGCGATCAGTTCAGTGCTTGTCGTTCCTGGATTGACGTCAGAAACACACCCAGCGTTCGCTCAGACACTCCCCCGTTTCTCCGGCCACTCCTGCGTTTTTTCCGGAAACGGTAGCGTTTTCATCCACACGCCCCTAAAACGCCGTGTTTCCGCCCAGTAACACCCATTTCCTGTCAATCACACTACGATCGCCGGAGCGAAGAAAATGCCGTGAGTAAAAATACTTTCTTCATAGCAAAGTTACTTGGCGCAGTCGCAGTGTGACTATTGCGCATGCGCACTAAGCGAAATTTCACTGCGATGCGATGAAAAAGTAACGAGCGATCAACTCGGAATGAGGGCCAATGTTTAATATCACTGCTTACCACAGGGGTACAAAATGAATCACTACTGCAATTCACCAAAGGTTCCCCTTACTGCAGTAATCCACAGTAACAGGGACTGCACACCAGTAGGGTAATGTCTTCCCATGTGACATGCTGGCTCAAGTGGTTCAATGTATAGTAGGTGGCTAGGAACTGTATGCCGGCCGCCTGGCACTCCACTGGCTCCCAGCTGTATCTAAGTGGGGCAATCACTGGGAGCTCTATGCTGCACGAGAGGAGGAGAAGGAGATGGAATGGCTAGGAAGAGAGGGAGCCAGTGCGCAGAGGAGGAGAGGAAAGTGGTATGGGCAGTAGAAGGGGGAGGAGACATGGGGAGGAGGAGAAGGAGACAGCTTTGGGAGGCTGTGGAAGGATGCTAGTAAGAAGGTGAAACAAAACAGGCGAGAAACAGTGCGCCCCCAGAGCTCTGCGCTGTGTGTGAGGCACCACTCACACACACCTAGTTACGGCCTTGTGTTCATGTGTACACAGACCAAAACATGCTATTCAGCTGATAGGGGTCCACTTTTATTTGCTACTGTTTGTATGCATTGTGTACCTTGCTATAATGAAAAAACAAGACAAAAACTATAACATCTAATTTATAATAAAAGTATCCTAGCCAAGATACACAAAGTGTAGTATTTCTCCAACCATCATATGTTTGATGCTTTTTACACTGACAGACCTTAATCACAGGACTTCATTTCTAGTTTCACTTTCATAAAGTTTTTTTATTTTAGTTTTCTGCTGTAAATGCCTTAGGATAACCCATTAAAGCGCAGAGAATAAGGCGTTATTATTCTCCAAATAATGAGGGGCAAAGCAAGGAATTGTTATCAGGATGATGCTTCTGTCTGTCACTCATACCTCTTGGGAAACCTCTGTGTAATCTGTATGCATCCTAACCGCAGGTCTCTTTATAATGGGATATGAACAACTATTTCTTGCAGTAGGAGGAGCTGTGAGAGCCGATTTGATGTCATCTATAATCTGTCTCATTTAGAGCTAATGGAACGTTCAGATCTCTTCATGAAAGTAGACATAAAAAACAGTATACTGAGCCATAAGCAATATGATCTGTTTAAATTTTATGCAACACATTTTTTTTAATAAACAATCTTTTTACAATTATTTTTTTAAACAAGAGCACTATTTACTAAAGTATACAAAGAGACAATTCTAAAAAAAATGTATTGTGCTTTGTGATCATATAATTATACATAATAAAGGGGTTGGGTATGTGTGATCGGCGGTCTCTCACAATACTAACGGCGGGATCCCAGCTGTTACATGGCCGGCGGGGGGGGCGAGAGCAACAAAGTCCCTTGCGGGGCTCGCTGCAATCACCACGCAGCAGGCTCGCTGCACTCACCACGCTGCAGGCTCGCTGCACTCACCACGCTGCAGGCTCGCTGCACTCACCACGCTGCAGGCTCGCTGCACTCACCACAGGTTCTATTCCCACTCTATGTGCATCGTGGACACCTACGAGTGTGAATATTCCCTGTTGGTCGGCCGCGTGCCGACCAGCGGGATTTTCAGATGACGGGATCCTGGCGTGGGTATTGTCACCGGCATGTTCCTGATCTCCGGTCACATAACCGCATTCCTGTTAAGGCTTGCACATTTGATATAACTGAAGTAGAGTCTTTGTAGTCTTTGTACTAGTTTTGCATATAATGGACTTTGGTGAATAAGCCTTATTTTATTGATCTAATTATCCCATTAAGCTTTAATTTAAGGTAAGAAATCCTGACATTTTGGGGCAGTTCAGTTACATGAATGCAATGTGCCATCCACATTGTTTTTCCTTGTCCAAACAAACTTGCAATGTTGGCAGTAGTAAGTGGCTGATATGTGTACAGCTGAGTATATAAGCAAAGCTTGGCAGCACTGCGCTTTTAATTGAATTTACACATTTATTGTGGGCATAAACTATACAATTATTTGGCAGATCATTAAATCTGTGATTTAACCAATTTGAGCGAAAGGTTTTCTCAGTTGTCCAGTGTTTGGTAGCAAATGGTTGATTGTCATTTGCTCTTATCCATTATCAGATTTTCATTCCAACCACCCAGATCTGGCAAATGATCTGCTCTAGTGATTGTGAGCAATTTGGGTACTGAGATGCAAAACTATCTTACCTGTAATACATCAACTGCAATACTTTTGGGGGCATATTCATCATGAAAAAATTGTGCAATGAGAGTTTTTAGTTTTCAGTTCTCATTGTATTTTTTCACAATATTTTCACTCTTCATTATGCCCCTATGAGAAAATTATCACTTCTGAAAAACTGGTGTTTTTGAGAAGTCAGTTTTTTGGAAAGGGATAACTTTCTCCCTCTGAAGCTACAGCACCCACCACCCCCCACCGCCGGCACCACCTTACTTGTGTCTCCCAGGGGGCGGCTGCCCCCACCCCACGCCATCAACTTATATATATGTCCCAGCCGCTCCCTACACCATTGACATTTGTGTATCCCGGCCAACCCCACCCCCCGCCGGCAACTTACATATGTGTCCCAGCCACGGACGCTCCCCCCACCACCGACACCTGTGTCTCCTGGACGCCCCACCCCCTGCCAGCAATTTACCCTGGTGTTTCCCTACACCGTTGACATCTGTGTCTCCCGCCTGCCCCCACCCTCCTCCGGCAACTTACATATGTGTCCCAGCTGCGGCTGCTTCCCCCACCACCGTGTCTCCAAGCCACCTAACCCCCTGCCGGCAACTTACATATGTGTTTCCTTACACCAATGATATCTGTGTCTCCCGGCCACCCCCGCCAGCAACTTACATATGTCTCCCAGCCGCTGCAACTCCCCCAACCACCGACACCTGTGTCTCCTGGCCGCCCCACCCCCTGCCGGCAACTTATCCATGTGTTTCTAGGCCACGGCCGCTCTCCTCCTCCTCCCCCCACTACTTACATGTGTACTGAGGCCGCCCAATCAACCCCTCCCTGGCAGCACTTTGATACCCGCAGCCATGGCCCATCCATGCATCGTACTGCCGAGGCTGCAGGGGCAGAGACACCCCCCTACCCCTTCCCTCTGGGCAGCTACCAATTGCCGGGGCAGCCCGGCTGCAGAAAGGATCATTGCTGCCCCCCCTCCCTGCCACCGGCATCTTATTACAGGGGGCTGCCCAGCTGCAGAGGGTTTATTCCACACCAACTCAACACAGTTTTCAGGGGTCGGGATCGGGTGCCGGCAGTTAGGATCCCCGGCGGTCAGCATACCGACAATGGGATCCCGGCAACCAGAATGCCAGCAGGGGGCGAGCGCAACAAAGTCCCTTGCGGGCTCGGTAGCTTGCTGCGCTCGCCACAAGTTCTATTCCCACTCTATGGGTGTCATGGCTACCCACAAGTAGGAATAGTCCTGGGCCCCCTGCCGGCATTCTGATGGCTGGGATCCCAGCGTCGATATGCTGATCGCTGGGATCATAACTACATCCCATTTTCAGACTGACCATTTCAGATTGTGATGACATTTTGTATAAAAAATGGTGCCATGGGTGTACAGAAAATCCCCAAATTTTAGTTTTAGGCTGATATGTACAACGGTCTTGAAGTTATTTGCCTTTAAAGTAGAGATGAGCGGGTTCGGTTCCCAGAGAACCGAACCCCCCCCCCTTCCCGAACTTCACGATCCGAGCCGGGAACCGAGTCCGACTCAGGACTTTTTGCCAGACTCGGATCCCAGAACGAGGCAAAATGTCATCATCCTGCTGTCGGATTCTCGCAGGTTTTGGATTCCATATAAAGAGCCGTGCATCGCCGCCATTTTCACTCCAGACTTGGAGAGTGGGGGAGACAGACCTCTGTCTCTCTCTGGGTGGTGGCATCGGGTGGGGTCAGTGTGTGCTCTCTAGGGGTGCTGTCCTGTCACTGTGCTGCTAGGGGTGCTGTCCTGTCACTGTGGTGTCCTGTGCTGTTAGGGTTGCTGCAGCTATACATGGGTGTTTCTGTTCTGTCACTGTGCTTTACAGGGGCACTGTCCTGTATGCTGTAAAAATACAGGGGTGCTGGTTCTGTCCTGTATGCTGTTAAAAAAAATCAGGGGTGTTTTAAAGGTACACTTGCCCTGTCTTGCATTCTGTAAAATTACAGGGGTGCTGTGAAAATACAGGGGTGCTGGTTCTGTCCTGTATGCTGTAAAAAATTCAGGTGTGTTGTAAAGGTACACTGGCCCTGTCTTGCATGCTGTAAAATTACAGGGGTGTTGTGAAAATAAATGTACACTGGCTTTGTCTTGGTGCTGTAAAAATACAGGGGTGCTGTGAAAATAAATGTACACTGGCCCTGTCTTGTATACTGTAAAAATACAGGACTGCTGTGAAAATACAGGGGTGCTGGCCCTGTCCTGTATGCTGTAGAAATACAGGGGTACTGTTGTTAAAATAAAGGTACACTGGCCCTGTCTTGTATGCTGTAAAATTACAGGGGTGCTGTGAAAATAAAGGGGCACTGTTCTGTGTGCTGTAATTATAAAGGGGAAATGGAGAACAAAAATCTGGAGGAACAAATAGTGAAAGATCAGGAACCATTTCCAGTTCCTAGTACTAGTGCTGAAGCTGCTGCTACCACCAGTCATGACATTGACAATGTAGTTCCATCAACGTCGTCTGCTATGACCAATGCCCATTGTCATAGAGGGAATGTAAAATCCAAGTAGCAAAAATGAATAACCAGAAAAAAAAAAGACATTTTCTGATGAGAAACGTAAAATTGGCAATATGCCATTCACAACACGAAGTGGCAAGGAAAGGCTAAGACCTTGGCCTATGTTCATGACTGGTGGTTCAGCTTCTCATGAAATTGGGAGCCCTCCTCCCTCTCAAAAAAAAAAAATGAAGATTATTATTGCACAGGAAAAACATCTGTGGGTTCAGAGATATCACAAATCCCCAAGGAGAGTCCAAGTGTGTCCGCGGTTGCGATGTCTAGGCCTGACCTTCCCAAGACTGTATGGGAAGGGAAGGCTCCTACCACCATTTGCATACCCCCTGCAAGTGCTGGGAGGAGCACCGCCAGTCCAGTTGCTGATATTGAGATTGAGGATGCATGACCGTAACTAAGGGGGGGAGGGGGGGGGAATGCTGCCTGGCTCCCTCAGCCAGCTGCTCCTCCACTCTTGCACCCCGCGATTGCCTCCCGCAGCCACGTATGGTGCTGTCATGGACCCGCCGCTGCTGCAAGTTTCTATGTCTGCCTCGGCCCTCCCGCCCGGCAGCTTCTCCTGCCTCCCGCATACTCACTGCCTACTGGATTATAGATGCTTCACAGAGCCGTGGTGGCAGCTGTGCGCACACCGTCACCTGCTGCCCCTCTGACATCCGGCACCCGCTCCAAGCCGCAAACGCTGGCCTCACTGCATGGAAGCTAAGGACCGAACTGCACTCTCAGCTATCTACTCCAGCGGTAAGTAGAGATATATTATTTATATATTTTTAGTTATAATATATTTATATACACACACACACACACACACACACACACACACACACATACATAAATAAGTCCGGCATTCTCCCCTTAACCTCCTGCGTGCCAAATTTAGTAATCATCTGATCCATTTGTTTTATTTCCTCCTGTGCATTACTACATATACGATGCACTTGCAGTAATTGAGAAAATGGAAGACCCCTCTTTAAGGGTTCCGGATGGTGACTTGATGCCATCAAATAGTTATTACAATCTGTGGATTTACTATATACTGAAGTCTCAAAACCAGTCAGTTCAGCTGTAAATATACTCTGTAAGTTCGCAATGATAGAAAACATGCACTGCACTGCAGCGTAGTTTAGAAGTGAATATTTTACATTATGCTAATTACGTTTCTGGGATTGCACACACTGTCTTCAGGAAGCATACAAAAAACGTATGCTTCCTGAAGATGGGTGTGCAATCCCGAAACATCATAATTTTCATGTCGACCATTTGTACATGTCGACCATGTCACTGTTGACCAATAGTGGTCGACCTAATGACTGCCGCATCTCGTTTGATGGATTTTATATATATATATATATATATATATATATATATATACATATATATATATATTAATAAGGGGTACTACTGTTCAGTGTAATGAGATTAAGGGTGCACTTCTGTGTGGCGTAGTTTGGAATTATAATTTTTTTTGTCATTTTCTTTCTTTATTTTGTGTGTGTGTGTGGGGTGGCTTGCATTAATTACTGCCTTGCCCCGGATGCCAAAAATCCTAGCTTTGGCCCTGGAGGATGTCACTGTAGAAGTACACCAGGATCAGGAGGATATAGGTGTAGCTGGCACTAAGGAGGAAGTTGACGATGAGGATTGTGATGGTGATGTGGTTTGTTTGAATAAGTCACCAGTGGAGACAGTTGTTGGCCATAGGATGAAAAAGGGATTGTCATGCCTGGGCAAAATACCCCAAAAGCCACCTCTTCGGTGTGGAATTATTTCTCCACAAATCCGAACGACAGGTGTCAAGCCATGTGTTGCCTTTGTCAATCCATAATAAGTAGGCTTAAGGACGTTAACCTCCTAGGAACATCCTCCATTATGTGTCACCTGCAGCGCATTCATCATAAGTCATTGTCAAGTTCAGAAACTTTGGGTAATAGCGTAAGCAGTCCATTGACACCTAAATCCCTTCTTCCTGTTGGATCCAAGCTCCTGCAATCCACACCACCAACTCACTCAACGTCAATTTCCTCCTCAGTCAGGAACGTCAGTAGTCCTGCAGGCCATGTCACTGGCATGACTGACGAGTTCTCTCCTATCAGGGATTCCTCCAGAGGATCCTTGAGTGGAATGCCTACTGCTGTTGTTGCTGCTGGGAGTCGATAGTCATCCCAGAGGGGAAGTCGGAAGACCACTTCTACTACTTAAACTAAGCAACTGACTGTCCAACAGCCCTTTGAGAGGAAGATGAAATATGACAGCAGTCACCCTGTTGCAAAGCGGATTACTGTGGCCATTACAAATATGTTGTTGTTAGACCTGTATCCAGTATCCGCCATTAGTGCAGTGGTACCAAATCCCATCTAGATTCCACTTCACTAGGCAAGGGATTCCTGGACTGTACAGGGACATTAAGAAAAGTGTCCTCAGTGTCCTCAAAAATGTGGTTGTACCCACTGTCCACTTAACCACGGACATGTGGACAAGTGGAGCAGGGCAAACTAAGGACTACATGACTGTAACAGCCCACTGGGTAGATGTATTGCCTTCTGCAGCAACAAAAGCAGCGGCACCAGCAAAAGCATCTCACAAATGCCAACTCGTTCCTAGACAGCCTACACTGTGTATCAAACCTAAACAAAAAACGGCTTAGCGCTAAAAGCTAAATAGAATTGGTGCACATGTGTGGTAAAATTCAAAATTAAAAAAGAACACACTATCAATAGCAGCCGTTATATAGGGAGAGTACTCTACCCTTAAAAAACACACAAACTAGACACACAAATAACAGCACTTATTAAAATAGTGTGTGCTTTTTTCTCTAACGTCCTAGTGGATGCTGGGGACTCCGTAAGGACCATGGGGAATAGACGGGCTCCGCAGGAGAAATGGGCACTTTAAGAAAGAATTTAGATTCTGGTGTGCTCTGGCTCCTCCCTCTATGTCCCTCCTCCAGACCTCAGTTTGATACTGTGCCCAGACGAGCTGTGTGCTTTTCAGTGAGCTCTCCTGAGCTTGCTGTAAGAAAGTATTTTGTTAGGTTTTTTATTTTCAGGGAGCTCTGCTGGCAACAGGGGAGAGAAGCAGCCCTACTCTCTGAAGATAGGTCCTGCTTCTTAGGCTACTGGACACCATTAGCTCCAGAGGGATCGTACACAGGATCTCACTTTTTGTCGTCCGATCCCAGAGCCGCGCCGCCGTCCCCCTCGCAGAGCCGGAAGACAGAAGCCGGGTGAGCATAAGAAGCAAGAAGACTTCGAAATCGGCGGCAGAAGACTTCATGATCTTCACTGAGGTAGCGCACAGCACTGCAGCTGTGCGCCATTGCTCCCACACACACCTCACATACTCCGGTCACTGTAAGGGTGCAGGGCGCAGGGGGGGGGGGGGGGGGGGGGGGGGGCGCCCTGGGCAGCAATTGGGACCTCTTTGGCAAAAGTTTAGCATATATACAGTTGGGCACTGTATATATGTATGAGCCCCCGCCAGAAATTGTACATTGAAGCGGGACAGAAGCCCGCCGCTGAGGGGGCGGGGCTTCTTCCTCAGCACTCACCAGCGCCATTTTTTCTCCACAGCTCCGCTGAGAGGAAGCTCCCCAGGCTCTCCCCTGCAGAGACATGGTACAAGAGGGAAAAAAGAGAGGGGGGGGGCACATAATTAGGCGCAAAAATCATTATAAACAGCGGCTACTGGGTTAACATTAAGTTACGGTGTTATTCCTGGGTTATATAGCGCTGGGGTGTGTGCTGGCATACTCTCTCTCTGTCTCTCCAAAGAGCCTTGTGGGGGAACTGTCTTCAAAAAGAGCATTCCCTGTGTGTGTGGTGTGTCGGTACGCTTGTGTCGACATGTTTGACGAGGAAGGCTATGTGGAAACAGAACGGGAGCAAATGAATGTGGTGTCTCCGCCGACGGCGCTGACACCTGATTGGATGGATATGGGGAAGGTTTTAAATGATAATGTTAATTCCTTGCATAAAAGGTTGGATAAAGCTGAAGCCTTAGGACAGTCAGGGTCTCAGCCCGTGCCTGATCCTATGTCGCAGAGGCCGTCAGGGTCTCAGAAGCGCCCACTATCCCAAATTGTTGACACAGATACCGACATGGATTCTGACTCCAGTGTCGATTACGATGATGCAAAGTTACAGCCTAAATTGGCTAAATCCATCCGTTATATGATTATAGCAATTAAGGATGTGTTGCACATCACAGAGGAAACCCCAGTCCCCGACAAGAGGGTTCATATGTATGGGGAAAAAAGGCAGGTGGTGACCTTTCCCCCTTCACACGAGCTAAATGAGTTATGTGAAAAGGCTTGGGAATCTCCAGATAAAAAACTGCAGATTTCCAAACGGATGCTTATGGCATATCCTTTCCCGCCAACAGACAGGTTACGCTGGGAATCCTCCCGTAGGGTAGACAAAGCTTTAACACGCTTATCCAAGAGGGTAGCCCTGCCGTCACAGGATACGGCCACCCTCAAAGATGCTGCGGATAGAAAGCAAGAGGGTACCCTGAAGTCCATTTATACACATTCAGGTACCTTACTGAGGCCAGCGATCGCGTCGGCCTGGGTGTGTAGTGCTGTAGCAGCATGGACGGACACCCTGTCTGAGGAACTTGATACCTTAGACAAGGATACTATATTAATGACCCTGGGGCATATAAAAGACGCTGTCCTATATATGAGAGATGCTCAAAGAGACATTAGTCTACTGGTTTCTAGAATAAATGCTATGTCGATTTCTGCCAGAAGGGTCCTGTGGACTCGGCAATGGACAGGTGATGCCGACTCAAAAAGGCACATGGAGGTTTTACCTTACAAGGGTGAGGAATTGTTTGGGGAGGGTCTCTCGGACCTGGTCTCCACAGCTACTGCTGGAAAGTTACATTTTTTGCCATATGTTTCCTCACAACCTAAGAAAGCACCGTATTACCAAATGCAGTCCTTTCGATCACAGAAAGGCAAGAAAGTCCGAGGTGCGTCCTTTCTTGCCAGGGGCAGGGGTAGAGGAAGGAAGCTGCACAACGCAGCCAGTTCCCAGGAACAGAAGTCCTCCCCGGCTTCTACTAAATCCACCGCATGACGCTGGGGCTCCACAGGCGGAGCTAGGCCCGGTGGGGGCGCGTCTCCGAAATTTCAGCCACAAGTGGGTTCACTCTCAGTTGGATCCCTGGGCAATAGATATTGTGTCTCAGGGATACAAGCTGGAATTCGAAGAGATACCCCCTCACCGATACCTCAAATCGGCCCTGCCAGCTTCCCCCCTCGAGAGGGAAATAGTGTTAACTGCAATTCACAAATTGTATCTTCAACAGGTGGTGGTCAAGGTTCCCCTCCTTCAACAAGGAAAGGGTTATTATTCGTTCATGTTTGTAGTACCGAAACCGGACGGTTCGGTCAGACCCATATTAAATTTAAAATCCCTGAACATATACCTGAAAAGGTTCAAGTTCAAGATGGAATCACTCAGAGCGGTCATCACAAGCCTGGAAGGGGGGGATTTTATGTTGTCTCTGGACATAAAGGATGCGTACCTTCATGTCCCCATTTATCCACCTCATCAGGCGTACCTCAGATTTGTGGTACAGGATTGTCATTACCAATTTCAGACGTTGCCGTTTGGTCTCTCCACGGCACCGAGAATATTTACCAAGCTAATGGCGGCAAATGATGGTACTCCTGCAGAAGCAAGGGGTCACAATTATCCCATACTTGGACGATCTCCTCATAACAGCGAGGTCAAGAGAGCAGTTGCTGATCAGCGTAGCACGCTCTCTGGAAGTGTTACGACAACACGGCTGGATTCTAAATATTCCAAAGTCGCAGTTGATTCCTACGACTCGTCTGCCTTTCTTGGGCATGATTCTGGACACAGACCAGAAAAGGGTTTATCTCCCGATGGAGAAGGCTCAGGAACTCATGACACTGGTCAGAAACCTATTAAAACCAAAACAGGTGTCGGTGCATCACTGCACTCGAGTCCTGGGAAAGATGGTGGCATCATACGAGGCCATTCACTTCGGCAGGTTCCATGCGAGGACCTTTCAATGGGATTTACTGGACAAATGGTCCGGATCACATCTTCAGATGCATCGGTTAATCACCCTATCCCCCAGGGCCAGGGTGTCTCTCCTGTGGTGGCTGCAGAGTGCTCACTTTCTCGAGGGCCGCAGATTCGGCATTCAGGACTTGGTCCTGGTGACCACGGATGCAAGCCTCCGAGGGTGGGGGGCAGTCACACAGGGAAGAAATTTCCAAGGTCTGTGGTCAAGTCAGGAGACTTGCCTTCACATCAACATCCTGGAACTAAGGGCCATATGCAACGCCCTACGTCAAGCGGAGACCCTGCTTCGCGACCAACCGGTTCTGATTCAGTCAGACAACATCACCGCAGTGGCTCATGTAAACCGCCAAGGCGGCACAAGGAGCAGAGTGGCGATGGCGGAAGCCACCAGAATTCTTAGTTGGGCGGAGAATCACGTAAGCGCACTGTCAGCAGTGTTCATTCCGGGAGTGGACAACTGGGAAGCAGACTTCCTCAGCAGGCACGACCTCCACCCGGGAGAGTGGGGACTTCATCAAGAAGTCTTCACGCAAATTGCAAGTCGGTGGGAACTGCCACAGGTGGACATGATGGCATCCGGCCTCAACAAAAGCTACAGAGGTATTGCGCCAGGTCAAGAGACCCTCAGGCAATAGCTGTGGACGCTCTGGTGACACTGTGGGTGTTCCAGTCGGTCTATGTATTTCCTCCTCTTCCTCTCATACCCAAGGTGCTGAGAATCATAAGAAAAGGAGGAGTGAGAACAATACTCATTGTTCCGGATTGGCCAAGAAGGACTTGGTATCCAGAGCTGCAAGAAATGCTCACAGAGGACCCATGGCCTCTGCCTCTAAGACAGGACTTGTTGCAACAGGGGCCCTGTCTGTTCCAAGACTTACCGCGGCTGCGTTTGATGGCATGGCGGTTGAACGCCGGATCCTAGCTGAAAAAGGCATTCCGGATGAGGTTATTCCTACGCTGATAAAGGCTAGGAAGGACGTGACGGTTCAACATTATCACCGTATATGGTGAAAATATGTTGCTTGGTGTGAGGCCAGGAATGCCCCAACGGAGGAATTCCAGCTGGGCCGTTTCCTTCACTTCCTACAGTCGGGAGTGACTTTGGGCCTGAAATTGGGTTCCCTTAAGGTCCAGATTTCGGCCCTATCCATTTTCTTTCAAAAAGAACTGGCTTCTCTACCTGAAGTTCAGACGTTTGTAAAGGGAGTGCTGCATATTCAGCCCCCTTTTGTGCCTCCAGTGTCACCTTGGGATCTTAACGTGGTGTTGAGTTTCCTGAAATCACACTGGTTTGAACCACTCAAAACGGTGGAATTGAAATATCTCACGTGGAAGGTGGTCATGCTGCTAGCCTTTGCTTCGGTTAGGCGTGTGTCAGAATTGGCGGCTTTGTCACATAAAAGCCCCTCTCTGGTTTTCAATGCGGATAGAGCAGAATTGCGGACCCGCCCACAATTTCTGCCGAAAGTGGTTTCATCCTTTCATATAAACCAACCTATTGTGGTGCCTGTGGCTACTACTGACTTGGAGGATTCCGAGTTACTTGATGTGGTCAGGACTTTGAAGGTTTATGTGGCCAGAACGGCTAGGGTCAGGAAAACAGAATCTTTGTTTATCCTGTATGCTTCCAACAAGCTTGGGGCGCCTGCTTCAAAGCAAACTATTGCTCGCTGGATCTGTAACACGATTCAGCAGGCTCATTCTGCGGCTGGTTTGCCGCTGCCTAAATCGGTTAAGGCCCATTCCACAAGGAAGGTGGGCTCTTCTTGGGCGGCTGCCCGAGGGGTCTCGGCATTACAGCTTTGCCGAGCGGCTACTTGGTCGGGTTCAAACACTTTTGCAAAGTTCTACAAGTTTAATACCCTGGCTGAGGAGGACCTTGTGTTTGCTCAATCGGTGCTGTAGAGTCATCCGCACTCTCCCGCCCGTTTGGGAGCTTTGGTATAATCCCCATGGTCCTTACGGAGTCCCCAGCATCCACTAGGACGTTAGAGAAAATAAGATTTTACTTACCGGTAAATCTATTTCTCGTAGTCCGTAGTGGATGCTGGGCGCCCGTCCCAAGTGCGGAATTCTGCAATACATGTATATAGTTATTGCTTAAATAAGAGTTATGTTATAGTTGCATCAGGGTTAAACTGATGCTCTGTTGTTGTTCATACTGTTAACTGGGTAAGGTTATCACAAGTTATACGGTGTGATTGGTGTGGCTGGTATGAGTCTTGCCCTGGATTTCCAAAATCCTTTCCTTGTACTATCAGCTCTTCCGGGCACAGTTTCTCTAACTGAGGTCTGGAGGAGGGACATAGAGGGAGGAGCCAGAGCACACCAGAATCTAAATTCTTTCTTAAAGTGCCCATGTCTCCTGCGGAGCCCGTCTATTCCCCATGGTCCTTACGGAGTCCCCAGCATCCACTACGGATTACGAGAAATAGATTTACCGGTAAGTAAAATCTTATTATTTAGCAAATTTAAAAAAAGAAGAAGTATTTATCACATTTAATAATAAATCTCATCACAGCTACCGGTACAAATCCTGCAGGACAACACAATTCAATGCAAACTACAATTCCGTGCTTTGATGCTAATATTTACTGCGCAGATTTTTTTATATATAAAAAGCAAACAAAGTTATTTAGTCAGTCCATTGACTCCTTCCAGGTTATAAAGTCATATGCAGGGCAAAGCAGTGGTTATTGCCACTAATACTAGCTAATCGGTTAGTTGCTAGCAGCCATTAGAAGCAGTGCTGTGATGAGATTTATTATTAAATGTGATAAATATTTCTTCTTTTTTTAAATTTGCTAAATAAAAGCACACACTATTTTAATAAGCGCAGTTATTTGTGTGTCCACACTGTGAATCACCGGTTTCATTAAAAGAGGCACACCACTAACAACCTCTTACGGAACCTGAGGGACATCATCGCACAATCAATGGCTTACCCCATTTAGACTCTCTTGGGGATTTGTGATATCTGACAACGCAACCAATATTGTGCGTGCATTGGCAAATTCCAGCACATTCCATGTTTTGCACATACAATTATTTTGGTGGTGCAGAACTTTTTGAGAATCGACAGGGGCGTGCAGGAGATGCTGTTGGTGGCCCGTAAAATTGTGGGCAACTTTTGACATTCAGCAACTGCGTGCTGAAGATTGGAGTGCCAGCAAACACTCTTCCACCTGCCCTGCCATCACCTGAAGCAAGACGAGGTAGAACTCAACCCCCTATATGCTTCAGAGGATGGAGGTGCAGCAAAAGGCCATTCAAGCCTATACATCCACCTATGATATAGGCAAAGGAGGGGAATGCACCTGACTCAAGCGCAGTGGAGAATGGTTTCCGTGTTGTGCAAGGTTCTCCAACCCTTTGAACTTGCCACACATGAAGTCAGTTCAGACACTGCCAGCTTGAGTCAGGTCATTCCCCTCATCAAGCTTTTGCAGTAGAAGCTGGAGAAATTGAAGGAGGAGCTAAGATGGAGCGATTCCGCTAAGTATGTGGAACTTGTGGATAGAGTCCTTCATTCTCTTTGCCAGGATGCAAGGGTGGTCAATCTGTTGAAATCAGAGCACTACATTTTGGCCACCGTGCTTGATCCTAGGTTTAAAGCCTATGATGTATCTCTTTTTCCAGCGGACACAAGTCTGCAGAGGTGCAAAGACCTGCTGGTGAGAAAATTGTCAACTCAAGTGGAACGTGACCCATCAACAGCTCCTCCTCCATTTTCTCCTGCAACTGGGGATGCGAGGAAAAGAATAAAATTTCCTAGCCCACCCGTTGGCAGTGATTCAGTGCAGTCAGGAGCAAATGTTGACATCTGGTCCGGATTAAAGGAGCTGCCAACAATTACTGACATGTCTACTATCACTGCATAAGTTGCTGTCACCATTGAAAGAATGGTGGACGATTATTTCGGTGACAGCATCCAAGTAGGCATGTCAGACAGTCCGTATGTATACTGGCAGGAAAAAAAGGCAATTTGAAGGCCCTTGCACAAACTGGCTTTATGTTACCTAAGTTGACCCCCCCCCACCCCACCCCCCCACCCCCCGCCCCTCCATTGTGTACTCCAAAAGAGTGTTGAGTGCAGCAAGTAACCTTGTCAGCGATTGGCATAGGAGGTTACTTCCACAAAATGTGGAGAAGATGATGTTTATCAAAATGAATTATAAATTCCTCCAGAAAGTACACAGGGACTGGTGATGGTGGATTCCAGTGGGAACAAATTAATACTCTGTGAGGATGAGGATGTAAACACTAAAAGGGGTGAGGAATTGGAGGATGAGGATGACATCTTGCCTCTCTAGAGCCAGTTTGTGCAAGGACAGATTAATTGCTTCTTTTTTGGTGGGGGCCCAAACAAACCAATCATTTCAGCCACAGTCGTGTGGCAGAACCTGTCGCTGAAATGATTGATTTGTTAAACTATGCATATCCTGTCTATAGTAGAACATAAGGGTGGGTGGGAGGGCCCAAGGAAAATTCCATCTTGCACCTCCTTTTTTTCTTTGCATTATGTGCTCTTTGGGGCCTAGTGTTTAAAAGTGCCATCCTGTCTGCCATTTTAATGCCACTTCTAGATGGGCCACGTGTTTGTGCTGTCCACTTGTGTCGCTTAGCTTACTCATCCAGCTACCTCGGTGCAACCTTTTGGTCTAAAAAGAATATTGTGAGGTGTGAGGTGTTCAGAATAGACTGGAAATTAGTGCAAATGAATGTTATTGAGGTTAATAATACTGTAGGCACAATCAAACCCCAAATTCTGTGATTTTAGCTGTTTTTATGTTTTTGGTTCTTGAAAAAAAATCCAGATCCAAAAGCAAAACTTGAAAGGGTGGTTTTGGGAAAACCATTCCAGATCCAAAACATGAACGGAGATTCAGATCCAAAACTAAAACACAAAACCCGAAAAGTGTCCGGTGCACATCTCTACTTTAAAGCTGCAGTTTTTCACAAAAAATGTACTATGGTCTTTTTTTTTATTGGACTTGCAACACACCTAATTGAGCTAGAGAGCTGGGCAAGGTCTCACTTTAAACCTCTTATTATGGGCTTTCATATGATATATAACAGCAGTATGTTCCCACAAAAAAAATTACATTTAAAAATTTTCAAAAAATTTAGATTTCTCAAGAAGCCAATATCTAATGAAAAAAAAACCTTAAAAATTGTTCATACTGTTGTTAATAAATCCCCAAAGTTTTTTTTGGGATCAGGATGGGATCACATGCTATAAGAGCTTTCATTTTTGTGTGATTCATGAAAATTTTATGTAAAAATCAACAAATAATATTTTTTCTAGTTCACTATATTAGAGGAGTGCACCTTCCTCTTCAGGTGTGTTTGGGGATGAGATTCTACAGACAGCACCTGCTCCCACTTCTGTGCAGGTGCATAAACCTAAGTGGAAAGATAATCCATGTGGAAAGATACTTCAGTTGAGTTGAATAGGCCTGCCTTTTACATTTTCCTGGCCCACTACAATTGGTCCAGGGACAGGATAGGTTTGGGTGGGATTTAAATAGTGAAACTAGTCACTAAGTTAAGCCCACCCACCTAATCTGTCCCTGGACCATTTGTGTCACATTTGAAAAAGCAAAGAGTTTAATTACAGAGGATATCAGACTGGAAGAATGTGTGCTAGAAGCAGGAAGGAACAGCAACTTGGAGAATGGGTGCTGGGAGGGAGAGACACAGCAGACTGGGAGAAAAACTGTACTCACAAGAGGAAGCCTCAGTTACCTGGCTATCATTGGACTAGTGCTCAAGCCATTTGTGATGTATTACAAGGGAGAATCAAAAACTGAGTATATGCTCACTTAGGTATACTGTTTTTTCAGACTGGAAGGGAGGCAGTCAATTTGCCGTCTGTCGGGATCCTGGCGGTCAGTATACCGATGCTGGAATCCCGACAGCTGGCAATGCTGACAGCCAGAATCCTGGTACACAGGGGCTATTCCCACTCTGGGTGTCCACGACACACATAAAGTGGGAATAGAACCTGTGGCGAGCGCAGCGAGCCACCGAGCCCCGCAGCATTGCAAGCACAGCAAGCCCACAAGGGGACTCTTTGCGCTCGCCCCACTGCTGGCATACTGGTGGCCGGGATGCCACATCCGATATCCAATATAAATATAAATTTCACCCAAAAAGATTTTCTACTTCTACGATAAGTGTAAAACACAATTTAAGAACAAGAAAAACTTTGCCAACTTATGCTCCTATAAAGATGTATAGAAGCAGAGTGGCATTTTTCAGCGATTGCTCAATGCAAAGGGCCTTGCGATGGTGTAGGTGTCACCGTGAACAGGTTAGCATCCTGAGCAAGCCTGCAAAGTTTATATGATAGTCAGATTCTTACATCACAACTTTTTGACTGGCCAGAGGAAAACATTACAGGAATGCATGTTACTTGTTTTTAATTTACTTTCAACGTTTTTCTTGTTTTTAAATTGTGCGGCTGACCCATCGGAGAAGTAGAAAAATCTTTTTTGGTGATTTTTCAAATTTATTCTACAAGAAGTTTGAGTTTCCTCTGGAAGCAGTAGACTGTGGCTGTGTTGTGTTTTTCCCTTGTAATGCACCTCAAATGTGACTCAAATGGTCCAGGAACAGTGGAAAGCTAATCCTTGTAGAAAGACACTTCAGTTGTGTTGTCCATGGACAGTATAGGTTTGTGTGGGCTTAACTGAGTGACCAATGGGTTTTCTTCACCATTTAAAGCCCACCCAAACCTATACTGTCCATGGACAACACAACTGAAGTGTCTTTCCACATGGATTAACTTTCCACTTATGTTTATCTGCCTGCACAAAAGTGGGAGCAGGTGCTGTCTGTAGAATCTCGTCCCCAAACACACCTGAAGAGGAAGGTGCACTCCTCTAATGTAGCGAACTGGAAAAAAAAATATTTGTTGGTTTTTAAATGCAATTTTCATGATTCACTCAAAAATGAAAACTCTTATAGCATGTGATCCCATCATGATCCCAAAATAAAACTTTGGGGATTTATTAACAACAGTATGAGACATTTTTGAGATTTTTTTTACAAACATGTTAAATATTGGCTTTTTGAGAAATCTAAATTTTGTTTTTGAAAATTTTTACATTTTACATTTTTATGGAAACCTACTGCTGTTATTTATTATATGAAAGCCCATAAAAAGAGGTTCAATTGAGACTTTGCCCAACTCTCTAGCTCAATTAGGTGATCTGCAAATACAATTAAAAAAATGTTAATAGCACATTTGTCATTAAAAAATTGCAGCTTTAAAGGCATATACTGTAGCTTCAAAACCATTGAACATATCAGCCTAAGATTTGGAGGTTTTCTTTACACCAATGTCAGCATTTATTATACCAAATTTCATCACAATCTGAGTTTGTCACAATTTCTCCATTCCCTGGGGAGTATCGAAATTGTAATATTTTAAGGATGACGAATTGACCTCTTGGTGTGTTTTACTGGAAAGTGGGACTTGTAGCCTCTGTATACCAACATGCTATTGCAATATGACCACTCTCAATGAGTTTTGAATATTCTCCAATAATGGAGGCCAAATGTTATGTAATATATTCCAGCTTCCTTTTTCTAAGGATATTTTCAGGTATCTCTTTTGGTCAGGACACAATTCAATTCCTCAAACTTTTGTAGAGCTCAAGATACACACCTGATTATCACATAATTGATTGGTACACCTTCCCCTAAGTGTAAAAACGAAAAGCAGATAACTGTAGAAGTTGACATACAGAATTGGTTTCCTTTAATGAGACCAAACAGGGGGCAATTTTTTACTAAACATGAAAATAGTAAATGTTTGAAATTTGAATGACTTAATCACATTCATTTTTAAGCTTTAGACAGCACATGTTATTCTCACACTTCTGGGATATTTGGATACAGCCAAACTAGGGGTAGCACTGGCAAAGTTGAGTCGTGAAGTCTTATGAACCATCCACAATCACCAAGAACCACCACAATGTGGGTGCCTGTAGATTGTAGTCCTTTACCTGGCCCCTAGCGGTAACTATGTGGGAGCGCAGGTGTGGTTCAGAATCAGCAGACAAGATAACGGTCGAGCAGGCAAAGGTAAGGGTTACATGCACAGGTTTAGGTAAATAGATCAAGTAAAACATCAGGGTCACTAACAGAGGTGCAAAAACAGTAGACAAACTGAGGTCGGGGTCACCAGCAGAGGTTCACGATGATAGACATTCTGGAGTCGGTACACAAATTCAATCAGAATACTACTAAATACTGCACTGAAGAAGACCTGATACTCTGGCACCAGTTTGATGCACAGTTTATATTGGCAGGACAATCAAGTTAGTGCCAAGCTCCTATCTTTGGTCAGCTGTACAAAATACATATTCGACCTGCAGTACCACATGGTCTCCACTAGAGGAAGCTCTGGCGGCACACAGGACCAGGACAGCCGCAAGAAGATGGACACAGTCATAAACCATTGCAGTAGTCAGCAGTGGGGGATGCACTCCACAGACCAGCCACAGGATGGCAGCACAGCGAGGACAGTAAGTCCTAGCAGTAAGTCATGACCTGGCTGACTCAATGTTGTGACAAACCGACACCCCAAGAATGGCTTGTCGGGATATTATATTTCTGGAGCATGAATATCTTCAGATCTAACCCAAAAACTTTTCTAGTAAATCCAGAGGCATGGGAATCCGCAAGATGTTTAAGAATTTTGTTGATCTCAAATTATTCTTGATCTTGAACACTAATAGGATGAGGATAGGAACCTGCACAGACTTGGACAGTACCAGGTGGTAAACTACTGGATTAATCACTTGAGGCACCTTGAAAGGTCAAATTAATTCTGGAGGATGATGTGTTGAAATCCAGAATTTATCACCAGAACAGAGTTTCTGGATTTTCCTTTGCTTCTTATTGGCAGAGCTTTGTAACATTTAGAGGCTTTATGGATATTATATCTCCAGTGGTTTAATGCCAGGAACTTCAGAGACTGGAAAAAAAACATGACACAGGCAATTGTTGACGTATACAATAAATAATATAAAATGGAGACATACAGTGTGTGATAATGTTATTATAGGTACATTCTGGCCATGGTAGCAGATGAAACTAATTGTGATTCATTTTTGAAGAACCTAATTTCTCATTGTCATACTACCCTCACTCTGCTTATTCAACTGAAGATGACATGCCATTGAGAAATTGAGCTAACTTTTAGACAGTGTTATGCAGTATCTTGAGGGAAATTGTGTACTTCTGTCAGAGATGCCATGTCTGAATATATTCTCAATGAACAGAGAGGTCAAGATGGAGCTGACAGTAGTCCCTTCAGAGGTACGAAGTGACAAATATTTTCCGCTATCACCGATATGGTATTAAGCCTATTAGACTGAGGCAAGTGAGTGACAAAGTCCATCAATACATATGTCCAAGGAAGATATGGATCTGGTAGGGGTAAGTGTAGGCCACAAGGTTTGCAGAAATACTTGTGCTATGCACAAGAAGTACAAGCAAAGAAAAATTATTTCACAAAGAACTGATGGCCACTGATAAGTTCTTAAGACTAATTTGTGATTCGTTTTAACATCTGCGTGTCCTGAGAGTGAAATTGGTTGGTCCAAGTTAGAAGATTATTGATAAGCTCAGGACTCATTAATGTCTTTCCAACAGGAACTCTAAACTTGTTCTGGACTTTATTGGCCAAGTCTACACATCAAGGTTCCAGAATTGGTTTGGAGACATTTTCAACATCAAATGTAGCAAAATCCAGGAGGGGGCTTCTGCCTTCCTGTTCTTGGTTTCTGACCAAAATGTGATCAGATCAGCTGTGAACTCAGCTATGGACTGAATATACTGTAGTAGGACTTTAAGATCTGTGTAAATTTGTTGGAAAACTGCCATTTCCAATAAATATTGTTACTCCTCCAGCCCTGGAGTTTGGTAGCCAGTAATTATGTATCTCTAGGTCCAAAAATTCCTATGAGAAAATCCACAAAGAAGGAGTTTGCACTCAGTCTGGTACCAAGTAAGTTAACACTGCCCCTACTGCAAAAGAAGCATCTACCTCTAGAAAGAATGGTGAGGAAATATTCATCTGATTGAGAATTGGGCAGATACAAAGGCTTCCTTTAGTTTATTGAAGGCATGAAAAATCTAATCTGGCCAGACCTTTGCATTAGCACCTTTGCAAGTGACAGCACTGGTGGAGCATAGACATTATATTAATTGTCTGTAATAATTTGAACATTTCAAGGAAACTCTGAGTGTATTTTAATCCTGTAGCATGAGGCCATTCCAGTATATCCTTAACTTTTTCTGGATCCATTTGCAGTCCCAGTATGTTTTATCAAATATGTATTCTTCTATCTTGCAGTACAAATATTTTGTTCTAAGAGGGCACAACACCTCTTAAATATGGAGACGATGAGAGGAGAGAGACTTGGAAAAGGTCAAAATGTCATCCAAATACATTAGTACATTTTTATAGAGAATATCACGGAATATCTTGTTAATGAAGTTTTGGGGAAAAAACAGGAGCAGTACCATGGTCAGATGTACTAGGTACTCTTAATGACCATCTCTGGTATTAAATGTTGTCGTCCATTCATTGCCAGGTCTGATGAGAATTAGATTGTAGGCTCCTTGTGAAGTTTTTAGTTTAGTAAAGACTTTGGTCACTTTCAGGCAATCAAAAAGTTCAGAAATGGGTAGCAAAGAGTACTTGTTTGATGGATAGAAGCATTGAAGCCTCTTTAGTTAATTCAAGGATGGAGACCTCCACCCTTCTTCCCAACAAAAAAGAGTCCAGCCTTTGCTGGGGGTGGGGTAGGGTGGGGGGGTGGGGGTGATGGAGAATTTCCTTATGAAACTATGGGGCAGATGTATTAAGCCTGGAGAAGTGATAAAGCAGTGAGATAGAAGTGATAAGTGGAAGGTGATAATGCACCAGCCAATCATTACGGGCTTGAAAAATGAAAGGAGCTGATTGGCTGGTGTGTCATCAACATCCACTTATTACTTCTTTATCTTTGTTTTATACTTCTCCAGGCTTAATACATTGCCCCGTATGTTCCAATTTTTCCTTTATGTAGCAGTACATAGCTTGTGTCTCAGTAAGGGACAAGGGATATACATGACCCTTGGTGGGTCATGTATATCCCTTGTACTGCCCCAAAGTATGTGAGGAGAAACCTTAGTATGTGAGGAGAAACCTTACTGCCCCAAAGTATGTGAGGAGAAACCTTACTTCCTGTTGCTTTAAAAGACATTTACATTTGCCAGATATAGAGGGGCAAAAATGATCTTGTTCTAAGGAGAACTGACTGAAACCTTACTACAGGGTAAGTTTTTCTTAAGACCCCAATCATGACAAGCAGAACCCCAAGACATCACTTCACCTGTCCCCCATTTAGAATGAGGGTGTACTTGAAGCTAGGGTAAACTCAGGATTATGGAAATGACATTACCAGATTCTCCAGAATTCAAAAATGCTGAAGGCTCTATTGCAGGGCTGGCCAAACCGGTCCTCGAGATCTACCAACAGTTCACATTTTCCAGACCACCTAGCTGGTGCACAGGTGTAGTCATTACTAATTAAGATGTGCTGCATTCATTCTTAACTGACAATTCTACAGATCTCCAGGAGGCCTGGAAAACGTGACCTGTTGGTAGATCTCGAGGACCGGTTTGGCCAGCCCTGCTCTATTGGGTAGAACCAGAGATACAATATGCCCTTTACTTTGGGGAATCCCCCCCCCCCCTCTATTTACTAATGGTGAAATGTTTCTACAATTTTTGTCTGAAGCAAAGTGGAAAGAATGTCATAGAGTAAAGTCAAAAGCCAAACTTTCTTCTTTTTGCGAATATGCCTTTGAAAAAGATTTGCAAAGGGAACCACGAATCACAAAATATTATTTTATTAAAACAGTGATGTACCTTTTGGTGCTTCTCAGACTGGTCCACTGCATACATTTGTATGTGCATTGCATAAACAAGCGCTACAACTAAACTCAGATTCATTGGTGGTAATTCATACAGCATCTTCAACTTATACCTATATCTGATGTGACATGAATACTGGCAAGTGGCTGTTGCAAAGTTGGATGTCTCTAAATGGTCAACGATAGGACCAAAGTCGCCTGACAGAATAAGTATAGCATTTTGTGCTTTTCTTGCGGGGCCGCGCATCGTTCATCGTTGGTGCCTACACACTGAGCGATATGAATGATATCTCGTTCATTAATGAACGAGATCGTTCATATCGCTCAGTGTAATCGGCAAGTGTGTAGGGCCTATTAGAGTTGGTCTGTTATATGGGACTATGGCCTTAAAAGCTGTGGTTAATAAGGAAGCACCCCAGAAGTTGGACAACAGGAGTGTGCATTCAACTGCTATATCTACCTCTCTATCTATCTATCTATCTATCTATCTATCTATCTGTCTGTCTGTCTGTCTGTCTGTCTGTCTGTCTATCTATCTATCTATCTATCTATCTATATATACTGTATGTCTATGTGTGTACATATGTATGTAGACTTGCACCCTAAAGACCTGTGTTTTTAAATTTGATTGTATCATACTTTGAACCAGCCCTCGGAGAGCTGGGAATAAATAGATTTATGGAAAATTTTGTGGCTGTGTAATATATTGGGGAAAAACTTGTTTTAAAAATGATTATTCTTGGAAAAAGATTAGATTAAGACTAATTCTCATTCTAATTGATTATTGTTAAGCAAATATTGATATATAGAATAAGAATACACAAAGATCGTTGTTTCATTTCCACAACTAGATAGGTTTATATGAGCATTACCCACATTTAATTGAAAGTGGGTGCAAAGTAATAGCTCAGAGGTACTCTGTAGAAAGTCTGGGATTTGCTTCCTGTGCTGATCCAGCAGGTTGGAGAGAGAGAGAGAGAGAAGTGGAGAGCCAGAGGCAGGAGATGCGTTGAGGTGTCTCAGACAGAGAAGATTTAATGCTCTTGCCTGCGGATCACCTGAGCAGATGAGAGGCGGCTGCAAGGAACAATTGCCAGAGATGGGGAATGCAGCCATCATTTTTCAGACTGGCAGATATCCTCTGGACATATGTTAAATGCCTCAATGATGGGATGGTGGGATGAAGCATGCAGAGCATTGTATATCTACAGTACTTGTTAGGTATATAGTGTTGTTTAGAACTAAATGTGTATATAATTACAGTGTGGCATGCATACAGAGTGGTGTATACATAGAAAGGCTGTGTATATAAAGACCTGTAACCCTCTAGAAAATTCTGGATATAATATCTCTATTAATCTATGAAAGTGCTGTTAGGGAAAGTCGTCTTCTTTTAGCCTGCATTTCCAACACTTCTCTAAGTACAGCTTATTTCACTATTTATCATTACTTCTTCCTGTCCGTCCTCTTATTTATAGATTTATACACATTGATGACATGGAGCGCAAAAAATTAAAGTGAAAAAGAACTATGCAGTTAGATTGTTTGTACTCATATCAATTAGCAGCGTACAGTATTGTTAAATATAATTCTTATATATTAGTGATCTTTCACTTGCTAAAAGAAAAAAAAATCACTAAATGTAAATAAAAATATTTTCCCTACTGTTGTAAAATCCAGGTATTGGAGGTCTCCATCACAGTGGTAAAGCTGCTTACCCTTCTGGTCTAATCCTGACTGCTGTACCGAATTCAGGGCTTAAAGTGGTCCTGGTGAGGTGGTGGAACTCATGGAGGAGGACCATGGAGGCACCAGGACCTGAGGAAGGAGAAGGTGGCTGCAGCTCATCATCAACACTAGTGCCACCTGTATCATCGATTGACGTACAGTAGATGATGGGGTGGGCTTTTCTGTTGGAATTACTGTGCAGGGCAATGGAGATGGTGGGACTAGTTCCCCCTACCATTACAGGTGGTGGAACTCAGTTCCACCTCGTTCCCTCCCACTTTAACCCCTGGTACCGATACTGTAGTATAGGGACCTTCATTCTGCAAACCCTGAAAACTCAAATTTCAGAGTTTGACAGCAGCAACCTATGCCATACTCAGTATTGAATCCCGGTGCTCTGCTCCTTCCTATGTGAAGGAGGTACAGGTTGCGGAGAGAAATCTGTTGGAACCCTCCCACCCGTGTTGACCATCACCTTATGCATTTGTGAACGCAACTCATGCATGCGCACTAACACTAATGATTTGCCACTATTAAGTAGCGGCGTAACTGTCAGTGTTAGGGCATGAGGAGACATCTGCCATTCAGTGGAGCTCTCCGCGCTCCGGAGCTATCTTGAATTGTTGTGGTAATAAGGGTTATGGTGCCACAACTCGCAGCCAAAGTAACAGCAGATTTTAGGGGCATATTAATTTGTACCCAAGGGTGGCATATATGATATTGTATATGTTATTCATGCATACAAGTTGGATTATACATTTTTTTAATCATTATTAACATTTATTTATGTAGTGCTACTATACTCCACAGCAGTTTACAATTAATTTAAAAGTAAGGCAGTACACACTAGGCATCTTGCGCCATACAGCATATTGGCGCTAGGTGTAGGAGGATATATCGGTACCTGTGTACCAAATGTTTTGCTTTGTCTCTCTGAATTGACACCACTGCAACCTTTGAGCCGTAGTTCATGTGACAATCAGATCTATCTGGTACGACAAACACATCACTCAAGCAGATCTGCAAGTCTCAGAAATCACATCTACAAATCATATCTGCCTGTATGTTTTCACTTCTTACCAATAGATTTACTTGTCCCAAAATAATGCAATCAATCATCTCTGAATCAAAGTATGAGCCTTATAATTGATTTCACGGTAACCTCATGGTACAGACACAACACAGACTACGTTTAAGCATACCAAGTACAGGATGTTTCCAGTATCAATACACAGCGCAAACTGTACCACATGAAATTATAGTCTAACAAACAGCACAGTGTAAACCGCATTTGTATCACAATTGTATGTAAAAAAATATGTTAATCACAGAATTATGCCATAAACACAAATATAAAGCACAGTACTACATAATCTTCCTACATGTATCCTCAATTACCACATGTATCTCACAAGTTCCAGTCATATTCCAAAATGCGCAATGCAAATACATAGCCATCTCTCTATTGGAACTGACTGTGTATGTCATACTTTATGAGGAGCATGGTGTTATTTCTCCTTTGGTGCAATTCCAAATAACACTCTGTATAGCAACTAACAACACGATCTATTACATGCAAACACAGTATAGTAACAATTCAATATAGACACGCACACAGAGATTACAATATTCCATTTGTGTCATATAAACCTCCAAATGTTTAATAATGCACCATAAGAAATTCCACATGTTCACCTCCTTATATTATCATTATCCCAATAATCTATACATCACATTACACTCTTCTAAAGCTGTCACATCTGTATCTCCATCATACTTTATAATCCTTCCCTGTAGGGTTACCATGTCTCAAATGTAGTATCCCATATATCCACCATGCAGCCTGGAAAGGGAAGTGTGGTCTTATCTTTTATTAGGGCTTCCAAGTAGACTTTTTTGATGTAATTTCAAATTGACAGGTTAACAAGTTATTTAGGGAGGGGATAGATTACGTAGAGACTAAAAAGGACTTTATTTATTATATTGCCATGTGAGATGACAGAAACCCCATCATATTGCGTGACATGAAAAATCTAAACAAAATGGGTCTATCCCCTTCCTTATAACCCTTATATTTTAGATTTAAGGACCTAAGATTGTTTCTGTAGTGTGATTATGTGGTGTAATATCTCTTGCAAAGTAAGAAAAAGGTCTTGTGAGATACAATCGTCTTTGACTTCTGGTACAAGCCTTTCATATTCTGGGTCCAGGTCTTATCATTTTGTGTACTTTTTGAATAACATATGATCCATTTTGTTATCTTATACCGCTTTCAAATCGCAATGCCGGGTCCCACCTGGGAATTGGAATCGAGTCCTTCCCGGGTCGGACCTGTCATTGGACCCTACACACCGCAATTGGGTCGGGTTGCCATCCGGGGGTGGGGACAGAGTCGGCAAAGTGGGTGGGTGCTGGGGGTGGCGCTGTGAGGTGATATCATCTCTGCGCTGTCTCTCCCTATGCAGTGAACAGGTATCAGGGTGGCATCGACCCGGGTAACCCGTTCACACTGCGCCTGACCCGGTAATTACCCGAGAATAACCCTTCTTATAACCCAGGTTGAATTACCGGGTCAGGCGATCCGGGAATTCGTCCATGGCCCCTTTCACACCGCACAGCGACCCGTGTCAACCTGGCAATATACCGGGTCGAAACCCGGTTATTTGTGTGATGTAAAAGGGGTATGCCAGAGATATCTTCTGCAACAGCTGGACACCCTCCTGATCAGCACCTGGTAGAGATGCAAACAATCAGTCCTTTTATACTTTTTTCTAACCAAAGTGGGACTGTTCCTGTAGGATGCTGGGTAATTAAACGGTGGGTCCCACTGCTTCACAGCACTGCCCCTTTCTGTCTGTGAGGGGGTGGGGCTTATATGACAGTAACTGCAAAGCTCCCTGCATTATAGGATGGTAACTGCAACGTTCTCTGCAATATATGGTTGTGACTGCGACACTCCCTACATTGTATAGTGGTCATTGCGATGCTCCCGGTATTATATGGCAGTCACTACTACGCTCCCTGCATTATATGACTGTCACTGCTATGTTCTCTGCATTATATAGTGGTCTCTGCTTTGCTCCATGCATTTCACCTGTGAGCCCTTCATACCCCAGTCCGACATTCAGGCCCGGCGCTACCCGCTCAGCGAAGGGATGCAGAGGCGCTCCCCCTGCTCTGCATTCCTTCCCTGCTGCGCCGTCCTGTCCCCACTGCTGCTGCTGCTGCTGCCAGTGCTGTGTCTGTCACTGTATGACAGGCACTGGCAGCGGGCACCTGCAGCATGAAAAGCTTCCTCTCTCCCTTCCCCTCCCCTGTGACAGCGCCGAGTATGGGACACAAGGGGGCGGAGCTACACGGGCCGGAAGGGGGCGGAGCTACACGGAGCAGGCTGCTGTACAGAGGGAGACTGGCTTAGGTAAGTGGAGGGTGAGAGAGAACTTGAAGTGTGTATGTGACGTGTGTGTAAATGGTGGGTGTATATGTAATACTCTAATAGATGTTTGTTCGAATTATATTACTTATAAAATCCACGCATTTGTTGTTATGGTAAATCAAAGTGTAAGAATTTATTTAAGTCGGAACAGACCTTTAAGTCAGGTTTAAGAGACCACTCTAGACACAAATCCACTCACTTATCGGTAGTTATGAAGAGACGCTCCGTAGTTAAAGAAATGTTTATTTTCCTGCTCCGGGTAGAGGAGGTCTTGTACCAGAAAAGAGTACCTAGAATTCCTGTAAATGAAAATACAGTTTTCCTAGGCTACATGTCAACCTAAAAATAAACTTAATGAAAGGTTTGATTTATTCATATAGATGCATCTCATTTCATAACATTACTACATCCAATATTATAACACACAATAAAGGAAACATTTACAATATAGATTCTACTTTAGTAATACCAAAAACAGTAGTCTAGTGCACTTAAGAGATGGTCCCTAGCAGTCTAGGTAGCTTTTTAGTTCCAGAATTAGGATATTGAAGCTATAAGTTATAAGCTGGATTCCTGAATTTAATCGGTATTTCAATTATAATAGATGGCGCTGCGAGGTGAAGTACTTGAATGGTGCAAACCCGGGTTTGTTAGCGCAACCTTTAAGTATCTTCCTGTCCTGATCACTGAATTCCCTGTACTGTACTGACGGAACCGTGAATTACTTTAACTGGGTATGCTCTGGTCTGTAACTTCCTATGGCGTATTAAACCATCTGAACCCTGACGAAGTCCTCTCTATCCTGTCATATGGCGTAATATCCGTCTGTATTCAAATATACTGTACTAGAGGAGGCCCTGTGGTGACAGTGGATCTGACTTTCTGTTAATTAACAGCCTATAATAGGTGTGCCTTCGCTACTCACGATTCGGTGCGGTGAGGGCGACAGACAATAAGTGCATTACATTATCTGAAGAATAGCTAGCTGAACTAGAGCAAGCATGCAATTTTTCACTAGTCACTTAACGGAAGTGCTGCATTTCCATGTACTCTTTGTTACAAGTAGCCGGGGACGAAGCCGTTAACCAATCTCTGGCTGGCAATGAACCTAGAGTCTCACTATAACTTGTACATCCTAGATGTCACTTTAGACTGTTACTTCTATCAGTCTGCCTGTGTCAGCTGTGTGTCTATTCTGACAGCTTTGTGGTGCAAAGTTAGCACAAATCTGTGTCCATACCTTATTTCCTGCAGCTCTAACGGTACAGGTCTTTATTGATGATAATCAGAGATGATCCATTCTTTTTCTCCCCTAATTGGGTGATCGGGTGGTACCCTTATGCAGGAGCTACCTCTTTGGGGCGGACTGGTCTCACCTCTAACTGGGACAGCCAATCCGATTTTCCCCTCCGCCTCCTAATTAGCGTCTCCGTGAAATCTGGAGCTCCCTGCCGCTGTGGTAGAGATGGATAGCTCACTGCCGCTGTCGTGGAGATTAGTAGCTCACCGCCGCTGTGATGGAGGTCAGTAGCTCACCCCTGCCACCGTCACCGCCGCGTCTCCGTCTGTCCCGGCTCCCGTCCGTCACCACGCGCCGATTGCGCAGCTCTCTCTCTCTTTTATACCGGCAGCCGTCACCACGGCCTCCAACTGCCTCATGCCCACGAGCGGTCCATCCGTGTGCCTTCTCCTCGCGATGCTGAGCATTCCTCCCCGATCCAGGGACACTGCTCAAACTGAGCTTCTCTGCCTGTGGCTCAGTTTACAGGTCGGCTGTGCTGTGACTCGCTATCCCCTGCATTTTATATTTCCCTCTATGAGGGATCTACATTCCCAAACATTTGTTAATTTAATTTTGTTTACCATATGCTATATAAATTTATAACTTTTACCATTAAACATATTGGGGTATTACATTATAACTTTTATCATTAAACACATATAAACCTTGGGGTATTACATATACCCCCCTAAAAGGATGCGTGTCCTCACGCATAACAGTCTTAACTTATACGTCTATTACATTTATCAGTGCTACCAATAGTAACAGCTTTACACTAAATATAGATACATTTTCACAGCAAATTACTTTCGGTATCTCCGGGGGAGAACACCCTTGGTGCTACGTTCTGACCTCCTGACTATTAAATCGAGATTCTTTCCCTCGATGAGATCAACCTTCTCCTCTACAGTTCGTTCCGTTAAAGGTACGGACGTGACGTCTCGATCAATGCTTAAGGGAACAGGTCCACACATGTACATCAGTAAGTCTACGGGACTTTTAAAAGGATTATTCTCAACGGGTCTCTCTTCTTCAATGTCAATAGAACTCCTGGGTAGAAGGTGAGGGACCTCTGCAGTGCATATTTTTAATTGCTCCCGAGGAACTGTGCTGACAGGCCCATCCTTAATTTTCTGAATTTGATATGCATGAAAGTTGTTATCAGGAACTCCAACCACCGTATAAGGAATTTCTTCCCACATTGTGTCTAGTTTGCTGAATCTGTGATTCTTCCTTTTCCAGACTTTGTCCCCCACTTGCAAAGGGGTGGCTCTTACACCGGCATTATAATTTCTCTCTTGGCGTTGGTGGACAACTTCCATACGCTTCTCAACAATCTCTCTCGCCGCCTCCATACGGTGCTGGTGTTCACTAACCCAATCATTCGGAGGAGTTGTTAACTCATTCACCCCGAAAGTTAGTTCTAAATCCTTAGGTAGCTTCCCATGTCTTCCAAACATCAAGTAGAAGGGTGTAAAACCGGTGGAGCAATGGTCGGTATTATTATATAAATACGCTAGTTCCGGTAACAGGGAAGGCCACTGTGAGCGTTTTTCTGCCGAGAGACTCCTGAGCATCCCGATGACTGTCTGATTTGCTCTTTCACACAACCCATTACACTGCGGATGGTAAGCTGTTGTATGTAACTTCTTGCAACCATACAGAGCGCACAGTTCCTGAAACAGCTGTGCTTCAAACGCTGGACCCTGATCTGTCAATATTTGGTCAGGGAATCCATAGGGTCGGCCGAAGTATTTCAAAAAGGTTGCAGCCGCTGTTTTTGCGGTAATATCTCTTACTGGGACAACTACCAGAAATTTACTATAATGATCAACAATGGTCAATGCGTATTGAAATCCATTGGAGGTAGGCTCAAGTTTTACATGATCCATGGCTACCAGCTCCAATGGACGGCAGCTTCTGATTGGATGTAAGGGGTCCTTTTGACTGGATTTGGGATATTGTTTTAGACTGCAGGCCATACAGTCATGACACCAGCGCTCAATATCTACCTTCATTCCTACCCAGAAACATCTTTTCCTTAATACGGCTTCTGTTTTCTTGGAGCCAAAATGGCCGGACTGGTCATGGTAAGCTTTGAGCAGCAATTCAGCCGATTGTCTGGGAACAATTATTTGAGTAACTTGTTGATGGGTTCCAGGATCCAGACTAATCCGAACTAATAGTCCTTTTCGAAATTTAAGGCTGTCCCGGTGTCTCAGCAACTTAATTAACTCTGGACTGGATTCAGCTCTCTGGGCCTTAGTGAGTTGATCGTTCCGCAGAATGATATCAGATAATTCTTGTATCACCCGACTTTCTCTCTGTATGGTCTCCCAGTCAAAATGAGTTAAATGGTTATAATCAGTTTTGGGTTCTAATTCTCTTTCTACAGATACAGGGTCAGAGGTTACGATCATTGGCTCACCTACTGGAGACTGGAACAATGGAATTTCTACTTCTTCAGTCCAATCCTCTCCCTCCTCCGCGACGTCAGTAGTCGGCAGACGCGACAATGCATCAGCGTTACCATTAGACTTGCCACTACGATAGGTGACCGTGTAGCGGAAATTAGCTAATCGAGATAACCACCTCTGCTCCAATGCTCCCAGACGGGCAGTAGATAAATGGGCTAATGGATTATTATCCGTTACGATAACGAATGGTGTTGCGATCAGATAATTCCGGAATTTTTCCGTAACAGCCCAGATAAGGGCGAGAAGTTCTAATTTGAAGGTGCTATAATTTTCGCTATTCCTTTCGGTCTTTCGCAACCCTCTACTGGCATAGGCAATGACTTTCTCTTGTCCATCTTGTACCTGTGACAACACTGCGCCTAATCCTTGATGACTAGCATCTGTATATATCCGGAAGGGTCGATCGTAATCCGGGTATGCTAACAGGGGAGCTTCTATTAACGATGATTTTAGTTGCTGAAATGCATTTAGTTGTTCTTCCGTGCAAACTACCGGCGAGGTACTCCTCTTTTCTCGACCTGACTTGCCCCTTAAGATCTCGTGTAATGGGGCAGCGATTCTGGCAAAACGTTCGATGAATCGTCTGTAGTAGCCGGCAAATCCCAAGAAGCTACGGACATCTTTTATTGTTTTGGGGGTGGGCCAATCCCGCACCACCCGAATCTTTTCAGGATCTGGTCTCACCCCTTCATCACTGACTATATGCCCTAAATACTGTACTTTTGGTTTTAATAAATGGCACTTAGCTGGTTTAAGCTTTAATCCACACTTGGTCAGACGAGTGAAGACATCATCCAGGTGTTTCAGATGTTCTTCATAGCTTTTGGAAAAGACGATGATGTCATCTAAATATAACAGAACCATCTCAAAATTACAATGACCGAGGCAGTGTTCCATTACCCGTTGGAAGGTGGCTGGAGCGTTACAGAGCCCAAATGGCATCCTATCAAATTCGAAGAGACCCATTGGGGTAGTAAATGCTGTCTTCTCTCGATCGTCCGGGGACATGGGTATCTGCCAGTACCCACTAGTCAGATCGAGTGTCGAGAAGAATCTCGCCGTTTTCAAAGCAGTTAGTGATTCCTCTATCCTGGGTAATGGATAGGCGTCTTTATGAGTGACAGCATTTAACTTTCGGTAATCTACACAGAATCGTAAACTACCATCTTTTTTTCTTACAATTACTATGGGCGCGGCCCATGGACTGTGGCTCTCATGAATTACTCCCGCTTCCTTCATATCAGTGAGCATCTTTCGAACGGGTTGATATAAAGTTGGTGGTAAAGGTCGGTGTCTTTCTTTGATGGGCGGGTTAACCCCGGTAGAGATGTGATGATAAATATTCTCTGCTTTCCCAAAGTCAGATGGATGCTGGCTAAAGGTTTCGGCGTGATTTCGTACAATCTGAAGAACTCCTTCCCGTCGTGCTAACGGGGTATCAGCATCTCCAATCTGAATTTCTTTCCACCACTGACCCTCGCAATTCGTTGTATACTGATGAGCTACCGGTACAGAGTCGGTGAAAACATCCTGAAAATTTGTTGGAATGATCCGGGCTACCGGGCAATTTCTGAACAGCCTTATAGGGTAATTATGAGGATTCATGATGCGCACGGGTACCCGACCACTTTCGACTTTTACTAATGTCCTTGCTACAGCAAAAGGATACTTTCCTTCATGGTCACAAGACTCTAGGATAGCCTCATAATCTTGGCCACCGGGCCCAATCCTTGCCTTACACCAGATGACATGTTCTGAATTGGGTTTCAGAAGTAAAGGCTTACGATCAGTGATTCTGGCCTTCCCTACTTCTCCCCATGCATTTACAAATTTAATTTGCCCAACCAGCACCCGCACTGTGTTTTGTATGGTCTTTCGTTCCCTCGGGGTGGCTGACCGCATTTCTTGCCGGAGTACCTCTACAAGTTCATCAGGACAGTTTCTTAGTACATTCATTCCCAATATAACAGGGGGTAAGTATTCGTTGGATGTGGAAGTAATCAAACACCCTTGCCTTTCCAGCCTAGCGTTGCCAATGCATAAATCGGCTTCCCAATAGCCTCTGTATGAGATTTGTTGGCCATTGCAGGCTAGGAGTTGCAGCCAAGTTGTCGGTGGGGTCATAATTTCTTGTTCATTCCAGTATTTTGAAAATTCGGGGAATCTGATGGTGGTTACCTGGGATCCAGTATCCAAAAGAGCTGGAATGACTATTCCGTTGATCCGAATTTTCAAGTGGGGGCAGTCTCCAACAAAACGAGACCACCACTCAGGGGATGGTGAACCTACTGGGATGACTCCTCCCGAGGATCGGTCCCCTGCCTCTGGATCTCGCCGTTTAAATCATCACGACTACAGTTCCTTTCGATATGCCCACTTTGTTGACACCGTCTGCAAATGGGTCTCCCTTGTGCATCAAACTTGTCCGTTGTCCGTCGGCCAGACTCACGAGGAAAATCCCAACGTACTCTGTTCCTTCCCCCACGGTCTTGCCGCCATTCTCGGCGTCGAGCTCCGGCTTGTTCCTGACGTATTTCTTTAACCTCACGTCCTAGCTCGGACATATTCTGAACTAATTCAGAGATTTTGTCAGTGAGAATCCCCATAGGATCCTGCCCAGATTGTACCTGTTGGGCAACTGCTCCTTTGTATAAAACGTGTTCTACTTTCATAATTTGTTCAATATTTCCAGAATTTCCACCTTCCAGTGTGTCAGGGTCTGCCTCATATTCGGCATCAATGGTTGGGTTAAGGCCAAGAATCTGCAACACCTCTTCCTTGAATTCCGAAAATGAACATGCTGTATTCTGCCGCCTCCACATCCGTAGTTGGGCGCGCATGACTTCCTCACGGGCCCCTTCGATAAACAAATTAATAAGCGTCTCGTCTTCCTGTATTTCTCCACTTGAATCTTTGGCCTTTATGGCTCTCATAGCTTCCTGGAGACCTAAGGCAAAATCCCTCATTGACTCACGTGATCGCTGTCTTCGCGCATAGAGACGTCCCTTGAGTTCGGCTATTGTTCGCGAATCGTAGATGCTGGCGAATTTCCTAAAGATGTTGTCAACAGTTCGCCTCTCCTCGTCTGACCATGCTTTCACCTCCCGACATGCAGATCCTTTCAACTGCCCAACTACTATTTCCACTTGTTGAGCGTCCCTTAATGGATATAGTCGGAACATAGCTTGCATCCTATCCTTAAATTCTTTAAATGTACTGGTGCCCGGTGTTCGATTATCTCCAGAGAACGTTGGTAACCAAGGAGCACCAAAATAATACGGCATCGTGATGGGTGATGCTTCCATGGTAGATGTCACCCTCCTACTGGGTGATGGATTTATTGCTGGTAACAACCTCCGACCTGATGCCGATGTAGGAGTTTGAGGATTAGACATTATTTATGTTTGTCCGTATCCTGTTCGTGGACGCCAAATTTCTATTTGTAATACTCTAATAGATGTTTGTTCGAATTATATTACTTATATAAAATCCACGCATTTGTTGTTATGGTAAATCAAAGTGTAAGAATTTATTTAAGTCGGAACAGACCTTTAAGTCAGGTTTAAGAGACCACTCTAGACACAAATCCACTCACTTATCGGTAGTTATGAAGAGACGCTCCGTAGTTAAAGAAATGTTTATTTTCCTGCTCCGGGTAGAGGAGGTCTTGTACCAGAAAAGAGTACCTAGAATTCCTGTAAATGAAAATACAGTTTTCCTAGGCTACATGTCAACCTAAAAATAAACTTAATGAAAGGTTTGATTTATTCATATAGATGCATCTCATTTCATAACATTACTACATCCAATATTATAACACACAATAAAGGAAACATTTACAATATAGATTCTACTTTGGTAATACCAAAAACAGTAGTCTAGTGCACTTAAGAGATGGTCCCTAGCAGTCTAGGTAGCTTTTTAGTTCCAGAATTAGGATATTGAAGCTATAAGTTATAAGCTGGATTCCTGAATTTAATCGGTATTTCAATTATAATAGATGGCGCTGCGAGGTGAAGTACTTGAATGGTGCAAACCCGGGTTTGTTAGCGCAATCTTTAAGTATCTTCCTGTCCTGATCACTGAATTCCCTGCACTGTACTGACGGAACCGTGAATTACTTTAACTGGGTATGCTCCGGTCTGTAACTTCCTATGGCGTATTAAACCATCTGAACCCTGACGAAGTCCTCTCTATCCTGTCATATGGCGTAATATCCGGCTGTATTCAAATATACTGTACTAGAGGAGGCCCTGTGGTGACAGTGGATCTGACTTTCTGTTAATTAACAGCCTATAATAGGTGTGCCTTCGCTACTCACGATTCGGTGAGGGCGACAGACAATAAGTGCATTACATTATCTGAAGAATAGCTAGCTGAACTAGAGCAAGCATGCAATTTTTCACTAGTCACTTAACGGAAGTGCTGCATTTCCATGTACTCTTTGTTACAAGTAGCCGGGGACGAAGCCGTTAACCAATCTCTGGCTGGCAATGAACCTAGAGTCTCACTATAACTTGTACATCCTAGATGTCACTTTAGACTGTTACTTCTATCAGTCTGCCTGTGTCAGCTGTGTGTCTATTCTGACAGCTTTGTGGTGCAAAGTTAGCACAAATCTGTGTCCATACCTTATTTCCTGCAGCTCTAACGGTACAGGTCTTTATTGATGATAATCAGAGATGATCCATTCTTTTTCTCCCCTAATTGGGTGATCGGGTGGTACCCTTATGCAGGAGCTACCTCTTTGGGGCGGACTGGTCTCACCTCTAACTGGGACAGCCAATCCGATTTTCCCCTCCGCCTCCTAATTAGCGTCTCCGTGAAATCTGGAGCTCCCTGCCGCTGTGGTAGAGATGGATAGCTCACTGCCGCTGTCGTGGAGATTAGTAGCTCACCGCCGCTGTGATGGAGGTCAGTAGCTCACCGCCGCCACCGTCACCGCCGCGTCTCCGTCTGTCCCGGCTCCCGTCCGTCACCACGCGCCGATTGCGCAGCTCTCTCTCTTTTATACCGGCAGCCGTCACCACGGCCTCCAACTGCCTCATGCCCACGAGCGGTCCATCCGTGTGCCTTCTCCTCGCGATGCTGAGCATTCCTCCCCGATCCAGGGACACTGCTCAAACTGAGCTTCTCTGCCTGTGGCTCAGTTTACAGGTCGGCTGTGCTGTGACTCGCTATCCCCTGCATTTTATATTTCCCTCTATGAGGGATCTACATTCCCAAACATTTGTTAATTTAATTTTGTTTACCATATGCTATATAAATTTATAACTTTTACCATTAAACATATTGGGGTATTACATTATAACTTTTATCATTAAACACATATAAACCTTGGGGTATTACATATATATGTGTGAATTGTGTGTGTGTGTGTGTGTGTGAGGTATGTCTGTGCGTGCGCTTTATGGACGCTACTACTGGGGGGGCATTACATGTAAGAACGCTACTACTACTGGGAGGGGCATTACATATAAGGACGCTATTACTACAGGGGTGCACTACGTATAAGGACGCTACTACTACTGGCGGGGCATTACGTATAAGGACGCTACTACTACTGTGGGGGGCATTACGTATAAGAACGCTACTACTACTGGGGGGCATTACGTATAAGGACGCTACTACTACTGTGGGGGGCATTACGTATAAGAACGCTACTACTACTGGGAGGGGCATTACATATAAGGACGCTATTACTACAGGGGTGCACTACGTATAAGGACGCTACTACTACTGGCGGGGCATTACGTATAAGGACGCTACTACTACTGTGGGGGGCATTACGTATAAGGACGCTACTACTACTGGCGGGGCATTACGTATAAGGACGCTACTACTACTGGCGGGGCATTACGTATAAGGACGCTACTACTACTGTGGGGGGCATTACGTATAAGGACGCTACTACTACTGGCGGGGCATTACGTATAAGGACGCTACTACTACTGTGGGGGGCATTACGTATAAGAACGCTACTAGTACTGGGAGGGGCATTACATATAAGGACGCTATTACTACAGGGGTGCACTACGTATAAGGACACTACTACTACTGGCGGGGCATTACGTATAAGGACGCTACTACTACTGTGGGGGGCATTACGTATAAGAACGCTACTACTATTGGGGGGCATTACGTATAAGGACGCTACTACTACTGGGGGTGCACTACGTATAAGGACGCTACTACTACTGTGGGGGGCATTACGTATAAGGACGCTACTACTACTGGGGGCATTACGTATAAGAACGCTACTACTACTGGGGGTGCACTACGTATAAGGACGCTACTACTACTGGGTGGCATTTTGTATAAGGATGCTACTATTACTGGGGTGCATTACATATAAGGACGCTACTACTACGGGTGGGGCATTACGTATAAGATTAATAAGATTGTACTACATTGTGGCGTAATTTTAAATGGGGGTACTACTGTGTGGCCATGCCCCTTACTTGTGAGATCACAACCCTTTTCCCGGTGCGCGCTAAAGGAATATTGGAGGGCGCAAATTTATAGTTTGCAGGGGGGCGCCGAACACCCTAGCACCGGCCCTGCCGACATTGCTTCTTACCATCATCCTCTCCATCTGGTAAACTTGAAACTTTCAGATATTCTGCAGTTGCCCACTTCTTCGTTCCTAATATTGGGAGCGAGAAACAGAAACTCTACTGGCACATTGCCCCTTCCAAGTATTAATTATTTACTTCTGGGATATTCGAAACTGATATTTTACTTCTCTTTTCAAGTATAATGGACTGAACTTCACATTTTTTTCAACCACTAAGTGTATTTTTAGCTCCTTGTAATCACCCCACGTGGTGCTTCTGGAACGATCATGCAAAGGCATTTCACAAACAAGTATGTTCACTGGGTTATGGTCGTTAGGTCGACACAACTTAGGTCGACAGTCATTAATTTGAATACTAAAGGTCGACATGCATTAGGTGGACAGGGACACTAGGTCGACATGGTCATTAGGTCGACATGTACTCGGTCGACATGTCAAAAGGACGAAATGTGTTTGTCACTTTTTTTTTATTTTTGGACTTTTTCATACTTTACGATCCAAGTGGACTACAATTGGGAATGGTAAACTGCCCGAAGCATGGCGAGCGAAGCAAGCCATGTGAGGGGACACGGTGCATTAATTGGGGTTCCTAATGACTGTCGACCTAACTTGAGTCGACCCAATGACCCATGTGCATGTGTATTTTAGTACATTTTAGCTGTACATAATTTGTTATTATAATTTCTTAACGTTGGTACTTTGCTTCATGATCCGTTACTCCATCCACATTTCAATGAGGGCCAATGTCTACATTGTGAGTATGTCGACACATTGCCTGTCAACATTTCAACAATGTCACAGTCATAAGTGTCGACATTGTGGTCTCAACATTCTGAATGTTGACATTGTTATTGTCAACCTGTGACTACATCCCCTGGGAATCACGTAATCATGGCACAAATCAGTGCATTTTGCAGTGGGCGTAGGGCAGTGATGGTGTGATGAGAGTCACATAACCACACCCTCTGGCACTTTCCTATTATATTTGATTATTGACTGTGTACCATTTATGGTGATTGGACTGATTAACCGGGGTAGTGCAAATTGATTTGGTAATCAGTATAATCCACTTGCCCATATTTGATCGCTGTGCTGTTGAATGAAACCTAATGTTATAAAATGGGCAGGCTGGAAAAAAACGTGTTTGGTGGGCACAAGGCAAAATCTCCAACTCCAGAGTATATATCTTTTATACGTCATGTTAATGAAATTTGTAGTTAATACTTGTGATTAAATTTGGACATGGGAGAAACTTCCTGAGCTGACCCCATTCTATTTCACCTCCGTGAGCACTTCTAGAAAAACATTAGAAAAGTTAATAAGTTTCTGGTGGTAGGCAGATGGAGTGAACGAGTGTGCATTGAATAAACGCTTGTCAGATTAACATGCAGAGGTGAGAAAAGGAAAGTTACTTTGCCTGTAGGGAAATAATTTGCATATTTTATTTAAAAGAACACCATCATGAAGCAGTGTAATAAAAATGTTGTTTGGTCATTAGGTGACATCTACGGGAAATATGAGCCAAAGACTCTTTCTCTAACGTCCTAAGTGGATGCTGGGGACTCCGAAAGGACCATGGGGAATAGCGGCTCCGCAGGAGACTGGGCACATCTAAAGAAAGCTTTAGGACTATCTGGTGTGCACTGGCTCCTCCCCCTATGACCCTCCTCCAAGCCTCAGTTAGATCTTTGTGCCCGAACGAGAAGGGTGCACACTAGGGGCTCTCCTGAGCTTCTTAGTGAAAGTTTTAGTTTAGGTTTTTTATTTTCAGTGAGACCTGCTGGCAACAGGCTCACTGCATCGAGGGACTAAGGAGAGAAGAAGCAAACTCACCTGCGTGCAGAGTTGATTGGGCTTCTTAGGCTACTGGACATTAGCTCCAGAGGGATGATCACAGGCCCAGCCATGGATGGGTCCCAGAGCCGCGCCGCCGGCCCCCTTACAGAGCCAGAAGACAGAAGAGGTCCGGAAAATCGGCGGCAGAAGACATCCTGTCTTCACCAAGGTAGCGCACAGCACTGCAGCTGTGCGCCATTGCTCCTCAGCACACTTCACACTTCGGTCACTGAGGGTGCAGGCCGCTAGGGGGGGGGGGGGCGCCCTGAGCAGCAATAAAAACACCTTGGCTGGCGAAAATACATCACATATAGCCCCCAGGGCTATATGGATGAATTTTAACCCCTGCCAGAATCCATAAAAAAGCAGGAGAAAAGTCCGCGAAAAAGGGGCGGAGCCTATCTCCTCAGCACACTGACGCCATTTTCCCTCACAGCTCCGTTGGAGGGAAGCTCCCCTGGCTCTCCCCTGCAGTCACTACACTACAGAAAGGGTTAAAAAAGAGAGGGGGGCACTAATTAGGCGCAGTATTAACAATACAGCAGCTATAAGGGGAAAAACACTTATATAAGGTTATCCCTGTATATATATAGCGCTTTGGTGTGTGCTGGCAAACTCTCCCTCTGTCTCCCCAAAGGGCTAGTGGGGTCCTGTCCTCTATCAGAGCATTCCCTGTGTGTGTGCTGTATGTCGGTACGTTTGTGTCGACATGTATGAGGAGAAAAATGATGTGGAGACGGAGCAGATTGCCTGTAATAGTGATGTCACCCCCTAGGGGGTCGACACCTGAGTGGATGAACTGTTGGAAGGAATTACGTGACAGTGTCAGCTCTGTATAAAAGACAGTGGTTGACATGAGACAGCCGGCTACTCAGCTTGTGCCTGTCCAGACGTCTCATAGGCCGTCAGGGGCTCTAAAGCGCCCGTTACCTCAGATGGCAGATATAGACGCCGACACGGATACTGACTCCAGTGTCGACGGTGAAGAGACAAATGTGACTTCCAGTAGGGCCACACGTTACATGATTGAGGCAATGAAAAATGTTTTACACATTTCTGATAATACGAGTACCACCAAAAAGGTGTATTATGTTCGGTGAGGAAAAACTACCTGTAGTTTTCCTGAATCTGAGAAATTAAATGAGGTGTGTGATGATGCGTGGTTTTCCCCCGATAACAACTGATAATTTCTAAAATGTTATTGGCATTATATCCTTTCCCGCCAGAGGTTAGGGTGCGTTGGGAAACACCCCCTAGGGTGGATAAAGCGCTCACACGCTTGTAAGGGCTCTACCCTCTCCTGAGATGGCCGCCCTTAAGGATCCTGCTGATAGAAAGCAGGAGGGTATCCTAAAATGTATTTACACACATACTGGTGTTATACTGCGAACAGCAATCGCCTCAGCCTGGATGTGCAGTGCTGGTTTGGCGTGGTCGGATTCCCTAACTGAAAATATTGATACCCTAGATAGGGACAGTATATTTTTGCCTATAGAGCATTTAAAAGATGCATTTCTATATATGCGTGATGCACAGCGGAATATTTGCCGACTGGCATCAAGTCTAAGTGCGTTGTCCATTTCTACCAGTAGAGGGTTATGGACACGTCAGTGGTCAGGTGATGCGTATTCCAAACGGCATTTGGAAGTATTGCCTTAATAAGGGGAGGAGTTATTTGGGGTCGGTCTTTCAGACCTGGTGGCCACGGCAACAGCTGGGAAATCCACGTTTGTACCCCAGGTCGCCTCTCAACATGAGAAGACGCCGTATTATCAGGCGCAGTCTTTTCGTGGACAAGCGGGCAAAATGTTCCTCATTTCTGCCCCGTGACAGAGGGAGAGGAAAAAGGCTGCAGAAATCAGCCAGTTCCCAGGAACAGAAACCCTCTCCCGCCTCTGCCAAGCCCTCAGTATGACGCTGGGGCTTTACAAGCAGAATCAGGCACGGTGGGGGGCCCGTCTCAATGAATTTCAGCGCGCAGTGGGCTCACTCGCAAGTAGACCCCTGGATCCTTCAGGTGATATCTCAGGGGTACAAATTAGAATTCGAGACGTCTCCCCCTCGCCGTTTTCCTAAAGTCGGCTTTACCGATGTCTCCTTCTGACAGGGAGACAGTTTTGGAAGCCATTCACAAGCTGTATTCCCAGCAGGTGATAATCAAGGTATCCCTCCTGCAACAGGGAACGGGGTATTATTCCACACTGTTGTGGTACCGAAGCCGGACGGCTCGGTGAGACCGATTCTAAATCTAAAATCTTTGAACACTTACATACAGAGGTTCAAATTCAAGATTGAGTCACTCAGAGCAGTGATTGCGAACCTGGAAGAAGGGGACTACATGATGTCTCGGGACATCAAGGATGCTTACCTTCATGTCAAAATTTACCCTTCTCACCAAGGGTACCTCAGGTTTATGGTACAGAACTGTCACTATCAGTTCAGACGCTGCCGTATGGATGGTCCACGGCACCCCGGGTCTTTACCAAGGTAATGGCCGAAATGATGATATTCCTTCGAAGGAAGGGAATTTTAGTTATCCCTTACTTGGACGATTCCCTGATAAGGGTAAGATCCAGGGAACAGTTGGAGGTCGGTGTAGCACTATCTCAGGTAGTGTTGCGGCAGCACGGTTGGATTCTCAATATTCCAAAATCGCAGCTGGTTCCGACGACTCGTTTTCTGTTCCTAGGGATGATCCTGGACACAGTCCAGAAAAAGGTGTTTCTCCCGGAGGAGAAAGCCAGGGAGTTATCCGAGCTAGGCAGGAACCTCCTAAAACCGAGCCAAGTCTCAGTGCATCAATGCACAAGGGTTCTGGGTAAAATGGTGGCTTCCTACGAAGCAATCCCATTCGGCAGATTCCACGCAAGAACTTTCCAGTGGGACCTGCTGGACAAATGGTCCGGGTCGCATCTTCAGATGCATCAGCGGATAACCCTGTCACCAAGGACAAGGGTGTCCCTCCTGTGGTGGTTGCAGAGTGCTCATCTTCTAGAGGGCCGCAGATTCGGCATTCAGGACTGGGTCCTGGTGACCACGGATGCCAGCCTGCGAGGCTGGGGAGCAGTCACACAGGGAAGGAATATCCAGGGCTTATGGTCAAGCCTGGAGACATCACTTCACATAAATATCCTGAAGCTAAGGGCCATTTACAATGCTCTAAGCTTAGCAAGACCTCTGCTTCAAGGTCAGCCGGTGTTGATCCAGTCGGACAACATCACGGCAGTCACCCACGTAAACAGACAGGGTGGCACAAGAAGCAGGAGGGCAATGGCAGAAGCTGCAAGGATTCTTCGCTGGGCGGAAAATCATGTGATAGCACTGTCAGCAGTATTCATTCCGGGAGTGGACAACTGGGAAGCAGACTTCCTCAGCACGACCTCCACCCGGGAGAGTGGGGACTTCACCCAGAAGTCTTCCACATGATTATAAACCGTTGGGAAAAACTCGACAGGTATTGCGCCAGGTCAAGGGACACTCAGGCAATAGCTGTAGACGCTCTGGTAACACCGTGGGTGTACCGGTCAGTGTATGTGTTCCCTCCTCTGCCTCTCATACCCAAGGTACTGAGATTGATAAGATGGAGAGGAGTAAGCACTATATTCGTGGCTCCGGATTGGCCAAGAAGGACTTGGTAACCGGAACTTCAAGAGATGCTCACGGAGGATCCGTGGCCTCTACCTCTAAGAAGGGACCTGCTCCAACAAGGACCCTGTCTGTTCCAAGACTTACCGCGGCTGCGTTTGACGGCATGGCGGTTGAACGCCGGATCCTGAAGGAAAAAAGGCATTCCGGATGAAGTCATCCCTATCCTGATCAAAGCCAGGAAGGATGTAACCGCAAAACATTATCACCGCATTTGGCGAAAATATGTTGCGTGGTGCGAGGCCAGTAAGGCCCGACGGAGGAAATTCAACTGGGTCGATTCCTACATTTCCTGCAAACAGGAGTGTCTATGGGCCTGAAATTGGGGTCCATTAAGGTTCAAATTTCGGCCCTGTCAATTTTCTTCCAAAAAGAACTAGCTTCAGTCCCTGAAGTTCAGACGTTTGTAAAAGGGGTACTGCATATACAGCCTCCTTTTGTGCCTCCAGTGGCACTTTGGGATCTCAATGTAGTTTTTTGGGTTCCAAAAGTCACATTGGTTTGAACCACTTAAATCTGTGGAGTTAAAATATCTCACATGGAAAGTGGTCATGCTGTTGGCCCTGGCCTGGGCCAGGCGCGTGTCAGAATTGGCGGCTTTATCCTGTAAAAGCCCTTATCCGATTTTCCATTCGGACAGGGCGGAATTGAGGACTCGTCCTCGGTTTCTCCCTAAGGTGGTTTCAGCGTTTCACCTGAACCAACCTATTGTGGTGCCTGCGGCTACTAGGGACTTGGAGGACTCCAAGTTGCTAGACGTTGTCAGGGCCCTGAAAATATATGTTTCCAGGACGGCTGGAGTCAGAAAATCTGACTCGCTGTTTATCCTGTATGCACCCAACAAGCTGGGTGCTCCTGCTTCTAAGCAGACTATTGCTCGTTGGATTTGTAGTACAATTCAGCTTGCACATTCTGTGGCAGGCCTGCCACAGCCAAAAATCTGTAAATGCCCACTCCACAAGGAAGGTGGGCTCATCTTGGGCGGCTGCCCGAGGGGTCTCGGCTTTACAACTTTGCCGAGCAGCTACTTGGTCAGGAGCAAATACGTTTGTAAAATTCTACAAAATTGATACCCTGGCTGAGGAGGACCTGGAGTTCTCTCAATTGGTGCTGCAGAGTCATCCGCACTCTCCCGCCCGTTTGGGAGCTTTGGTATAATCCCCATGGTCCTTTCGGAGTCCCCAGCATCCACTTAGGACGTTAGAGAAAATAAGAATTTACTTACCGATAATTCTATTTCTCGTAGTCCGTAGTGGATGCTGGGCGCCCATCCCAAGTGCGGATTGTCTGCAATACTGGTACATAGTTATTGTTACCAAAAAATCGGGTTATTGCTGTAGTGAGCCATCTTTTCTAGAGGCTCCTCTGTTATCATGCTGTTAACTGGGTTCAGATCACAAGTTGTACGGTGTGATTGGTGTGGCTGGTATGAGTCTTACCCGGGATTCAAAATCCTTCCTTATTGTGTACGCTCGTCCGGGCACAGTATCCTAACTGAGGCTTGGAGGAGGGTCATAGGGGGAGGAGCCAGTGCACACCAGATAGTCCTAAAGCTTTCTTTAGATGTGCCCAGTCTCCTGCGGAGCCGCTATTCCCCATGGTCCTTTCGGAGTCCCCAGCATCCACTACGGACTACGAGAAATAGAATTATCGGTAAGTAAATTCTTATTTTCTACCATCCCCCATCTATTTACAGATCCAAGTCATAGAGGCACTGGTAAGCCTTCTTCTCAAGCTAGAATCCCTCATTTTTATTAACCCTTTCCTTGTCTGCCTTCCATTTACTGTACGATACCACTGACCTTAATCCTAGGTTTTCAAATGTACTGAACACATCATGATCTCATAGAAATCTATATCCCTTTGAATCACAATGGCTCCATCAAAAACAGTAATCATGTTTGATTATGAAAAAGATGATCCGGGTTAATTTAGTAATGTGTGCCATACATCAGTGCAACTATTCCCCAACGCCAATCCAAACCGCCATTTGGAGATCAAAACTGACAGTCGTTGGACATCGGGAAAATTCAGCGGTTAAAAATTCCCAACTTGCGCTCCCGATCATTTTTTTGGTCTGATTCGGTGAACTGAGGATTTCCAACATGTAGAATTCCCCAAAGCACATAAATAGTTGCAATGTAATAAAAAAAAAATAAGGTTTGACATTTTAGATCTGATGGAATAAAGAATAGAAATGATTGGCTAGGCCTTTCCAAGGGTGATGTAGTTGGGTGGGCTAAGTGATATCAGAATGTAGTAAGTCATTGTAAAAATTAGAGATGTTCTCCTGACCATTTTTGGAGGTTTTGGTTCTAATTCGTCGTCAGGTTCTGTGAAAATGTGACTGGTTTTAGTTTTGCATTTTGGAAAAAATTGACAAAAAAGCTAAAATCACTCATTTTAACCACCTAACAGCTCACAATATTGTTTTCATCCAGTTTAGGTCAAAAGGCTGCACCCAGCTAGCTGGCTGAGTAAGCTAAGTGACAGTGAGGTGAGGCCTAGCAGCAAAAAGACAAAAAAAGAAGAATTAAAAAAAAGATTGATAGACAGCTGTATGGTCCATGTTATCCATATCAATGAACTCAACAAGTTGTACAATTAAAAAAGCAATTATTTTTAACTTTTTCCGGAAATGACAACTCACAGCGGCGAATCACCCCACTTATATTTATTATGTCAACAATAAAAGAATTTAAAAAATAGATTGCTTGATTGATTGTGGTGGGCATTGGCAACTGTGTGGTCCACTAGAAAAGACATTGATGTGAATGAATAAATAGTCTCTGTGTGGTGAGGCCTAGCAGCAAAAAATATAAAACTTTTTTCAACTTTAATTTTTGTTTTCTTTTTCTTTACAATTTTTTTTAAAATAATTTATTTTTTCCTTTTTTCAATTTTTAAAAAACTTTTTTAACATTGGAGTGGATGGACACTGGACAGATGCGTCATCAGCAACCAGAGCAGATGGACAGGTGCGTCATCAGCAACCGGAGCAGATGGATAGGTGCGTCGGCAGCACTGGAGTGGGTAGACACTAGACAGGTGCGTTGGCAGCACTGGAGCGGATGGACACTGGACAGCCACTTAATGAACACAGAAAACCCACTTCTGGATGGACACAGCACAGCCACTTAATGAACACAGCACAGACACTTTAGATGGACATAGCACAGCAACTTGCATATAGAGTCTGGACACAGCACAGCCACTTGTATGGAGCCTGGACACAGCACAACCACTTGTATGGAGTCTGGACACAGCACAGCCACTTGTATGGAGTGTGAACACAGTCTGGACACAGCACAGCCACTTGAACCAGCAGAGTACAGTGCAGCACACAGCAGCGTGCCTGTGAAATGGCAGAGAGTCTCTGCCACGGGCCCCTTATATAAAATCCAAAACCTGCAAAAATCAGAATTTGAGTCTGGCGGGAGAACCTGAGCTGTGGCTCAGATTGATTTGGATTCCGGAAGTTCGGGTGGTCTCAGATACCAAGGAATCTGAACCACTTATCTCTAATAAAAATACTTTAAACATATCCACAGTTATGTCAGTGATCAGCCATTGTATTCTGTACTTTATACATGATGCTAGAATACAGATAAACCTAAAGTCAGTGAGATACTGTACAATCACTGGGAAAAACAGATTATGCAGTCTGGTGGTCTTATGATATGTTTGGATATGTTTCTGTTTGGGATTTGCTGGACTACAGCTCTGCTTTAGTAGAGGGAAAATGATGGAACTTGAATTTATGTCTTGCTTATTATGGTATTCTATTCCCCAGAACCTGCCTTCTCTCATCACTGTGTGTAATGAACCAGAGTGTTATATCCCTGCAGGGCATGAGAGGCACAGGCCAAGTGAGAAGCTATGAAGCTGGGTAAGGTCATATGTTGTCAGAGAAAGGTGAGAAAAATGACAGAGGTATTTGCCCTGTTGACCCCCTTCAATGACAGGTCCAGCAAGCACTGATCATTATGCAATATGTAGAAAAATAAAATACAGAAGTTCTATATTTATTGGATCTTTTTTTTTTTTTTTTAAAGTAGATTGTTTTTGCCATGTGCATTTTTACAGTTGTTGTACAGATGTGTCCACTCTACATACACCTATCCTCAAATCATGCCAAATAGCCCTGTTTGGTGCATCAGACGCGACTTACCAGCAATTGTGTCTCTACATAGACTTTTTCACAATATTGAATATATGTGTCTTATTCACATTGCTAAGTTACATTGGCATTGACAGTTCATACTGATGCTGTGTGTGATTAAAATGCTGACTTGTTAAGGTAAAAGATGGAGGTTTGAAATAAGTGAGACACTCCATGTTATGTGTCACATATCATTGTTCTTGATCTCCGACTTTAGTTTATACCAATTCCTTTGCAACTAAAGTACTATTCTTGTGTGTCTAGTACAGTGACTAGTATAAGTAAGTGACTTTGTATGAGGCTATAAAAAAAATATGAAAGTCCAGTATTCGCTACCCGTGGTGGACTGTCAAAGTCTCGGCATGTGTCTTGTGTCACATAGTGCAAACAGTATAGTTGTATGAGGACACATCTGTACTACATCATCATATGCATTGGGGTGGTCAGTTAGAAAAGGTGCTATAATCCTAGAGTGGCCAAAGATTGACATAAGGTTGAGCAAATGTGGAAAAATTAGGCGCTCAAGACCTAAGTACTCCCTATGTGCCCCTTATAAGGCCTTTTGTGCTATTACACTTTCCATATTCCCCTCCAAGTGTCCATTTTGTGACATCAGATGCCTTCAGCATCCATTACATGGTTAAATGGGGTGTAGTATGGTATGACGGCGGCCGGGCTCCAGGAGCCCGACCGCCGGCATACCGACAGTGTGGGGAGCGCAAATGAGCCCCTTGCAGGCTCGCTGCGCTCGTCACGCTGTGGGCGTGGTGGCGCACTACGTGGGCCACGCTACTTATTCTCCCTCCAGGGGGGTTGTGGACCCCAAAGAGGGATACAAAGTGTCGGTATGCCGGCTGTCGGGATTCCGGCACCGGTATACTGTGCGCCGGGATCCCGACAGCCGGCAAACTGAAGACCACCCGATTAAATGATTGTAATCAGAACAGGTATTGTGGTGTAATAATACTTGCACAGTTTTCATAGGGAAGCCTACACTGCCAAAAGCTGGTGAATTTTACCTCCATAAGGTATTTACCTGCGCTATAGGGCAAAAATAATAAATGCGCTTACCTGTAATCCTGTTTCCTCCATGTCACTTTTCATTGGCTACAAGCAGGAATACGTCAAGGAGAAAGATGATAAAGTCTAAAGAGGGCACTTGTAGAAAAAAAAGGAAATGATTGGGGGTGGAGTGATACATATGCATATGTAGCAGAGCATCATCATCCAGATTCAGGGCTAGATTTGTCAAAGCTTGGACGTGATAAAGTGGAGAGAGATAAAGTACCAACCAATCAGCTGCTGTCACTTTACAGGTTATGTTTTAAAAAAATTACAGGAGCTGATTGGTTGGCACTTTATCTCTCTCCACACTTTGATAAATCTATCCCTCAGTGACATCCCACTGTAACCAACAAAAGAGCAAATTATCCAGTGGGGGAGTGTTCTCTCCCTCTGCACCCCTTTTGGATGTGCCAGTAGCAGGCAATAGGGGACATTTTTAAGGTGGAATAAAGAAAACTGGATTGCATAGGTGAGTTATTCAGAAGTAACAGTTATGGAATTCTCAATTAACTTTTTGCATCAGCTTTCCTCTTCTCCACTTTTAGTTTTGCGGTCCACTACAGTTTAGGTAAAGTCTATCATCTTTCTATACTATCCTTTTATAACTGTTATTGTGTTGGTATTTGTAACGGACTTGTGTTGAGTATACATTTTCACTTGTACTGATAAATATGCTGCTCATGCTTGTCACTTTTGTATGCTGGAATCTATTTTCATTACAAATGGCAAATGTAAAATAACGAGCGCCAGTGACGATTAGAGAAGAGAGCCCCTCTGAACGGCCGCTAAGGTGTGCTATTTACTAAGGAGAGTGGTTGTCCTGAAATTAATAATAGTTTAAATATTTATTGCTTTGATAACCTTGGCCACAGATATCTGTTATATTGTACAGTAGTTGTTGACTCTACTGGATCTGAATTATAGCTGGAAGACTGCTACAATAAGAAGCAGGTGCCTCATCTTCAGACTAAATAAAGCTGGCCATACACTAGACCAACTTTCATCAGCCATCCAACTAGTTCGTTAATCTGGTAATGTATGGGAACAAATGACAATCAGCAGTTTGCTCATAAACCCTGGAAAATTGACAAAAACGGTTGTTTAGACAAGTTGGTAACATCTGTTCGATTTGAGCAATCTGTCTGAACTTCCATTTTTGTCAGTTTTCCCGGTGTTTAGGAGAAGATTTGTGAGTGTCAGTCACTAGAGTATAGCAAACTTTAGGGGTATATTTATTAAGCAGTGATTTTTCAAAACCCTTCTGCAGATTTTGATTGCCAGATTTAAGAGGGTAATAATATTTAATGCAAAACAAGCCTGATTTTGCATTTAACACAATTGCTAGGGTGGCCAATCCCTGGAGAGGGATCGGCGGATCCCGGGATTTAGGCCTAAAATTGTCCGGGATTCAATCTCGGGATTGGAGCTTCCAATCCCAGGGACTTTGGGATTTGAAAGCTCCTTGTTTTTTCAGTGTCGGGCAGCATTATGCGTCCTCAGGAGACTTAAACGCTGCCAGGCTCCATTCTCTCGGCACTCCCTGCACAGCGTGATGTGAAGTCAGAGGTCACGCTGCGCAGCCAGACACCCGTCACCCGCCGCTGAACCCAGAGGAAGTGTGTGCATCCAGCCGCCATACCCAGAGGAAGTGTGCGCAGCCTGCTGCCCATCACCCACCGTACCCAGAAGAAGTGAACTCGCCATCCTGCCCGTGTGGTACGGTGAGTTATGTGTATGGTGCAGGGCAGAGGATGGGGGGAGGGGGCGGCCACGCAGGAAACAAGCCAGTCGTGGGTATCCCTGGATTCCCATAAATGACCATTTTTCAATCCTGATACCCGGGATTGAAAAAATGTACCGGGATTGGTCACCGTAACGATTGCTCTTTTAAATATGGCAGGCATAATAGACAAAAATCATGGGTTTTGGAAATCAGCTGCTTAGTAAATATACCCCTATAGTATAATTAATATCACATTCAACAAGATATATGATTACTATTAGATCACATCAGAATATTCCTACAGAACGAGCTGAGGGGGTGATTCAGACCTGATCGTAGATGTGCTAAATTTGGCACATCTACAATCAGTTTCTCTGACATGCAGGGGGACGCGAAAGCGTTGCACGGCGGCGATGATTTCTCACCCGCCAAGTAGCTCCCTACCTGCACAGCTTAGCATTCTGGGTCGCAGCGGCTGCGTATGATGTCACACAGCTGCTGCGGCCCACCCCCGCAACGGTCCAGACCGTGCCCCATCAACAGCGCTCTAACACCATTGGCAGGCCCCCTCCCGCCCCGCGACCGCCTCTGTCTGTCAATCAGTCTTACTGGGTGCGCAGGCACAGTTCGTCGCTGCACGTGCGCACTTCAGAATGGGCTTCAAGCTGCGATCGCTGTCACTGCAGCGATCGGGTCTGAATTAGGTCCTGAGTACGGACTATAGATCATCACTACACACATTACAGTCTGAATATCTCAGTATTAATGTCTTATGTACAATGTGAATATTTTATTATTAATGTCTTCTGCATCCATTTTATAGTTGTTTTAGCAACAAAATATGAAAAGGGACAGGGTTTTATTTTATGTCTCAGGAAATATAGTATTTGGGAATATGTTGGATTTGCAGATGGACTCTAGGCCATATAATGAGATTCCTGTCTATTGTGTAAAGTCAATAATAATCTTCTGGCTTTATATTCATCATTATGTCACGGATTGAGAACAAAGTGTCGAATCTGATGGTCCTGTAGATATAGTAGAGACTCAACTTTGCCTTAGGCATACTTTAAATCCAAAATCTACCATGACACTTTATCCCACTTCTTCCACCACCACCATAGCCAAATCCTGTGAGGTTAATTCCTGCAACAGCATCAGCTCCTTGCTAATCAGTTTTATTTTTGATAAAACCCTTTACTAGACTCTGCTGAAACTCATGTACCATTTAACTGCTCACTGAATTAAAAAGGGGAGTCAAGTGAATTCAAATAAAGGGGGTGGGGAGGCTATTCATTTCTGCAGCTGGCAGCCCTCCCTCCTCCGAAGTCTGCCTTACGGGCACAGAAATTGTAAAAGGAGGAACATGTGCTTATTACAACTTCTCCTATACACCTGCCTAACAGTTACATTTTGTTTCATGGCTATCAAGATTAGAGATTTAACAAATTGTGAAGATCAACTGCTCGGAACTCAACTGTTTATCTGTAGGGGGATGAAATCGGCGCAGGTCTTTGTCCAAGTGATTTTATTGGCGGATCTGATGGGAGATGAGCGCTCATATGGCTTTATCCATGAGGGAGCAGGAGATGCTACAGAATGCAGCTTAGCCTAAAGATTAGAAGAAGCATTGCAACATACAGAGACTCCCACTGGTGCACAAAGATGGCCTTTGTGAGAGATCTGTGGCAGAACACTTTAAACTTCTCTTCATGTTGGTGAATGAAAGAGTGGAAAAAAGAATTCTTGTCCCCCTCTCTCACCTCCCTTTACAAATACTCTACCAAGTGCTAAGTGTGCTAATCTAATTACACAGAGCATTGACAGTGTCTGTACGTCTCTCTTGTTATTTCTTCACATGGACTAACACGTCTGCTCGCCGCATACTACTTAACACACTGCTCCCTTATTAAAACATTGACTTTGTGGAAAATGATATCCCTGCTTGCCCATGTCTGCAGAACGCTTATTCGTTACAATGAATTAGACACGACATATTTGCGGCAGACTGATTTGTGTCTCCAGCAGTTTCGGTAGCTTTTAGGAAACCTGAAAGAAGTTCTGCTTGAGTAGTCATGCAGTGCTACTCCGTGCTAGGTGTCTGTAACGGTGACAACACAAACCGCACAACAGACTCCAACCTATTTGCTGCTAATAATCCGTCTCAGGGCCTAATTCAGACCTGATCGCTGCTATGCGTTTTCGCACAGCAGCTGATCAGGTCTGAACTGTGCATGCGTCCCCCGGTGCATGCCAGACAGCCGATGGCCATCTCAGCGCTGCAATCGCCACTGTCTGATTGACAGACAGAGGCGGTCGCTGGGCAGAAGGGGGCGGGCCGGCGGCATTTGGCCGCTGTTTTGGGGGCGCGGTCCGGGCAACGCAGGCATGCCCGGGCCATGCGGGGGGCGGGCTGTGGCGGCTGCGTGATGTCACACGCAGCTGCTGTGACCCGGACAGCAACAGGTAGCTCCCTGCCGGCACGCAGGAGCTGTGCTGGCAGGGAGCTACTCTTCCAGTACAAAAGCATCGCTGCTGTGCGATGCTTTTGTACTTGTGCGGGTGGGGGTAGGGCCAACATGCGGGGCGGACTAGCCCTGTGCTGGGTGTCCGCATGTCTGAGTAACTGATCGCAGCATTTTGCACGGCTACGATAAGGTCTGAATGAGGCCCTCAATTCATGTGATCATAAACTAATCCATTAGAAAAATTAAATATTGGAACCCCACTAAAAGTTTGGGTTATTTCATAATATCCCCCATAGAAGATAGCTAAGATAATGAGATATGTATTCAGCCCAAATATACCAATACACAGAAATGTGCAAAGCATTCAGTTCTTCTGTAGGGGGGACAGGATAGTGCACCACCTGGTCTTGCTTCAAGTTATTTTAAGTGATTTACATATAAAATCTATGCATACATAAAAAAGCAATGAAATGGAAAATGAATTATCATAAAGTATAAGCTAAGTCGTTTTTAAAATGACAAATAAGAAGAAAAAACAATTGCACTTGAAGACTTGGATTCACAATTAATTTCACATACAAGCTGCTTATAAAAGTGCTCTGCTAAACCAGGTAAAGCATGATAGGATAATAAGATACCGTAGACTGTGAAAATTCTTGAAATCTGCATAGCGTATGACTGATATGTGCCCACCCTGAGCCCATTCTGCTTCTAGCAGAGGATATTAGTGTGATAGAGTGTGTAGCAGGTCGCGCTGTCACTTTCTGTTATGCTTCTAGCGTGAAGTGACAGATTCATCTCCATCTATTGTGTCTTCTGCTCTACCCATTTCAGCACTACAGTTGTGGGGGGAAATGTACTCCAAAAACCTCTCCAGATATTCCATATTAAATCCTTAAACCCTTAGAAACTATTTATTTAATAGGGCGATGATAGTTCTTATTTTCCTGCAAAATAATTTCCCTAGACTTACTGGATTTTAATTATGTGCCTGAAAAAATATTTGAACCTATTGAAGTAGTTTACAATTATATAAGTAATGAGTCTAGGGTTCAATTCAATTAGGGGGGCTGAGTTGCTGTTGTAATGAGGCTGAAATCCCACCAACGGCCCACAGCTCATCCCACTCAAGACCCAATCTTGCCTAGGACTTATTGATTTTTTGTATACTGCCTTATTGGGGTGTAGTATGGTATGCCGGCTCCCGGGCTCCCGGCTACCAGCATACCGGCGCCGGGAGCCCGACCACCGGCATAGTGACAGAGGGGCGAGCGCAAATGAGCCCCTTGCGGGCTCGCTGCGCTCGCCACGCTGCGGGCATGGTTATTCTTCCTCCAGGGGGGTCGTGGACCCCCACGAGGGAGAATATATGTCCGTATGCCGGGTGTCAGGATTCCGGCGCCGGTATACTGTGCGCCGGGATCCCGACATTCGGCATACTGAAGACCACCCCCTTATTGGGTGACAGACAAAAAACTGCACGTCAGGCAGTACCATAAGTGCGGTCTATAAGCAGCATTTACTTGTGGCTGTAAGTAAGTCACATCTAATGGAATTGACCACGTAGAGCTCTTGAAGTATATTTTTGAAAGGAAATGACCAAACCCATATTTGATAGCAGAATACCCTAATATTATTATAAAATATCTACCCAATAATAAATCAACTGTGAATTCCGCCTTACATATTATGATTAAGAAGTTAGCACCTAAATGGTGAAATATTATGCCTAAATAGTGGCCACGCAGCAGGAAAATTAGAACATGCTCAAACATGAATTTTGATAAATAAAATATTCTTTTATTTTGGTGAATGTGCCCAGCTCTCCTTATTTGCAGCCAGGTACTAAATTGTGATCATGCAGAATGTTGCACATTACGGTGGAAGACACTTGCTGAATAAGAATATTGTAGTAAGATTTTATTTTGCAGGCTAACATAAAAAAATAGGTAGCTAGTCTAGCAATCCACTCCCTCAGCTAAATGAACAACAGATGCGGGATTTAAACACTGACATAACAGATGAGATTCATGCCGTTATCAAGCATCTCAAATCATCCTCTACTCTGGGCCCTGATGGGTTCACGCCTCAATATTATAAAAAATTAGCATCAGTTCTTTTGCCGTTTTTTTAAAGTTTTTTTCAGTGTCCTCTTGGATGGTGGTTCTTTTGACCCTCTAACCTCTTTGGCCAACATAGTTGTAATATCAAAGCCAGGTCGAGACCCAGATTTTGTTACCAACTATAGGACTATATCGTTGTTAAATGTGGACATCAAAATTTATGAGAAAGTGTTAGCAAACAGACTAGGGGCCAAATTCAGATCTGATCACAGCAGTAAATTTGTTAGCTAATGGGCAAAACCAGGTGCACTGCAGGGGGCGGATATAACATGTGCAGAGAGAGTTAGATTTGGGTGAGGTATAGTGTTTCTGTGGGTAAATAAATACTGGCTGCTTTATGTTTACACTGCAGTTTAAATTTCAGTTTGAACACACCCCACCCAAATCTAACTCTCTCTGCACATGTTATATCTGCCTCCCCTGCAGTACACATGGTTTTGCCCATCAGCTTACAATTTTGTTGCTGCGATCAGATCTGAATTAGGCCCCAGGTCCGTTGCTTCCCCTCCTAGTCCATCCAGACCTAGTGGGTTTAATATACAGACGACAGGCATTCGATAACACAAAGCGTACAACTGACCTGATTCATGCAATTCATAAGCAGAAAATCTTGGCTGTAGTTATGGGATTGGATGCTGAAAAGCCATTCGATTGGATCCACTGGCCTTTTATGTTTCATTCTCTTAAAACTGTATGGATGTAAGAACTTTTTTTTTCAGTGAATGTGCACCCTTTATGACAATCCTAGAGCAATTGTGTTGGCCAATGGGGTCGCCTTCTCTCCCTTTTCCATTTCCAATGGGAGGCGTCAAAGTTGCCCCCTTTCCCCAATTATTTTCACCCTGACAATAGAACCATTAGTGGCATGAATTCGTGCTATCCCCACTATAAAAGGTATTAAAATTGGTTCCACCAAACATAAGATAGCTTTCTATGCCGATGATGTTTTACTCACGATAGCTGATCCAGCCCAGTCCCCTACTCACCTGTTTCTGGGGATAGAGGACTACGGAGCGCTGTCAGGTAATAAGATTAATATGCAAAGACAGAAGTCCTTGACTTTTATATTCCACAAAATGTTAAGGATTCTTTAGAGCAATATTTTCATTTTTTATGGAATAGGCATCACTTACCTTATCTGGGGACCATTATCACCAAAAACTACTGGCAACTGTACCAGGCTAATTATCCAAAATTGTTAGCTCAACTGTAGAGGGACCTTGAGACCTGGGAAGGACATCATATTTTGTGGATTGGCCGCATTACGGCAGTCAAAATTAATCTCTTGCTAAGATTGCTTTATTTATTTCAGATGCTACCGGTCCATGTGCCTCCCTGTGTCTTCAAGTACCCTCAGCACACTATAATTAAATTCTTCTGGGCTAAGAAACAACCTAGAGTGAGACGTATAGTTTTACAGAGACACACATCTAGGTGGGGCTTGGGTGTCCCTAATTAATCTTATTATTACGCGGCAAGGCTAGCAGAATGTATCTTATGGAACAGACCTAACTCAGAATGAATATGACTCATGATAGAATCTAATGCCCATAAAATGCACTTAATATCCTCCTTGCTTTGGATCTCTTGAGTGGCCCATCCTAAGATAGTGGCTGATTACCAACTCACTCTTTAGATGTTTGGGACTCGGCTAATAGGCAATTTAATTTAGCTCCGTATCCTAGCCCTCTGATCCCTCTGTTTGACAACCCTAACTTTCCTCTGGGTTGCACCTACACCACATTCGCTTGCTGGCAGAACAGTGAAATCAGACTGCTTAATGATATTACACAAACCTTGACCTTCACAACTTTTGCAGAGATTCAGTCCAACTTTTCAATACCACGTCAATTCTTTTTTCAATATTTACAAATTAGACACTTCCATTCGTCGATTGCCTCGCGTATTTGTTCTAGACCTCTATCTCCTATTGAAAACTTAGTCTTTTGCAAAGCATCAATTAAGGAAGTGGTTCCCAAACTTTTTTGAATCATGGCACCCTAGAGTATCAGACTTTTTGCCACGGCACCCCTAGGACAAAAGTTTCTTATTGAGAAATTCAGAAATAAAATAGTAAATTAAGTAAATTGTGTTTATATGTCATCCTTTTTGTCAGTTATGTGGGGAGGGACAGGATTTGCTTCTGTCTGCCACATATTTTATGATTGGCAGCCACCAGCGCCGGTTTTGTCTATTACACTGACCATAAATAATCTGAATTCGTCCTGGACCACCAACCCAGGGCAACCCTGCTGGTGTCCTGAGGCACTCCATGGTGCTACGGCACACAGTTTGAAAACCACTGCATTAACTAATTTATTTCCACTGTATACACTTTACTTTTACCTTAATCCCTGGAAGTTAAAGATTCTCACGAGAAAGCATGGGAATATGACTTGGGGGAAACACTAGACAATGATGATTGGTCTGATATATATGCGAACATTGCGTCCAGCTCGATCTGTGTTAGATAGAAAGAAAATGCATACAAACTATTTTAGAGATGGTATTATGTTCCAAACAGACTGAATAAAATGCACCGAGAGATTTCTCCGTTATGTTGGCGCTGTAAAAAAGCAGATGGTACATTTCTTCACATTTGGTGGAGCTGTTAAATCCTAGTCCCCCTCTGGTGATAAATTAGGGCCCTGGCCACCCCAATTTTATCAATTCAAATCCCATTTAGTCCTAAATATTTTCTCCTTTTAGTAGGTATTCCTGACACGTCCCATCATCAAAACAAATTATTTACACACATGGTTCTTGCAGATAGATATATTATAGCAGCTCAATGGAGGTCTTCTGAACCGCCAAGAATGGACAAAATAGTTGCTAAGATATGGCACATACACTCGATGGAATACATCACGAGCATACTTAGAGGATCCTCTAAAAAATGTATAAATGTCTGGGAACCCTGGACCTCATTTTTTAAGGTCCCCCCCAACATTTATTTAAACTTTCATTGTTATTTCAATCTTTGTAGATTTAGATTTAGTCCCTCTCGTGGACCTACCAGCCTACTTGGGTATGGAATGGACCAGTCAGGTTACCCTTTTTCTTCCCCCTCCACACTTTATTCTTCCTTCTTCTTCCTCTTATTCTTGTCTCTGGAATTTTTACTTTCTTCTTCTCACTAGGATCTACTTTCTTTTTTCTTATACTTTCTGCTTATGTCATCTATCTTCTTTATACTTCTCACAAAACCAAAAAAGAGACGAGATTTTACAAGCTTGCTTCATATTACTTGGATTTTCTTGTGTTTATTCCATTACCAAACTATATTTTAATAACCTGTTTCATGTGATTATGCTATTGAATGTTTTATTGTGACCTCTGCGTATTTATTTCCTCTCATCTTGCCAATAAAGTTTGTTTTAAAAAATAAATAAATAAACAAATAAATAAATAAATAGGTAGCTAGCAACATATTTCTATATATGTGCCTTCTAAGCCTTTTAGCATTTTATATGTAAAAGCACATTTATATGTATATATAAAATGTTAAAAATTAAAAGATTAAAATGTACACACAGGGTCTTAGCCAGAACTTTGTGGGCCACATAGCAACATTTTGTAGTGGCTCTCGTCCCAATACTTCTAGAGAGACACCTCTCTACAGCATTTGTTAGTTTTATTCCCCATAATAATGTCCGATCACATTTTCTGAACTACAGTATAGTAGTGCCTTAGTTAATATTATTCCCCATAGTAGTGTCCTACAGTAGTTCACATTACATAGGACTGCCAGTACATATTATGCAACACAGAACTCCCCATTCACACTCAGTGCCGGCCCAACGTATATGCGAGTTACGCGGCTGTGTTGGGTGCCTGTCTGGTGAGGGCGCTGCGTCCGTGAAGCGTACAGCGCTAGACCAGCAAGGGCACTATCTCCCACCGCCAGCCAGGTCATATGCGGCGCTACCCATATGTAGACCGTTATCCACTATCTCCTCCTCCTGAGGTGGCAACAGGTCTCTTCCTACACCGCTGCCTGGTGTTACCCAGAACTCAGATCCTCACTGTCCTCTCCTGATCCCTTGGGCTGGCAGATGGTGGTGGCAGGACAGCTTGGTGCTCACATCCTGCTGATCTCTTCCATCCTGCGGTCATCTCCTCACGTCATTGGCTGGAGTGGTTTGGGGGCTGGATTCCAGCTCACACTGCATCCTCCTCCTGCACAGCAATCCTGTGTTGGTATTCTCTCCCTGCAGATTCTACCTGATGATGGGTGAGTTTGTCTACATGTTTCTGCCTACACTATCTGGTGACTATGCCCCTATATTCAGTTTAGTGATTGCTTTACTTCAGGAGTTTATATCAGAAATGCTAAATAATGTGTGCACACACACACACACACACACACACACACACACACACACACACACACACACACACACACTACCCCAGTCACCCACTATGACTTCAGTCATCCACTATGACCCCAGTCACCCCAGCCTCCCCAGTCATCCACTATCTCCCTGTACCATTGGAGGTGCTATTGTGTGGCCATGCCCCTTCCTTGTGAGGCCACACCCCTTCAGTGAGCACTATCCCTTTATGAATTTAATTCCATCAAGGGGCGCCAAAATCTAAATTCGCTTACCCCAAAAAATTAAGCTTGGGCTGGCCCTGTTCACATTATGACATACAGTGCCCTCAGTTCATAGTACACTGTCCCCAGTTTGTAAGGGACCCTATGTACCACCCAATGGTGAAAATTGTATAAAATGCATGTAACTTTGATAGGCAAGGTGGGCTCTTCTCAGCTCTGGGCCCATAGGGGCTGCACTCCCCACACTTATGGTAGTTACATCAGTGGAGTAAGTCCATCCCAAGTGCCATCACCAGGATACATTTCCTCTGAAATGAGAATGAATGCTAGAGATTATCATTTCACACAGACATGAAGCATACCTTGCATTATCCTTTGTGTCACTTAATTAGGAGAGTGGATTGTGTAACATATGTTCCAAAGACTTCCTATGAAGAAGTGAATTGCTTCTCGGAGCTAGTTTCTGTGAATGGACAATGTGTTTGTAAGATGCATTTATATACCATGCAAAGATTCACAATACACAAATAGGGGTAATAACCAGCATGTGGCACTCAGAATAGCCTTAATGAGGTATACGTAGATCCCTTCTGTCTCCTAGTGACTTCATTACGGAGGGAGTAAGATGGTGGTGAGAAAATATCTTATAATCCTTATTACATTAACCTATTTGTCATAAAACACACTAATTAAGCATAATCACACTTTTCCACACACATTTTGTTGTGGTAGCATAAAATAAAATCAGTCTACTTGTAAATGTATGTGGACTGATATTTTCTCTCAGCAATTTTGCAAATAATCTACTATGTTTATAACACAGTATAATGGGGTTATTATCACCCAGTCCCCTGTTTCCATAGAGAATTTTGTCCATCCAAATATTATGCTGGGCATACACTATACAATTATCTGGTAGATCATCTGGCAGATCTGGCTGGTTTAAATCAATATCTGGTAACGGATGAGAGCAAATGACAGTCAACCATTTGCCCCCAAACAAAAAAACTGTCGTTCATACAAATTGGTTAAATCCGTGATTTAACCAATTTGTCTGTATTAGAGGAAATGGTCGATTGTCATAGCATTTAAAATGTAGACATAATGCAGTCATATTGTTGACATAAATAAAATAATAAATAATGCTGACAGGACTGCCATCAGGGAGGGACTGTCGGGACTGGAGTCCCAAGCCAGGATAGAGAGAGGAGCCCGCCCCTGGCTCATACCACCAATGCCTGAAGAGCTGCACCAGGCTGTGAAACAACAGCGGGCCTGGGGGCAGCAGCTGCAATGAGTGAGAAGTTAGAACATAGGACCTCAGGGAGAGACTGGGAAAGCGCTGCTGCTGCTAGTGAGCCTTGAGGTGCTGCGTCTACTCCACAGCCTGACCATGCTGGATGAAGAGATGACGCTATGTCCTAGTGCCTTCTCCTTATGGGTCCTAATGCCCATTATCTCCCGCTGGGTCCTAGTACCCGGTGGTTGTTTGCTAGTGTCGGCATCTGACTCCCCTTCCTTATAGTTAGCGCAGAGAGTGAGGACTCATGGGGTCTGATGGAATTCCATGACCGGTGGCTCAATCCACCACTGAGCGCTGCAGATAACGACGGCGGCAAACGCCGGGTGGATGCGAAAGCGGATGCCGGGTCATAGGGGGGTGCTGCTGGTTCTCCAACCACAGGACATATGCACTGTGGGCTGAGCACACTCGGCACACACCTAGTTATGGCCCTGCTTCTAAGCATGGGCCCCTACCATTGCATTCCCCTTGGTGTGCCCTTCATGCCCTAGTGCAACTCTGTCAATACTACATGCATACGCATTCACACTAGGGATAATTTTAGTTGGGAGCCAGTTAACCTATCAGTATATTTTTGTATTGTGGGAGGAAACACACAGGTACGTGGAGAATATACAAACTCCACACTCCACACAGTTAGGGCCGTGATGGGAATCGAACCCATGACTTTAGTGCTATGAGGCAGTAATGCTAACCATTACATCATCCGTGCTGCCCAATGTTGACTTTAAGTCAGTGTCGACATTGTGAATTTGGTTGATGTGATGACTACATGCTCACTGAGCTCCTACCCAAATTTTGCTAAAGGCCTGGCTCATACGCTGTTCCACCTCTGAGCAATAGCAACAGACAGAGACCAGAAGTGTAGAGGTGAAATGTGGACAGGCACAGTGGCAGTCCTGAAGTGGGGAGAATACATCTCTAGAGACCACCTCTGTGACCTGCCTCATATGTACTGTAACAAAGAACTGTGGAGGAGAGAAAATCTATGTAATTTGCGTTTATTTCATACTGAGAGATGGCCTTTAGCCCATTCTTCTTAACAATTGTGGACCTCATTTACAGTTGGGCATATGCCAGTATTATTTGTCTGAGATATTTTTTATTATTATTATTATTTATAAAATATTATTTTTTCTTAGATATTTCCATACATACACACCAAAACTGGATTTAGAGTTTGACTTTTTGCATGTTTGCCCAATGCCCACATAGAATAGGGACAGGCAACCACAAGCTGAATACAGTATCGGTGTGTTCACTGTTCACGTAAGTCCAACATGAATAAATACTTCCCCAGATATGCCTTTTAGGATGTTTTTCTCTGGTGGCTGTGTTAGTATTTCCATATGACTACTTCAGGAAGGACCATTCAGGAGACACTGCACTAGATGAGTTATGACAATTTATGGATGTGGGATCTTTAAAGGGACTAGCAATGTATTTGGATGCAAATTTTTTATTTTAATTTTACTGAAGATACTATTATGTCTTGTGTATATGACACTTCATTACATGATTACATTCATAGTTGCCGACTTCTGGGCTGCTCTCTCCGGGAGAGAGCAGCCCGTCGGCTCAGCAGGGGGGGCGGGCAGTGAGGTGACGTGACAGGGGGCGGGCCAGAGGCGGAACGGGGCGTGGCTTCTGGACAGCGTCATTTAAGCCACGCCCCCACTGTGTAATTCCGCGATTACCGGCATTATACAGCAGGGGGCGTGGTTACGATGACGCGATTCAACAAGAATCGCGTCATCGCCTGCCCCGGACCGCCCACTTTACTCGTTAAGTGGTCGGCAGGCAGGGGGTGACCCGCGGATATCGGGAGACTTGCCTGCTCTTCCGGGGTCCGGGAGGGTCACCCATTTTTCGGGAGCCTCCCGGCCATTCCGGGAGGGTAGGCAAGTATGATTACATTATGCTACAGTTACAGCAAGTGTAGGTGTATACACTTGAATGTCCACACATGGAGCAAATACAACTTTTTTTGCATTGAACAGATTTTGAGAAGTGACATTGTAAAATATATGTATATATTTCTCTGTGAGCATCTTCTCCTACATACATCAGTCAACCAACCAGCCATAACATTGAAGCCACTGACAGAGGAAGTGAATAACTTCAATTATCTCATTACAATCTAGTCAGATTGCTTAGATTTTAAACACAGATCTCTCCGTGTGTACCCCCCTTAAAGCAGAGACGTGTGGTGACCGGGGGCAGGTGAGGCAGAGCCTTTCCTGTCATATTAACATATAAGCCAGAGTTTTGACTACATGTGAAATACTATGAATTTCTACAACATGCAGTGAGCGGAGTTATCAACATGACACGATTTTCAATAAGCTCTTTGAAAACCACTTTCACTGGGAAAGTGGGTAGGATGGTGGCATAGCACAGTGGAAAGTGGGACTGAGATAATGCATATTACTGTGCCAGGCCACCCCACACTTCCCACTTGCTGAACGGATGGACGTAAAAGTAGGCAAGTCTGTATAAAAGTGAATGTAATATAATGCAAAAAAGTTATGTAAAAATGGCTGCAATTCTACTATTTTGTAAAATACATTCGATATGATATTCTGTTCTTATATTGGTGTCATGAAGCTATGAAGCATAAGGCATCTGTGAAAGCAGGGCTGAAATGACACATAAAAGGTTGAAAACTACTGTTGTACTTCTCTCCAGAGCTAAATAAAAAAAAACAACGACTCAGATTTATGTAATAAATGTGCACTAATCTTCCAAAAACAAGAACTGTAGGATTGTATAAACAGGTTTATTATTCCTATTGTATGGCTCTTTTTAATGATATACATCAGTCATAATAAAGCTCAATATGTACTGAGTAGATAATTGTGAACTAAATGTTTCCAATGGAATAGAAGTAAAGAAAAGAGAATCCCAAAAAAGTGAAAAAAGGGATATCCTCCAAATGACTTGAGGCATTATTTGTAGAACCCCTCCCTCACTTCCTATTCCCACAAGCTCCACACAGCCATACACATAAAGAGAGATTTAAGCTTTAGTCCTGCCCTAGGCCATCAGCCCTTCAGTGTCCCTTATCAGTGGGATAAAATGTAGGCACCGAGCCTGGGGCAGCATCAGCCAACACCGCTGTAGTCTGCTTTTAGTCCGCTCTCCTTCGCCTGAAGAAGGTTATCACTGCAGCCTCAGCCCTTGCAGCTTCTGTGTTGGTAGACTACACATTAGCCCTGTGGCTATCAACATAGCTACTAAATCTTAATGCTGTACAGCAATCAATGCAGCCCAGATTAAACACCTATTGTAGTTAGGAATTAATTTAGCAAATATGTTGTTTAACACTGTTTAACCCCTTCATCAGCTGTTAGTAATAACATTAACGGAATGGCTGAAACAACTAATATACTATGGGGGTGATTCAGACCTGGTCGCTGGCCTGCTAACTTTGCTGTCCTGCATTCAGATAGTCGCCGCGGAAGGGGAAGGGTAAATTCCCGGTGCAAGTGTGCGATCCCATATGTACGCCGAGTTGCAATAATCCACTGTGTGCAGTCTGTGCGCAGCACTGGATTTACTCCTCCAGTGCAATGAAAAGAGGCTGATCGGGACCGGAGCTGACATCAGACACCCTCCCTGAAAACGCGTGGGAAACGCCTGCATTTTTCTGCACACTCCCAATAAACGGTCAGTTACCACCCACAAACGGCCTCTTCCACTCAATCACCTTGTGAACGCCTGTGCAAATGAAATTTTCGCACCATGCTGTCGCTGACCGGCGATGCCCATTGTTGGCTGACACGCATGTGCATTGCGGTTCATATGCATGTGCAGTCTATTGCTAATCGCTAAGCGATCAGGTCTGAATCACCCCCTATATACAGTACATCTGTTATCCAGAACGCTAATATCCTGAAAGTTCAGGAAACTATAGAGAAACTAATTACTGCTGTTCAGTGATACACAGACATAATCATCTGGTGTGTCATGTTACCGTCGGAATGCCGACAGGGGGCCCAGGCTATTCTGACTCATGGGTGTTCATGACACCCATAGAGTGGGAATACAACCTGTGGCAAGAGCAGCGAGCAACCGAGCCCGCAGAGTGGCGAGCATAGCGAGCCCACAAGGGGCTTTGTTGCGCCCCCCCTGCCGGCATTCTGCCAATCGGGATCCCGGCATCGGTATGCCGACTTCCGGGATCCCGACCGTCGGTCACCCAACCCCAACCTGTTTCTTCCTACAGTAATTACAGAGACAGTGGGGTCAATCCAATTATGTACAAAGGTTGTGAGCTGCTGTTGCTGCGGAATTTCAATGCCGGCAACAGCACCTGAACTCGCACCCTCTTGACCCACCCTCTGCCCGAATTTACTCAAAATTGCTAGCAGACCTATGGGGCAGCGAGCACATTTGTGTTAGTACGGACTGCTGTAAAGTGGGGCTGTTGTCACACCAGAGGCGGATTGGCCATAGGGTTCACAGGGAAGATCCCCGGTGGGCCGACGCACCCGTGGGGCCTGTTTTGTTTGAGGACATGTGGTCCTTTTTATAGACATAATGAATAAGATGCAAAATAATTTGCATATATGAAAATTACTGCCACTTAGCCTGTGATTGCAGAGGATCTAGTGTATGCTCTGTCTGCCTGCTTGGCTGACATATAAGATTGAGTGAATAGTGACTGGGATACGGTTGGTGTAATAAGCAAGAAAATATATCTTTCTAAAGAATGATATAGTTTCCTAAATTCTGAAGGTGTATCATAAAATGTGCTCATAATATTTCATTTTATTTCTTTTTAACTTCCCCCTTGATGCTGGACATCCCCACTATCTGGAAAGTCTTGGGGGGAGGGTGCTGCTGCCATGGCTCATGGCTAGACCTTACACCTCTGGTGTTGCCCATGTGGGGCCACTAGTACAAATTTTTCCAGGGCCGCTTTTTGTTCCCAATCCGCCCCTGTGTCACACTGACTCGTGGGTGCGAGAAACATGCACAAAATTAGACTAACCCCAATAGGGTTGTTCTGTGGATGTCCTGAAGACGGGGTTCAACTCCCTAAAACGTTGATGTGGTAAACACCGATTTTTGCACTATTTTTCAGTCTCTGAGTGCTGTCTTTATACTTTGCATTATATATATATATATATATACATACTCCAATTCAGCCAACACTCCTGTAATAAATAATCAGCTGCTCTAGTGTCCAGACCCATTTAACATATCCCTTACAAAAAGTCGGCACTTAGACACTGTATAATCAGAAACACGCTGCCTCATGCTGAATACAGCGTGTTTCTGATTATACAGTCTCTGAGTGCTGCCTTTTTTGGGGGATATATATATATATATATATGTATAATTTATTTATTTATTGTCGAAGTCGAAAAATATTGCAGTACACACTATGGTGGCCAATCCCAGGATCGGGATCGGCGGAATCCCGGGATTTAGGCCCAAAAATGGCCGGGATTCAATCCCGGGATTGGAAGCTCCAATCCCGGGGATTGAGGGATCAGCGTTGAGCGTCCACAGGATGCTCAGATGCTGCCCGGCTTCCTCTTTCCGGGTCCCCAGCCAGCGTGAGAGGTCACGCTGTTATGCACACCAGTGCCAGCAGGAATGTACTGGTGTCTGAATGGTGAGGGATGCAAAACAAATGAACTCACAGACAGACTGGGGAATATGACATTACATACACAGAAGGTGATAGGGTAACAAAATAAACACAAAGTGAACAGAGAAGCCCAAAGGCTAAGAAACTGGGTGTCTCCCTAGTATTAGGAATGCTCAGATGGAAAGAAGCGAGATGTAGTGATTTAATACGTAGAGAACCCGAAATGCTGTTGCTAAGGGCAACAGCAAAACCCTAAAGGGTTACCAACGGGTGTGGCAGTAAACTCCTTGGTCAGAGATGGAATAATAGACACAAGGAGAGTCTCCACAATCCTAGTCCTCACTTGCAGTGCACTGGTTCAGCTTACTGCCACTAAACTGACACCTGAACACCTTGCACAGTGAGAAAGGATTTTGGCAGGCAAGTCTGAGAATACAGCCGCAAACTTGCTAGGTTCACAGAGTAGCAAAAGAACCCCAGCAGGTTAAACGACTGACTCCAGTCTTACTGCTAGGTCTGGATTGGCAGAGTGTAATACCAAATCCCAAGGCCTATTTGCAGTTTGCAACAAACAAATACAAAGTTTACACAGTACTAGCTAGCTTTCAGGAACTGACTAACCAACAAAGATTCAGCAGCATCTGCCTAACCTGAGAAGAGGGTTTATGTAGCAGGTGCTGTCCACGCCCCACTCAGACCTCACAGACTGTGAGCACAAAAACCAGCACCGGATCCCCTGCCGTGCACAGAGCCTGTAACCATTGCACAGCAAAAGACCCGAACCGGAGTATCAGCTACGCTCAGGTTACTCCGCTAGCACTTGTCTCCCGGTTGCCATGACGACGTGGCAGCACAGAGCAGGAGACCCTAACAGTACCCCCCCTCTGACGAGGGGTCAAAGAACCCCTACCACCGGGTTTATCGGGGAACTGCGAGAAGAAAGAGCGTAACAGTCTGGGGGCATGAAGATCACAACTGCGCACCCACGACCGCTCCTCCGGGCCATACCCCTACCAGTGCACCAAAAATGACAGCAGACCCCGAACCATCTTGGAGTCAAGAATCCTTTCAACAACAAACTCCCTCTGGCCACGTATCAGAAGAGGGGAAGGTCTTCTACTGGAAGAAGGATTACTAATCGCCCGTTTTAAAAGGGAACAATGAAATGTTTTATTGATACCAAAAGAACGGGGTAGATCTAACTGAAATGCCACCGGATTGATAACCCTAGTGATCTTATAAGGACCGATGAACCGGGGGCCTAACTTATGAGATGGCTGTCTCAACTTCAAATTCTTGGTAGACAACCAGACGAAGTCTCCTAATTTGAAGCTGCAGGGTCTTTTCCGCTTATCAAAAACCCTTTTGGTCACTAATGACACAGACACAAGGGCTTTCTTCACTTTCCTCCAAATACCTCTAAGGACCGAAACCACAGAGGAACCACCAGGCGTGGAGTCCAGGGGGTCAAAATAATTGGCCTTAGGATGATGCCCATACACACAAAGGAAGGGAGAGATCCCTGTAGCAGAGTGAGCCGCGTTGTTATAGGCAAACTCCGCCATGGACAGATGAGCCACCCAGTTAGTCTGACACTTGGAGACATAACACCTGAGGAACTGCTCCAAGGACTGGTTCACCCTTTCAGTCTGCCCATTAGACTGCGGATGGTAGCCTGACGACAAGCTGACAGAAATCTGGAGATCGGAACAAAATGCCCTCCAGAATTTGGCCACAAACTGGGATCCGCGGTCAGAGACCACATCAAGTGGCAACCCGTGGAGGCGCACAACATGCAGCATAAATAATTCAGACAGGCGTCTGGCCGATGGCAGCCCAACCAATGGAACGAAGTGCGCAATCTTCGAAAACCTGTCAACGACAACCCAGATGGCTGTCATCCCCGAGGATTTGGGCAAGTCCACCACAAAATCCATTGAAATGTGGGTCCATGGCTTAGATGGAATAGAGAGTGGATGCAATGGGCCAACAGGAACCCCTCTAGGAGTCTTATTTCGGGCACAGATGTCACATGCCCGAACCCACTGATCCACATCCCTAGCCACCGAGGGCCACCACACCGCCCTAGATAGCAACTCCCGAGTTCTGGCAATACCCGGGTGACCTGCCGACTTCTTGGCATGGAATTCCAGGAACACTCGCTGTCTTAACCTAGGAGGCACAAACAAAAGACCTACCGGAAGGTCTGGAGGAGCCTGCTCCTGTGCTCTAAGGACTAATGACAAGAGGTCCTGGGTAATGCCCACTTTAATACATGATGGGGACACAATGGGCAATGGCTCCTCGGTGGTCTCCTGGATTGGAGCAAAACTCCGTGAGAGCGCATCAGCCTTGATGTTTTTTGACCCAGGGCGATATGTTATCAAAAAATTAAAGCGAGCAAAAAACAAAGACCATCGTGCCTGCCTGGCATTGAGGCGCTTCGCTGACTCTAAATATGCCAAATTCTTATGGTCGGTGAGAATTGAAACCACAAACTTAGCCCCCTCAAGCCAGTGTCTCCACTCCTCGAGTGCATCCTTAATAGCCAACAATTCCCAGTTACCCACGTCATAATTCATCTCGGCAGGCGAAAATTTACGGGAAAAGTAAGCACAGGGATGAAGGCGATTATCAGACACCCCCATCTGAGAGAGCACTGCCCCAATACCCATCTCAGAGGCATCCACCTCCACCACAAAAGGACGCTCTGGATCTGGGTGTCGCAGCACCTTGGCTAAGACAAATGCCCTTTTGAGACGGGCAAAAGCCGCTTTGGCCTCACAAGACCAGTGAGCAACATCCGCCCCTTTCTTAGTGAGTGCCACCAAGGGCGCCACTATAGACGAAAATCCAGCGATAAATCGTCTATAAAAATTTGCAAAGCCCAGAAAACGCTGAAGCGCCTTCAAACTAGTGGGCTGCACCCAATCCAGGACTGCCTGTACCTTGGAACCCTCCATTTGGAAACCTTCTGGGGAGATAATATATCCTAGAAATGCGATTTGCTGAACTTCAAATTCGCACTTCTCCAGCTTCGCCCCAAGCTGGTGGTCTCTGAGTTTCTGAAAGACTAAGCGTACATGCTTCCGATGTTCCTCCAGGGAATGGGAGAAGATTAGGATGTCATCTAAGTATACAACTAAGAATCTATCCAAATATTCCCTGAGCACATCGTTCATGAAGTCCTGGAAGACTGCCGGGGCATTACAGAGCCCAAAAGGCATCACCAAATATTCATAATGCCCTGAGTGGGTATTAAAGGCAGTCTTCCATTCATTCCCCTCTCTTATTCGGATTAGATTGTACGCACCGCGTAGGTCAATCTTAGAAAAAATGGTGGCAGTACGAAGCTGGTCAAACAAGACCGAAATGAGAGGCAGTGGGTATGAGTTTTTAATCGTGATACGGTTCAATTCCCTGAAGTCGATGCAGGGTCGCAACGAACCAGGGCCGTAACTACGTGTGTGCCAAGGGGGCTTGGCACACAGCGCAGTTGCCCTGAGGGCGCAACGGCCAGCGGCATGTAATGAGTCAAATTGACTCATTACATGCCGCCTCTGCTGTGTGCGCCGCCGCCGCGCTGTGGAGGGGAAGACAGAAGCGACGAGCAGCGGAGAGAAGGAGGAGGAGGGAGGGGGAGCAGGGAGCCGCAGCAGCGCTATTTGATTGGTAGTAAGCGCCGCTGCAGCATCCCCCTCTCCTTCTGTATTGGCTGCCCGGCGCTGCTATGGATGCTGGGATGCGGTTCCTTCATCCCAGCATCCACAGCAGCGCCAGGCAGCCAATACAGAAGAAGAGGGGGATGCTGCAGCGGCGCTTACTACCAATCAAATAGCGCTGCTGCGGCTCCCTGCTCCCCCTCCCTCCTCTTCCTTCTCATCTCACTGCCTGCACCGAGGGAGCTGCCAGCACGAGAAGCCTGTCAGGTAAGTATCTCTCTCTCTCTCTCTCTCTCTCTCTCTTTTAGGGGGACACCGTCTGCCATAATGTGTAAAAAGGGGTCCTGGCTGCCGCATTGTGTAAAAAGGGGTCCTGGCTGCCGCATTGTGTAAAAAGGGGGACTGGCTGCCGCAATGTGTAAAAAGGGGTCCTGGCTGCCGCATTGTGTAAAAAGGGGTCCTGGCTGCCGCATTGTGTAAAAAGGGGGACTGGCTGCCGCAATGTGTAAAAAGGGGGACTGGCTGCCGCATTGTGTAAAAAGGGGGACTGTCTGCCACAATGTGTAAAAAGGGGGACTGGCTGCTGCAATGTGTAAAAAGGGGGACTGGCTGCCGCAATGTGTAAAAAGGGGGACTGTCTGCCGCAATGTGTAAAAAGGGGGACTGTCTGCCGTAATGTGTAAAAAGGGGGCCTGGCTGCCGCAATGTGTAAAAAGGGGGACTGGCTCCCGTAATGTGTAAAAAGGGGGCCTGGCTGCCACAATGTGTATAAAGGGGGACACCGTCTGCCGTAATGTGTATAAACGGGGACGCTGTCTGCTGTAATGTGTAAAAAGGGGGACTGTCTGCTGTAATGTGTCAAAAGGGGGACGCTGTCTGCTGTAATGTATAAAAGGGGCTCTACCTGGTGTAGTGGCGCTACTGTGCAGCGTAATTTGAATAACGTAGACTACTGTGCACCGTAGTATGAATTGCTATTATTTTGTGGTCACGCCCCTTCCCCATGAAGCCACGCCCCTCTAAATTTTTCGCACGCCTACGGCGCGCACTGCCCCTGTCTTACATGGGGGGGGCGCCACTGTCGTTTCTTGCACACAGCGCTAAAATGCCTAGTTACGGCACTGCAACGAACCGTCCTTTTTACCCACGAAGAAGAACCCCGACCCAACTGGAGACTGTGAAGGTCTGATAAATCCCTTAGCCAAGTTCTCCTGAATGTACTCTGCCATAGCCTGAGTCTCAGGACGTGACAGGGAGTACAACCTGCTCTTGGGAAGCTTAGCATTCGGCAACAAATCAATGGCACAGTCATAGGGGCGATGGGGAGGTAGTACCTCTGCAACTCTTTTGGAGAACACGTCCGCAAAATCTGCATAACATCCTGGCAATCCTGGCAAACTTAGCTGTGAAAGCCTGACTGGAAGGCTCAAGCAACTCCTGAAACAATCAGCACCCCAACTAAGAATCTCCCCAGAGACCCAGTCAAATTGAGGATTGTGGGCCCTTAACCAGGGTAACCCCAACACCAATGGGGCAAAAGTACAGACAGTCACATAAAAGGACAATTTTTCAGAGTGTGTGGCTCCAATAAACAAAGAAATCTGGCTAGTGCAAGAGGTAATTTTACCCTGGGATAACGGTTCCCCGTTTAACCCACAAATCTCAATTTCCGATGCCAAGGATACTAAGGGAACAGAGGGGCAGATGTATTAACCTGTAGAAGGCATAAGGAAGTGATAAACCAGTGATATGTGCAAGGTGATAAAGGCACCAGCCAATCAATTCCAATATGTAAATTAACAGTTAGGAGCTGATTGGCTGGTGCCTTTATCACCTTGCACATATCACTGGTTTATCACTTCCTTATGCTTTCCCCAGGTTAATACATCTGCCCCAGAGTGTCTCAGGGCGAATTGGCGGTCCATAAAAACCCCGTCGGCCCCACTGTCCACAAAGGCCTCAGTCTTGACAGTTTGACCGAGGATCTTCAAGGTCACCGGAATGATAAAAGTCTTCTTGGGAAATTCCGATTTCTGACCTGACAGGATATTTCCCATCACCCTCAGGCCCTGAAGTTTTCCGGCTTTTCTGGGCATGATACTACCACATGACCTTTATTCCCACAGTACAAACATAACCCCTGCTGTCTCCTCCGCGTCTTCTCACGCGAGGAGAGGCGGGTAGCCCCAATCTGCATAGGCTCCTCGGAAAATTCCTCAGAGTCTGAGGTCCCTTGGGAAAGAAGGAAACCTCGGTCTCCCTTTCAAGCCTGCACTCGCTCAGCCGTCTATCCACCCGAATGGATAACTGCATGAGCTGATCCAAGCTATCAGGCAAGGGATATTGTACCAGTTGGTCTTTTAACTGGTTAGAAAGACCTCTTCGGTACTGGTGTCTCAGGGCTGGGTCATTCCACTGGGTATCATGGGCCAACCTCCGAAACTCCGTACAATAAACCTCAACTGGCCTTCGCCCTTGCTTAAGGATCGAAATCTGAGCCTCGGCTGAGGCCGTCTTGTCAGGGTCATCATACAACATGCCCTGTGCCGTAAAAAAAGCATCAACACTTTTAAGCGACGGACAGTCAGGCTGCAACCCATATGCCCAGACCTGTGGGTCTCCTTGTAGCAAGGAAATCACTATGCCCACCTGCTGAATCTCCGACCAAGAAGACTGAGGCCTAAGCTGGAAATATAGCTTGCAGCTCTCCTTGAAACAAAAGAACTGCGAGCGATCTCCAGAAAAACGATCCGGGAGATTTACTTTCGGCTCCTTAACCCCTGAAGGTACTGCTGCTGCGGGAGCTCCGCCAGCGGCCTGCGAGGTGTGCATTTTAATGGACAAATCATTAAATTGACGTGTCAGGACCTGCACCTGATCGACCACCTGTTGCAAAGTATTTTGAGGGGTATGCTCCATATTCCTACAAAATTTCAACAGGAGTATTGGGCTACTGAATATGTTATGCACACCAGTGCCAGCAGGAATGTACTGGTGTCTGAATGGTGAGGGATGCAAAACAAATGAACTCACAGACAGACTGGGGAATATGACATTACATACACAGAAGGTGATAGGGTAACAAAATAAACACAAAGTGAACAGAGAAGCCCAAAGGCTAAGAAACTGGGTGTCTCCCTAGTATTAGGAATGCTCAGATGGAAAGAAGTGAGATGTAGTGATTAAATACGTAGAGAACCCGAAATGCTGTTGCTAAGGGCAACAGCAAAACCCTAAAGGGTTACCAACAGGTGTGGCAGTAAACTCCTTGGTCAGAGATGGAATAACAGACACAAGGAGAGTCTCCACAATCCTAGTCCTCACTTGCAGTGCACTGGTTCAGCTTACTGCCACTAAACTGACACCTGAACACCTTGCACAGTGAGAAAGGATTTTGGCAGGCAAGTCTGAGAATACAGCCGCAAACTTGCTAGGTTCACAGAGTAGCAAAAGAACCCCAGCAGGTTAAACGACTGACTCCAGTCTTACTGCTAGGTCTGGATTGGCAGAGTGTAATACCAAATCCCAAGGCCTATTTGCAGTAAGCAACAAACAAATACAAAGTTTACACAGTACTAGCTATCTTTCAGGAACTGACTAACCAACAAAGATTCAGCAGCATCTGCCTAACCTGAGAAGAGGGTTTATATAGCAGGTGCTGTCCAGGCCCCACTCAGACCTCACAGATTGTGAGCACAAAAACCAGCACCGGATCCCCTGCCGTGCACAGAGCCTGTAACCATTGCACAGCAAAAGACCCGAACCGGAGTATCAGCTACGCTCAGGTTACTCCGCTAGCACTTGTCTCCCGGTTGCCATGACGACATGGCAGCACAGAGCAGGAGACCCTAACACACGCTGCGTTGTCAGCGGCTCCCAGCAGCGATCAACGGAGGTTCCCCTCCCCTCCCGCCCGCGGTATATGGTAAAGTATATGTGCGGGGCGGGGTGGGGCGAGGGGGTGGCCACCTAGCTAAAAACCAATCCCGGGTATTTCCCGGGATTGGCCATTTTACAATCCCGATACTCGGGATTAAAAAAATGGCCTGGGATTGGCTTCCCTAGTACACACGTCACGTACAAACTACACACAGATGGCCTCCGTGCGCGTACTTGTTCTGCCGTGCGTGCGCATATTCGCAATTTGCGTATGGACGCTCCCCCGGTCATGCGTATTAGCGCGTGGTATGAGTAATTACGGTAGTGTTTGTAATCGCATGGAAAAGCCATAAAAACATATTACACATTTAATCCAAATAGTGCACAATGTACACATAGCCTCCCTGCACCACACCAGCGAGTTACACTTGTTTAAATGGTATAAGAACAAAGGGATTCACCTTTACAGGATAGGAGGGGACAGAACTAGGTTATAAGGTGGTGTTTGGTATCCAGCTGTAGGGTATTTTAAGAGCAATATTCCGGTGTTAGTTTGCAGAAGATCGCACGCTCCTGAGAATAGTTATGCGCAGGAACAGAATAGAAATATTAACTGTATTTACTGTACACTTGATATGCGGCGGGAACCCAGAGGAGAACATCTGCAACTGCACCTGGAACAGACATCGCCCACCTATTCAAACTGACCTATGACCTCTCCTGTACTGTAAATGACCATCCCTGTGTCCAATGGACAAAGAGATTACAGTCTCCATTGTGTTAGGTTTTGGACAAATGTATAAAAAGCCAGTTGAAGGCCAGGTCACTCTCACAGACTCTGAAGGTCATCTACCTTGATGACTGAGGACCGGACCGGGAAGCGCAGGCGAAACCAAATGTATGTACCATTGACTGTAGCCATTTTCTTATTGTATTGTATTGTTATTATTGTAACCCCTGCTAGTAAAGAACCGTTGGTGGGTCAGATCCCAACATAGGGGTAAATTTACTAAGATTCGTAAGTCTCCCGATTTGGTCTGAGAATAATCACGAATGACATCGAAAGTGTAAAACTGCAACTTTTTGAATTTGTTACGATGGATTTACTAAGCTGCCGTATTTTGCCTTTTCGGGTTTTCCGATGTCGATGTCATTCGTTTTTTTTTTTCTGTTTTTTACGGCAGTGATTAGCAAAACACTGCCGACTTTTTTACAATGAATCTCGGCCGGATCTGTGTGATCCGTGCTGGGGTTCATTTTTTTTTTTTTTTTTAAATTAAACACTGTAAAATCCTTAAAAAAAATTGCGTGGGGTCCCCCCTCCTAAGCATAACCAGCCTCGGGCTCTTTGAGCCGATCCTGGTTGCAGAAATATGGGGGGGGAAAATGACAGGGGTTCCCCCATATTTAAGCAACCAGCATCGGGCTCTGCGCCTGGTCCTGGTTCCAAAAATACGGGGGACAAAAAGAGTAGGGTCCCCCGTATTTATAAAACCAGCACCGGGCTCCACTAGCTGGACAGATAATGCCACAGCCGGGGGTCACTTTGATATAGTGCCCTGCGGCCGTGGCATCAAAAATCCAACTAGTCACCCCTGGCCGGGGTACCCTGGGGGAGTGGGGACCCCTTCAATCAAGGGGTCCCCCCCCCCCAGCCACCCAAGGGCCAGGGGTGAAGCCCGAGGCTGTCCCCCCCCATCCAATGGGCTGCGGATGGGGAGGCTGATAGCCTTTTGTGATAATGAAAAGATATTGTTTTTAGTAGCAGTACTACAAGGCCCAGCAAGCCTCCCCCGCATGCTGGTACTTGGAGAACCACAAGTACCAGCATGCGATGGAAAAACGGGCCCGCTGGTACCTGTAGTACTACTACTAAAAAAATACCCAAAAAAAGACAAGACACACACACCGTGAAAGTAAAGATTTATTACATACATGCACACAAACATACATACATACTTACCTTATGTTCACACGCAGGTCGGTCCTCTTCTCCAGTAGAATCCAAGGGGTACCTGTTGAATAAATTCTACTCACCAGATCGCGGGTCCCAGGGTCCTCGGGGCATCCATTTGTAATCCACGTACTTGCATAAAATAAGAAAACGGAAAGCCGAGCCACGAACTGAAAGGGGCCCCATGTTTTCACATGGGACTCCTTACCCCGAATGCCAGAAACCCACTCTGACTTCTGTCTAAGTGGGTTTCTTCAGCCAATCAGGGAGCGCTACGTTGTAGCACCCTCCTGATCGGCTGTGTGCTCCTGTACTGAGTGACAGGCGGCACACGGCAGTGTTACAATGTAGCGCCTATGCGCTCCATTGTAACCAATGGTGGGAACTTTCTGCTCAGCGGTGACGTCACTTTAGGTCAACCGCAGGGCAGAAAGTTCCCACCATTGGTTACAATGGAGCGCATAGGCGCTACATTGTAACACTGCCGTGTGCCGCCTGTCACTCAGTACAGGAGCACACAGCCGATCAGGAGGGTGCTACAACGTAGCGCTCCCTGATTGGCTGAAGAAACCCACTTAGACAGAAGTCAGAGTGGGTTTCTGGCATTCGGGGAAAGGAGTCCCATGTGAAAACATGGGGCCCCTTTCAGTTCGTGGCTCGGCTTTCCGTTTTCTTATTTTATGCAAGTACGTGGATTACAAATGGATGCCCCGAGGACCCTGGGACCCGCGATCTGGTGAGTAGAATTTATTCAACAGGTACCCCTTGGATTCTACTGGAGAAGAGGACCGACCTGCGTGTGAACATAAGGTAAGTATGTATGTATGTTTGTGTGCATGTATGTAATAAATCTTTACTTTCACGGTGTGTGTGTCTTGTCTTTTTTTGGGTATTTTTTTAGTAGTAGTACTACAGGTACCAGCGGGCCCGTTTTTCCATCGCATGCTGGTACTTGTGGTTCTCCAAGTACCAGCATGCGGGGGAGGCTTGCTGGGCCTTGTAGTACTGCTACTAAAAACAATATCTTTTCATTATCACAAAAGGCTATCAGCCTCCCCATCCGCAGCCCATTGGATGGGGGGGGACAGCCTCGGGCTTCACCCCTGGCCCTTGGGTGGCTGGGGGGGGGACCCCTTGATTGAAGGGGTCCCCACTCCCCCAGGGTACCCCGGCCAGGGGTGACTAGTTGGATTTTTGATGCCACGGCCGCAGGGCACTATATCAAAGTGACCCCCGGCTGTGGCATTATCTGTCCAGCTAGTGGAGCCCGGTGCTGGTTTTAAAAATACGGGGGACCCCTACTCTTTTTGTCCCCCGTATTTTTGGAACCAGGACCAGGCGCAGAGCCCGATGCTGGTTGCTTAAATATGGGGGAACCCCTGTCAATTTTTTCCCCATATTTCTGCAACCAGGATCGGCTCAAAGAGCCCGAGGCTGGTTATGCTTAGGAGGGGGGACCCCACGCAATTTTTTTTAATAAAATAACAACTTTCCCACCCCTTCCCACTGATATACATGCACGGATCTCATGGATCCCTGCATGCCTATCCAATCACGGGGAAAAAAAGCAGGTCTGTTTTTTTTTTGCACTTTTTTACGAGTTGTAATTTTTCACGGCAGTGTTTGGTTTTTTTTTGCTTTGCACTTCTTAGTAAATTACTGAGATTCATACTTAAACAGCCGCGTTTTGACCGATGGTGTATTCATTCGTCATTTTTTTCTTGGACTTGCAAAAAATTACGAATGCCCTCATCACTGCTCTGTGGGGCTGGTCTCTTCAAAGTGCTGCTGGGATTTCTAAGTGAGTTGGAAACAGTATAAAGGTGAGTTAGAATACAGATAAAGGTGAGTTTTTTAATACACAATCAGGAACACACATTTACAGTACCATTAAACTTCTGGTGAGACTGCAAGGGGCTGACCTTGTGAGTGAGTGAGAGGGTCTCTTACTTGGAGTAGCAGAGGGGCTGTGATTGTGCGGGTGTGAGGGGCATTTTTTATTTTTTTTCTTAGCAGGAGCTGGAAGCCGAGTGAAAAGGAGGAGCAGTGAGCTGGTACAACTGCAACTGCTAAGTGGAGTATAGGTGCCGCAGGTGAGAGCACTACGGCTGCATAAAAGTGAAGGACCAAGAACCGCACAAAGATAGATAAGTATAAGCCAGCTTAATTATTGTATAAGTGATATTGCTTGTCTTCTATTTTTTATTTTTGCTGCTTTTTCTTTGAGTGTAACAGGGAGTTAGACCTTGCAAACAATATGGGAGGGGCTGTGATTGAGGACCTCACTCAGTGCATGTCGTGCAAGATGTATGCACACCTGGAGCTACCGGCCCAGTGTGAATACATCTGCACGAGGTGTGTGCGAACTGTTGCCCTGGAAGCCCAGGTAACTGATCTAGAGCAAACGGTTACGCGACTGAGGGAGATTCACAATCTCGAGCGTAGTTTAGACAGAACGGTGGAGGAGTTGCGGGAGGGGTCACTGGTAGAAGAGGATGATGATCAGGTAGCCAGTTGGGTCACAGTTAGAAGGAAGAATAAGAGGGGGAGGCACGACATCTCCGAACTATCAAACCCGAACAAATTTGCCCGATTGGACGAGGAATCGGAGGATGATAGCGAAGAAATGACGGTGCCGGAGGAGACTGATCCCTCTAGCATCCAGAGGTGCGGTCCCTCTGGCGCGGTTGGGATAAAAGATAGAGAGGTACCTAGTCAAATGGTGGTGGTAGGGGATTCTATCATCAGGAAGGCAGATAGGGCAATCTGCTACCGGGACCGTGATCGCCGTACAGTCTGTTGTCTCCCGGGTGCTCGGGTACGGCACATCGCGGACCGGGTAGATAGATTGTTGGGAGGGGCTGGCAAAGACCCGGCGGTCTTGGTGCACGTTGGCACCAATGACAAAGTTAGCGGAAGGTGGGATGTCCTTAAGAAAGATTATAGGGACTTAGGAAAGAAACTGAAGGCAAGGACATCTAAGGTAATATTCTCGGAATTATTACCCGTGCCACTCGCTAGTCCAGGGAGGCAGAGGGAGATTAGGGAGGTAAATGTGTGGCTTAGGGATTGGTGCAGGAAAGAGGGGTTTGTGTTCCTGGAACACTGGGCGGACTTCTCAGTCAGACGCCATTTCTTTTGTCGTGACGGATTGCACCTGACTGAGGAGGGGGCAGCGGTGCTGGGGGGAAGGATGGTTAGAAGGTTGGAGGAGATTTTAAACTAGGAGCCTGGGGGGAGGGTTTAGCTAAAAACTACGGGTCATGCAGTGAGAATAGTGGGGATGGCGGTAGTAAACAAAATGGGGGAGAAGTTGGGGGGAGGGTAAGAGCAGGCAGTAAGGTTATTAACATGGGTACTAAAAGGGATTTTACCAAAGCACTAACCAATGACGATTACAGGTCATCCTTGCCACATAAGGTGAAAGATGTCCCTAATGCAAGGGAAAATACTTATCTTAGTTGTATGTATGTAAACGCCAGAAGCATTACTGGTAAAAAGGGTGAACTAGAAATACTTGCAGCAAGCAAACAGTATGATATTATAGGCATTACTGAAACTTGGTGGGATGAATCTCATGACTGGACAGTCAATCTAGAGGGCTATACACTGTTTAGGAGAGACAGACTAAATAAAAAGGGTGGAGGGGTGTGTCTGTACGTAAAGCCGTTTTTAAAACCTAATATATGGGAAGATACTCAGGAGGGTACTGTAGACACTGTTGAGACACTATGGGTAGAAATTGCATGCGGGGAAAAAGGAACAAAAAAGTTAGTATTGGGTGTATGCTATAGGCCGCCTGGTATCAACGCATCTGATGATGAATTGTTACTAAAGCAAATTGAAAAAGCAGCAGGAGTAGGAGACATAGTAGTGATGGGAGATTTTAACTATCCAGAGATAAACTGGAAAAACGATTCATGTGATACTGCTAGGGGCAGTATGTTTTTAAACACACTAAATGATAACTACCTAGTCCAACTAATTGAGGAACCAACTAGGTACAATGCAATCTTAGACCTGGTATTAACAAACAATCAGGATTTGGTATCGGGTATTATAGTAGGGGAACCCATAGGAAACAGCGACCATAATATGGTCACATTCAATATCAGCTTCTACAAACAGCCCTATACTGGCTCAACTAGGACTTTAAATTTTAGCAAAGCAAATTTTGAAATGATGAGGGTATTTTTCAGGGATATTGAATGGGAAGGTTTGTTTTTAGGAAAAAATACTACGGAGAAATGGGAGGTACTAAAATTCCTGCTAGCTAAAAATACACTCAAATATATTCCTATGAGTAGCAAAAAAGGGAATAAAAATCATAAACCGATGTGGCTTAACAAAAAGATTAAGGAACTTATGGGCAAGAAAAGGCGAGCATTTAAAAAATACAAATCTGACGGGGAAGCAGAGTCATTTCAGCACTATAAGGAATGTAACAAAAATTGCAAAAAGGAAATAAGAGCGGCTAAAGTAGAAACTGAAAAACTAGTAGCAAAGGAAAGCAAAGCAAATCCCAAAAAATTCTTTAAATACATCAATAGCAAGAGATTAAAAAAGGAGAGTATAGGCCCTTTGAAGGACACGTTGGGAGTCTTAAGCAAAAATGATAATGACATAGCGAACACACTAAATGAGTTTTTTTCAACAGTATTCACTAGAGAGGACCCAATTCAGGGACTGACACACAATCTCAATAAGGACAATATCACACTGATAGGTACTTATTTAAGCGAGGAAGTAGTCTGTCACCGATTAAAACATTTAAAGATTAATAAATCACCAGGACCCGATGGTATTCATCCAAGGGTTCTAATGGAGCTTCACTCTGAACTGGCAAAACCGCTATCTCTGATCTTTGAGGATTCAGTTATATCAGGTATGGTTCCCAAAGACTGGCGTATAGCGGAAGTAGTGCCTATATTCAAAAAGGGAAGTAAAGCTGAACCAGGTAATTATAGACCAGTTAGTCTTACATCTATAGTGGGGAAAGTATTGGAAGGTATTCTAAGAGATAGTATTCAGAAGTTCCTTGAAACCAATAAGGTCATTAAAAGGAATCAACATGGGTTTATGAAGGACAGATCCTGTCAAACCAACTTACTTGGCTTTTATGAAACAGTAAGCGCAAACCTAGATCAGGGTAAAGACGTGGATGTAATCTTTTTAGACTTTGCCAAAGCGTTTGATACTGTACCACACATGAGACTTATATACAAGCTACAAGAATCAGGGCTAGGAAGCACAATATGCACTTGGGTCAAAAACTGGTTAGATAATAGGAAGCAGCGCGTTGTGGTTAATGGATATTTTTCAACTTGGACTGAAGTGCTAAGTGGTGTGCCGCAAGGCTCAGTATTAGGACCGCTATTGTTCAATATTTTCATTAACGACCTAACAGAAGGTCTAGAGAGCATGGTGTCAATTTTTGCAGATGATACCAAATTGTGTAAGGCTATAAATACAGAGGAGGATGCCGAGTCTCTTCAGAACGACTTAGTTAAATTAGAAGCATGGGCAGCCAAATGGAGAATGCGCTTCAACACAGACAAGTGTAAGGTAATGCACTGTGGTAACAAGAACAAAAATTACACCTACCTACTAAATGGGGTAAAACTAGGGGATTCTGTACTGGAAAAGGACTTAGGTGTCCTCATAGATAGCAAGCTAAGCAGTAGTACCCAAAGTAGGACTGCAGCAAAGAAGGCTAATAAGATATTAGCATGCATAAAACGGGGTATTGATGCTAGGGACGAGAGTATTATACTCCCATTATATAAATCACTAGTGAGGCCACACCTTGAATACTGTGTACAGTTCTGGGCACCGTACTACAAAAAGGATATCCTGGAGCTTGAAAAGGTACAAAGGAGGGCGACCAAACTAATTAAGGGCATGGAGACGATGGAATACAAGGAAAGGCTTGAAAGACTAGGCATGTTTACATTGGAAAAGCGGAGACTAAGAGGGGATATGATCAACATCTACAAATATATAAGGGGACAATACTCAGAGCTTGCGCGGGACCTGTTTTTGGTTAGATCAACACAGAGGACTCGTGGACACTCGCTCAGGTTAGAGGAGAGGAGATTCCGCACAATACGGCGTAAAGGCTTTTTCACGGTAAGGACAATACGTGTTTGGAATTCCCTGCCCGAGGGAGTTGTAATGGCGGAATCTGTCAACACCTTTAAGAATGGGTTAGATAAATTCCTATTGGATAAGGATATCCAGGGGTATGGTGCATAGTCATGCATTATAGTTACTATTTAGTCAAATCATCATGCAGAGGACACCACAAATAGGTTGAACTCGATGGACAATTGTCTTTTTTCAACCTCAGATACTATGTTACTATGTTACTATGTTACTGCCGTGATTATTGCTTAGTAAATTACCGAGATGACACTTTGATGAAAAAACGGCATCTCGGTCAAAATCGGGAGCTTAGTAAATTTACCCCATAGTCTTTGAAAAACAAATTGGTGTCGTGTCTCTCTTTCCCTGCTAGTGCATTACACAGAGACATTAACACCTCACAGTGAGCAGATTAGGAATGGAATGGTAGGATTACATCCTGTCTTGGAAATCGTAACTCCCAATAGGAGGACCGATAGTCAGGGAGTAATCCTCACCAGGAATAATGCAATGTATTGCCCGTGGTCCAGATCAGAACTTCGGCCAATCATTTCAAAATTTACCGATCCCCAGAAGCATTTAGCCAGATGTCAGAAGTATGTAAAGGATTTGTATAATGCATATGAACCTGCAAACAAATATTGGTGGATACTTTTGAAAGCGTGCCTACCCCCTAATATTGACACCCAAAAATGTATTACTGTTTGTAAATTAGAGTCGGATGGTCCTATGACTGACGAACACAATCAGGAGAACGTGGAACGAATTAACATGCAACTAGAGTTGTATTTCTCCACTACTGTTACGTGGAGAAGAATTTTCTCCATAAAACAGAGAGAAAATGAAATGGCATCTGAATATTTCCACCGGGCTTTGCAAATAATGGATAGATACATTGGGGTATCGGATATAGGGAACGATGCGAATTACAGGGAGGTGGCTGTCTCTGTGCTAATGGACGGGCTCAATAAAATATTAAGGGACAGGGTGCAAACGTCTTTGCCTAATTGGAGAGGGGTCACAGTAGCTAGTTTTAGAGAGTGCGCTATTGGACATCACAAGAATATTGCTAGGCGCAGAGAACAACAGGAGGAGAAGCTGATGACAGTAAGTATACAGGCTCTGACAGGAAAGTCTCATCAGCCCAACCCCAGACCCCTGCTGTTTGGAAAAGACCGAGAATATGTTACACTTGTAGGAAGGAAGGGCATTTGGCCAAAGATTGTAGGAGTAGTAGAACACATACTCAATATAGACCCCTAGACAGAGAAAACAAGCCACATTATTAAACACATAGACGGGATCAAGGGACATATAGTAAGGAATTACGAGCCATATAGAAAACACAGATTCGGTTAATGGGAAGAACGGAATAAATGCAATTTTACCCTTTGACAAAACTTGCTGGGGTTAAGATGAGGCCTCTAAACTTCTGCTTCTTTCTCTAGCAGAAATGGCCCCTGATTAACTTAACAGGAGCTTTGTTAGATATGAAATACATACAATGTGCTCCCGATCAGGAAGTGCAAAGTATGTTAGTCACCCACAAAGACTAATGTTGCATTTCACTGTTCTAGATTCATGTCCATCACAGGTAGAGGAAATTATCTCACAGATACCGGGTTCCCTATGAATTTAGGATGGACAGTACACTGGATTGATGGCTGGGATAGTCCCAGTAGAGATACGACAAATAGAATTTTTTTTAGGGGTATAGACCTAGTAGAAAAGTCATTCCCCATAGTGCCCAATCCAGTTGTCAAATTTTATAAAATCCTCTTTGCCTGTACAAACTTATCTGTTACTAACCTCTATGTGATTTTTCTTCAAAGTTTCCTCCTCATCTTTTACGTTCACCGACAGGAGGGTACAATACATGGACCCGATTCCAGTTCAAACGCCATATGCCTACTCGTTCCGTCAGAGTTCTGCCCAAATCCAGTATATCTCACCAGCATGATGACACCAGTATTAATGCAGTGTGCCTGGTCATGCACAAAGGGTGGAGAATGAGAATACTGGTGAAGGGAGACTGTGTACAGACACCGATATGCATGATGGTGTGACAGCCTGTTGGTGAATGCCAAACCTGACATTTTCTTTCTTTTTTACTATTATTCCCCTTTTTTCTCTCATCCAGAGATGGTTTACTTCACACAACTGATAACACACGATAGTAAATTGAAATGCAAAATTTGTGTTCCCTACAGGAAAAGGCGGTCTGGAAGTTGAAGGGGTATGGTCAGGAGTCCTCAGGACTTTGGACAGGTGGACACGGTAAGCCAGTGGCCCCCAGAGCATATCTTCCAAGTCTAGCTGAGGCGGCACATGGTCTGACTCATCTAGGTAAAGAAGGTATGTGCAAGCTGGTAAGAGCCTACTGGTGTGCGCCAGGATTCTCTTCTCATGCAGGTAAGAGAGCAATGACATGTTTTACTTGCTTGAGGAAGAATATTGGTAAGACAATACCAACAGAGTCATCCCATATCCCTCCTACAGACGGACCTTTTCAGGTAATACAAATCGACTTCATACAGTTACCACCCTGTAGGAATTTGAAATTTATGTTAGTATGTATCGATGTGTTTTCCAACTGGGTAGAAGCGTTCCCTGCTGCCACAAATACTGCCACGTTCACTGCAAAGAAAATTGTGCAGGAATTTGTGTGTAGATATGGTATCCCTAGAATGATTGAAAGTGATAGGGGTACCCATTTTACAGGTGAAGTCTTTCAGGTCATGTGCAAACTGATGGGAATTAATAGCAAGCTACATACTCCGTACCGACCACAGGCGAGTGCAAAGGTAGAGAGAGTGAACAGCACTATTAAGAACAAGCTGAACAAAGTGATGGCTGAAACTGGATTGTTGTAGCCAGAAGCTTTACCACTAGAGTTGTACAGCATCAGAACCACTCCCAGGTCACCGCTTAACTTGTTACCCTTTGAAATTCTTTTTGGTCGACAACCTCATGTAATGATAGACCCCCAGGATGATTTGAAATGCAATAATGAAGTGACTGTGAAATATTTGGTTAGGATGAACCAGCAGCTGAGAAATCAACAAAGAAATCTAAAGCTGGTGATTCCTGACCTACCGAACAGTAATTGTCATGACATTGAGCCTGGGGATTATGTGATGATTCAAAATTTCTTACGCTCAGGTTGCCTCATAGACAGGTGGGAAGGACCATACCAAGTCTTGTTAACCAGCACGACAGCACTAAAAGTCGCCGAAAGAGAGACTTGGGTCCACTCGTCCCACTGCAAGAAGGTCGCTGACCCGGAGAGAACTCGTGACAAAGAGTAAGGTGAAGAAAACCTTGTATCACTGAATGTTTGTTCCGGGAAAGTTGAGAGGCAGGACTGTTGAACGGCGTCTGAGCGCGGAGAGCAACAAGATCAAGGACGGTTGTCGCACCACTTTCTTTTTTCACCCCCCCCTGCATTTTCCTTTCTTTTCTCCTCCTTATTTTCCTTCTTTCCCCTAACGAAATGGATCTATCACAAGAGACTGCGTTTCGGGTTCTGCTAGTAATATTGTTTTTGATCAGGACAATTTGTTTTGGTGAGGGTCCCAGAGAGGTCGAGCAAGGATCTGGAATGGGTTCTGATGGCGAGTACAAATTTGTAGGATCTCAGGGGCAGCACATCACTCGAGTAAAGGCTGGTGTCAGTAAGCGCTCTGGTAGTCATGGAGCTCGGAGGCAATGTGAAGGGTTATTGTCTGATGAATATTGTATTTGTAGGAATTGTGAGAACATAGTCGAAGATGGGTGCATCCAGAGATGTCAGTCCAACAGTAATATCGACATGGACCGACATCCGTTGAGTGATTACCACTCATTAGTGGGTAAGGTCTTAAACCAGACAGAATGTTGGGTGTGCTCACAGGTACCTCAAGGTCAGAGTAAGTCAGGATTAGTACCATACCCTTTAGCAATAGATGAGGTACTCGAATTACGGGGTGGGAGACCGGTGGGCAAGAAATTCAATATCTCTAGGCCCCCTAGCTTGAAGCTCCACCAGTACAACGTAGATAGGTCCCTGTTGTGTTTTAATATTTCCAATTTCCGAAAACCAGGAAATTGGGAAGTGACTTGGAATAACCAGACAATGTCCTTTTCACACAGAGCTGATAGGATTCCTATCGACTCTGAACTTGTACGCAAGATAGCCAACAGTGGAAAGTATTTTCGGTACCGGTATACACGTGGAAGCAAGACCATGTGGGTTGGAAAGGTATCGCAGGGGTATTGTGCCCACATCATTCAGCCCGATACTTGTACTGAGCAAATGAGAGAATTAGGGATTGGTTTCTTTACATGGAAAGTTTGCAATATGGTGATGTTACATTTTGTCCCCTATGTTCTCCCAGACGATGCCTATTTCATATGTGGGAGGAAAGCGTACAAGTGGCTTACTCAGAGCTCTGAGGGATTGTGTTATATTGGGAGAGTACTACCAGAGGTCATGACCATAACCCACGACAAAATGAAAGACGTTCACCGCAGCGCTCAGACTCCTTATACTCATACCCACTATGAACATATCATCAAGAGACACCTCATAGATAGGGCAGAGCACGCAGCCTCTGATTTGCATTAGATATCACCCGTACTGCCAGAGGAACTATAAATTATAGGTACATCCATGCGCTAGCGAACTTGATAGACAATATCACCGAGATGACACCTTCAGGTATACAGGAAGGGAGTTACAAGCCTACAAGAAGGAACTGATCCAGCACAGGATGGTCCTTAATTACGTCACAGCTGTGACAGGTGGGTACTGTGTTACCCTGGCAACTCAATATGGTGTGAAGTGATGTACGTATATTACGAACAGCACTGACGACCCCACGGAGATCGATCAGAAGATGGACGAGATCTTACAGTTGAAGTGGGAGTTCAGGAGGAAGCACAACCTTACCTTAGCGACTGTAGGTAATGAACTGACCGGCTTGGTCTCATGGTTGAACCCATGCAAATGGTTCCCAGGGTTAGGAGAGTGGGCTCAAAATGTCATTATGAGTGTGGGGAAGTTTCTCCTTTGTATCCTGGGAGTCATCATAATTATTGGTCTGATATTCAGGTGTGTTCGAATTCTAACGCGGTGCAAGCATAGCACAAATTTGATGAGTCTAAGGAGCGAGGGCGCTGTTACAGCAGCAGATTTAATTTATGACCCCTCAATAGAAACTGTGATATGATAAGGATTGTAAAAATTAATTTCATGGCCTGTTTCTTTCACCCGTTTTTCTCTGTTTCCCCCTCTGCCCAGATACATCCAACCGGAAAAGACGTTAACCCTACCCAAAACGTTTATGTGAATGTATTTTTATATATGTGTCTTCTATTCATCTCTGCAACCTCCAGTTAATGGCACACATAGTCGACAGGCGTTATACACATATAGTAGCATTCACATATGTTCCCCCTCCATGTATCATCAACTAAATGTGCTCCCCATTTGTTGGAATAAGAAACCGAAAAGAGCTCGGTAGTGTTTGTTTGCCCATTTACAGACCCTTAATACGGGATGAGAAGGATTTAATGTATACTTCGCAATACCTCGAAGATTATTTAGAACATATACTGCACGATGATACATGGCCCTCAGACATGAATTCATACATACATGCTTTTTACCATCGCTCTAGGTTATACTTTTCCCACCTACAACTCTCCCCCGATCATCCAAGCTTCTGTATATATTGTATAGGTAATATTTTTCTGCTTATTGATTAGTTAGTGGCAGTTATTGATGACTGCCAAAGGGTGGACTGTCGAAGTCGAAAAATATTGCAGTACACACGTCACGTACAAACTACACACAGATGGCCTCCGTGCGCGTACTTGTTCTGCTGTGCGTGCGCATATTCACAATTTGCGTATGGTCGCTCCCACGGTCCTGCGTATTAGCACGTGGTATGAGTAATTATGGTAGTGTTTGTAATCGCATGGAAAAGCCATAAAAACATATTACACATTTAATCCAAATAGTGCACAATGGGGGTAATTCCAAGTTGATCGCAGCAGGACATTTTTTAGCAACTGGGCAAAACCATGTGCACTGCAGTTGGAGGCAGATATAACATTTGCAGAGAGAGTTAGATTTGGGTGTGGTGTGTTCAATCTGCAATCTAATTTGCAGTGTAAAAATAAAGCAGCCAGTATTTACCCTGAACAGAAACAAAATAACCCACCCAAATCTAACTCTCTCTGCACATGTTATATCTGCCTCCCCTGCAGTGCACATGGTTTTGCCCAACTGCTAAAAAATTTCCTGCTGCGATCAACTTGGAATTACCCCCAATGTACACATAGTCTCCCTGCACCACACCAGCAAGTTACACTTGTTAAAATGGTATAAGAACAAAGGGATTCACCTTTACAGGATAGGAGGGGACAGAACTAGGTTATAAGGTGGTGTTTGGTATCCAGCTGTAGGGTATTTTAAGAGCAATATTCCGGTGTTAGTTTGCAGAAGATCGCACGCTCCTGAGAATAGTTATGCGCAGGAGCAGAATATAAATATTAACTGTATTTACTGTACACTTGATATGCGGTGGGAACCCATAGGAGAACATCTGCAACTGCACCTGGAACAGACATCGTCCACCTATTCAAACTGACCTATGACCTCTCCTGTACTGTAAATGACCATCCCTGTGTCCAATGGACAAAGAGACTACAGTCTCCATTGTGTTAGGTTTTGGACAAATGTATAAAAAGCCAGTTGCAGGCCAGGTCACTCTCACAGACTCTGAAGGTCATCTACCTTGATGACTGAGGACCGGACCGGGAAGCGCAGGTGAAACCAAACGTATGTACCATTGACTGTAGCCATTTTCTTATTGTATTGTATTGTTATTATTGTAACCCCCTGCTAGTAAAGAACCGTTGGTGCGTCAGATCCCAACATAGTCTTTGAAATACAAATTGGTGTCATGTCTCTCTTTCCCTGCTAGTGTTATATAAGTGTAATCTAGTCACACGTGTAGCTGCAAAGTGCTCACGGCGTGTCTTTGTGTGTGTACGCACCGCGTGTACTTTGTACGACCATCGCAGCGTTTGTACGCAAAGTACGTACACGGTACGGGGCTTTGTACGCTAACTGTGTAAAAAGTACGTGGGCTAAGGATTGATTACAGCGGCCGCAGCGGCTCCATTTTAAAGTGTATTGAATGTATTTTTATAGTGTTGCTTTTAGTCCTGTAAGTAAATCAACATTTACATTATTTATTTATTTTTTTCAGAAATCCGCCGACACTTGGTACACACCTGCACTCACCGTAGTAAGCTCACTCACCTTAATACATAAATAAATAAATAAATGATGGAGTTTTGGTTCATGGATTGATCAATGCTTTAAAGCTTGCAGCTATTAAATAACAAGACTGATGCTATAATATATGTTTCATTATACTAAGTACATTTTAGCTCTATTCCCCTTCTATGTACAGTACTTCTCTTCCACATCCACATATCGCTGCATTCTCATTTTCCATTGGTCAAAACTGTGCTGTCGTTTTCTTCTTCACCTCAGTAACTGATGCAAAACGGGTTTCCTTTGAATACAGATTTGCGGTGCTAGGACTGGTGAATATGGAGAGTGTTCTAGTACTGCAATCTGTTTCTCGTCCAACAACTGTTTCACAGAGAGAACTGTGTGGGCTGGTGCGTTGTTCTGGTGGAGGATGAAACCATTTTACCACAATTCTGGCCTTTTTCTTCTGATTCTTTCCTGCAACGTTTCTAGAATTTATTTTTGTTTGTAGTAATGTTGATTCACTGTTGGGGATGTGGTTAAGATGCCAGCTGTCGGGATCCCAGCAGCCGGAATCCCGACACCCGTCAGAATACAGATATCCCAACACCCGTCAGAATGCTGATGCCTGAATCCTGATAGATGGCATCCCGACCGTAAGTATAGCAGGCAGGTTAGGCTGCGGGAAAGGGGATTAGGGTTAGATACCACACGGGGGGGTGGGGGGGGGGGTTATATTTAGGCACTAAGAGGGGAGGCTTAAAGTTAGGCTGTGGGAAGGGAGGGTTAGGGGTAGGGGGGAACATACTTACCTCGCCCCTGTCAGGATTTGAAGTATCGTGATGCCCGCGTTGGTATTGTGACCGCTGGCATCCCGTCCGCCGGGAAATCACACTGATTCCCACTGTTGCACCTTCTGGTACCCAGTCTGCCAAAACTAACACCTTAATATCAAAGATAATTAACATGGCTTTGAATTTGGATTTGCTTTGACGTGCTTTCTTCATTCTTGGTGCTGATGGTGTTTTCCAGTGCATGGACTGGCATTTTGACTCTGGATCGTACTGGAAGATCCATGTTTCATTGCAGGTAATAACTTTATCTAAAAAAAATGCAAATCCGCTTGAATTTGAAAAAGATATCTGTATAAAATGTGTTTCAATTTTCTTTCTGCTCAGCAGTGAGAAGCATTGGAACTATCTTAGCTCAAACTTTTGTCATGTTAAGATCTTAAAAGAAAACTTGCCTAACAGATTCTTTGTAGATTTCTGCTATAATTTGGATGCAGAGTAGACGGTCAGTTCTCTCAATGTTTTCCAGACTTTCGTTTGTTTTTGATGTGCAAGGCCTTCCGGGAAGTTTATCATCTTCAAGATCCTCATGACTGTCACTAAATCTTTTGGGCCACTCAAACACAAGTGCACGTGACATACAATCTGCTCTGTAAGCCTTGGTTAGTATAAAAAAGATTTGGTGGGCATTATGTTCAATTTTTACAACCCGCAAGAAAAACACAACTTCTTTGAACGCTGGATGTCAGCAAACTATCTAAGCGAGAGGGGTGAAACTTGCAAAACCATTTTGGGATAGTTCAAGGTCAGTGTTCCCCCACTCCCTTCTTTCTCATGCAGTATGGTTTATTTTTTACAAGTACAGTCTTCTTATTTAATAACCAGACCTTGTGTGTGTTTATATATATGGGTTGCTTTACTTCTGAGGTCTGTAGCCCCAAAACGTCAATAAACTAACATATAAGCTTCATTTGAAAACCTGCTGTGCCATGCCGTGACTACACACCTGTTTACGGGTGTCTACCACTTGATTATATATATATATATATATATATATATATATATACATGACACTCCCATAAGACAGTTTACCCATTCTTGCTGCAACAAAATGGTTAATGACACAGAAAGACAGATGCTATTAGGTTTTTTGCAACTCAGAATAGGAATGTCGCAAAAATAAGGGAAGAAAACAAGTTACTTCTGTATATAGCTATGTAAGTATTACTGTATGGGGAATATTTATTAATCATAATTATAATTTGGGTATCATCACTATTCGTGGCAATAAGAAATCAGGTTTTGCCCATATGTATTAAAAAACACATACAGAAACAGGGGTTCCAAAGAGATCTCTAATCCGTTCACTACACTTCTCCAGTAGTACAACGCATGCACGGTCGGCTTACCAGGCACGCACGAGAGACCATTGTCGACAAGGCACATAGGTAACAGGGGCTAACGCCATCTGAAGACGATTTGAAATCTGACAGTCTAGCAGCCCCCATAGAAACCTTCTGCTGTCGGAAATGAAGGGACTGCAGCAGATATCAGAGTTATCTTTCGCAATCCCTCAATGTTACATTCAGAGATACTTAATATTAGTGGGTACCAACCATTAGTGGGTGTTTTCAAGGGATATACCATAACTACTATTTGACAAATAGGCTTATATATGTAGAAATGATTATACAAAAAAAAAACTATAATCCATGCGCAAAGGAGTATTGTGAAATTCTGCTCAACACACTGCCTATTATAGTATGTGAATATCATTAATGACAATTGATTGTTGTCGCTCTCTACATTGTGTTTTATGTGAACACTTCAGGCTGTGCTTCTCCACTGAGCACATTAAGTCCTTCAATGTCACAGTACTGATCCTGAATTTTTCCCACCTTAGGGGAACCTACGCTGCTCCAAGGGTACTGTATCTCAGATCTTTATATCAGCTGCTGTTAAATCAAGGTTATACTGAATACATCCGTACTGCCATCAAGACATACTTCCTGGTAAAATAAATAAAAACTAACAAAAATAGAAATAAATATTGCTTTTATAATTTGTAGGCCCTATCATTTCTTAATTATTAACATAACATTCCCCTGTCTGGCATCCCTATAATAATAGTATTATTGTTAAAATGTAAATATGGGGGCATGGCTTGGACTCTGCTTGGGACAGACATGCGGCTCCAAAGCTCTGGTTCCACACCAACATTTCTGCCTAAAACTATTCAGCCGCTAGCTGCAGTTTCCTGCTGAATCACAACCTTATGTGATCCACAAGAAGTTGAAGAAGGTGTCTAGCTCACCATAACTTGGATGTAAGTTTTCTGGACCAGGTACTGCAGTCTTCCCAACTGAGATGCATTTGCCGACACTGCTGATATCTAGACTAGATGCCTTCACATACGCCACCAATTGCACTCAGTAGTCAGCAGAAAGTTTACATGGAACGCTACAGTGGGTATAGACATACCCAACAGACTTTACCACTCCAACCACTACTTACCAGTGCAGGCTTCCTTACTCTTTTTATTCAGCCTACTGGGCTTTTTTCAGCCCAGGTATGCACCCACTGGATCTGATTCTAACCACAATAACTCTACCTAAAATGACATGCGCTTCGCCGACTATGCCTATTTTATTTATATGTGACTAAAAATTCCTCAGGCTAATGTGTTTTTCCCCTTCCTATTCTATTGAGTGAGCTGTGAATCCTTCAATATGTAAATCATGATGACCCTAACATCCCCTGGACCTGATCTGTTTACATTACAGTGGCACCTATTATTAAGTTTTCTCAGGTCTGACTCCTAACAAACTGATCTATTTAGGTACCTAAGCCCAGCTTCATGAAGCATTGGAGAGTGATACATTGCACGGTGATAAAGTATCAACCAACCAGCTTCTAACTGTCATGTTACAGTATGGAGCTGATTGGTTGGTAGTTTATCACTGTCCAATTTATCACTCTCCAAGGCTTGATAAATCTGGGCCTTAGTCCATATCTAGTTAGCTGTGTCTTATCCACTACCAGTGGTAGGGAAATTCCATTTTCTTTTTTCCTTTTTGTTTTTTATATTTTCATGCCTTCTACACCTGCAAAAGAACAACAATCTAAGGCAGACCGGAGATCAGTCATCTTCCTTTACAGGCAAACCTGCGGCCTCAGACATAAAAAAAAATCTCTAATCACTAGAGGCTCAACTGGCTGGCTCATGGGTTGGGGATTTATTATGATGCAAGGAATCAAACTTGTATTTTACGCTGAGGAAGTATGTTACATTAAGGAATCTATGGAGCCAATCTATTAAATGTATGGAGGCTCATGAAGATTTAAAGGATTAGTTATCTTAAACGGCATGCCAAATTTCCAAAAATAAACAAGAATTTGGCAAGCACACTATCTTTCTATGCTGCAGTAACAATATAGTTCCTTGCAAAAGGCACATCTTCATATACTCTACTAGATAGACAATTTGGATAATCTCTCCTGTCAAAAATCTTAATTTGGTGGTATTAAAGGAACATATTAAAGGATCTGAATTTAAATTATTTCTCACGACTGATGTTCCTCCAAACTTAAAGTATCTGAAGCCATGAAAGTATGGAAAATTCAAAGAGACCATTATAGTTTGGGGCAAACACAATACTTCTCAATTCCTCATCCTTGCACTCTGACATTCAAATGCCTAAGGTGGTCATTCCGAGTTGATCACTCGCTAGCAGTTTTTAGCAGTCGTGCAAACGCTATGCCGCCGCCCACTGGGAGTGTATTTTAGCTTAGCAGAAGTGCGAACGAAAGGATCGCAGAGCGGCTACAAAATAATTTTGTGCAGTTTCAGAGTAGCTTCAGACCTACTCACCGCTTGCGATCACTTCAGACTGTTCAGTTCCTGTTTTGACGTCACAAACACGCCCTGCGTTCGCCCAGCCACGCCTGCGTTTTTGCTGGCACGCCTGCGTTTTTGCGAACACTCCCTGAAAACGGTAGTTGACACCCAGAAACGCCCACTTCATGTCAATCACTCTGCGGCCAGCAGTGCGACTGAAAAGCTTCGGTAGACCATGTGTGAAACTACATCGTTCGTTGTAATAGTATGACGCGAGTGCGAATTGCGCCGCATACATATGCGCAGAAGTGCCGATTTTTTGCCTTATTGCTGCACAGCGAACGAATGCAGCTAGCGATCAACTCGGAATGACCACCTAAATCTCTTGCATTCTGTAGTCGTAAGTTAATATTATTATTACTACTATTCAGGAGGCTAAGACTGGGTTTGTCTGTCGAAGAAATGCAGTCACCAATATTTGTTAATCACTTACTGTTCTTCAATCTGCTTCTCATGAGACAGAATGGTCAAAATATCTTTTGGATGCCAAAAAAGCTTTTCATTTAGTGGCTTGAAACCACCTAAATTAACTCCTCTGGGGTTCATTTTATAGAACTTAATAGGTCCTTGAACACTGATGCCCCTTGCAAATAGTAGACGGCTATATTTCCTCCTGTTTTTATATTCAACTGGGCATTTGCCAGGGTGGTCCATGGTATTTGAGCCCCTTCCATGTTTACCCCTCATTTCACAGCATACCACTGAGAACAGAAACTATAAAATTATCCATATTTTGCAGTTGATATGTTGCTGTTGGTCTCAGATCCACTTTATGTCACTCCCTGACATAATAGAAATGGTTACTCTTCTCGGCACATTTTCTGGATAGAAATTCAATATAATAAAAATCAGAAATCCTAACTCTGATTAATCTGAATGCCATTCATTTTTTCTAATGTCCCAATTTCTTAGAAGATAACCTTGGGCCAGATGTAATAAGCCTTGAAAAATAATAAAGTGGAGAGTGATAAACTACCAACCAATCAGATCCTGTAATTTTTCAAACACAGCCTGTGACATGGCAGTTAGGAGCTGATTGGCTGGTACTTTATCACTCTACAGTCACTTTATCAAGTGAATATAAAGTATTTCTAAACATGGGAGAGATGTACTAAGTCTTGAAAACTGATAAATACATTGCTGCTATCGCTTTTTTATTTATTTAAAATCCTGTCACTATGCATTTTGTAGACTTTTATCCCATAATGCCATGGCATACAGTAGGAATGTTGCCTATCATGTTAGCAGAAGATAAACACTGATTATGATGACTTGGCTAAAATGTTGACTTCATTGATGTCGACACCAGGAAAACCTGTCATCATTGGCAGAATGTTGATATAAGAAATGTCAACATTATCATAATGTTAACGTTTTTATTAGGTTAGGGTAAGGGTTAGCATTAAGGTTATGGAGAGGATTATGTAAAATAAACAAGACAGTCTACATTTCAACAGTGTAAACATTACAGGGGTGCCATATATCTTGTATTTCTGCTTATTTTAATGATGTATTTGCAATTTAGAGTACATGCATTTAAATCTGCTAATGTTCAATTTTATATTTATACAGGTTGAGTATCCCTTATCCAAAATGCTTGGGACCAGAGGTATTTTGGATATCGTATTTTTCCGTATTTTGGAATAATTGCATACTATAATGAGATATCATGGTGATGGGACCTAAATCTAAGCACAGAATGCATTTATGTTACATATACACCCTATACACACAGCCTGAAGGTAATTTTAGCCAATATTTTTTATAACTTTGTGCATTAAACAAAGTGTGTCTACATCACACAATTAATTTATGTTTCATATACACCTTATACACACAGTCTGAAGGTCATTTAATACAATATTTTTAATAACTTTGTGTATTAAACAATGTTTGTGTACATTGAGCCATCAAAAAACAAAGGTTTCACTATCTCACTCTCACTCAAAAAAGTCCGTATTTCGGAATATTCCGTATTTCGGAATATTTGGATATGGGATACTCAACCTGTAATGTAAAAAATAAGATTTTAAACCTACCGGTAAATCTATTTCTCCTAGTCCGTAGAGGATGCTGGGGACTCCGTAAAGACCATGGAGTATAGAGGGGCTCCGCAGGAGATAGGGCACCTAAAAAGAACTTTGACTATGGGTGTGCACTGGCTCCTCCCTCTATGCCCCTCCTCCAGACCTCAGTTAGAGAACTGTGCCCAGAGGAGATGGACAATACAAGGCAGGATTTAGCAATCCAAGGGCAAGATTCATACCAGCCCACACCAATCATACCATGTAACCTGGAACATACATAACCAGTTAACAGTATGAACAAAAACAACAGTAACGGTCCAAGACCGATGTCAACTGTAACATAACCCTTATGTAAGCAACAACTATATACAAGTCTTGCAGAGTTTCCGCACTGGGACGGGCGCCCAGCATCCTCTACGGACTAGGAGAAATAGATTTACCGGTAGGTTTAAAATCTTATTTTCTCTTACGTCCTAGAGGATGCTGGGGACTCCATAAGGACCATGGGGTTTATACCAAAGCATCCAATCGGGCGGGAGAGTGCGGACGACTCTGCAGCACCGACTGAGCAAACGCTAGGTCCTCATCAGCCAGGGTATCAAACTTGTAGAATTTAGCAAAAGTGTTTGACCCCGACCAAGTCGCCGCTCGGCAAAGTTGTAAAGCCGAGACGCCTCGGGCAGCCGCCCAAGAAGAGCCCACCTTCCTAGTGGAATGGGCCTTAACCAGTGCTTAAAGTGGTCCTAGAGAGGTGGTGGAACTCACCCCCCTCCCCAAGAAGATAAAGAAGTAATTGCACGGCGCCGTAGGCGCGCGCCGCCAGAAAAGGGGACGTGTCCTCAAAAAGGGGCGTGTTCACACAATAGTAACAATGCCCACAGTAGTAGCACCCCATAATACACATAATGCCCACAGCAGTAGCGCCCCTTATACAATGCCCACAGTTGTAGTGCTCCTTATGCAATGTCCACTTTACTGGTAGTGCCCCTTATATAGAACCCATAGTAGTGGTGCCCCTTATGCAATGCCCGCAATAGTAGTGCCCCTTATGTCCCTAGCAGTGATGCCCCTTATGAAGTGCCCCCTTTACAATGCCCTCATTAGTAGTGCCCCCAGTAGTAATGCACTTAATGGTAATGCCCCCAGTAGTAATGTTGCCTGTAGTAATGCCCCCAGTCATTTAGCCCCAGTAGTTATGCCCCCTGTGGTAATGCCCCTGCAGTTATTACCCCAGTAGTTTAGCCCCTATGTAGTATGCCCATTAGTAATGCCCCCAGTAGTTTGACCACTTGTAGTTCAGCCCCTGTAGTTATGCCCCCTTTTAGTTTGCCCCCTTTAAGTTTAGCCCCCAGTAGTTTAACCCTTGTAGTTATGCCCCCCTGTAGTTTGCCCCAAGTAGTAATACCCCAGTAGTTATACCCCCAGTAGTAATGCCCTCCTGTAGTTTGCCCCCAAGTAGTAATGTCCCCAGTAGTTTAACCCCTGTAGTTATGCCCCCAGTAGTTTAGCCACCCTGTAGTAATGCCCTACTGTAGTTTGCCCCCTGTAGTAATGCCCCCAGTAGTAATGCCCTCAGTAGTAATGCACCCAGTAGTAAGCCCCCGTTAGTAATGTCTTCAGTAGTTAGCCCCCATGTAGTTTAGCCTCCAGTAGTAATGCCCCACTGTAGTTTGCCCCCAGTAGTAATGCCCTCCTGTAGTTTGCCCCCAGTAGTAATGCCCTCCTGTAGTTTGCCCCCAGTAGTAATGCCCCCGTTTGTAATGCCCCCAGTAGTAAGCACCTGTTAGTAATGCCCCCAGTAGTAATGCCCCCGTTTATAATGCCCCCAAGAGTAATGCCCCCGTTACTAATGCCTTCAGTAGTTAGCCCCCATGTAGTTTAGCCCCCAGTAGTAATGCCCCACTGTAGTTTGCCCCCAAGTAGTAATGCCCTGTAGTTATACCCCCAGTAGTAATGCCCTCCTGTAGTTTGCCCCCATTAGTAATGCCCCCAGTAGTATGCCCACAATAGTAATGCCCCCCCCAGTAGTAATGCCCCCAGTATTTTGCCCACAATAGTAATGCCCACCCCCCCAGTAGTAATGCCCCCAGTAGTTTGCCCACAATAGTAATGCCCCCCCAGTAGTAATGCCCCCAGTAGTTTGCCTACAGTAGTAATGCCCCCCTTCCCGTAGTAATGCCCCCCACCCAGTAGTTGGCCCCCAGCAGTTAGCCCGCGTTAGTAATGCCCCCAGTAGCTTGCTAACAGTAGTAAAGCCCCCAGTAGTAATGCCCCCCCCCCCCAATGGAAGCGCCGCTACACATAGGGAAAAAAATAAAATAAAAATCACCATACTCACTGATCCCCGCTCCCAGGCCGCTGCAGTCCTTCCTTCCGGCACCCGCTCCTCAGCACTATGAGACGTCTCTCCCATAGCGCACAGTGACAGAGCCGGAAGCCGGAGCTCAGTACTGAGCTCCTGCCTCCGGCTACCGCCGGGCGCCCGCTGGTAACGCAATCCCAGCGGGCGCCCGGCATCTTCTAGCAGCGGCGGCACACAGCGGGTTAGGTGAGCCGGAGGAGGCGGAACTGCGTTCCATCTCCAAGTGGAACTGACGGAACGCAGTTCCGCCCCGTTCCGGCTCACTTTAACCCCTGGCCTTAACCGAATTTGGTACCGGCAATCCAGCCGTAGAGTGAGCCTGCTGAATCGTATTACAGATCCAGCGAGCAATAGTCTGCTTTGAAGCAGGAGCGCCAATCTTATTGGCCGCATACAGGACAAACAGAGCCTCTGTTTTCCTAATTCTAGCCGTCCTGGCTACATACATTTTTAAGGCCCTGACTACGTCCAGGGATCTGGAATCCTCCAGGTCACCGGTAGCCACAGGCACCACAATAGGTTGATTCATATGGAACGACGAAACCACTTTAGGCAAAAATTGCGGACGTGTCCTCAATTCAGCCCGATCCACATGAAAAATCAAGTAGGGGCTCTTGTGTGATAGAGCCGCCAATTCTGACACTCGCCTTGCTGATGCTAAGGCCAACAACATGACCACCTTACAGGTAAGAAATTTCAACTCAACCTTGTTAAGCGGTTCAAACCAGTGTGATTTTAGGAACTGCAACACCACGTTCAGGTCCCATGGTGCCACTGGAGGCACAAAAGGGGGCTGGATGTGCAGCACTCCCTTTACAAACGTCTGGACTTCTGGAAGAGATGCCAATTCCTTCTGAAAGAAAATCGAGAGGGCCGAAATCTGTACCTTAACCGAGCCTAATTTCAGGCCCATATCCACTCCTGTCTGTAGGAAGTGGAGAAGACGACCCAGATGAAAATCTTCCGTAGGTGCATTCTTGGTCTCACACCAAGACACATACTTTCGCCAGATACGGTGATAATGTTTTATCGTGACCTCCTTCCTAGCCTTTATTAAAGTAGGGATGACCTCTTCCGGAATCCCCTTTTTTGCTAGGATTCGGCGTTCAACCGCCATGCCATCAAACGTTACCGCGGTAAGTCTTGAAATACACAGGGCCCCTGCTGCAACAGGTCTTCCCTCAGAGGAAGAGGCCAGGGGTCTCCTGTGAGCATCTCTTGTAGATCTGAGTACCACGCCCTTCGAGGCCAGTCTGGGACAACGAGTATCGTCTGTACTCTTCTTCGTCTTATGATCCTCAACACTTTCGTGATGAGAGGAAGAGGAGGAAACACGTAGACCGATTCGAACACCCACGGTGTTACCAGTGCGTCTACTGCTACTGCCTGAGGGTCCCGAGACCTGGCGCAATACCTCCGAAGTTTTTTGTTGAGGCGTGACGCCAAGTTCCCCAAAGACGTGTTACGTCTGCAAAGACTTCTTGATGAAGTCCCCACTCTCCTGGATGGAGATCGTGTCTGCTGAGGAAGTCTGCTTCCCAGTTGTCCACTCCCGGAATGAAGACAGCCGACAGAGCGTTTACATGATTTTCCGCCCAGCGAAGGATCCTTGTGGCTTCCGCCATCGCGACTCTGCTTCTTGTCCCGCCTTGGCGGTTCACATGAGCCACTGCTGTGACATTGTCTGACTGAATCAGAACCGGAAGGTTTCGAAGAAAACTCTCCGCTTGTCGAAGGCCGTTGTAAATGGCCCTGAGTTCCAACACATTGATGTGTAGACAGGACTCCTGGTCTGACCAAAGACCCTGAAAAGTCTTTCCCTGTGTAACCGCTCCCCATCCTCGGAGGCTCGCGTCCATGGTAACCAGGATCCAGTCCTGAATCCCGAACCGGCGACCCTCCAGCAGGTGAGCACTTTGCAACCACCACAGGAGGGACACTCTGGTTCCTGGGGACAGAGTTATTTTCCGATGTAAGTGCAGATGGGACCCGGACCACTTGTCCAGAAGGTCCCATTGAAAAGTCCTTGCATGGAACCTTCCGAAGGGAATGGCCTCGTAGGCCGCCACCATTTTCCCCAGAACTCGAGTGCATTGGTGAACTGACACCCTTTTCGGTTTTAGCAGGTCTCTGACCATGTTCTGGATGTCTTGGGCTTTCTCTATTGGGAGGAAGACCTTCATTTGTTCCGTATCCAGTATCATACCTAGGAACGGTAGTCGAGTTGTCGGAATCAACTGTGACTTCGGTAGATTTAGAATCCAACCGTGTTGCTGGAGCACTCTCAGAGAAAGCGCCACACTGCTCAGCAATTTCTCCCTTGATCTCGCTTTTATCAGGAGATCGTCCAAGTATGGGATAATTGTGACTCCATGCTTGCGCAGGGCCACCATCATTTCCGCCATTATCTTGGTGAAAATCCTCGGGGCCGTGGAAAGTCCAAACGGCAACGTCTGAAATTGGTAATGACAATCCTGTACAGCGAATCTCAGGTATTCCTGATGGAGGGCATATATGGGGACATGAAGGTACGCATCCTTTATGTCCAGAGATACCATAAACTCCTCCTCCTCCATGTTGGCTATTATTGCTCTGAGAGATTCCATTTTGAATTTGAATCTTTTTATGTACAGGTTTAGGGATTTCAGATTCAAAATCGGTCTGACCGAACCGTCCGGTTTCGGGACCACAAATAGGGTTGAATAGTAACCTCTTCCCTGCTGGTGCAAGGGAACCTTGATTATCACTTGCTGTATACACAGCGTTTGAATTGCAGCTAACACTACATCCCTTTCCGATGTGGAAGCTGGTAGGGCCGATTTGAAAAATCGGCTCGGGGGCACATCCTCGAATTCCAATTTGTAACCCTGGGAAACTATTTCCAACACCCAGGGATTCAGGTCCTAACTGACCCAGGCCTGATTGAAAAATCGAAGACGTGCCCCCACCGGTGCGGACTCCCTCAGGGGAGTCCCAGCGTCATGCTGTGGTTTTTGGAGCAGCCGGGGAGGACTTTTGTTCCTGGGCACCTGCCGAAGCAGGTGCTCTCTTGCCTCTGCCCTTACCTCTGGCGAGGAAAGAGGATCCCCTACCTCTTTTGGACTTGTGCGACCGAAAAGGACTGCATTTGATAGGGTATTGCTTTCTTTTGCTGTTGGGGAATATATGGTAAAAAATTTCATTTACCTGCTGTAGCTGTGGAAACCAGGTCCGTCAGCCCATCTTCAAACAATACATCACCCTTATAGGGTAGTACTTAAATATGTTTTTTGGAATCCGCATCACCCGTCCATTGGCGAGTCCATAAGGATCTTCTCGCTGAGATAGACATCGCATTGGCCCTAGAAGCTAGCAATCCAATGTCCCTTTGAGCATCCCTCATAAATAAGACTGCGTCTTTTATATGGGCTAGAGTTAGGAATATAGTATCCTTATCCATAGTCCAAGCTGCAATTGCGCTACACACCCATGCCGACGCAATCGTCGGTCTTAACACAGCACCAGTATGAGAATAAATACCCTTTAAGGTAGTTTCTTGCCTGCGATCTGCAGGGTCCTTAAGGGCCGCTGTGTCAGGAGACGGTAGCGCCACTTTCTCGGACAAGCGCGTCAGGGCCTTGTCCACAGTGGGGGGTGATTCCCAAATCTCCCTGTCCTGCTTAGGGAAAGGGTATGCCATAAAAATTCTTTTGGGGATCTGCGGTCTCTTATCCGGAGTCTCCCAAGCTTTTCCAAAGAACTCATTTAATTCATGAGATGTGGGAAAATTAATAATCTGTTTCTTTTCCTTAAACATGTGGACCCTTGTGTCGGGGACCGAGGGTTCATCCACAATATGCAACACATCCCTTATTGCCACAATCATACACTGAATGGTTTTAGTCACCCTAGGGTGCAATTTTACTTCTACTTGCAAGGGGAGAGAAAGAAAGCTCTTGTGTGGGCGCACTCTTATGAAACAAAGGAAGTAATCATTGAATTAGGGAAAAAATATTAAAACATCTGTTTATTAATTACCATTAAAATGAGATAGTCCCTCTGTGATCCATTTTACTTCGTCATAGTCGACACTGGAATCAGAATCCGTGTCGGTAGTAGTGTCTTGTGTTAAGGGACGCTTTTGAGACCCCGACGGGCCCTGTGAGTCGGTCCAATCTGAAGATTGACAGCCTGATGTCCCCCCTAAACCAGCCTTATCAAGCCTTTTATGTAAAGATGCCACACTTGCATGCAACGTATGCCACATGTCCATCCAATCTGGAGTCGGCACAACCGACGGGGACACACCACTCATTTGCTCCACCTCCTCCTTGGAGAAGCCTTCCGCCTCAGACATGTCGACACACACGTACCGACACCCCACACACACAGGGATTAACCTATAAGGGGACAAAACCCCAACCAGGTCCTAAGGAGAGACAGAGAAAGAGTATGCCAGCACACACCAGCGCTTAACAACACTGGAAAAAAAAATATATATCCAGATAGCGCTTTTTATATATATTATGTCAATTCCCACTCACTGCGTCGCCAAAGTGCCCCCCTCCTCTTTTTTCCAGCCTGTGTTCAGCAGGGGAGAGACCAGGGAGCCAGCGTTTTCTTTTTCATGCAGCTTCTGTGGAGAAAATGGCGCTGGTTAGTGCTGAGGATCAAGCCCCGCCCACCCGACGGCGGGCTTCGGTCCCAGTGATTTTTCAATAAAATGGCGGGGGATCAGAGATTTACTGCCTCCGCAGTCTAATCCCACTGTATTTGTGCCAAAATGTGAGGTTTATTGCTGCCCAGGGCGCCCCCCTCTGCGCCCTGCACCCTTCAGTGCTGCTCTGGGTGTGACTGGGAGCAATGGCGCGCAGCTTACCGCTGCGCGCCTTACCTCATGAAGATCTGATGTCTTCTGCCGCCTAAGATGTCTTCTGTCTTCTCTATCCGCTTCTACCTTCGGCATCTGTGAGGAGGACGGCGGCGCGGCTCTGGAACGAACCCCAGGTGAGACCTGTGTTCCGACTCCCTCTGGAGCTAATGGTGTCCAGTAGCCTTAGAAGCAGAGCCGGCCTTAGCTATAGGCAGGCTAGGCATTTGCCTAGGGCATTCAAGCATGTCTAGGGGCATCCAAGCATGTCCCTGCAGCATCTCATGCTGAGAGGGACAGTCTGCAAACTAACTGTTACTTTCCAAATGTATTCAATCAGTACTTGTATACACTGCTGTTTACATTTGTCAAAAAAAATGCACACTGTGCCTTAAACTTCATCTGACATGCTTGAATGCCCCTGACTTGTGAGACCTCAGACAGACAGCAGAAGCCCAGTAAATGCAATTCCTGGACCTGTGACATTTTTACTGACTATGGCCCTCATTCCGAGTTGATCGGTCGCAAGGCGAATTTAGCAGAGTTACACACGCTAAGCCGCCGCCTACTGGGAGTGAATCTTAGCTTCTTAAAATTGCGACCGATGTATTCGCAATATTGCGATTACTAACTACTTAGCAGTTTCAGAGTAGCTCCAGACTTACTCTGCCTGTGCGATCAGTTCAGTGCTTGTCGTTCCTGGTTGACGTCACAAACACACCCAGCGTTCGCCCAGGCACTCCCACCGTTTCTCCGGCCACTCCTGCGTTTTTTCCGGAAACGGTAGCGTTTTCAGCCACACGCCCCTGAAACGCTGTGTTTCCGCCCAGTAACACCCATTTCCTGTCAATCACATTACGATCGCCGGAGCGAAGAAAAAGCCGTGAGTAAAAATACTTTCTTCATAGTAAAGTTACTTGGCGCAGTCGCAGTGCGAACTTTGCGCATGCGTACTAAGCGGATTTTCACTGCGATGCGATGAAAAAGAACGAGCGAACAACTCGGAATGAGGGCCTATATAAGGTTATTACTGGATGGCTTCTTATGATACCACATGTGTATTGTGGAAGACTGCTTCACAGAAACCTGACATCACCTATACTGCTTGTGCACATGGGGGAGGGGGACCCTGCCATCCTGTGTGTGTCCCTTATCCCTGTGCAAACCCCAGGTGTCTGCAGGGACATAACATGGACAGTGTTCTCCCCACACTTTATTTCCTAGTCAGTCCATACCGTAAAATTCCCCTGCCATCTAGCACTGTAACGTGGTCAGTAAGTTGCGTTGTGCTATTTCTATATGAAACATCAGTGCAGCGTGACTTTTGGACACATCAGACTGGAGGGCAGAGCATTTAGCTCCCACAGTATAAAGTAAAGTGCATGCAGTTAACGGGAGTAACAGACACCAGCAAACACACTGAATAGTGAAGAGAATGGACAGTTTCTACATGTTTGATACTGATCTTTTTGTATAACCAGCAAGTGTGGCAGTATCTGTGGCAGTATATGTGTATTATGGGCATTACTAATGTGGGGCATATGTGTAAGGTGCATTACTGTGTGGCATTATGTGTATTATGGGCATTACTAATGTGGGGCATATGTGTAAGGTTCCTTTACTGTGTGGAATTATATGTATTATGGTCATTACTGTGTGGCATTGTGCAGAGTTGAACTGGCCCACAGGGTAACCCCCCGGTGGGCCCCACTACCTGAGCGTTGCAGGTACAGATGCAGAACTAGCGGCGGAGCTAGGGGGCACCAGACAAAATTTTGCCTAGGGCATCAAATTGGCTAGGGCCGGCTCTGCTTAGAAGCAGTGCCCAACTTGACAAGCCAGCTCTGCTTCTCTCTCCTCGGTCCCACGATGCAGGGAGCCTGTTGCCAACAGGACTCCCTGAAAATAAAAAACCTAACAAAATTCTTTTTCCACAGAAAACTCTGGAGAGCTCTCTGCAGTGCACCCATTCTCCTCTGGGCACAAGATCTAACTGAGGTCTGGAAGAGGGGCATAGAGGGAGGAGCCAGTGCACACCCATAGTCAAAGTTCTTTTTAGGTGCCCTATCTCCTGCGGAGCCCGTCTATACCCCATGGTCCTTACGGAGTCCCCAGCATCCTCTAGGACGTAAGAGAAAACAAAATAATACATGTAACCCTTTATTGTCAGTGTTACAAAAATGTAGTGTTCTCTAAGTTGCAATATTCATAGCCAACAAATTACACGTGATTTACCAAGCAAATTAAATAGACATAATCATTATGTTTATAATTTTATTACTTATGTACAGTAAAAGGGTGAATAAATCCACCAGTTATTTCTTCAGTTCTACTACTGGGCGAGGTACGGTATGTAAAAACTGTAATGATGGTCATTCATATTTTACTTCATATCATAGTCCACAAAATGTTCTTCCTAATTCACTGTCCTGGGACAATGTTGAAAGATGTTGGAATGAGGGATGAGCAGTTTATTGGATACTGAAGATGTACTACTTTCACTTTCTGAAGATCTCATGTAGATTCCTTGGTGGGCGTCTTACTGCAGCCATGTTGGATGTATTTCAAGAGCTCCTTTCGGTTGTCTAGTATAGTGTCAAAGCTCTCCTGAAGCCTATTTTGTTGCTCCTTCACCCTTTGCTGGAGGCTTCTGATCCATCTTAAGAGAGCCAGCCTTCTATACATTGTTAATTGTGCATGGTGTTTTTCCTTTTCCTGTTCCTTTAGCCTTTCCTTGTCCTGCAGACTCTGGAAAGCTTCTGTCAATGTCAGCGTTAATGACTCTGAATCTGATGAAGAGTCATCTTCAGAGTTTTCCATCTCAGGCTCTTCCTGCTGCGGGGATGATAGGACTGAGGCTCTGGCATCCTCCCATGCATTGCCAGTACTGCTGTCAGGACTATCAATGCTAAGTGAGCTGCTGGCATAACCATTGTCTTCTAATGGTGAACCTGGCCATTCATTACAACCCCCAGTTGTCTCTATATCCAGTGTATCCCCTCCAAATTTCATAATCTCTTCACCTTCTGGTGGACTCCTAACTTCATCTTCTGATGAAGATAAACTAATCCCTTCAGACCTGGCAACTCTCAGTTGTGTCATTGCCATCTTCTTCATATTGGTCCTATTATCTTCTAATGGAATTCGGTCTTCGTCTTTTTTTACATTATTTTCTAGGTCATCTCCTTCTCTCTTGTCCTGCCTCCAGTTCTCATTTTTATCATACGTCTCCTCCAAGAGGTTAAAGTTGGTGTCCTGCTTTCTCTCCTTCTCACAGGAAAATGGCAAGGGCTTGGTGTCATAAAATGGAGACTGATGAGGACTGGATTCAGTTTTCTGTATGGCAAACATTTCTCCCAACACTGTTTTCAGGTTTACCTGGTAAATCAGTAAATACATTAATATTAGCTCCTTATTATATCAGTTTACATTTTACAATGTATAGTTGTTTCTTATATACTAACAGATAGGCATAGAAAGCCAAAAGATACCAAATGATGCAGACACCTATAGATTTAAAGCACTATGCTATTTGGATTTGAAAATGCCCTAAATAATTTAGTTGTGAGATAAAGCGGTATAAAGTTCCAAGAAGTCATTACTATCCAAACGGCGACCTCATCAAAACTAATTTGTCTCTCACCATTCTAGATAACCTAGATGTAGTATACTGTATGCTGGGATATACCTGCCCATTGTAATGCCTGAGACGGTAAGTGAAATATGTCTTGTACCCTTTATAGAAACTATCATAAACAGTTCTATTTAAATTGTACATACTTTAAAAATAAGATTTTATATACCTACCGGTAAATTATTTTCTCGTAGTCCGTAGAGGATGCTGGGGTTCCATTTAGTACCATGGGGTATAGACGGGTCCACTAGGAGCCACCGGCACTTTAGGAGTTTAATAGTGTGGCCTGGCCCCTCCCTCTATGCCCCTCCTACCAGACTCAGTCTAGAAACTGTGCCCGAGGAGACGGACATACTTTGAGAGATGGAAATACACAGATAGTGGTGAGATTCACACCAGCTCACACACAACAAAAGGAAAGCCAAGCTAACCAACTTGAAACGATTCAGCAACGACTGAACCAACAATACTTAATTAAGTAATAATGCAGGAATACGAAGCACTGGACGGGCGACCAGCATCCTCTACGGACTACGAGAAAAGGATTTACCGGTAGGTATAGAAAATCCTATTTTCTCTTACGTCCTAGAGGATGCTGGGGTTCATTTAGTACCATGGGGATGTACCAAAGCTCCCAGTGCAGAACAGATCGACCAAACTTTAGGTCCTCAGAGGCCAAAGTATCGAACTTGTAGAACTTAGCAAACGTGTTCGACCCTGACCAAGTAGCTGCTCGGCAAAGTTGAAGAGCCGAGACAACCCCGGGCAGCCTCCCAGAATTTGGAATTGGCAAACCTACCGTAGGATAAGCATGCTGGATAGTAAGCCTGATCCAGCTAGAAATTATCTGCTTAGAAGCAGGACACCCAATCTTGTTGGGATCATAAAGGACAAACAGTGCGTCCTACTTCCTGTGACTAGTAGTTCTCTTCACATATATTTTCAAAGCCCTCACAGCATCCAAGGACTTTGAGGTAATCGAGGTGTCAGTCGCCACTGGCACCACAATAGGTTGGTTGATATGAAAAGCCGACACAACCTTTGGAAGAAATTGCTGATGCATTCTGAGCTCAGCTCTATCCTCATGGAAAATCAAGTAGGGGCTCTTGTGCGACAATGCCCCCAATTCTGACACACGTCTTGCAGATGCCAATGCCAACAGTGTGACCGCCTTCCAAGTAAGAAACTTTAAGTCCACCTCCTATAAAGGTTCGAACCAATCCGATTGCAGGAACTGCAGCACCACATTAAGATCCCAAGGTGCCGTAGGAGGCACAAAGGGTGGTTGGATGTGCAGAACTCCTTTCAAGAATGTCTGAACTTCAGAGAGAGCAGGCAATTGTTTCTGGAAGAAAATGGACAAAGCCGAAATCTGGACCTTTATGGAGCCCAAGCGAAGGCCCACATCCACACCTGCTTGCAGAAAGAGGAGAAACCGTCCTAGTTGAAGCACCACCGTAGGGAACTTCTTGGATTCACACCAAGACACATACTTTTTCCAAATCCGATGGTAATGCTTAGACGTTACTCCCTTCCTAGCTTGAATCAGAGTAGGAATGACTTTGTTCGGAATGCCCTTCCAGGGTAAGATCTGGTGTTAAACCTCCATGCCGTCAAACGTAGCTGTGGTAAGCCTTGATAGGCGAACGGCCCCTGTTGTAGAAGTTACTCGCAAAGAGGAAGAGGCCTCGGATACTCCAGCAGTAATACCAGAAGATCCGCGTACCAAGCCCTTCTTGGCCAGTCCGGTGCAATGAGGATCGCCTGAACCCTTGTTCTTTTTATTAGTTTGAGAATCCTTGGGATGAGTGGAAGTGGCGGGAACACATACATTGACTGGAACACCCACGGAGTTACCAGGGCGTCCACCGCCACTGCTTGTGGGTCTCTTGACCTGGAACAGTACCTCCGAAGCTTCTTGTTGAGGCGAGAGGCCATCATGTCTATCTGAGGTACACCCCATCGACTTGTTACCTCTGCGAATACCCCGGGTGGAGGCCCCATTCTCCTGGATGGAGATCGTGTCTGCTGAGGAAGTCTCCTTCCCAGTTGTCCACTCCCGGAATGAAGATCGCCGACAGCACCACCGCGTGCCTTTCTGCCCAGAAGAGGATTTTAGTTACCTCTGACATTGCAGGTCTGCTCTTCGTTCCACCCAGCCTGGTTATGTAGGACACCGCTGTGACGTTGTCCGACTGAACCTAAATGGCTTGATCTTGCAGAAGATGTGCCGCTTGTATATGGCCCTTAGTTCCAGAATGTTTATTGGAAGGATAGATTCCTGACATGACCATTTCCTTGGAAGTTTTTACCCTGGGTGACTGCTCCCCAACCTCAGAGACTTGCATCCGTGGTTAGAAGGATCCAATTCTGAATCCCGAACCTGCGGCCCTCAAGTAGGTGAGAAGTCTGCAGCCACCAAAGGAGTGATATTCTGGCTTTCGGCGACAGGCGTATCTGCTGGTGCATGTGAAGATGCAATCCGGACCACTTGTTCAGGAGATCCAGCTAGAAGAATCTTGCATGGAATCTTCAGTACTGCAGAGCCTCGTAGGAGGCTACCATCTTTCCCAGAAGGCAAATGCGCTGATGAACCGAAACCCGGACTATTGATTGGATCACCAATGCTTTCTCCACTAGTAGAAACACCCTCTGTACTTCTGTGTCGAGTATCATCCCCAGGAAAGGCAGTTTCCTTGTCGGCTCGAAATGCGATTTTGGAAGGTTCAGGATCCACCCAAGATCCTGGAGTAGTTGAGTTGATAGAGCAATACTCTGCAACAGCCTCTCCCTGGAGGATGCCTTTATCAGTAGACCGTCCAAAATGGAATTATGCTCACTCCCTGCTTGCTGCGGAGGAGCATAATCTCTTCCATAACCTTGGTGAACACCCTCGGAGCTGTGGAGAGGCCAAATGGCAATGTCTGGAACTGATAGTGGCAGTTCTGTAGTGCAAACCGTAGATAGGCCTGGTGAGGCGGCCAGATTGGAATGTGAAGGTACGCATCCTTGATATCCAGGGATATTAGGAACTCCCCCTCCTCCAGATCTGAGATCACCGCTCTCAGAGACTCCATCTTGAATTTGAAAACCTTCAAGTAGGGGTTCAATGACTTTAGGTTCAATATTGGTCTTACCGAACCGTCCGGTTTCGGTACCACAAACAGGTTTGAGTAGTAACCCCTGTTTTGTAGGTGATGTGGAACTGGAACAATGACATTTGTATGTACCAATTTTTGAATGGCTTCCTGCAGGATAGTATATTTTGTCAGCAAAGCTGGTAAGCCTGATTTGAAGAATCAGTGAGGTGGGAGTTCCTGAAATTCCAGTCTGTACCCCTGGGCAACAACATCTTTTACCCAAGGGTCTAGGCATGACGACGCCCAGATGTGACTGAAATCTTTTAGTCTCGCTTCCACCTGCCCGATCTCCAGGCTGAGAGGACCTCTGTCATGCTGAAGTTTTGAGGAAGCAGAACCTGGGTTCTGTTCCTGGGATCCTGTTGGTGCAGGTTTTCTGGATTTTCCAACGACCTTCTCTAAAGAAGGTGGGGGTACCCTTGGATTTTTTACAGTTCGCAGTTCGAAAGGACTGCAGTGTATGTGTAGGATATGATTTCCTAGTCGGTGCAGCTGCAGAAGGAAGAAAGGTCGACTTACCCGCAGTTGCCTTGGATATCCACATATCCAGTGCATCCCCAAACAGGGCCTCACCTGTGAAGGGTAGGTTCTCCACACTTTTCTTGGATTCTGCATCCGCAGACTATTGATGTAGCCAGAGCCCTGGATGTAGCCCTTGCATTAAGCAGGCCTCTACCATGAAGCCTGCAGAATCCTGTATATGATGTAAAAACAAGTCAATGTCACCCCTATCCATATAATCTAATTCCTCAAGTAAGGTGCCTGACCACTTTACTATGGCTCTAGAAATCCACGCACAAGCAATAGTGGGTCTCAGAGCCACTCCTGTAGCATTGTATAGTGATTTGAGCGTAGTCTCAATCTTGCGGTCAGCTGGCTCCTTTAAGGAGGCTGTGCCAGGGACAGGTAAAACAACCTTTTTTGACAACCTAGATACAGAAGCGTCCACTATAGGTGGGTTTTCCCACTTCTTTCAATCCTCTTCAGGGAAAGGGAAAGCAATGAGAATTCTTTTAGGGATTTGGAATTTTTTCTCTGTGTTTTCCCAGGACTTTTCAAACAAGGAGTTTAACTCCTTTGAAGCAGGGAAGGTAAGCAAGGCTCTCCTATTTAAGGTAAAATAAGTCTCCTCGTCCTGCACAGGAACCTTCTCAGCAATATGCAAAACATCCCTAATGACTTCAGTCATTAGTTGCACACCCTCACCGTTCCATGTATAAGAGCCGGTATCAGTGTCAGCTTGCATTATCTGGGCAAGTGCACGTTTTTGTGGGTATGTAGGTGGGATTTTAAACAAAGTAGTGAGGGCTGGATACATCATATCCTCCACAGATTTTCTCAAAAACTGCGTCTCTTTTTCAGTATGTGACATCTTTGCTGAAATCTGGGACATCATCCCCCTTAAAGAATTCACCCATGCGGGTTCGGATCCAGAAGGTTGAGAAATTATATTGCAGTCTTGAGAAAATGGAATAGACTCCTCAGGAGAAAATAAACATTGTGCAGCACAGGACACAGGTCCTTAGACATGGTAATGTGGGATATGCACACTTACACATACACACAGGAAAATGTCAGACACAGTTTTCCCCAGAGTACCTTCAGAGAGTCACAGAGTATAAGGAGCCAGCCGCACCGCGCCCTCTTAGGCTATTATAATAAAAACCCAGCGCTGACTAGGTAACCTTAATAGGTTAACTAGCACCTAAGTACACTCCCCCCATATATAAAACCCTGGTACCGCAGTGGAGTTATGGGGAGGGCAGCGCTCCCTGTCAGTGTTCTGTTGATCTGCAGGGAGAAAATGACGCTGGTGAGTGCTGAATCCGCTCTGAGGAGAAGCCCCGCCCCCCGCAATGATGCGCGGCTCTCCCGCACTTATTATTTATACTGTCTAAGGAATTTGTGCTAACAGTGGGATTAGCCCCTATTAGCTATTTACCAGTGTAGGATTTGCGCGCTGGCTCAGGATGCCCCTCCAGCGCCGACATACATAAGATGTTGCTGAGCCCTCCATGGAGCGCAGCCTTGTGTGAGCTACGCTCCTACCCTTGTGCCGCCATACCCGCCAGCGACCCGCTAACCGGGACGCCGGCGCTGTACTCACCACTCTTCTATCTTCTGGCTCTGTTAGGGGGTGGCGGCCGCGCTGCGGGGGTGAGCGGTCGCCTCGTGGGCTTGCGATCATAACCCTCAGGAGCTCAATGTCCTGTCAGCGGAATAGAAAACCATTAACTCTGTATTAAGTTGGTTCCTACTCCCCCCTAAGTCCCACGAAGCAGGGAGATTGTTGCCAGCAGCCTTCCTGTAAAATCATAAACTCTAGAAAATACTGAACTTTGGAAGAGAACTCCTGGGAGCTCCCCTAGCTGTGACCGGCTCCTCCGGGCACATTTTCTAAACTGAGTATGGTAGGAGGGGCATAGAGGGAGGGGTCAGCCCACACTATTAAACTCTTAAAGTGCCAGTGGCTCCTAGTGGACCCATCTATACCCCATGGTACTAAATGGAACCCCAGCATCCTCTACGAGATAAGAGAAATACAAAGTAGTGTAACCTTTAAGCAAAATTAGATCAGGCAAATGCCACTACTTTACACTTTTGAATAAAAAAAACTTGACTATTTTATAAATAATGAATTCCCTTGTCTGCCCCCTTCAAAGCTGTTGTCTGAGACAGCTACCTCACACACTCCTGATTCTGTGTCATTCTGTAGTAGTAATCTACCAGGGGCCACATTGATACTGAGAAATGAGTCCCTCTTTATTTATATACATAAATAGCTCTTGGCTACAAAATGGCTATACTATATGTTAGTGTTTTTCAACCACTGTACCGTGGCACATTAGTGTGCCCTGTGCAGTCTCCAGGTGTGCCGCCATAGAAGCACAGCCAGGCCCGTCAGTGTTTTGCCGCTACTGAGGCCCTGCAACAATCAATACTGGTGGGTTTAGTGGTTGCAGAGCCAGTTCTAATTTTGGGCCTGGGCAGTGTTGGGCTCTTCTGGCTTTCTCAGATGTGGCTCAGGCATTACCTAGAGAGAAGCTGCGACATGACATCCTAGGACACACAACTGCACCATGCATCACCATTATATTTGAGTGTGCCTTGGCAATATTTTAATCTTGTTCAGTGTGGCGCGAGTTGTAATAGGTTAAAAATCTCTGCTATATGTAAAGCATAATGAAGTGTTAGTTCTCGCTTATATCCTCACAATACATGGGGGTCCTAACAATAGAACATGATTTATTTTTTTTGCGCACTGCTGTAATGGGTCCCCAATACTTATCGCACTTGTCACGCCTAAAAGCACTGGGTTTTGTCATGCAAAGTGGCTAAATCTGTCTAAAGGGGTGTAGTATGGTATGCCGGCGGCCGGGCTCCCGGCATACCAGCGCCAGAAAGCCGAACGCCGGCATACCGACAGCGCGGCGAGCGCAAATTAACCCATTGTGGGCTCGCTGCGCTCGCCACGCTGCGGGCACGGTGGCGCGCCACGCTATTTATTCTCCCTCCAGGGGTGTTGTGGACCCCAACGAGGGAGAAAAACTGTCGGTATGCCGGCTGTCAGGATTCCGATGCCGGTATACTGTGCGCCGGGATCCCGACAGTCGGCAACCTGAAGACCACCCGTCTAAAGTACTGGTTAAAAAAACACTGCCTTTTTGACAAATTCTGCTACTCACCTCAGGAGGGTGCAAGCAGAAATATGGGGGACAGCAGCAAGAATTGAATTGCCCTGCGGGCACCCATTACTTATATCCGTGCAAAAAACATTTAAATCGTCCCCTAAGAAATAGATTAGTAGGTGTCTGAAGGCTTTTGCAAGCCGCTAAATCTCTGCAGTTTTGACACAAAATTTAAAATGGCAATAATATTAAATGCAAAACACTTTTGGCTTTGGATTTAGTATTGTTTGTGTTTAAATTTTTGAGTTAAAAAACAACAATATTTGACAGTTTTGCAAAAGCTGAGGCTTAAACTGAATACACATTAGGCAATGTGTGACCAGCTGATATGTCGGCCCAGCGGGCGGACATATCGGGTCCTGGGTACACACCAGAATGATGTATAAAGGATGGTGTGATATATCATTCCATCCTTCATTTACATAGAACTGGGTCGCTAGCGTTATCACCTGGTTGGCCATGTAGCAGAGCCGACCGGTCGGCGTTGCTAGCGACCACAAGTTCTTGCATATTGGGCATATACACTGAGCGATAGGCCCGATATTGTTGTTCCGATCCAGCCAGAAATAACATATTGGGCCAATATCGCTCCAGTTTGTACCCGGCTTTAGCAAAATCTAGCTCTACATCTTTTCCCCTTGTGCCAGTTATGATCGATATATCAATTAGTTCTCAATTATTAAATGTATTAGCACCTACATTTATTTCAGCACTGGGACCCTATATAAACTACATGTACAGAACAGTGCTTGATATTACTGTATAAGCCAAAATCTGCTCAAACTGTATGTAAGATACACTCTGCTAGGCAGTGTGATTAAATAATGATTATGTATAGAACAGTGGTTACATTTGCAATATAGTCCAATTGGATTCATGTTTAACAGGTAATCGCAACAAAAACATACAAGTCTCTTAACTATGCTTGTGTACAAAGGGGGTCATTCCGAGTTGTCCGCTCGTTGCCGATTTTCGCAACGGAGCGATTAAGGCGAAAATGCGCATGCGCATGGTAAGTATTTTAGCACAAAACTTAGTAGATTTACTCACGTCCAAACTAAGAATTTTCATAGTTGAAGTGATCGGAGTGTGATTGACAGGAAGTGGGTGTTTCTGGGCGGAAACTGACCGTTTTCTGGGAGTGTGCGGAAAAACGCAGGCGTGCCAGGATAAAACGCGGGAGTGTCTGGAGAAACGGGGGAGTGGCTGACCGAACGCAGGGCGTGTTTGTGACGTCAAACCAGGAACGAAACGGGCTGAGCTGATCGCAATATAGGAGTAAGTCTCGAGCTACTCAGAAACTGCTAAGAAATTTCTATTCGCAATTCTGCTAATCTTTCGTTCGCAATTCTGCTAAGATAAGATACACTCCCAGAGGGCGGCGGCCTAGCGTGTGCAATGCTGCTAAAATCTGCTAGCGAGCGAACAACTCGGAATGACCCCCAAAGTGTTGATATGTGCATAATGTTTGTCTACATGAGTAACAGTCTAATCCAAAGAGTACAGTTAAATAATAATTTATGATTCTATACTGTAAGTAGTTGTGGTTTCAATGCAAAGCTAAATTATAGCCGTTTGCATCCAAAGAATTACACCGCCTGATTTTAAGTTGAAAGGCTTCATATTCTAAGTGTTTATTTTGAGCTATCAAAGAGTTGTTTTCCACAAGATACATTTTAGACTTTAATGTGAAAGTCACATGAATTGTAAAATACAGAAATAGCAGCTCAGATGAAGTTAACAGAATGATTCCTTGTGTCTGACACCACTGACTCGCAAAGGTCACTAATCCTAAAACAAGAGCGGTTTTGTTATCAAAAAGATGTTTCTTTTTATTCTAAACCCTTTATGTTGGGTAAGGGATGGTAAAATATGTCACATGCTACAGACACAAATGCAAACAGTGCGCTTCACAAGAAACACATCCTGATCTCCATGGTTTTTCTGTTGCCTCTTATAATGACTTCATTTTGGTTCTTATTTAGAGTTGGATAAATCTGCAACAAAATCGCAGGCTTTAAATATGCTACACGGAAAAAAGTGTTAACATGTGTATATTCAGATGCTGCGATTCGCGATATGCCTGGTGGAAAATAATTAGCAACTGTGCCATGTCAAACAGCAAACAAACAACACAGAAAATAGCATGTAATAGCGCTTAAAAAATAACAGAGAAATACTAACATATATTCTTGTTAGGGTGTGATGTCCACATTACAGGTGACCTCCGCCTCCTTTTGTTTGAGTATAGCATTTGAGTATAATAAACATGGTCTAATTCCAAGTTGATTGCAGCAGGAAATTTTTTAGCAGTTGGGCAACACCATGTGCACTGCAGGGGGGGGGGGCAGATATAACATTTGCAGAGAGAGTTAGATTTGGGTGTGGTGTGTTCAATCTGCAATCTAATTTGCAGTGTAAAAATAAAGCAGCCAGTATTTACCCTGCACAGAAATAAAATAACCCACCCAAATCTAACTCTCTCTGCAAATGTTATATCTGCCACACCTGCAGTGCACATGGGCCCTCATTCCGAGTTGTTCGCTCGGTAATTTTCTTCGCATCGCAGCTAATTTTCGCTAATTGCGCATGCGCAATGTTCGCACTGCGACTGCGCCAAGTAAATTTGCTAAGAAGTTTGGTATTTTACTCTCGGCATTACGAGGTTTTTTCTTCGTTCTGCTGATCGGAGTGTGATTGACAGGAAGTGGGTGTTTCTGGGCGGAAACTGGCCGTTTTATGGGAGTGTGTGAAAAAACGCTGCCGTTTCTGAGGAAAAAGCGGGAGTGGATGAAGAAACGGGGGAGTGTCTGGGCGAACGCTGGGTGTGTTTGTGACGTCAAACCAGGAACGACAAGCACTGAACTGATCGCACTGGAAGAGTAAGTCTCGAGCTACTCAGAAACTGCACAGAAAAATCTTTTCGCAATATTGCGAATACTTCGTTCGCAATTCTGCTAAACTAAGATACACTCCCAGAGGGCGGCGGCTTAGCGTGTGTAATGCTGCGAAAAGCGGCTAGCGAGCGAACAACTCGGAATGAGGGCCATGGTTTTGCCCAATTGCTAACTTTCTTGCTGCTCCGATCAACTCAGAATTACCCCCTATGTGAGTTCTCCTTCTTATGCTGTGTAATCCGACACTGGAGCCATACTGAATAGAAACTGCCTTTCCCAAAAGGGTCCTTTTCCTTGCTGTGAGTGTTAATGCCTTCATAAGTGCTTCATGCTGTAAAGGAAGTCCCCACACTATCTATATGGATCCACATCAGGGGTGGATTGGGATGGAAAACCAGCCCGGGAAATTTATGGAAGCAGCCCTAATGAGTGTGCAGTCTGAAGAGGGGGTGGGGTCTACTGAGGGGGGTGGGACCTGATTGTACGCAGTTGCGGCCTTCCTTGTGTCTTTTGCTGCAGCTGTGTCTGGGACCTGGGGCAGATTGGGAACTAAAAGTGGCCCTGTAATATTTTGTAGACGTGGCCCGACATGGGCAGCACAAAAGGTATAACATACCGTGTAGCCATGGCAGCATCACTGGATGGCAGAGTTGCTGTACTGCAGAGTTGGCATAACAGAATGAATGGGGACAATGCAGTGCACTGAGGGCAGTGGGCTGCCTGTCATGTGTGGGGGATGGCACATGACAACACACAAAACGCACCACAGAAATGTCGGCCTAACAGGAATCTATCTTCCTGGTGAACCCTATGGCCAATCCGCCCCTGACTGTAACACACTATATTATATTGTGGTATGTAGTGTAACACACTGTATGTTATACTGTGGCATGTACTGTAACATCCTGGGAGGCAGATGTATTAAGACTGGAGAAGGGATAAAGAAGAGATACGTGCAAGGTGATAATGCACCAGCCAATTAGCTCCTATCTGTCCATTTACATATTGGAGCTGATTGGCTAGTGCCATATCACTTTGTGCTTATCACTGGTTTATCACTTCTTTATCCCTTCTCCAGGTTAATATATCTACCCCTGTATGCTCTACTGTGATATGTACTGTAACAGTAGCCTCACATCTGTTTTCTGTGCAGTGGGGAGACTCTGGGGCAGATGTATTAACCTGGAGACGGCATAAGGAAGTGATAAACCAGTGATATGTGCAAGGTGATAAAGGCACCAGCCAATCAGATCCTAACTGTTAATTTACATATTGGAGCTGATTGGCTGGTGCCTTTATCACCTTGCACATATCACTGGTTTATCACTTCCTTATGCTGTCTCCAGGTTAATACATCTGCCCCTCTGCTCCTTCTATGGTCTCACATACTGTAAGAGGCTTAGTTGTACCATTAATGTAGACCAGTGATTTTCAACCTTTTTTTACTCATGGCACACCGAACAATATTTTAAAATTGCCAAGGCACACCATCAGTTCCCCACAGAAAAAAAACAAAAACACACATTGGCCCTCATAGTAAAAAAAAATCCACACATACAGTGGCCTACACAGAAAAAACAATCACATTGCTCCCCACATAAATCATATTGCTCCCTACATAAATCCTATTGCTCCCCACATGAATTATTCACATTGTTCCCCCCATAAATCCTTATTCTCCCCACATAAATCCTAATGTTCCCCACAGGAGAAAAAAAATAGCAAATATTAGCCCCTACCGGTCAGCTGTCCTCCTCCCTGTCCCTCAATAGTGGGGATTGTTCATAGTGGAGTGCTGCGAATACTGAGCAGTGGGCGGTCAGGCAGGTGTGGATGTGGGTGGGCAAGGAAAGCTTTGTATGCAGGCAAGAACTGGAAGATGTGTGTGCAGATGGGTGGGCTGGCTGGGTGGTGAGAAGTGGCGGCCGTGACTTATGATATCACACCACTGAGTCTTCAAGGCATATGTCACAGCCGGAGCATGACTGTTCCTCTAAGAAGAGCCCGGGCCAACAGTTCACTATGAAGGTGTAGGAAGCTGCTCTGGCTCTGCGGCACACCTTGCAACTGGTCGCGGCACACTAGTGTGCCACGGCACACTGGTTGAAAAAGCCTGATGTAGACTATGCTTTTTTTCAGTTTAAACTGTCCAGACCAGTCCAACTCCTAACTGCCATGTTACAGGCTGTGTTTAAAAAAATGACAGTTAGAAGCTGATTGGTTGGTACTTTATCACCGTGCTATTTATCACTCTCCAAGGTTTGATAAATCTGGGCCTATATTCCCTACCACATGTACACGCACACACATACACGCTAGAATTAATTTTAGTTGGGAGCCAATTAACCTACCAGTAAATATTTGGATTGTGGGAGGAAACCGGAGTACCCAGAGGAAACCCACGCAAGCACGGGCAGAATATATAATCTCCACAAAGTTGGGGCTATGGGGAGCAGATGTACTAAGCCATGAAACGTGATAAAGTTTAAAGAGGTTAAGTACCAAACAACAATCTCCTGTCATTTTTTAAACCAATATCCTTTAACGCACAAATCATGGTGAAGCGTATTAGAGAGTGATGTAACGGAGATACAGTTACACCCTTTATTTGCCATGGCCTGGCCACTGTTTTTACTGAAATGTGATGTCATAGTTAGCCATTCCGTACTTACTACTGCTCCCAGGCTGCAGCAGGCCACTGCATCCCTGAAGAAACTGAATATCAGACGTGTCTTGGTAAGTGAGATTTCCTTGGCTTTATATAGCACAACTGTGCAGAAACTAATACCAGTATAATAATTATCAGAATAAACCTTTATTTAATAATAAATAACAACAGCAAAGCAGGTGGTGGCCTAGCACCGGAGGAGAGCAGTTGCAGCTTTGCTCAGCTCCTGCTTTCATACAACCCTATATCCCTCCTGGCCCGCTCAGATCCGTCTCTTTCCCTCTCCCATCCCTCCACTGCTTCCTCGTAACCCCCCTGTAGCTGAATCTCTGCAGCCGCGGAATCTGGGAGCGCCGTGGAGGCTCCAGCGGATTGCGGCCTGCAGCCTGTCAACAAGCCAGGGCCTCGATTTTAGATTAGCCCGCCGGACTTCCGGGACCACGGTGACGGCGGCATTTGGGGTCGGACGGCCTCCCTCCTCACCTTTGGACCGGGCTGCTGGTCGGGTCCGGCCCCGCTCAACCCACAACCGCTGACCCCGCTGAGCCATCTGGAGCAGGACGCTTGGCTCTCCCTCACCGACGAAGCGGCGGATCCCGGCGGCCATATTCTCGCCATTGCAGCAGACAGCCTCGCAGGTCCGGAGGAGAGGTCACCAGCGCCACTTGGCCAGCCGCAGCACCTGGTAAGGTGTCCCTCCTCATACTCCATCTGGCGCCTCTGCCTGCAGACAGCCGGCCTGGCCCTTGCCGCGGACACTGGTGGAAGCTCCGCTCTGGCAACACATTCTACCTCCTCTCCAGTTGCCCGGAAGCCCAAGCTGCTGTACATATCCCTGACGGCCACCCCACCCCCCCCCCATTTTTTTTTTCTTTCTTTTTCTTTTGCCTTTGGGTCACCTTGGGGTTTGTGACGGCGGGAGACGGGAGCTGCACTGTCGCCACTGAAATACACTGACAGTGCGGTGAGGAACTCTCCCTCCTCCCTTTCTTCATGTGTCTTTTACAACATATATCAACGGTGGGCCTCTGGTCATCGCTCCCTACTGTTCCACTCTGTCACGCTGCAATGTAATGTGGGTACCTCCGACATATTGTTCTTTCACGTCTTAACTGCACGGAACTTTTACCAGGCCTCCTTGCCTCATGAAGATGTAACTCTCTAGATTGTCCTTTTCACTGCTGTGACTCTCATCAGTCTACTCTCTGCGCCGACTTCTACTGCCTATAGTGTATTTCTATCTTTGGTAACCTCACATGGAAAAATTCCTGGTGTCCACACCTATGTCCTCCGCTGGCCCTACGTCAGGCGTTCGCGAAGATACTTTCCACAGAAATTCATCCGACTCTGACTGCTCCACCACTCGCTCTCGTTCCCAACGGAAACGTACCAACACTGTGGCTACTAAACAGCCTAAAATGAAACCCACAGATATTGCAGCGGTATTGGGGCCTCTCCTAGATGAAAAATTGGCGGGCATCAAGGAGGCCATTGACTGCACCCTGACTCAACTGACCCAACACAATGGCCGTCTAGATGATGTCGAGCAGAGGGTCTCGACGTTGGAAGATGACCTACAGTCTGCACAGACCACTATAGAGGCCCAAACTAAAGAAATGCAATGCCTTACTGACAAGCTCGACGACTTGGAGAATCGGAGCCGCTTAATAACCTGCGGGTGGTGGGCATTCCGGAGTCGGTGAGAGGCCATGCGTTGCTGGACCTTCTTTCTACATGGTTGCCAGACAAACGACATGGACCTCCACGGATCACCTTTAGTCATCGAAAGGGCTCATCATTTGGGTCCTGAGCGCAGGGACTCTGCTGGACGCCCTCGCCCTGTTATCATGAGATATCTCAATTACGCAGACAAGACCAAGCTATTGGATCACTATCGTAAGTCGGAGTCTCTACTTTACAAGGGGGAAAGATTGCTTATATTCCAAGACTTCTCCACGTATGTCGCTAATAGGCGCAGAGAGTTCGCCCCAATATGCAAACAGCTGTTTGAAGATAAAGTCAAGTTCTCATTACTATACCCGGCCCGCCTTCGAGTCTTTCAAAATGGAAAACCGCTCTTCTTCGATGATCCATTGGCGGCGAAGGCCCACTTTGCTGCTCCTGATACTTGACTTTTAGGTTCTTCTTTATGTTTGCTCCCTTTTTCGAATGTTATCACCTGCGGGTCGCACAGTGTTAAGGACACGCTGTTGGCATACCATTTATGTATGCCAGAGGCTATGCCTCTACTTGGTTTTTGTTTGTTGGTTTGTTGTTCTTGAATGTCTATTTTTATTTCTATTTTGCTTGCTGGAATGCTAGGTCTCGGTCCTCCATAGGTTGGCCCTTCCCTGCTCGCTGGGACTGGGAGGGACACCGATTTAACCATGATATCTTGCTGCTCTGTTCTCCTCCTATGGGGATAGGGTAGTATGACTGATAACGCCATCTCCCAACCCTCTGGCCCGGTAACCGCCCCACTTTTTGATTTTAATATAATATCCTGGAACGTGGAGGGTCTTAATAGCCCCATTAAACGTAAAAAGGTGCTCGCACACCTCTCCCGTATGACCCCTCACATTGTATTCTTGCTGGAGACACACTGGCTACACGACTCCTCTGTTTCCTTGAAAGCCCCTTGAATTGGAGAGTGTATCTCTGCTCCTTATACTAACAAAACTAGGGGTGTCTCTATCCTTTTTCATAGAAATCTCCAATATTTTATTCTTAAAAAAATTATTGATCCCGAAGGCAGATTTATCCTGTTGGATGTCTCTATTGATAACACGATTTATACCTTTTTGAACCTTTATGCACCTACCGGATCTAATAACCTTTTTTTTGCAGATATTCTCCTATCTTGGGGAGGTCAGAATCTGATTTTAGGAGGTGACTTCAACACGGTCGTCGATCCGTCCATAGACAGATCTGGAGTGAGTACCAACAGACCCGGTTTGTCTTCCACTCTTCTTCTCCCCTTCTGTTCTCAACTTGCTCTACTAGATCCTTGGCGTATACATCATCCCCTCCATCGAGACTATTCCTTTTATTCACATCCACATTCCACCCACTCTCGCATTGACTATTTATTCTTATCTAAACATCTGCTCTTTAAAGTATCTCACACCTCGGTCAAAGACATTATTATTTCAGACCATGCCCCCATAACTCTATCCCTACACTTAGCTTTACCTCAATGTATATCCAAATGTTGGAGGTTCCCGGCATATCTCATGCACTCCGAAGATTTCTTGCTGCATCTTATCATACCTGGCTTGACTATGTCACTGACAATTCGGAACAAGAATCTAATACCCCACTTTTCTGGGGGGCCTCTAAGGCTGTCCTCAGAGGACATATTATTTCTTATGTTAACTCTAAACGCAAGAAGTTTAACGCTAAATTGCAGGAGTTGAGTACGGCGCTCACGCTTGCCTATCGTACCTATGTACAATGCGATAGTCCTATCCATAGGGAAACGTACCTCATGGCAAAACAAATCTATGACACCTTCCTTACTGAACAAGCCCAACTGAGCTATGATTATAGCAGGAATAAATTCCATAGGTGGGGAAATAAGTCAGGAAAGCTCCTAGCTAATTTAGTCAGGGGACCACGGAATAAAACATGGGTCGATGCAATACACAGTTCTGGAACTATCCTATCCAATCCCACTGATATCTGTTCTTCTTTTATGAGCTTCTATAAGTCTCTTTATACTGCGGATGCTGACAGTGCGCTAGATGGCCAGTCCTTTTTGGACGAAGCACAGCTGCCGGAGCTCACATCGGAGGAAAGAGACTTATTGGATGCTTCTATCACTGAGGATGAGGTTCAGGCCACCATTAAGTCCCTCCCTAATGGGAAAAGCCCTGGTCCTGATGGCTTTAGTGCCGAATTCTATAAGATGCTAACTGCCGATATACTCCCTGTTCTCACTAAGCTATATAACCATATCCTTAAGACAGGAGAGACCCCCCTCCGTTTTAATGAGGCACGACTCATTGTGCTTGCAAAGCCTGGCAAGGATCCCACCCTGGTAGGCTCTTACCGCCCTATCTCGCTCCTCAACCAAGATTTTAAAATCCTAACTAAAATAATGGCTAACAGATTACAGACCTGCCTTCCACGCCTAATTTCACCTGCGCAGATGGGTTTTGTCAAGGGTAGACAATCCACACGGGGAATAAGGGCAGCCCTGGCTGCAATATCTCACACTCGTCTTTGTTAGGCTACAAGTAATATTATTATAAATCTAGATGCAGAAAAGGCGTTTGATAAGATCGCCTGGCCTCATCTGGCTAGAGTGCTTATCCACCAACGCTTTGGCCCATTGTTTCGTAACTTGGTGCAGACCACCTACACTAACCCTGTGGCACAGGTTTTAGTTAACAGTGTAGCATCTGCCCCCTTCACGTTGGAAAGAGGCACCAGACAGGGATGCCCGTTATCTCCCCTTCTCTTTAATCTGGCATTGGAACCCCTTATCAAGTTTATTCTGCTACATAGGGAATACAAAGGCATTGCCGTGGGTGCTCGGGAGTTGAGGGTGGTGGCATTCGCTGATGACCTTCTCCTTTTTTTGTCCAACCCCCACCTTTCGATCCCCCAATTGATCACCATGATTGACCGCTTTTCTTCTTATGCAGGATTTTCGGTTAACTATGGGAAGTCGGAGGCGTTTGCCATATTTGGACGGGCGAAAACAGGGTGGGGGACACCTTTCCCTTTAAATGGGCGACTACGCATATAACTTTTCTAGGTGTTGCGCTCCCCTCAAATCCTTGTCACTTATATCGATACAATATTACCCTGGTTTTGCGCAAGATTAAGACTGAGCTAGGTCTTTGGCAAACTCTTCCTCTGAACTTGCTAGGACGCTGCAATCTGTTTAAGATGGCTAGCTTCCCAAAACTTCTCTATATCTTACAGATGACTCCTCTACTATTATCTAGCTCGGACCTATCCTCACTGAATACCTCCATTACCAATTTCGTCTGGTCTGGAAAACGACCCCGGATTAGTATGAAAAAACTGTCCCAAACAGTACTTAGGGGTGGAGTTAACCTGCCCAACATCAAACAATATAACCTTGCCTGCCTCCTTCGCATTGCTTTGGACTGGCTCGGAGATAACAATTACTATACAGACTCCACTCTAGACTCACAATTCTGTGCTCCTCTGTCTCTCAGTTACATACTACATGCCAGACCTTCCAAACTGCCCTTAAGTATCACTAATAATTTATTACTATTTCCCATTATACAGGCGTGGAGAATGGCGAGGAAGCCTCTTAAGCTTCAATATTTCTACTCGCTTTCGCTATCCCTAGTCGGCAACCTGGAGTTTCAGGAGGGGAGGGCTTTGAGACCCTTCACTGCCTGGTATTCTTTGGGTATCCGTAACCTACGCGACTTGCTTAATGCCTCCCATCTCCCGTTGTCCTTTGCTGAAGCGAAGGATAAATATGGCTTACATCCTCGACAGGAGTTTTCCTACTTCCAGGCAGTCCACTATCTTAAAACTGTTTTGCCCAACTTGACGGACTATGATCTTTTAGATCCTCTTCTTATACTTCTCCGCTCTGGCTTTTATTCTATCTCGACTATTTATGCACGCATACGCATAGAAATTGACCCTACTACGGATCTTCCAGAACTGTCCCAATGGTCCTCCCGCATTCAATCAGTCACCCCTGACTCCCTCTTAAATCATTTTCAGCTGACACTGAAACTCATTCCAGCTAGCTCGTACCAAGAAATGGCCTATAAAATGCTCCATAGAGCCTACATCTCACCTAATCGCCGACATTTAATGGGCATCTCGGAAGAAGCGAGATGCACCAAATGTCTAACGGATGGGGCGGATCTTTTGCATTGTTTTTGGGACTGTGATTTAATTAAAAAGTTTTGGCATGAGGAACATCATTATGGAACTACGACGCTAGGCGTGTCTTTCCGTTGCACTATGTCTTGGGCTCTGTTTGGCTTTTTAGCAGACCAGACGGACGTCCCTAGGGCCAACAAAAAGCTTCTTGTGATATTGTCAGCAGCTAGCAGAAAAGCTATCTTACAACAGTGGATTCATGATTCTACTCCCACTCTCTCAATGGTAACATCCAGACTATTCTTTTTGTTTACCATGGATTGGTTGGAGGCTTCCATCCATAAAGAAAAACTCACTCCAACTTTATTCCAGTGTTGGGATAATTATATTCGGACACTTCCCATGACCACTAGACAAGCACTTCACAACTGCTTCCAATCTACTTCATGGTATTTACTCCAATCTCTAGATCATCCTAACCCCTTAGGTCTTTGAATACCGCACCTTTCTATTCTATCCCCTCTTTTAGTGTTTCTTTTCTTTTTCTCTTTATTCTCCTGTATTACTGGGCTGATTGGGAAACTGATCTCCTAAATTTGGGAATATCTCTATGGATGGATCGACAGCCCGTGACCTCTAGCGAGCATTGACTACTTTAAATGTTTTAAGTATTTTCGGTTTTATTTTGTTTTGTTTTATTTTGTTTTAGTTATTGTGTCTATATCTGGAGAATTGGATGTAATATATCGGCGTCAGCAAAAGACGTCTGTCCCACGTATGTTTTTTTCTTGCCATTTTGCATTATGTTCATATATTTTATCCTCCGCTATTACTTGTTACACACACGATTTTTTTCTATTAGAATGTTTAAATGTTTTGAGGAAATTTTTTGAAAACGAGTTCTGATTTCTCCTTGTTCAGCTGTGAGACTGCCTATTCGATCTCATGCGGCCCTTTGGTAGGGTGGCAATATATCTATACTGTAATATGTTACTGTCTCATTATTCAATGTACCAAATTGCTATTTATGCATTTTCTTCTTTGTACTGCAAGAAATTGGAATAAAAATATTTTTTTTGGGGAAAAAAAAAAAAAACAACAGCAAAGCAAATGTCATGCACTGATTACATTATGTGACAATCTGGGTATAATTTTTCTTATCTATTATTTATTTGGGGCCACAAATGTTCTGCAGCGCCGCAGTACGCAGAACATAAACTAATATTACAAAGGGCCTGATTCTGAGGTGGAAGCAAAGTAGAAAAATCAAGAAACTGTGCACTTGGGTAATACCAAGCTGCACTGTAGGTGGGGTGGGTAAAACCATGCTGCACTGAAGGTGGTGACGGGTAAAACCATGCTGCACTGCAGGTGGGGTGAGTAAAACCATGCTGCACTGCAGGTGGGGCAGATGTAAGATAAGAGTTGGATATGAGTAGGATGTGTACAGTGTAATAAAGCTGTTCAGTATTTGTAGGTCACACGCAAAAACATCCAGTATTTACCCTGCCTGCAGGCAAAAAAGTGTACTTGCCCCCTTACATCGCATCATTGTTTGTCCAGGCCCTTAATACAAAGTGAACAAGTTAGACAAGTACTGTACATACAGGTTCACACATTAACACCTAGATAATAATGGCAGGTGACCTGTCCCTGTTACTGTTTATATAGGTTACTAATTATTTTTTGTATCTGCTCTCCACAGCTTCGGAAAAATGTCAGCTAAAATGGATTTTTTCCATGTCTGTGCTCAAACCATGACCCGATCTCTTACCAGTAAGTAGTTAAAGCTTTGAAATGATATATACTGTATGTTGAGTTGCTTCTGCTTATCGCATTACTTAATTGTAAGAAACAGATGCACACTAATTTTCTATGATTTTTAGAGAGGGGAAACATGGGAAAATCAGCCTGAACCCCCCAAAAAGTACAAACTAACATTAGATAACAGTAATTTAGAATCTTAAAAGGTGTCAAATGGCTGATTTTTTGTCATTAATTAACAATAATAAAAATTAATAGGAAGCTGCTGTTTTTCAGCAAATTAATGCAATAAAGATAAAGTTGGGGCATAAAAATGTTTGTTTGTCATTTTTGCCAAATGTTAATAACACCTGTAATTCCCACCTGCAAGCCTAAAACACCAATCTCAACAATACAACACCCTTATATACCAGTCTATTAACCCATAATTCTGCATTTTGCAGAATATCATCCCAAATATAACATTTAATGATTGGACAAATTAAGCGATTTAAAAAACGTCTAAGTGTCTAAATAATCATTAGTGGGAGGGTCCCAGAGGTTCTGAACATATGGGGTAATTCAGACCTGATCGTAGCAGCAAATTTGTTAGCAGTTGGGCAAAAACCATGTGCACTGCAGGTGTGGCAGATATAACATGTGCAGAGAGAGTTAAGTGCCCTACACACTTAAAGATTATCTGTCCAATCTTTCTGGTTGGAACAAAAATCTGGCAATGTATGGGAGCAAATGACAATTGACCATTTGCTCTCAATCACTGGACAACAGACAAAAATGGACTTTCAAACTAATTGGTTAAGTTTGTTTCATTAAAACAATTGATCTTAACAACCATTTCTGTCCATTTTCTGGATTTTGGGAGCAAATGGTTGATTGTCATTTTCTCCCAGACATTGCCAGATTTTCTTTCCAATCAGACAGATTGGACAGATAATCTTTAAGTGTGTAGGGTCCTTATGATTTGGGTGGGTTATTTTGTTTCTGTGCAGAGTAAATACTGCCTGCTTTATTTTTACACTGCAATTTAGATTTCAGTTTGAACTCACCACACCCAAATCTAATAGGCCCTACATACTGGCCGATATTCCTCAAAGATATGAACGATCTCGTTCATTATTGAAAGAGATAACGTTCATATCCTTGAGTGTGGAGTCACCAGCGATGAATGATGCGCGGCCCCGCGCTCGTTCATCACTGGTGCCCCGTCGGCTGTACATGCAGGCCAATATGGACGATCTCGTCCATATTTGCCTGCACTTCAAGTGGAGCCGGGTGACAGGGGGAGTGAAGAAACTTCACTCCCCCCGTCACTGCCCCCCCCCGCCGCCGGGTCGCCCGTCGGCCGTATACTCCGTCGGACATCTTTATATGTGTAGGGCCCATTACTCTCTCTGCACATGTTATATCTGCCTCCCCTGCAGTGCACATGGGCCCTCATTCCGAGTTGTTCGCTCGCTAGCTACTTTTAGCAGAAATGCAAACACAAAGCCGCCGCCCTCTGGGAGTGTATCTTAGCATAGCAGAATTGCTAACGAAAGCAATTTCCTTGCAGTCTCTGAGTAGCTCCAGACCTACTCCTAGATTGCGATCACCTCAGTCCTTTTAGTTCCTGGTTTGACGTCACAAACACGCCCAGCGTCCGACCAGCCACTCCTCCGTTTCTCCAGCCACTTCTGCGTTTTTACCTGGCATGCCTGCGTTTTTTAGCACACTCCCTGAAAACGGCCAGTTTCCGCCCAGAAACACCCACTTCCTGTCAATCAGCAGAGCGATTGAAAAGCTTTGTTCACCTGTGAGTAAAATAGCATAGTTTTGTGTAAATTTGCTTAGCGCGTGCGCCCTGAGATGCATACGCATGCGTAGAACTGCCGGATTTTAGCCTATTAGCAATTCTGCTAAAATTAGCAGCGAGCGAACAACTCGGAATGAGGGCCATGGTTTTGCCCAACTGCTAACAAATTTGCTGCTACGATCAGGTCTGAATTACCCCCCAAGTCCTGACATTTTTACCTTAAGGATTTCCCAAAGTTACAGCTGCTCAGGGGCTGCATAGAAAAGGATGCCTTAAGTCCTACGGAGAGTAAACATGGCTATACTTGCACAGCTAATTATATAGCAAAAAAAATGGTACCCACCCATTTTGAGCTGAATTCACGGCTAATTAAATTCCACCCACAGTGTGTGATATACAGTGTAGTACTGTACATAGAAACAGTCTACCAGCCACAGTGCCCATCAACAGCAGCTTCCGAATCCAAGACACTAGTGTGACTGTTGTTTTTATTTACAGGCGTTGTCATGGCATCTGACAAAATTAAAGACAGCTTCAGGAGAGTTCAAGTGAGTTGATAAAACATCTGTACATCAGTCTAGGGAATGTGAGAAAGGCTGAGTCGCATGGCTCTGGCATACAACAGTTGGGCAGTACGGATGGTGTAATGGTTAGCATTGCTTCCTCACAGCACTCAGGTCATGGGTTCAATTGCCACCATGGCCCTAAGTGTGTAGGGTTTGTATATTCTCCCTGTGCTTGTGTGGGCTTCCTCAGGGTACTTTGGTTTCCTCCCAAAATCCAAAAATATACTGGTAGGTTAAATGGCTCCCACCAAAAATGAACCCTAATGTGTGCTTATACATGTAATTAGGGCAGACTAGATGAGCCAAGTTGTTCTTATCTGCTGTCAAAATTTCTTTATTCTAACAGTTATTAATATTTGGGTGGGGTCTGTGTTAAATAATTTTTCACCGGGGGCGTGGCCCGGCCGGCATCAGGGAAGGTTGTGTTCTAGTGGAGCTCCGGCCTGTGTCTCCTTAAACCTGTGCCCTGCCCTGACATTTATTAACCCACAGGTCGTTTTACACCCTCTCGAGGCAGCTGTGCTTCCCTGAGTCCATAGGTTAGTGCTGCGGAGTCGGGGGGGGGGGGGCACGTTGCCCCCTGCGGATTGCAGCCTACCTCTGCTGCGGGAGCCGGGGCCTCGATTCCGGAGACGGGCCGCTGAGGAGGAACGCCTGCTGGACCTGGAGCAGCCGCGTAGCAGATCATCTCTTGGACGCCACTCCCCGCCGCAGAACACTCCACCCGACGGGCCGGGATCCCGGACGAAGACCGAGCACAGCGGGACCCGCTTAAGGTAAAGCCCGGGGCGCGCGTGTCAGGCGGCAGCCATCTTGGGGTTCACGCCGCTCGGCGCCCGGGCCCAGCAGCGCAATCCGCAACGGTCCTCAAGAGCTCCTGGGCCCTGAACCCCCTCACCTTCACCCCCAACGCTCCCACCGGGCTCCCCATCTCTGCCTGGCAGCGGTGGACGACGGCACGGGCCGCGGGATGTCCCAGGCTTGAAGGCTGGATGGCGGCCATCTTGGGACTGGCATCGCCCTCACTATTATCCAGGAGGGGCAGCACCCGGAGAGCAGGCACACAGAACCCCTTGCAGCATCCCCCCCTGGCCCTGCTCACTCACAGTTCCTGTGTATGCTGCCTACCCCCACTGAACCCTGTGCAGGGTCTAGATGAATGTGGCTGGCACCGCTACCTCCCTCTGCATTATCTCCACGTCCAGCTCCTCCTGCACCGTCCCACTGACGCACCTACGACACAGCGGAGCCTGGATTTTTCCCATTCTGTTAACTGCTTCTACCGTGAGTTGCAGTGTCGAAACCCCATGGCTACACGGCCTCACTGTTTCTTTACTGCAAGTTTACTTCCATATTGATGGCCGGCTAGCCACTTAGTTTCTGGGGTGACGTGCTGGCTCTGGCCCTGACGGGATGTTGCTCTAATCACACAACGAAACTTCTGATGTCTTACTGGCGTGACTAAGGTGCCTCATGGTGAAAGGTAAGAAGGGATTGCAAGGGAGAGGAAGGACGTCGCATAAACTCACTCCGACGCGTGCAATGGATACTCCAACTTTGGCCGATATGAGGCAATTTCTCCTTCCCCAGGGCTCCGCCCCCACGATGGATGTCTCCTCGCCTTCGACCCCGCGTCTCTCGCCTGTTTCGAACTTGGCTTCTCAAGTGGGGTCCCATGGGGCAGGCTTACACACCACGACGGATCCGGGAAGCCTCTCTCAGATTCTGAACCTTCTCCAGGCCCTCCCAACGAAGCAGGACTTTGAACATCTGGAAGGTAGGGTCAGAGAAACTGTCCGCTCAGAGATTGCCGTGGTTCAGGCAGAAAAAACACATATTGGTTCCCGCCTGTCTTCGTTGGAAGGCTTCTCTTCAGACACGGCAGCAGCACACAACGCCCTTAGGGCCACAGTTCTTAAGCAGGCGTCTAGCCTCCAACAGCTCCAAGACCGCGTAGAAGATTTAGATTACCGCGGAAGGAGAAATAACTTGAGGATTCGGGGGGTCTCGGAGGACATCTCGCCAGACTGCCTCATTGACTTCCTTACGACAGTTTACAATGAACTGCTGGGCCGTGATCCTGCTTCAATAATCGAGTTCGATAGGGCCCACCGAGCCCTGAGACCCAGAGGAGCACCGTCCGAACGCCCCCGCGACATCATCTGCCGCCTACATTACTACACAGAAAAAGAGGAGATCCTCCGCAAAACCCATCGTATGGATGTGACAGAGACTGCTTCTCATAGGATTCAGATCTTCCAGGATTTATCATGGACGACCCTTCAAAATCGAAGAGCTCTACACCCACTCACTGCAGAGCTTCGGAAGCTGGGCATTAAATATAGATGGGGCTTCCCTTTGGCCTCCAGGTCTCGCAAAATGGGAAACTGTACTCCTTTAAAGACTCCTCCGATTTGCCCCTTTTCTGCCAAGCTTTGGGTGTGCCGCAGGTCTCTCCCGGATTGGCAGGAACCCCTGACTTATGGTGTTCCACCAGAACTCTCTCACCCTGACAATGACTGGCACCTCGTCCACCGTAACCCGAAACCCCCTAGGGAGCAGCGTTCCCTCACGCAGTCAGCGAAGAAATGAGGGTCTCTGCTTGGTTCGGGACATTTACTTTAGCAATTTTAAGTGACCCTTATTTAGTTTACAAGGTTTACTGACGACTCGGGGGATTTCCTTGCCGTTCGGCGCACTCTCCCTCGGAAGGCGTGGTCGGGGCATCGGGATCGTACTCGACTCGACGAGCACTCATCTGACCTGACTGGGTTGGTGGTATTTGTTTTCAGTTAAATGCTATATCTCTAAAATGTTTCTCCCCCCCCCCTTTTTTTTAGTTGTGTGATCGAACTGTTAGATATATACCTGCTTGTGATGCCAATTTCCCTGTCGGGGCTGGGGCTGACACTGACCCCCAAGATCGCCCCCGCACCGCCCGAGTATTCTCGGTCTCCGATGCGACTAACGCATCCGAGCTCCCGAGAGGCGGTAGTGTGTTCTATTCTTCAGTCCCTGATTTCATCGGCTGATTTTTGATAGAGTTAAGTTCTTTGAACTTCCTTCTTCATGTTCTCTTTGCCTCTGTTTCATTCTTTCTCTCTTTTCTCCCCCTCTCCCCAATGTGTGGTTCTCTGTCTAGTGAGCTGTTCTGCCCTCCTTGTCGGACTCAGCGCTCCCCCTTGGTATCCAGACGATGGCGGATCACCCCAAAGTGACAACTATAAAATTGGTTTCCCTTAATGTGAAGGGTCTCAATGTCCCGGAGAAACGCTCAAGGGTGCTTAGAGACCTCTTTGCATTTAGGGCTGATGTAGCTTTTCTACAGGAAACGCACTTTAAAATGGGAGCGGCCCCAGTTCTCAAAGACCGTAATTACCCACACTCCTTTTACAACAACAACAGCAAAGGTAAATCTTTGGGTGTCGCTATTTTGCTATCCAAATGCTTGCCTTTACGTGACATTACGTCTGAGTCTTTGGAGGAGGGTAGAACGCTTCTAGTGAAATGTAAACTGTTCGATCAGCTGTATACGTTTATTAATCTGTATGTTCCCAATCAATCACAACCTAGCTTCTTAGTGAAGGCTCTCAATCATATTGCCCCCTTAGTTGCGGGTATACCGGTTATTGGAGGTGATCTTAATTGGACTCTCCAGCCGGTAGTGGACATTTCTGGGACCCCGACAAGGCCCTCCCTATCATCGCACCGTAGAGTGCATCGATCCCTTCACGACCACCAGCTGGCTGACACCTGGAGGCTCCAACATCCTGGGGACAGGGATTACACGTTCTATTCCAGACCACACGACACCTACTCTAGGTTGGATTATTTTCTCCTACCCCATAGATTTTTGCACCTAGTTAGGGAAACTGATATTGGCCTAATTACCTGGTTGGATCATGCTCCTGTCTCCCTGACCCTGGAGACGTCCTATCCACACTCCAAACAATGCACTTGGCGGTTGAATGATCAACTTCTAACGGATACGAGGTTCCAACCCCAGCTACTCGAGACATTGGAGAATTATTTTATAACTAATGAGACGCCAGATGTCTCCCAGGTCACGGTGTGGGAAGCCCACAAGTGTGTTCTGCGGGGGAAGCTCATCCAGCTAGGTTCCATGCTGAAGAAAGAAAGGCTGGGGGAAAAGACTACTTTATTCCAACGGCTGAGGGACTTAGAGACAACACATAAGACGAGCCCGTCTTCATTGGTGCTGACCACACTGACCGAGACGAGAGCAGCTCTCAACACCCTGCTGTTTGCAGACATTAAGAGGGATTATAGGCTCTGCAGAAACCGCTTTTATCAATGGGGTAATAAACCGGGGAAGCTTCTGGCTAGGGTGTTCCGCGCGCAAATGGCCACGCTATTTATCCAGTCGATACAGGATGCGGCGGGGACCCGCCGCACCCTCACAAAAGATATTGCTGAGGCCTTCCACTCTTACTACACTAAATTATATAATCTTCAGGAGTCTGGAACCCCTGGATCACTATCGGTTACCCGAGACTTGGTGGAGGGATACCTTAGTGCCACGGGACTTCCTAGAATATCAGAAGATGATAGCGCTTGGCTAGACTCCCCCTTTTCTCTCCCGGAATAGGAACAAGCTCTTAAGGAGACCCCTTCTGGGAAGAGTCCGGGCCCTGATGGCTATACCGTCTCTTATTATAAGCTTTTTAAGAATTCCCTCTTACCTAAAATGCTATTGGCGTTCAACGAGGTTTCCGATAATCGCGGTTTCTCACTTTAATCACTAGAGGCTTTCATCACGGTCATACCAAAGGAAGGGAAAGACCCGACCCAATGAGCCAGTTACCGCCCGATATCCCTCCTCAACACGGACATCAAGCTGTTTGCTAAACTTATAGCAAACAGATTGAAGCTACTACTCCCCAATATTGTCCATTCGGACCAGGTGGGTTTCATACCTGGGAGGGAAGCCCGTGATAATACGACCAAAATCATTGATTTGATGCATTTAGCCTCGAATAGTCATAAACTGATAGTGGTGCTTTCTACCGATGCCGAGAAGGAAATTGACCGAGTTGATTGGGTTTTTATGGAGGGGGTCCTGCGACACATAGGGCTGGGACCTGTCAGCTTGAGCTGCATTTTAGCACTATATAATTTCCCAACTGCGAGGATCAAAATTAATGGAGACTTGTCCCGTCCAGTTCCGATTAGGAACGGTACTAGACAAGGATGTCCCCTTTCGCCCCTAATCTATGTTCTTTGCATGGAGGCTCCATTAGACTAAATCCCAACATCTCGGGACTCATGGTGGGGGGCAGGGAATACAAACTCGCGCTGTTCACTGATGACCTGTTAGCTATTATATCGAACCCGGTGGTCTCAGTCTCCAACCTGATGTCCAAACTTGATAGATATAGTTCCCTGTCAAATTTTAAGATTAATCTGATTGTATCACAGCCCTCACAAGCTCTTGATGGCCTCAAACAATCCTTCCCCTTCCATTGGCATCCCTCTAGCTTTAAATACCTGGGGGTCACCTTGCAAAAAGATCTATCGCGCCTTTTCGATGAAAATTTCAAAAAATTGCTTACCTCACTTCGCTCCGAGTTCCCGGACTGGGGCAACAGGAGGTTATCCTGGGTGGGGAGGCTCAGTGTCATTAAAATGAACATCTTGCCGCGAGTCCTCTATCTCCTCCAGGCGCTCCCGGTCTCCATTCCCAAAGGTTGGTTCAGAGATCTTCACAATTTAGTCCGGGATTTTGTATGGGGGGACAAGCGACCTCGTTTCCAACATGCCATTCTTTTTCGTCCTAAACATAAGGGTGGTCCTCAGCTGCCGCACTTCACACTGTATTATGAGGCTGTTATTCTCCATCGAATCTTGGAGTGTTCACGCCCACACAATATGAAACAATGGGTCCATATTGAGGGAACTGCGCTACCCACCCCCATTGCTTAATTCCCTTGGCGCTCAAAGATACCACATATAGACCATCCTACTATTGGCCCCACACTCTCGCACTGGAATAGACTTAGGGTTCTCCCGTATATTTCTTCTAAATACTCTCCTCTGACCCCACTGTTCTATAACCCAGATTTCCCGCCGGCAGTCTCAGGCCGGGGATTTGGCTCCTGGAAACTGGTGGGGGTGACGCGTGTTGGCCAGCTGGTGGAACGTGGGGAGATAATCCCCTTCCCCTTGATGCAATTAAAGTGGAATCTCCCGCCTTCGGAGATTTGGGGGTACCTTCAACTGAAACACTTTGCCCTGGGGAGTGATATCCGCCCAAATCTGACTAGACCTCTGACGATTTTTGAGAATCTATGCTTAGATCCATCTCACCCACTGCACTTCCTCTCAAAATGCTATAGATCTTTGATCGTGAACAAATTTCCAGATCTCCCTAAATATGCCAAAGATTGGGGCCATGACACACAGATAGACCTGTCAGAGGAGGACTGGGAGAAGTGTTTCCAAGCCACCTTTGTGAGTTCCTCAAGTTATTCAGTCCTCGAATCGCACTTTAAAGTCTTATCCCGGTGGTACAGGTGTCCCTTAACCCTGGCTAAAATGTTCCCTGATGTACCCGACACGTGCTGGCGATGTAATACTGCAACGGGCTCCCCGATGCAAATCTGGTGGGACTGCCCCACACTTCGTCCATTTTGGGATACAGTTATTGCTAACTCACAGATGATAGTGGGTTCGGAGGTTCCTGCTGAGCCTGCCTTCTGGCTTCTCAACTGTGTTACATGGCCCCTGTCGACCTACAAAAACTCTTTGTTAAAATTCCTTAATAGCGCAGCTAAAGCGGTTATCCCGGTTCGCTGGCGGTCCACTGACCCCCCTACTGTGAGGGAGTGGGTGGCCAGAGTGGACTGGTATATGTCTATGGCGGAGTTGCGGGTGACTCCGGAGTCCCATCGGAGATTCACGACTACTTGGTCCCCTTGGCTGGAATTTAAATCCTCAAAAGCTTGCATAACATTGATACTTTAACTCGGGTCCCCCACAAGGGTCCCTATTTCCGACTTTTAGTTGTCATATTTTCACTCGAAGTTAGATGTTGATATTTCTCCTCCTTGACCCGACTGGATCTGAGAAAGTCCACACTGTCTCTGCCCCCGACCCCCCGCCCCTCTCTTTTTCTGAATCTCTTTTTCCACCCTGTACTCTTTTCTGTCCCTTACTTCTTTATTAGTTTTAGTGTTAAGAAATGACTTGGTTTAGACAGCCTTAATTTAGAGAGGCCGGATTTGATCTCGGTCGGGAGATATTAACCTGGACATTGAGTTTATTCATATCTGGCCATATTGTCTAGGTTTAACTGTTACTGTTTACACCTAACGGATTGTGTTTCCTTGTATTATCGGTTGAACTATGAACGCTGTCTCACTTGCCTTGTTATTATACCATAAAACAATAAACATTTATTGGGAAAAAAAATAATAATAATTTTTCACCTCTTAAGACAAATTACCGGTAATATTTTTACATTACTAAAGTTACCCCAACAGTAATTGCTGCAGTGTGCGTACAGCATAGAGACTAATAACCTGTCCTTACATTATTATGTCTTACTGTCTTACATTATTATGCACTTTCACTATTACTTTAATTAGGCTGACCATATTATCCCTTTAACCTGGGACACTCATGAATTACACAGGTTCTGTGGCTGGCTGACTACAAGCCTACATTTCACCTGGTTTTAAGCAGCCACAGAACCTGCGTAATTCAGGAGTGTCCCAGGTTAAAGGGATAATATGGTCAGCCTACTTTAATCCCTATCTATCCTTCCTCTGTTGTGGAGAGAAATCTATATAATCAGCTTTGACCTGTCCTGAGGTCCTGAGGTGGATTTATGCAGCGGGGAAGAGAGGGGAAGGAGTCGAAACAATGGGTTGCAGAAAGAAAGGGCCAGGGAAAGTGTTGGGGGGAGGTGACCCTCGCCTCAGCGGTCACTGTGTCTAATATACTAGTGTATGTAATGATGGAATATTGTTCCCATTACGCTAGCCACCACTGACACCCCCACCTCTGCTTACCCTAGTCTGCTGATGGTCACCTGTTATCTTGTTATCTTCTGAATTAAATGTAATAAACCTGTAACATTTATTAAGTAGCTTGTATTGGTGGTTACACTCTATATTCCTCCTAAAATGTATTTTCTTCCCTGTAACACAGTACCATCGCAGACTAAAGCAAATGGAGAAAAAGAGAAATAAGTAAGTGACTTTCGTAGCTGCAGAATGCTAATATAACTATTGTCCACTCACTCATCCTTTCCCATCTCGACTATTGCAACCTGCTTCTTACAGGCCTCCCTCACTCCCATCTCACTCCCCTTCAATCTTCTTTTCTCGCTGCTCCACATCTGCCTCCCCCCACTGTCAAGCCGTAGAAACATAGAATTTGATGGCAGATAAGAACCATATGGCCCATCCAGTCTGCCTTACACCTACTCTCCTTCTGCTACAGAATACTCCTCAAACCCTCACCTCATGTACAAGGCCCCCTCCAGCTCCACTGCTTCCTACATCTTCAACCTCATCTTTATACATACTTTCTCCCGCCTTTCCTCCACTCTAGTAACTACAGCATTTTCCCATTGTCTTTCCCTCATAATTTTCATATTTATGACATTCTACACTGTTTGCGTTGTGTACGTAAGTACCTATACGTTTGTCACATACAAGGTTTCTCTTCTCTTTATAGGACCAAGACTCCATGCCCCTCATGGGAAAGTGATATTTCCTATGAGAGGTTAGCTTAAAAAACATCCCAAAAAAATATCACTGGGGGCTATTGCTGTACTGAGGTGGATACTGAGGCCAGCTGTTATCATGTGGTAATTTTCTTGACTCTGGGAGAGGCTGGTAGACTGGAAGAAGTGTTGGTACTTACCTTAGGTGTAACTGTGGGGAACAAACCCTTTATTACCATTTGCTACCATTTTATCCGGTAACTCCCCTCAGCTACACCTAAGGCAAGTACTAGCACTTTCTCCAGTCTGCCATATTCTTCTGTCCTTTCATAGAGCTTTACCACATGCTCACAGCTGACCTCAACATGCATTTCAGTACGAAAATTCCCCCCAACCCTCCACCCATTGACTCAACTCACATGGATTGGAACTTCATTCTGACCTAGGAGCCTGTGGCTGGGCAATGTCAGGTGACACAACATATTCAGCCTGCCCAAAGACCATCACTACTTTGCCACTTATCCAGCTGAGGAATGTGAGCAAGCTACCAGGACCAGCTGTACCTGCTTCAAATCTGAGACCTTTCCGCCTCCCACAGCTAAAACCAGGAAGCCCATGCATCTGATACTCCTGCACTCAAAATGAAGACCAGCACCCCCTGAGGTTTCATGTCATCAAGAAACTGTTACATACATGAACCAGGACAGTTAAGTGGTCTGGAAGTTTATTACATTGTTCCAATTCATGAAAAAAAAAACACAGGATTTTGGTACCTACCAGTAAATCCTTTCCTCCTAGTCCATAGAGGATGCTGGGGTTCAATATAGTACCATGGGGTATAGACGGGTCCTTTGGGAGCCACTGGCACTTTAAGAGTTTAATAGTGTGGGCTGGCTCCTCCCTCTATGCCCCTCCTACCAGACTCAGTCTAGAAACTGTGCCCGAGGAGACGGACATACTTCGAGAGAAGGAAATACACTGATAGTGGTGAGATTCACACCAGCTCACACAAACCAAAGAAAACATGCTAAGAAGCATGAACCTGAAGCAAACACATGCTAACTAGCATGAACAAGAACAGCAACAGCTGAACCAATACTTAACAAGTAACAGTGCAGGAAAACGAAGCACTGGGCGGGCGCCCAGCATCCTCTACGGACTAGGAAAAAAGGATTTACCAGTAGGTACCAAAATCCTGTTTTCTCTTACGTCCTAGAGGATGCTGGGGTCCAATATAGTACCATGGGGATGTACCAAAGCTCCCAGTATGGGAGGGAGAGTGCTGAGCCTCCTGCAGAACTGATTGACCAAACTTTAAGTCATCAGAGGCCAAAGTATCGAACTTGTAGAACTCAGCAAACGTGTTCGACCCTGACCAAGTAGCTGCTCGGCAAAGTTGAAGAACCGAGACAAACCGAGCACCCACCCAGGAAGAACCCACTGAACAAGTAGAGTGGGCCTGTACAGATCTTGGAACTGGCAATCCTGCCGTGGAATAAGCTTGCTGGATAGTTAGCCTGATCCAGCGAGCAACTGTCTGCTTAGAAGCAGGACACCCAATCTTATTGGGATCATAAAGGACAAACAGTGGGTCCGATTTCCTGTGACGAGCTATCCTCTTCACATAAATCTTCAAAGCCCTCACAACATGCAAGGACTTTGAAGCAGCTGAGGTGTCAGTAGCCACTGGAACCACAATAGGTTGGTTGATACGAAAAGCTGACACAACCTTTGGAAGAAATTGTTGACGCATTCTGAGCTCAGCTCTATCCTCATGGAAAACCAAGTAGGGGCTCTTGTGTGACAATGCCCCCAATTCTGACACACGTCTTGCAGATGCCAAGGCCAACTGTGTGACCCCTTCCTTGTAAGAAACTTTACGTCCACCTCCTGTAAAGGCTCAAACCAATCCGACTGCAGGAACTGCAACACCACATTAAGATCCCAAAGTGCCGTAGGAGGCACAGAGGGTGGTTGGATGTGCAGAACCCCTTTCAAGAATGTCTGAACCTCCCGGAGAATAGACAATTGTTTTTGGAAGAAAATGGACAAGGCTGAGATCTGGACTTTTATGGAGCCCAAGCGTAGGCCCACATCCACACCTGCTTGCAGAAAGAGGAAAAAACGCCCTAGTTGAAACTCCACCGCAGAAAACTTCTTGGATTCACACCAAGACACATACTTTTTCCAAATCCGATGGTAATGCTTAGACATTACTCCCTTCCTAGCTTGGATCAGAGTAGGAATTACTTTGTTAAGAATGCCATTCCGAGCGAAGATCTGACGCTCAACTTCCATGCCGTCAAACGTAGCCGTGGTAAGTCTTGATAGATGAATGGCCCCTGTTGTAGAAGGTCCTCGCGAAGAAGAAGAGGCCTCGGATACTCCAGTAGTAAATCCAGAAGATCTGCATACCAAGCCCTCCTTGGCCAGTCCGAGAAATGAGGATCGCCAGAACCCTTGTTCTTTTTATTAGCTTGGGAATCCTTGAGATGAGCGGAAGTGGAGGGAACACATACACTGATTGGAACACCCACGGAGTTACCAGCGTGTCCACCAACACTACTTGCGGGTCTCTTGACCTGGAACAGCACCTCCGAAGCTTCTTGTTAAGGTGAGGTTACCTCCGCGAACACCTCTTGATGGAGGCCCCATTCTCCTGGATGGAGATCGTGTATGCTGAGGAAGTCTGCTTCCCAGTTGTCCACTCCCGGAATGAAGGAGGATTCTTGTTACCTCTGACATTGCAGCTCTGCTCTTCGTTCAGCCCTGTCGGTTTATGTAAGACACTGCAGTTACATTGTCTGACTGAACTTGAATGGCTTGATCTTGCAGAAGATGTGCCGCTTGTAGAAGGCCGTTGTATATGGCTCTTAGTTCCAAAATGTTTATCGGAAAGGATGGCTTCCTGACTTGACCACTTTCCTTGGAAGTTTTTCCCCTTGGTGACTGCTCCCCAACCTCTGAGGCTTGCATCTGTGGTTAGAAGAATCCAATTTCGAATTCCGAACCTGCGGTCCTCGAGCAGGTTCGGAAGTCTGCAGCCACCAAAGGAGTGAAATTCTGGCTTTTGGTGACAGGCGTATCCGCTGGTGCATGTGAAGATGTGATCCCGACCACTTGTCCAGGAGATCCAGCTGGAAGAATCTTGCGTGGAATCTTCCGTACTGCAGAGCATCGTAGCAGGCTACCATCTTTCCCAGGAGGCAAATGCACTGATGAACCGATACCCAGGCTGGCTTCAGGACATCCCGGACCATTGACTGGATCATCAAGGCTTTCTCCACTGGTAGAAACACCCTCTGTACTTCCGTGTCGAAAATCATCCCCAGGAAGGGCTCCTTGTTGGTTCCAAATATGATTTTGGAAGATTCAGGATCCACCCATGATCCTGTAGCAGTTGAGTCGAGAGAGTGATACTCTGCAACAACCTCCCCCTGGAAGATGCCTTATCAGTAGATCGTCCAGATATAGGATTATGTTCACTCCCTGCTTGCGGAGGAGTAGCATCATTTCTGCCATGACCTTGGTGAACACCTTCGGTGCTCTGGAGAGGCCAAATGGCAGGGCCTGATACCATGAATTCCTTTTCCTCCAGACCTGAGATCACCGCTCTCAGAGACTCCATCTTGAACTTGAACACCCTCAAGTGGGGGTTCAATGACTTTAGGTTCAATATTGGTCTTACCGAACCGTCCGGTTTCGGTACCACAAACGGGTTTGAGTAGTAACCCTTGTTGTGTAGGTGAGGTGGGACTGGAACAATGACATTTGTTTGTACCAATTTTTGAACAGCTTCCTGCAGAATTGTACTTTCTGTCATAGAAGCTGGTAAGCCTGAGTTGAAAAATCTGTGCGGTGGGAGTTCTTGAAATTCCAGCCGGTACCCCTGGATAACAATATCTTGTACCCAGGGGTCTAGGCATGATGTTGCTCAGATGTGACTGAAATCTTCTCGCTCCCACCTGCCTGATTTCCAGGCTGGGAGGTCCACCATCATGCTGAAGTTTTTGAGGAAGCAGAACCTGGTTTCTGTTCCTGAGAACCTGTCGCAGCAGGTTTTCTGGATTTTCCATGACCTCCTTGAAAGAAGGTGGGGAAACTTTTTGAATTTTGGGGTCCGAAAGGACTGCAGATTAGGTGTAGAATAAGATTTTGTAGCCGGTGGAGCTGTGGAAGGAAGAAATGTTGACTTACCCGCCGTTGCTTTGGATATCCATGTATCCAGTGTGTCCCCAAACAAGGCCACACCTGTGAAGGGTAGGTTCGCCACACTTTTCTTGGATTCTGTGTCCACCGACCATTGCCGTAGCCACAGTCCTCTGCGTGCCAAAAACGCCTTGATTGAGGCCCTTGCATTAAGCAGGCCAAGGTCCTTCATGGCTTCTACCATGAAACCTGCAGACTCCTATATGTGATGTAAAAACAAGTCAATGTCACTCCTATCCATGGAATCTAATTCATCAAGTAAGGTGCCTGATCACTTTACTATGGCCCTAGAAATCCATGCACAAGCGATAGTGGGTCTCAGAGCCACCCCTGTAGCAGTGTATAGTGATTTGAGTGTAGTCTCAATCTTTTGGTCCTTTAAGGAGGCTGTTCCAGGGACAGGTAGAACCACCTTCTTTGACAATCTAGATACAGAAGCGTCCACTGTAGGTGGACATTCCCACTTCTTTCTATCCTCTTCAGGGAAAGGGAAAGAAATTAGTATTCTTTTAGGGATTTGGAATTTTTTCTCTGGGTTTTCCCAGGTTTTTTCAAATAAGGAGTTTAACTCCTTAGAAGCAGGGAAGGTAACAGAGGATTTCTTATTTAATGTAAAATAAGTCTCTTCACCTGAACAGGTACCTACTCAGTGATATTTAAAACATCACTAATTGCCTCAATCATCAGTTGCACCCACTTAGCCAGGGCTGCATCCCCACCCTGCATATTCCCCTCACCTTCCTCTGTATCAGAGTCGGTATCAGTGTCAGCTTGCATTATCTGGGCAAGTGTACATTTTTTTGGGTATGCAGGGGGATTGAGAGACGTAGCAGAGGGGTTTGAATAAATCATGTCCTCCACAAATTTTCTCAAAAACTGCGTCTCTTTCTCAGTATATGACACTCTAGCTGAAATCTGAGATATCATCCCCTTTAACCCATGCGGGTTCGGACCCAGAAGGCTGAGAAATTACATTACAGTCTTGAGTACATGGATTAGACTCCTCAGGAGAAGATATACATTCTGCTGCACAGGACACAGAGTCCCTAGACATGGTAAAGTGGGGTTAAACACACACACAGGAAAATGTCAGACACTGTTTCCCCCAGAGTACCTTCAGAGAGTCACAGAGTATAAGGAGCCAGCCACACCGTGCCCTTGTAGGCTGCTATTATGATAAAAGCCCGGCGCTAACTAGCTAATTCCCTGTCAGCGTCTTATGATCTGCAGGGAGAAAATGGTGCTGGTGAGTGGCCCTCATTCCGAGTTGTTCGCTCGCTAGCTGCTTTTAGCAGCATTGCAAACGTTAGGCCGCCGCTCTCTGGGAGAGTATCTTAGCTTTGCAGAATAGCGAACGAAAGATTAGCAGAACTGCTACTAAATATTTTCTTGCAGTTTCTGAATAGCTCCAGACCTACTTCTAGATTGCGATCAGCTCGGTCCGTTTAGTTCCTGGTTTGACGTCACAAATACGCCCTGTGTTCGGCCAGCCACTCCCCCATTTCTCCAGATACTACCGCGTTTTTCCCTGACACGCCTGCGTTTTTTAGCACACTCCCGGAATACGCTCAGTTACCACCCAGAAACGCCCCTTTCCTGTCAATCATTCACCGATCAGCAGTGCGACTGAAAAGCGCCGCACGAACACCAACAAATCTACTAAGGTTTGTGTAAAATAACTTAGCGCATGCGCTCTGCGTACCATGCGCATGTGCATTTAGCAACAAATCGCAGCATAGCGATAGCTGTGAGTGCCGTTGGTGATGTGTGTGGGAGCACGGAGCACAGCGCTATTGCTGCGCTGTACCTCGTTACTGAAGTCTTCTGCCGTCACTGAAGTCTTCGGATCTTCACATACTCACCCGGCTTCTTTCTTCTGGCTTCTGTGAGGGGGTTGACGGCGCGGCTCCGGGAACAAGCAGCTAGGCGAACCAAGTGATCGAACCCTCTGGAGCTAATGGTGTCCAGTAGCCTAAGAAGCAGAGCCCTTAACTAAGTAGAAGTAGGTCTGACTTCTCTCCCCTCAGTCTCTCGATGCAGGGAGCCTGTAGCCAGCAGGTCTCCCTGAAAATAAAAAACCTAACAAAAGTCTTTTCTAGAGAAACTCAGGAGAGCTCCCCTAGTGAGTGTCCAGTAAGTCCTGGGCACAAAGTCTAACTGAGGTCTGGAGGAGGGGCATAGAGGGAGGAGCCAGTTCACACCCAGTCAAAGTCTTTTCAGTGTGCCCAAGCTCCTGCGGATCCCGTCTATACCCCATGGTCCTTTTGGAGTCCCCAGCATCCTCTAGGACGTAAGAGAAACACATATTTGGAGCTAGGCGTTATCATACTATGAAAATCCACATTAGAATAGCCCATAGGCTACTGTTGGCTAATTTATATATATTTTATTTATTTATTAACAGTTCCTTATATAGTGCAGCATATTCCATTGCTCTTTACAACTGGAACAGTGATAGAACAAAACTGGGTACTAACAGTCATTGAGGTAGGAAGGCCCTGCTCACAAGCTTACAATCTATAGGGAAATAAGCATTGATACACAAGGATGCTACCTATTGCATAATGGTCCTGCCAGGTTGCAGAGGATCTTGGTGGTCTGTATGATATGGTCACACAGCAATGTTGGACTGGGGTCAGGAGGATGTCACAGTGAGGATATGTGTTGACTCTATAGTGGGGATGTAATTGGATAGGAAGTTTATGAAGGTTATGTGGGTGGATCTGGAATTTGATACGCTTGCCTGAAGAGGTGAGTTGCTAGGGGACTAGGGGAGAGTCTTATTGTGTGTGTGTGGTACAGGGACGTGCAGTCAGGGGAGGCAGGGGAGGCAGTGCCTCCCCTGTGATTCAGTATTAAAATAATATAAAGAAGATACTTATGACACAAATTCTGTGTCATAAGTATCTTCTTTATTTTATTTAAATAATTGTAGGTCCTTCAAGTACTTTGGGAGGCACTGATAGCAGTGCCTCCCGTGGATAATGGGAACGGGACAGAGCGGGGGGGCGGGACCAAGCACGGGGCTGTAAAACCCCATTAAAAAATATATGGAAAGCGGCACTTGAACAAGTGCCTCGCTGACAGGGACACCACCCCCATGTCAGCGAGGCACCTGTGATTGGACAGCGGATCCAGTGCTGGATCCGCCGTCCAATCACACACATGCGGCGCTGGAGGCGGCGGGGCCAGGCGGTGAGTGAAGCTGGAGGTAGCCGGGAGGGAGCAGTGCCGCTGGAGTGTGTGCGGCTCTCCTCCGTCCTCCCGCTGACCCGAACGGAGGTGTGTGCTGTGCGGCTCTCCCCATCCTGCGCCCTCCCGCTGACCGGAGCTACTGTGCTGTGCGGCTCTCCCCATGCTGCGCCCTCCCGCTGACCGGAGCTACTCTCTCTCCCTGTCCCCCGGCACTCAGCAGGTAGGTGTAGAGAGAGGTGTGTGTGTGTGTGTGTGTGTGTGTGTGTGTGTGTGTGTGTGTGTGTGTGTGTGTGTGTACCCCTACATGTGTTGCCTGATACTCGTTTTTTTTTTATTTTAATCAAGCTGCACCCCCCCACACACACACCTTTTCCCCGTGTTTCATTAACCCCCAGCCTGCCACGCTGTCACGTGCACCTGTTACACGTGACTTCTGCACGACACCTGCTCTCATAGGTAGCCTATTGGTCCACCGCGGGCACCGTATGTACCAATGTACAGGACCCATCACCTCCGATCATTAAACAATGGCACATATGCCTGGAGGTGACGGGTCCTGTACGTTCGTACATACAGTGCCCGTGGTGGAATAATAGGCTACCTATGACAGCAGGTACAGTGACGAAGAAGTCACGTGTAACAGGACATGCAGAAGCAACTGACAGCGCAGTAGGCTGAGGATTAATAGAACATACGGGGAAAAGACATCGGGCCGGTAACAGGTTTTACCGCTATATTACTGCTTAGTAAATCCCGCCCTCACACTCTCTCTCACTCTCAGTTTGTAAGTATAATGTTCATTTTGACAGGTACCCCTACCCTATTGGATTCTACTGGACAAGTGGACGTGATCGGCGTGGGATGTAGGTAAGTAATCTGTCTCTCATTTTTACAGGTACCCCTATTGGATTCTACATGGACAAGTGGACGTGACCGGCGTGGGATGTAGGTAAGTATGTGTGAGTGTGTAAGTGTGTTTTAATAAATTTTTACTTTCACGGTGTGTGAGTTGTGTTTTTATTTGGGTATTTTTTTTTTTGTAGAACTACAGGTACCTGCGGGCCCGTTATTTCCCCGCATGCTGGTACTTGAGGTTCTCCAAGTACCAGCAAGCGGGGGAGGCTTGCTGGGCCTTGTAGTTCCGCAACAAAAACCAATATTCTTTTTTTTACACACATGGCTATCAGCCCGGCACCCACCGCCCAGGGGTGCTGGGGACAGCCTCGGGCTTCACCCCTGGCCCTTGGGTGCCTGGAGGGGGGGTGACCCCTTGATTTAAGGGGTCCCCACTCCTCCAGGGAACCCCGGCCAGGGGTGACTAGTTGGGGGGGTAATGTCACGGCCGCAGGGACCTACATAAATGTGTCCCCCGGCTGTGGCATTATGTCCCTGGCTAGTGAAGCCCGGTGCTGGTTTCAAAAATACGGGGGACCCCTACATCTTTTGTCCCCCGTATATTTTTGGAACCAGGACCGGACTAAGAGCCCGGTGCTGGTTGTCAAAATACGGGGAGCCCCTGTCCAATTTTCCCCCCAGTATTTAAACAACTTAGGAAGGTGGACCTCACGCATTTTTTTTTTTACATTTTTTTTAACCCATTCAGACCCTTCTCCATTAAGTTAATGGAAGCCCTGGACAACAAAATTGCATTCATGTCCTCCCCCCCACTCCCTTCCCAGTCCCAAACACTAATTTTTATTTTTTTTTCTTTAAAAATGTACAATATACAACAAGTATGATGAGCAGGCAGGCAGAAGGCATTGGCGACATCGGACTGAGATGCAAATTAGTGGAGGAGGCCTGGGTCAGTTGATGGTGGGCGAGTTTGTAAGCCATTGGCGGTGGCAGCGGGCATCGGCTCAGAGGCAGTAGCGGGCATTGGCTCGACGGCGGTAGGGGTCATTCGGTTGGATGTGGCGGACATTATGGCTGTAGTGCCTCACCAGCCACTGACCTCACCGCACGCCACTGGTGTGGTAGGGTATAACACAGAGTGGGTGCAGCCCAAAGAAAGTCCTGCAATTGTGAATGGGAGCGAGTAATGAGTGTGGATGAGAAAGCGGTAAATCCGACAGCATAGCAGCCTCTATAAAGCCATGTAGGCTGCCTTGTGGCTGGAAAGTGAGGGACTGCATGTACTGTAACACACTGTATGTTATACTGCGGTATATACTGTAACACACTGTATGTTATACTGTGGTATGTAATGTAACACTAAATTTTATTGTGGTATGTACTGTAAAAACAGTATTTTAATACCTACCGGTAAATCCTTTTCTCCTAGTCCGTAAAGGATGCTGGGGTCCACTTCAGTACCATGGGGTATAGACGGTTCCGCACGAGCCATGGGCACTTTAAGACTTTTTCAGAGTGTGAACTGGCTCCTCCCTCTATGCCCCTCCTCCAGACCTCAGTATAGGAACTGTGCCCAGGAAGGCGGACATTTCGCGGAAATGATTTACTTTTAAGTTAATGGTGAGATTTATACCAGCTCACACTTAAACCATGCCGCACACATGGCATTCAACAAAACACATGCCAACGGGCATGAACATTACAGCAACCGTGCTGAAAACATCTTTAACAAAATAACTTCTGCAGGTAAAGTACGCACTGGGCTGGGTGCCCAGCATCCTCTACAGACTAGGAGAAAATAATTTACCAGTAGGTATTAAAATCCTGTTTTCTCATACGTCCGAGAGGATGCTGGGGTCCACTTCAGTACCATGGGGATATAACAAAGCTCCAGTACAGTACGGGCGGGAGAGTGCGGATGACCCTGCAGCACCGATTGACCAAACTGAGGAAGCCGCCGAGGTTTAAAGGCGGGGAAACGCGTCTGTTTCGTCTCCCACATACACGGTATAGCGGAGATACATTTACCAGCCGGCTGGTTAATAATATACCCCAGTGCAAAGAGGGGCACAAGGTGGAGAAGTGACCATATACTCCTGAGAAAGCTGATGGTGAGCAAGCAGCCGGGAGGAACATCGTTGGCATAGAGGTGATCTACGGACTCCAGATAAGGCTGAATGAGAGAGCTGCAGCCAGGAGGGTAATCATCCAACTGCGGTGAAATAGGTTTGCTGACTGATCCATAAAAAATATGCTGAGATATATTATCTGCTGACAATAGCTCTGGATTTAGCATAGACTATTTTTGCATGGCCATGCATGACTGCTTATTATCAAACTAATTTGGCAGTTAAAACTAACAAAAAGCTATTAATTGCATTACTAAAGTAACAGGCATTTATCAACGACAAAGAAAGGAGCTTTCAAGTGCATGCTTTTATTGCTACATTGGACATGTGGACTGAACAGTAAACTTGTAGCCATAATAGAAAGTATCATTCAAGGATTTTTATACAGAGACTTGGTTTGCAGTTATATTACAGTTTTTGCATGTCACTGTCTATATGGATGGGTGTAAAGTATATGTGTTTTACTAAAATGTGAGTCAATTTTATTGATACTGGCCGGTATTAACTTTAGTTTTCATAATTAACCATTTAATAATAAAATCTACTACAGATCAAATTAGCGCTTTCCTATTGCTTTTTCTTGTTCAATTGACCAAACTGTAGGTCCTCATTGGCCAAGGTGTCAAACTTGTAAAACTTAGCAAACGTGTTTGTCCCTGACCATGTAGCTGCTCGGCAAAGCTGTAATGCCGAGACCCCCCGGGCAGCCGCCCAGGATGAGCCCACCTTCCTAGTAGAATGGGTAGTCACCGAATTCGGTACCGGCAATCCTGCCGTAGAATGAGGTGCTGAATTGTATCTCTAAGAATAAAAAACACAAGGTACCAGCGCTGGCTGTAAAGATTATAAAAAGACGGTTTGCTGAATAAAATAACAATTTATTAGACCATTAAAAAAACCAGGAATAAATTCCTGTTATTATTCTTAATAACACTTTTGGTCATAAATTCCCCCTGGGTGAAATCACTTTTAAATCCACTCTCCTCTGGGACATATGTCGTTATGGCTAGGACAATCTCCAGATGACATTCACTGTATCACAAGATAGTTACCAGTTCCACAATGGATGTATATGATGGCATCAGCTTTAGGAAGAGTCCATTGCTAGCTGTATGTGTGGATAAGGTCTTTGTTTGGAAGAAGTTCCCAGTGATAGGAGCAGTGTCCAATTAGGGCCGAAGATGTCAAAGTCCCAATAAATATCGGAGAGTGATGTCCAGGTGGATGAACAGGCTCAACGCGTTTCGCTGGCAACAAGGTGATCACCTTGATGCCATCATGTCTACTTGAGGAACTCCCCAAAGACCTGTCACCTCTGCAAAGACTTCTTGGTGGGAGCCCCATTCTCCTGGATGGAGATCGTGTCTGCTGAGGAAGTCTGCTTCCCAGTTGTCCACTCCCGGAATGAAAATTGCCGACAGAGCTCTTGCATGTCTTTCTGCCCAGAGGAAGATCTTTGACACCTCTGCCATTGCCGCTCTGCCTTTCGTTCCGCCCTGACGGTTTATGTACGTGACTGCTGTTACACTGTCCGACTGGATCTGTACGGGTTGATCTTGAAGAAGATGGACCGCTTGTAGAAGGCCGTTGTAAATGGCTCTCAATTCCAGAACGTTTATGTGGAGACTTGACTTGACCACCTTCCTTGGAAGCTTTCCCCCTATGTGACTGCTCCCCAGCCTCGGAGACTTGCATCCGTGGTTACCAGGATCCAGTCTTGATTCCTGAACCTGCGTCCCTCTAAGAGGTGAGAACTGTATAGCCACCACAGGAGCGAAATTCTGGCTTTGGATGACAGGATTATCCTCTGATGCATGTGTAGATGGGATCTGGATCACTTGTCCAATAGGTCCCACTGGAATACTCTGGCATGGAATCGGCCAAACTGTATGGCCTCGTAGGCCGCAACCATCTTTCCCAACAACCGAATGCATTGATGAATCGACACTCTTGTTGGTTTCAGAATTTGTTTGACCATTCTCTGGATTTCCAGAGCCTTTTCTACTGGAAGAAATACCCTCTGTACTTCTTGTCCAGTATCATCCCCAGAAAGGACAATCTTGTCGTCGGTTCTAATTGTGACTTTGCAAAATTTATGATCCAACCGTGATGTTGAAGTACTGTCAGGGAGAGTGCAATGTTCTGAACCAACCTTTCCCTGGACCTTGCCTTTATCAGGAGATCGTCCAGGTAAGGAATTATACTGACTCCTTGCTGTCGAAGGAGGGCCATCATCTCCGCCATCACCTTGGTGAACACCCTCGGCACCGTGGAGAGTCCGAACGGCAACGTCTGAAATTGGTAATGACAATCCTGTATTGCGAATCTCAGATAAGCTTGATGTGGAGGATAAATGGGAACATGTAAGTAGGCATCTTTTATGTCCACTGACAACATGAATTCCCCCTCCTCCAGACTGGAAATCACTGCCCTCAGAGATTCCATCTTGAACTTGAACCTTTGCAGGTAGAGATTCAGATTTTTCAGGTTTAGAATCAGTCTGACCGAGCCGTCCGGCTTTGGAACTTCAAATAGGCTTGAATAAAACCCTTCTCCTTGTTGTAACAAGGGAACCAGGACAATGACTTGATCCTGACACAATTTTTGTATTGCTGCTGCTACCACTTTCCTGTCCGGGATAGTAGCTGGTAAGGCCGATTTGAAAAATCGGCATGTGGGAATGTCTTGAAACTCCAGTTTGTACCCTTGGGACACTATTTGTACGACCCATGGGTCCAGGCCAGATTGAACCCAGAAGTGACTGAAGAGTTTCAGACGTGCCCCCACCTGAGCGGACTCCCGCAAGGGAGCCCCAGCGTAATGCTGAAGATTTTGCAGGAACAGAAGTTGATTTCTGCTCCTGTGATCCTGGAAACACTGTGGACTTTTTTCCTTTTCCCCTTCGTCTACCCGCAAAGAAATGGGAACCTTTACCCTTTTTGTATTTATTGGGCCGAAAGGACTGCATCTGAGAGTGATGTGTCTTTTTCACCTGTGCAGGAGCATAAGGCAAGAATGTCGACTTACCTGCGGTAGCCGCAGAGACTAAAGCATCCAGGACATCTCCAAACAAGGCCTCGCCTTTGTACGGGAGAGCCTCCATATTCCTTTTGGAATCTGCGTCAGCATTCCATTGGAGAATCCACAATGCCCTCCGTGCTGAGATTGCCATGGTAGCGGCTCTTGATCCCAAGAGACCAATATCTTTCATGGCTTCTGGCATATACGCAGCAGCGTCTTTGATATGACCTAATGTTAGGAGTATCTCGTCTCTATCTTTCGTGTCAATTTCTGACCACTTTTCAATAGCACTACTCACCCACGCACAGGCAATGGTAGGCCTGAGTAGTGTCCCATTGGCCACATAAATAGATTTCAACGTAGTTTCTAACTTGCGGTCTGCCGGCTCTTTTAGTGAAGCCGTCCCAGGCGCAGGGAGAATCACCTTTTTTGTTAACCGTGACAGGGCACTGTCTAAAACGGGGGGTGACTTCCACCTTTTCCTGTCCTCTGCAGGGAAAGGGTAAGCTACCTGAATTATTTTAGGAATCTGAAATTTCTCTTCAGGGTTTGCCCAGACTCCCTCAAAGAGACTGTTCAGCTCATGAGATGGAGGAAAAATAAGAATTTACTTACCGATAATTCTATTTCTCGGAGTCCGTAGTGGATGCTGGGGTTCCTGAAAGGACCATGGGGAATAGCGGCTCCGCAGGAGACAGGGCACAAAAAAGTAAAGCTTTACTAGGTCAGGTGGTGTGCACTGGCTCCTCCCCCTATGACCCTCCTCCAGACTCCAGTTAGGTACTGTGCCCGGACGAGCATACACAATAAGGGAGGCATTTTGAATCCCGGGTAAGACTCATACCAGCCACACCAATCACACCGTACAACTTGTGATCTAAACCCAGTTAACAGTATGACAACAGAAAGGGCCTCTTAAAGATGGCTCCTTAACAATAACCCGAATTAGTTAACAATAACTATGTACAAGTATTGCAGATAATCCGCACTTGGGATGGGCGCCCAGCATCCACTACGGACTCCGAGAAATAGAATTATCGGTAAGTAAATTCTTATTTTCTCTATCGTCCTAAGTGGATGCTGGGGTTCCTGAAAGGACCATGGGGATTATACCAAAGCTCCCAAACGGGCGGGAGAGTGCGGATGACTCTGCAGCACCGAATGAGAGAACTCCAGGTCCTCCTTTGCCAGGGTATCAAATTTGTAAAATTTTACAAACGTGTTCTCCCCCGACCACGTAGCTGCTCGGCAGAGTTGTAATGCCGAGACCCCTCGGGCAGCCGCCCAAGATGAGCCCACCTTCCTTGTGGAGTGGGCTTTTACAGTTTTAGGCTGTGGCAGGCCTGCCACAGAATGTGCAAGTTGAATTGTGTTACAAATCCAACGAGCAATCGACTGCTTAGAAGCAGGTGCGCCCAACTTGTTGGGTGCATACAATATAAACAGCGAGTCAGATTTTCTGACTCCAGCCGTCCTTGCAATGTATATTTTTAAGGCTCTGACAACGTCCAACAACTTGGAGTCCTCCAAGTCGCTAGTGGCCGCAGGCACCACAATAGGTTGGTTCAGATGAAATGCTGATACCACTTTAGGGAGAAAATGCGGACGAGTCCGCAGTTCTGCCCTATCCGAATGGAAGATTAGATAAGGACTTTTATAAGATAAAGCCGCCAATTCAGATACTCTCCTGGCAGAGGCCAGGGCTAGTAACATAGTCACTTTCAATGTGAGATATTTCAAATCCACCTTTTTCAATGGTTCAAACCAATGGGATTTGAGGAAATCTAAAACTACATTTAGATCCCACGGTGCCACCGGAGGCACCACAGGAGGCTGTATATGCAGTACTCCCTTGACAAAAGTCTGGACCTCAGGGACAGAGGCCAATTCTTTTTGGAAGAATATTGACAGGGCCGAAATTTGAACCTTAATGGATCCCAATTTGAGACCCATAGATAATCCTGATTGCAGGAAATGTAGGAAACGACCCAGTTGGAATTCCTCCGTCGGAACCCTCCGATCCTCGCACCACGCTACATATTTTCGCCAAATGCGGTGATAATGTTTCACGGTGACTTCCTTCCGTGCCTTAATCAAGGTAGGAATGACTTCTTCTGGAATGCCTTTCCCTTTTAGGATCTGGCGTTCAACCGCCATGCCGTCAAACGCAGCCGCGGTAAGTCTTGAAAAAGACAGGGACCCTGCTGTAGCAGGTCCCTTCTCAGAGGTAGAGGCCACGGTTCGTCCGTGAGCATCTCTTGAAGTTCCGGATACCAAGTCCTTCTCGGCCAATCCGGAACCACTAGTATTGTTCTTACTCTTCTTTGCCGTATGATCTTCAATACCTTTGGTATGAGCGGCAGAGGAGGAAACACATACACTGACTGGTACACCCAAGGAGTTACCAGTGCGTCCACAGCTATTGCCTGTGGATCTCTTGACCTGGCGCAATATTTGTCCAGTTTCTTGTTGAGGCGAGACGCCATCATGTCTACAATTGGTCTTTCCCAACGGTCTATTAACATGTTGAAGACTTCTGGATGTAGACCCCACTCTCCCGGATGAAGATCGTGTCTGCTGAGGAAGTCTGCTTCCCAGTTGTCCACGCCCGGGATGAACACTGCTGACAGTGCTATCACGTGATTCTCCGCCCAGCGAAGAATCTTGGCAGCTTCTGCCATTGCACTCCTGCTTCTTGTGCCGCCCTGCCTGTTTACATGGGCGACCGCCGTGATGTTGTCCGACTGAATCAACACCGGCTTTCCTTGCAGGAGAAGTTCCGCCTGGCTTAGAGCATTGTAGATTGCTCTTAGTTCCAGAATGTTTATGTGAAGAGACTTTTCCAGACTCGTCCATACTCCCTGGAAGTTTCTTCCTTGTGTGACTGCTCCCCAGCCTCTCAGGCTGGCGTCCGTGGTCACCAGGATCCAATCCTGAATGCCGAATCTGCGGCCTTCTAATAGGTGAGCCTTCTGCAACCACCACAGAAGTGACACCCTTGTCTTTGGTGACAGGGTTATTCGCAGGTGCATCTGCAGATGCGACCCTGACCATTTGTCCAACAGATCCCTTTGGAATATTCTTGCATGGAATCTGCCGAATGGAATTGCTTCGTAAGAAGCCACCATTTTTCCCAGGACTCTTGTGCATTGATGTACTGACACTTTTCCTGGTTTTAGGAGGTTCCTGACCAGATCGGATAACTCCTTGGCTTTTTCCTCTGGAAGGAAAACCTTTTTCTGAACCGTGTCCAGAATCATTCCTAGGAACAGCAGACGAGTTGTCGGGATTAAATGGGATTTTGGAATATTCAGAATCCACCCGTGTTGTCTTAGCACCTCTTGAGATAGTGCTAAAGCTGTCTCCAGCTGTTCTCTGGACCTTGCCCTTATTAGGAGATCGTCCAAGTATGGGATAACTAATACGCCTTTTCTTCGAAGAAGAATCATCATCTCGGCCATTACCTTGGTAAAGACCCGAGGCGCCGTGGACAATCCGAACGGCAGCGTCTGAAACTGATAGTGACAGTTTTGAACAATGAACCTGAGGTACCCCTGGTGTGCGGGGTAAATCGGAACGTGTAGATACGCATCCTTGATGTCCAAGGATACCATAAAGTCCCCTTCTTCCAGGTTCGCTATCACTGCTCTGAGTGACTCCATCTTGAACTTGAACTTTTTTATGTAGAGGTTCAAGGACTTCAGATTTAGAATAGGCCTTACCGAGCCATCCGGCTTCGGTACCACAAATAGAGTGGAATAATACCCCTTTCCTTGTTGTAATAGGGGTACTTTGACTATCACCTGCTGAGCGTACAGCTTGTGAATGGCTTCCAACACCCTCTCCCTTTCGGAAGAGACGGTTGGTAAGGCAGACTTCAGGAAACGATGAGGAGGATCCGTCTCTAATTCCAACCTGTACCCCTGAGATATTATCTGCAGGATCCAGGGGTCTACCTGCGAGTGAGCCCACTGCGCGCTGTAATTTTTGAGACGGCCCCCCACTGTCCCCGAGTCCGCTTGAGAGGCCCCAGCGTCATGCTGAGGTTTTTGCAGGAGCCGGGGAGGGCTTCTGTTCCTGGGAAGGAGCTGCCTGTTGGTGTCTCTTCCCTCTTCCTCTGCCTCGTGGCAGGTACGACAAGCCCTTTGCTCTCTTATTTTTGTAGGAGCGAAAAGGCTGCGGTTGAAAGGTCGGTGCCTTTCTCTGTTGGGGAGTGACTTGAGGTAAAAAAGTGGATTTCCCGGCAGTAGCCGTGGCCACCAAGTCTGATAGACCAACTCCAAATAACTCCTCCCCTTTATACGGCAAAACCTCCATGTGACGTTTTGAATCCGCATCGCCTGTCCACTGTCGTGTCCATAAGGCTCTTCTGGCTGAAATGGACATAGCACTCACCCGAGATGCCAGTGTGCAAATATCCCTCTGTGCATCACGCATATAGATAAATGCATCCTTTATTTGTTCTAACGACAGTAAAACATTGTCCCTATCTAGGGTATCAATATTTTCAATCAGGGATTCTGACCAAACTACTCCAGCCCTGCACATCCAGGCAGTTGCTATAGCTGGTCGTAGTATAACACCTGCATGTGTGTATATATTCTTTTGAATAACTTCCATCTTTCTATCTGATGGATCCTTAAGTGCGGCCGTCTCAGGAGAGGGTAACGCCACTTGTTTGGATAAGCGTGTGAGCGCCTTGTCCACCTTAGGGGGTGTTTCCCAGCGCGCCCTAACCTCTGGCGGGAAAGGGTATAATGCCAATAACTTTTTTGAAATTATCAACTTTTTATCAGGAGCAACCCACGCTTCATCACACACGTCATTTAATTCTTCTGATTCAGGAAAAACTGTTTGTAGTTTTTTCACACCATACATAATACCCTGTTTTACGGTATCTGTAGTATCAGCTAAATGTAACGTCTCCTTCATTGCCAAAATCATATAACGTGTGGCCCTACTGGAAAATACGTTTGAATTTCTACCGTCGTCACTGGAATCAGTGCCCGTGTCTGGGTCTGTGTCGACCGACTGAGGCAAAGGGCGTTTTACAGCCCCTGACGGTGTTTGAGGCGCCTGGACAGGCATTAATTGATTGTCCGGCCGCCTCATGTCCTCAACTGACTGTTTAAGGGAAGATAAACCATCACGTAATTCCACAAATAAAGGCATCCATTCTGGTGTCGACCCCCTGGGGGGTGACATCTGCATATTTGGCAATTGCTCCGCCTCCACACCAATATCGTCCTCATACATGTCGACACCACGTACCGACACACACCGCAAACTCACAGGGAATGCTCTAATGAAGACAGGACCCACTAGCCCTTTTGGGGAGACAGAGGGAGAGTCTGCCAGCACACACCACAAAGCGCTATATATACAAGGGATATCCTTATATTAAGTGCTCCCTTATAGCTGCTTTAATATATATATATATAGCCATTAATGTGCCCCCCCTCTCTGTTTTACCCTGTTTCTGTAGTGCAGTGCAGGGGAGAGACCTGGGAGCCGTTCTGACCAGCGGAGCTGTGACAGAAAATGGCGCCGTGTGCTGAGGAGATAGGCCCCGCCCCTTTTTCGGCGGGTTCTTCTCCCGCTATTTTTCCAGTCAGGCAGGGGTTAAATATCTCCATATAGCCCCTATGGGCTATATGTGAGGTATTTTTAGCCTTGTATAAGGTTTATATTTGCCTCTCAGAGCGCCCCCCCCCAGCGCTCTGCACCCTCAGTGACTGCCCAGTGAAGTGTGCTGAGAGGAAAATGGCGCACAGCTGCAGTGCTGTGCGCTACCTTATGAAGACTGAGGAGTCTTCAGCCGCCGGTTTCCGGACCTCTTCACGCTTCAGCATCTGCAAGGGGGTCGGCGGCGCGGCTCCGGGACCGGACTCCACGGCTGGGCCTGTGTTCGATCCCTCTGGAGCTAATGGTGTCCAGTAGCCAAGCAGCAAATCCACTCTGCATGCAGGTGAGTTTACTACTTTCCCCCTAAGTCCCACGTTGCAGTGATCCTGTTGCCAGCAGGACTCACTGTAAAGAAAAAAACCTAAACTAAACTTTCTCTAAGCAGCTCTTTAGGAGAGCCACCTAGATTGCACCCTTCTCGTTCGGGCACAAAATCTAACTGGAGTCTGGAGGAGGGTCATAGGGGGAGGAGCCAGTGCACACCACCTGACCTAGTAAAGCTTTACTTTTTTGTGCCCTGTCTCCTGCGGAGCCGCTATTCCCCATGGTCCTTTCAGGAACCCCAGCATCCACTTAGGACGATAGAGAAAGTTACATTAATTTTCTTTTCTTTATAAAAGTAAGCATTTTCCTGCGGTAAAGGAGGGGGCTCCGTAACTTCTAAGACCTCCTTTACAGCCACAATCATGTATTGAATGTTTTTCACTAATTTAGGATCTATTCCCCTGGAATCACTAGTGTCGACATAGGAATCAGAGTCCGTGTCGGTATCAGTTTGTACTATTTGTGCAAATTGCCTTTTATGTGACCCAGAGGGGTCCCCTGTGGATGAAAAAGCAGAACTATTAAAAATCACATCTTCCACGGATTTTCTCCAGGTTTCTGCATGAGACTCAGACTTATCCAATCTCTTACTGATATGATTCACACTATCACGTAATTCTTTCACCCATTCAGGCTCATGGTGTGCCGGCAGCGCCACCACATTACAACGCTGTGTCCCTAAAATGGCTCCCTTAGGGGAAGAGCTCCTTGCCTCAGACATGTCACAAACGTGCACAAACACACCACAGACACCCCGGGGCTTATAGGGGACAGACATACAGTAAAATCTGTCAGAAGGACACAGAAAAGGGACTTGTCAGTTCACAACTCAGCGCCAATGACTAAAATCTCTGTGTAATGTAAAATGTAAAACTTAACTTTTGTTATTCTAAACAGACGAAAAAAACAATATACAAAAATGTTGCTGCATATATCAGCAAAAATTATTAAAAAAGTATTAAATAACAATATGACGTATGACTGTAGAATCAAGGAACATACCTTCTGTTGATATACCCTTCACTAATCAGTAAATTCCACCGCAAATATTCATTTGCAGTATAGTTGTAAAAGCCGGTTTTTCTTGCTTCTCTCGTATGGATGTACTGGTGTATAACAATTCATAAGTTGATAGAGAAAACAAGAATTTTCAAACTTTCGCTTTGACTAACGTCGTATATCAATACTCGCTTAAAATCCAGTGGGTGTGCAGACAAACCTTCTGCCACCTACTTCACATCAAGTGAGTCACATATCGTCATATTGTTATTTAATACTTTTTTAATCATTTTTGCTGATATATGCAGCAACATTTTTGTATATTGTTTTTTCGTCTGTTTAGAATAACAAAAGTTAAGTTTTATCCTTACACTCACATTGTACAAATATCAAAATTTAATCAGTAAGTCCATTTATACAAAGTGTGCCCCAGAGAGACACAAAAACAGTCTTCCTTTTGCTACTCTGCAAAAAATCCCTTCAATAGTTTGTTCTGAACTAATGTCCGGGAGCACCGCCAACTCTGTTCTACCTCAAAAGCCTAGCAGGCGAAGTCGGTAGCCTCATGTTGGTCACTATTCATGCCTGTATGGTATAAAAATTGTATGACATTGATTCACAATCTGGTCCAGTGCAGATTGCAAAACCCCAATCCATTACTACTAATGTAAAATGTACACAGAAACCTGTAGCGCTTTTATAATGCCAAATATCTATAATTAAGCACCAATTTACACTGTGCCCCCCCTTATTTGCACCCTGATACTTGATTCAGAAGTGGAGGAGGACCAGCGTTTCTTCCTCTGCAGCTTGCTTGGAGAAAATGGCGCTGAGCAGTGTGCTGGCTGACTGAGGAGGAAGTCCCGCCCCCTGTAATGGCGCATTTCCCCTCAGAATTTATCACAAAAATATTTATACTGGCGGGGGTGTAGGATTGTGCCACAGCATAATATACTACTTTTGCCAGTCTAAGAGTAGGTTTCATGCTGCCCAGGGCGCCCCCCCCCCCTGCGCGCCCTGCACCCTCCTGTGTGCTGTGTAATTGATATCATGTTCGCGCAGCGTTCCCGCCCGCTGTGCGGTACCTTGAGCCGTCACGATGACCGGAGGTCCCTCTTGCAGATCTCCAGTAATATTACTCACCCGTCTTCTGACTTCTGGCTCTGTTAGGGGGGTGACGGCGTGCTGTGGGAGTGAGCGCATAGCCGCAGCTAGTGTTCAGTACCCTTTAGGAGCTAATGGTGTCCTGTCAGCAAGAAGCAGAGCCATGAAACTCTATAGGAAGTTGCTTCCTACTTCTTCCCCCTAAGTCCCACGAAGCAGGGAGACTGTTGCCAGCAGCCTCCCTGAAAATAAAAAACATAACATAAAGACTTTTAGCGAAACTCAGTAGAGCTCCATTAAAGTGCGACCATTCTTCCTGGGCACATTTTCTAAACTGAGGTCTGGAGGAGGGGCATAGAGGGAGGAGCCAGTTCACACTCTGAAAAAGTCTTTAAAGTGCCCATGGCTCCTGCGGAACCGTCTATACCCCATGGTACTGAAGTGGACCCCAGCATCCTCTAGGGCGTATGAGAAACACTGTATGTTATACTGCGGCATGTACTGTAACACACTGTATGTTATACTGTGGTATGTACTGTAACACACTATATTATATTGGGGTCTGGGACTGAGGGTCGACAGCACAAAGGTCGACACACCTTAGGTCTACGCCAATTGGTCGACACACCTTAGGTCGACATGGACAAAAGGTCGACATGGACAAAATGTCGACAGGAACAAGGTCGACATGGAAAAAGGTCGACATGAGTTTTTTATGTTTTTTTGGTGTCGTTTTCTTCGTAGAGTGACCGGGAACCCCAATTAGTGCACCGCGTCCCCTCGCATGGCTCGCTTCGCTCGCCATGCTTCGGGCATGGTGCCTTCGCTCCGCTACCGCTTCGCTCGGCACACTTTACCGTTCCAATCGTAGTCCATGTGGATCGTTAAGTATGAAAAGGTTCAAAAAAAGAAAAAAATCGTGAAAAACTCATGTCGACCTTTTTCCATGTCTTCCTTGTTCCTGTCGACCTTTTGTCCATGTCAACCTTTTGTCCATGTCGACCTAAGGTGTGTCGACCAATTGGCGGCGACCTAAGGTGTGTCGACCTTTGTGCTGTCGACCTGGAGTCCGGATACCATTATATTGTGGTATGTAGTGTAACACACTATGTTATACTGCGTTATGTACTGTAACACACTGTATGTTATACTGTGGTATATACTGTAACACTATATTTTATTGTGGTATGTACTGTAAAACACTATGTTATACTGCGGAATGTACTGTAACACACTATATTATATTGTGGTATGTACTGTAACACACTGTATGTTATACTGTGGTATATACTGTAACACACTGTATGTTATACGGTGGTATATACTGTAACACTATATTTTATTGTGGTATGTTCTTCCCACTCACTGCTTGGCCCTTTCCAGTCTGGTTTCCATCCTCAGTACTCCACTGAAACTGCCCTCACGAAAGTCTGCAATGACCTCCTTGCTGCTAAATCCAAGGGCCACTACTCTCTGCTTATTCTCCTTGACCTCTCTGCTGCTTTTGACACTGTAGACCACCCTCTCCTCCTGCAAATCCTTTACTCCCTTGGTTTGTGTGATACTGCTCTTTCCTGGCTGTCCTCCTACCTTTCTGACCGTTCCTTCTCTGTCTCCTCTCATGACTCCACCTCCCCCCCACTTCCTCTACAGTAGGTGTCCCCCAAGGTACTGTTCTTGGGCCTCTCCTTTTTTCTCTCTACACATCCTCATTAGGTGAGCTCATTAATCTACCTTTCCTCCCCTGACCTCTCCCCTGCTCTCCTCACTCGTATCTCCAACTGTCTCTCTGCTATCTCCTCCTGTATGTCCCAGTGCTTTCTTAAACTTAACATGTCTAAGACTGAGCTGATCATCTTCCCTCCCTCCCGCATAACCTCACCTCCCACAATTTCATTATCCATTGATGGCACAACTATCTCCTCTAGCCCACAAGTGCGATGTCTTGGAGTAATCCTTGACTCCTCCCTCTCCTTCAAACCACACATTCAGTACCTCTCAAAAACCTGCCATTTCCATCTCAAAAACATCTCCAGGATCAGACCCTTTCTCACCCAGGATTCTACTAAGACCCTCATCCACTCACTGGTCATCTCTAGATTGGACTACTGCAATCTTCTCGTATCTGGCCTCCCTCAAAAATGCCTCTCTCCACTTCAATCTATCCTCAATGCTGTTGCCCGTCTCATCTTCCTCACCAAATGTACTACATCCACATCCCTTCTCTTGCAGGACCTTCACTGGCTACCCTTCCCATTCAGAATCCAATTCAAGCTTCTCACACTCGCCTACAAAGCCCTCACCCACTCTTCTCCCTCTTACATCTCTGACCTTTTCTCTCTTTACATTCCCACCCGTCCTCTTCGCTCTGCTAATGCACGACGACTCTCCTGCCTACGGATTACTTCCTCCCACTCCGACCTCCAAGATTTTGCACGTGCTGCTCCCTATCTCTGGAATGCTCTACATCTCCCCATCCGACTCTCCACCTCTCTAAAAAACTTCAAACAGGCTCTCAAGACCCACTTCTTCACCAAACCCAGCCAACTCTCCTCCTAACCTTCTTGTCTATGCTCACTGTCTACCCCGTCTGTGTCACTCCGGTCTGTTAGCCCCTCACCTTTTAGATTGTAAGCTCGCGAGAGCAGGGACTTCTTTCCTCATGTGCCTTTCCTTTTCTTACTTACACTCTTATACTCCATACTCCCTTTGATGGCACCTAACCCCGGGTTTTCTATACCTGTCCTATATTGTCTTGTACTGTAAGTGCTGTTTTCTTGTTTGCTCATTTGATTATGTACTGTGTAATGGGCGCTGCAGTTCCCTTGTGGCGCCATATAAATAAAGGATAATAATAATAATAATAATAAAACACTATGTTATACTGCGGTATGTACTATAACACACTGTATGTATACTGTGGTATGTACTGTAACACGTTATATTATATTGTGGTATGTACTGTAACACACTGTATGTTATACTGTGGTATGTAGTGTAACACACAATGTTATACTGCGGTGTGTACTGTAACACACTGTATGTACACTGTGGTATGTACTGAAACACGCTATATTATATTGTGGTATGTACTGTAACGCACTGTATGTTATACTGCGGTATGTACTGTAACACACTGTATGTTAAATAGCCCTGATATTTAAAAGCCTGAAAAAACTAGTTTATGCATTATTCAAGTAAAAAGGGTCTTGATAAGAGCCCTTAAACGAGAATGTATTATGTGTTATATACTGTAACCAAGGGCGGATTGGGATGAAAAACTAGCCCAGGAAATTTATGGAGGCAGCCCTAATGAGGGTGCGGTCAGATGAGAGGGTGGGGTCTATTGAGGGGGGTGGGACCTGATTGTACACAGCTGCGGCCTGCTTTGTGTCTTTTGCTGCAGTTGTGTCTGAGACCTGGGGCAGATTGGGAACTAAAAGTGGCCATGTAAAATTTTGTAGAAGTGGCCCGACATGGGCAGCACAAGAGGTATAACATACCGTGTAGCCATGGCAGCATCACTGGATGGCAGAGTTGCTGTACTGTAGAGATGGAATAACAGAATGAGGGCGGTGGGCTGCCTGTCATGTGGGGAATGGGGGTCACATGATAACACACAAAACCGGCCCCACAGAAACGTTAACCTACCAGGAATCTTCCTGGTGAGCCCTATGGCCAATCCGCAGCTGCATTCTATAGTCCAAGACCTTGTTTATACACTCACTGTGTGGTGTGATTCATTTTTATGTAAATATACTAAATCATTTATATACTGTATGTAATCTGTATTATTTGAGGAAAAGAAAAATCATGTGGAGGTGACCTGTGCAGTGGACATCACACTAAACAGTAGCGATTGGTAGTATCTCTCTGTTTTTGTATAAGTGCCATTGCTTACTCTTTTTTTCACTTACGTTTGTCATTTAAAGCATTGGTTGTGCTTTTAAGAGTTACGGTGCATACACACGGTGAGATTCGGACTTATCCGATTCTCACCGTGCGACAGGGGGCCGGGTCGGCACTTAGCCAGTATCGCAAGCACATAATAACTGTGCTTGCGATGCTGGCTATGTGCGATTTCAATCCTGACTATCTCTTCTATAGAGATAGTCAGGATTGACTTGCCTGCACAGCCTATTTTTTCTTCCGATGCCGACCGCGCGGGGCCGCGCATCGGCATCGGATCGGGATCGCAAGGTGACTGTCACCTTGCGATCTGCACTATATTTTCTTCCGATTCTGACTATATAGTCAGAATCGGAAGAAAATATCTTACCGTGTGTACACACCTTTAGATATAGGCAGCTTTACCTTGCGCATAGTCCAGACACTATTTGACGAACTGTAACTATATGACTTACATGAGTCAGCTCACCCACCCCTTCCCGCCTCTGCCACATGACCTGACTCAGTCAACTGACTCCTTTTTACTGCCAGGATTTCTGCAGTATGTGTGTTGTTTATGCAGGTTTTATGTTTTGTAATTTCCTTTTGGGTGTTTTATAATTTCCTTTTGGAGCATGTTTAAAAATAAATAAATAAATAAATAAATACATTCTCATTTAAGGGTTCTTATAAAGACCCTTTTTACTTGAATAAACTAGTTTTTGCAGGCTTTTAAATATCAGGGCTATTTAATAATATCTTATTGAAGGAAATACCAGATATCTCCTGCATAATACCAATTAGCGCTGCAGACCACAGGATTTCCCTTGCTGTCCATCTGCAGTGATGGGCAGTCTTGTGTCGCAGAGCAGGTAGCAGTCAGTGATCCCTCCCAATGCTGCCTGTCCAAGTTCCAACTGCACAGCATGGTCTTGGACCCAGTTTGCCCCAGTAGGGAATATGGGGGTTATTCAGAATTGGTCACAGATTTTGCTTCTTAGCAAAATCTTCGACCACTAAAATCACATGCTGGGGGCCGCCCAGTACAGGGCAAGGCCGCTCAGCATGTGTGGCGCTGCTCCGCTATGAATTCGCAATTAAATTGCAATCGCATTGCAATAACTCCAAACAGAGGTTGACCGCCATATTTCCGATCGCAGGAAAAACAGGCGACGTCATTAGCTGGCCCCGAAAACGGCCATGACACTCCTGCATTTCCTGCTCTCCTTACCCCGGAGGCTGTGTTGCTGCCCCAGGATGCCCGTCGCCTTTCAATCACTATGAAATCGCATCCTTCCGGGATGCGATCGCATAGTGAAGGGTCACATAGTAACGAAGATAAAAACGCATCATTAAAAGCGTTGAAATGTTAATATTCTACATTGGTCTTTAATCTCCTTTTTTTGAGCCGTCCAGAGTGCCGCCTATGTGTGTGTGTGTGTGTGTGTGTGTGTGTATAGATAGATAGATAATGTCACCCGTCTGTCTGCCCCCTCCCCTTTAGAATGTAAGCTGTCACGAGTAGGGCCCTCTTCCCTCATGTGCTTATCCTTTTCTTACTTTAATAATCTTCAACTGCACCAAATCCAGCAGTCTTCTGCCACCTGATACTTATTTCAGTGTAATCTGATGATGTAGTTATGTTTATTTACCCTGTACTTGTCCTATATTATCTTTAGCTGTAAGTTGCTGTCTTCCTGTTTTGATTATTTATGCACTCTGTAAATGGGCGCTGAGGAACCCTTGTGGCGCCATATAAATAAAGGATAATGATAGATAGATAGATAGATAGATAGATAGATAGATAGATAGATAGATAGATAGATAGATAGATAGATAGAGATATATTGATTTACATACATATGCTCCTTGTTAGCCTCTCACAATGAAAGAACGTACTTGTATTTAGGGAAATATAAGAAAATAAATTAAACAGAATTTCCACGGAACCAACAACCTGCTAACACCCTCCCTAAGTGTCTCTTGGTGCCTTTGCATTACGGCTGTTCCTGTATGACTGTAAGATGGGCTGAGGGTGGTAGAGGGAGAGGCTGTTTTTATGGGATAAGTGGTACAATTCTAAATCCACATTAACAATCTATTGAACAGAAAATCTATTCAGTTTAGACCAGCACCTGTTTTGTGACTCTTGAATGCATACGTGGGAGTTGGGCTGTTATTTTGGGGTTTCTATTGAGTGCTGTTTCATTTATATAATTATGTTTATTAATTTCTGTTGGGACTATTACACATGCAGCACTGAACACACAACCAGATAAAACACACAGCACAGTTACCTACTCTACAAATGTCACAACGTTCATATAATCAGATTACGCTGTCCTCTTGCACAGCCATACAGTACCAGCAACAACTCATATAGCATGTATGCTACTGCTGCTTCCATGGTGTATTGCAGCCAGTGAGGGAGTCCATTCTGTATGTAGATGCTGGGAAGGTGGAGTCAGATGCTGTCAGTGGCTTCTGTCTGAACTGGATGCGGGTGCTGAAGGGACAGCGCCTGACACACACTGCTTCCTGCTGCTGTATCCTGAACATCTCTGCATTTGGCAGCTGTGTGTGTATGTGTGTGTATAATGTATATACATGTCGTTCACAGCATTCACTGAGTATACTGCAGTCTAATTATGTATTGCTTTCAGTAGGACAGCTACTTAGTGTCTACCAAAGTCAAGAGCATGAATGCAGCAAACACTGTACACCACTAGAATGCAAAAAAAAAAAAAAAATGATAGTAAAAATTTGGTCTGTGATTCAATTTGTTTTATATATATATATATATATATATATATATATATATATATATATAGATAGATAGATATATAGATATATATATATATATAGATAGATAGATATATAGATATATATATATAGATATACAATATCAATATATATATAGAGAGAGATATATTATATAGATATAGATGATAGATAGATAGATAGATAGATAGATAGATAGATAGATAGATAGATAGATATAGATATACAATATCAATATATATATAGAGAGAGATATATTATATAGATATAGATGATAGATAGATAGATAGATAGATAGATAGATAGATAGATAGATAGATAGATAGATAGATAGATAGATAGATAACCAACATCAACAACTAGGTACAGAGAACATTTATACCAGAAAACGTGCAATTCTGCCTTATAACATTAGGGAATGATTTACCATTATTTGTATGTACGGTGTATCCTGTGAAATTAGCTTACTACGTGATTTGTGACTAATAATAATAATAATAATAATAATATAATATATTATTATTATTATTATTATTATTATTATTAATATGCTTTCCGTCTATAGTAATGCAAATAAAAATACTTTCATAAACACAGCCGATTCGTGGCATTTAGTGAATATGACCCAGTAGCAGTGCACACCAGCCGGCACCTTACCATAGATACTGCCGCAGCCTGTATAACACACACCCATAGCAGAATTACTAGTAAATGTAAACACAACAGATGCCACATTGTATGTAACAGCTTAGAATATATCACCCGTGCTGGGTGTCACCGTGTGGTTAGCAGTAGACTCGGACAGATACCTACCGACAGTGCTGTGTGGTGAGCTCTTGTGCTATCCACCCCTGCCCGGCTCAGCAGTAATAATCTGTATATGCAGCTAGAGGAACGGAAATCTTCTCCCCAGCAGCAGCAGCAGGAAAGCGTCAGTGGTTACACACTTCCTATCTGCAGTACAGACTGCTAGCAGCTACAGCAATACAACCACGCAGTATCTTTCACTGGAAGCTGAGAATACATTCCTTGTCACAGTGCTCGTCATTTCCTAATTCATTGTTCTATGTTCTCTGCTGTTACATCAACAGACACTGTTTGGGTTATCAGTGATTAAATATTATTACTGAATAAATCAAACACTGTCTTGTTATTATACAACTGAGATAAAGAAGAATGTTCTAATACATGCAAATAAGTGAAAGCTCAAGACAATAATAGAGCAGAGCTATGTAATAAATGAAAGATAAATGGAGTATTATCCTGGCAGTTGCAAATCAATATACACTACAGTACATGCTTATTGGACAGTGGTAAACATAGGTAGCTTTTCAAACTATTGTGTAAAACCGGTGGCTGAAGTTAGCAACTTCAGCCTTGTGTGTACAGGGCCCCATACACTACAACGACATGTCGGAGGCTAAAGTCGGATGCGATTTCCCTTGAACCGCCCGGCAGCTTCCCAGGCGGCAGGATCGCATACGATACATCGTATGCGGTCCTTTTGCATATGATGTATCGAATGCGATCCCAGCCATGCCTGCAGGATAAACAATATCACGAGTGCAGCACTAACGACCTAGGAGCTCGATACGATGCTCACGGGATCGCGCATCAGATCGGATCAGATGTAAAACACATCCGATTTGCCACTTTTCTTCAGATTTATCGGCTCGAAAGGTCGAAATCGGATGAAATCGGACATTATCGTTCTAGTGTATGGGGCCCTTAAAATAGGAATTGGGTAAAAAACAGAATGTAGGACCGAACCGGCTCCCTGCAGCCAACTCTGCCACTGTGGAGCTTGTAGTACCCGTCCAGGGAGTGTATGAGACAGCTGTCAACATGGTGACGAGAAGGGAGAGATGACAGCCTCCTTGAATGGTCCGGAGATGGGGTAAAAGCGAGAGCATCCGTACCATACAAGGAGGCTGTAATCTCCACCTCCCCGGTGACAGTTGTCACAGGAACACACACACACACACATCCACCCCCTCCTCCCCTCAGCGTGACACCCACAGGATGGGGACATGCACTACAAGCTCCACAGTGGCAGAGGTCACTGCAAGGAGCCATTATGGTCCAGTTTTCCAGGATCCGTAACATTTTAGTTTTAACCCAATCCCTGTAAAACATGATATTAGTGTACCATCCAATTACAAAATACAATTTTTACAGTTCTGGACATGAAGGGGCATATTTATGTGTTAGTATTAGAGATGTTAGGGACCCATCTAATCAAGTTCACCTAGGCGTTGGTGGATGGGCCCACATACTGTATATGGCCAAATGTGTGCTAAGAACTTTACTTATACTCCATGTTAATTGTAAAAGTTTTATCAAAATTATTTTGACTGTCAAGTGTTCTTAGTGCTTACAGTGTGCATCAGCATTTTTCTTTTTGCTTTATGATACTAGATGCCTCAGCAGGGTATCACCTCTTATTATGTTTAAAAATAGGGTGTGCAGTTCAGCCTCCCCCTCCTTTACCTCTATATTTTTGTATATATTGTACACTTGAAGGCAAGGCTCTTTCTGGTGTTGGCACCTTTCCCATCTACCTTAAGGTGTTTTAATCGGTATGCGGTTAAATTACCGGCTGTCGGGATCCCGATCCCTTTTAATTAGCACAAGTTCCTGCATTGCTGACTGCATATTAGAATGGGCTCTAATTAAAGGTAACATTTATATAATGTGTTAGTATTAAAGCTGTTAGGGACCCATATAATAAAGTTCGCCTGGACTTTGGTCGATGGGCCCACATATTTGGCCACATGTGTGCGAAGAACTTCACTTATACTCCCTGTTAATTGTAAGAGCTTATCAAACTTATTTTGACTATCAGTGTTCTTTGTGCTTAGAGTGTGCATCAGTATTTTCTTTCTCCTGTATGGTACTAGAAGACTCAACATGGAAGTACCTCTTATTATGCTTAAAAATAGGGTGTGCAGTATAGGCTCCCCTCCCCTTTGCCTATATATTAAGCCAAAATGTAGCAAATCATCAGAAACTGGTGCCTGAACATTTGGGGTATTTACCAAACGGTACTGCATCATGGTGGTCATTCCGAGTTGTTCGCTCGTTGCCGTTTTTCGCAACACAGCGATTAGGTGGAAAATGCGCATGCGCATGGTACACAGCGTGCATGCGCTAAGTAATTTAACACAAAACTTTGGAGATTTACACAAGCTCGAGCGACGTTTTTTCAACGCTCTAGTGATCGTAGTGTGATTGACAGGAAGTGGGTGTTTCTGGGCAGAAACTGGCCGTTTTCAGGGAGTGTGCTAAAAAACGCAGGCGTGCCAGGTAAAAACGAAGGAGTGGCTGGAGAAACGGGGGAGTGGCTGACCAAATGCAGGGCGTGTTTGTGACGTCAAAGCAGGAACTAAACGGACTGAGGTGATCGCAATCTAGGAGTAGGTCTGGAGCTACTCAGAAACTGCCAGGAATTATTTAGTAGCAGTTCTGCTAACCTTTCGTTCGCTATTCTGCTAAGCTAAGATACAGAGGGCGGCGGCCTAGCGTGTGCAATGCTGCTAAAAGCAGCTAGCGAGCGATCAACTCGGAATGAGGGCCCCTATACCTGTATCTGAGATATCTGCTGCATCCCGATCTTTGTGATTGCAAATTCTATTCTCAGTTTTCTCTGGTGACTGCAAAAATACCAAATTCACCATGCTCCAAAAAGGGTATGCTTTTCAGAGCTTGGCCCCATTTGCTTGTGCCATCTTTATATGGCGTTAGTCCATTGTGGACCATGGGCTTCACATTGTTTTTTGTTTTATTGAGAGGGATCTGAAAGACTGCTGGTGAATGCTGGAGCTGCCGGCCGCACATGCTCAGTTAGTCTTTTCAGGCAAGGCCGTTTTGAGATATTGCCTCAGTAAACCATTTCTCATTGCAGTGATATGAAATTAAAATTATTGGGGAACATACTGTTAAATTGGCTCCCGAGTGTAAGATTTTTATGTACAGTATCTTCAAGCTCTTGAATATCACACAATAAACTTCTAGGACAACATATGACGCTGTTACTGAAGCCTTTGATTCTGAATTACAACATATTGTAGAGCAGACATAAAATGGCTCATTTAGAGTTGGACGTATGCTTGTTATTTCTGTGCTCCAACACCATGCATGTATAGGTCAATATCAGTGGCAAATTTTTCTATGGGCCCAGGTAAAATTCACCACCCAGCTCAGTGTCAGTGAAGCCAGATGCAGTCCATGACTACACTGGCTTCACTGTGACTAACAGTGACTACCTATTGGAAGTCCTAACCGTCAGTCACAGACACACAAAGTGGTCCCATTGTGAGGTGTTTCCTCCCTCTGGGACTGCCAGACTGGGCTGCGATTGGCCACTGCCTGCCTTGGCGCAGGTTTATCAGGCTTCTATGGGCTGATGCAGTCCGTAGAAGCTGGCTCTTGTGCGCATGCGCCCGGGCCCAGTGCCAGGACTCTCCTCTATGGCATGGGTAGCAGCAGCCCCCCCTTCCCTTTTGTATGCACAAAACTATGGAAGCTTTTGCATGGACCAAACAAGTACTTGGTGGCTTTATTATTACACTGTGGTTTGTAGTTTTTCCATTATGATGTCATTATCAGGCTTTATAGAATGACTTTATACGATAGTCAGTTAGAATTGATGTAGTACTTTTCCCGAATGCGCACATTAAATACAGTCATTTTGGCTCTACTACAGAAAATCATTCTTGACCATAGCTTGCATGATATGTATTCCCTTCATTGCAGAAATGGCTCACATATGATTCTATTATGTCGCCATGCTGTAACAGAGTGCTAATTTAGTATTTAAACAGTTCAGTAATCTATCACATTAGTTCAATATGGCTGATCTGTGACACCTTACTGACATATTTCTTTGTGGTTTACCACCAGGAAATGTATGACTATGAACTCATTAAAGGGTCTGCCCACGGTTAGCGCTATTGTTTGTGGAAAGCCTCATCTGCTTCTAGATTTGGGGACATGTATAGGACAGAGGTACATCCCATGTGTTCACAATTAAACCACCCTGACCGGAGTCAAGAAAAGGGGTGGGGAGCTGGAGGGACGAGAAGAGGGGCAGAGGGCCAGCTATTGTTTATTTTAATTTCTTTGGATCTCCTTGAGAGACGTGTTTCCTCTCCTTGTGCTTCTATTAAACACAGATGTTAACTTCAAAAGAAATCTTATATTATTCTCATTGCTGGTAATTTCTAATTATAATATCATTTTTTTGCACAGTCACAAACATATAAGGTGCGATTTACTAAAGTGATGAGATCCCCATGCACCTCAGCTATCTCGGGATTTGGAATTTCCCGCAACTTCAGCTGCACAGGTAGTGACTTTGGCAGTGACATGATATTTCTGTCAGATGCTAAATCTGAGTTGCAGTGAAGATTAGAAACTTGTGTGAGATATCTGGAGCTATGCTTTATTTCTCTAACGTCCAAAGTGGATGCTGGGGACTCCGTAAGGACCATGGGGAATAGCGGCTCCGCAGGAGACTGGGCACATCTAAAGAAAGCTTTAGGACTATCTGGTGTGCACTGGCTCCTCCCCCTATGACCCCCCTCCAAGCCTCAGTTAGATCTCTGTGCCCGAACGAGAAGGGTGCACACTAGGGGCTCTCCTGAGCTTCTTAGTGAAAGTTTTAGATTAGGTTTTTTATTTTCAGTGAGACCTGCTGGCAACAGGCTCACTGCATCGAGGGACTAAGGGGAGAAGAAGCGAACTCACCTGCGTGCAGAGTGGATTGGGCTTCTTAGGCTACTGGACATTAGCTCCAGAGGGACGATCACAGGCCAAGCTTGGATGGGTCCCAGAGCCGTGCCGCCGGCCCCCTTACAGAGCCAGAAGGCAGAAGAGGTCCGGAAAATCGGCGGCAGAAGACGTCCTGTCTTCAACAAGGTAGCGCACAGCACTGCAGCTGTGCGCCATTGCTCTCAGCACACTTCACACTTCGGTCACTGAGGGTGCAGGGCGCTGGGGGGGGGGCGCCCTGAGACGCAATAAAAACACCTTGGATGGCAAAAAAAATGCATCACATATAGCTCCTGGGCTATATGGATGCATTTAACCCCTGCCAGAATCCATAAAAAAGCAGGAGAAAAGTCCGCGAAAAGGGGCGGAGCCTATCTCCTCAGCACACTGGCGCCATTTTCCCTCACAGCTCCGTTGGAGGGAAGCTCCCTGTCTCTCCCCTGCAGTCACTACACTACAGAAAGGGTTAAAAAAAGAGAGGGGGGCACTAATTAGGCGCAGTATTAACTATACAGCAGCTATAAGGGGAAAAACACTTATATAAGGTTATCCCTGTATATATATAGCGCTCTGGTGTGTGCTGGCAAACTCTCCCTCTGTCTCCCCAAAGGGCTAGTGGGGTCCTGTCCTCTATCAGAGCATTCCCTGTGTGTGTGCTGTATGTCGGTACTTTTGTGTCGACATGTATGAGGAGAAAAATGATGTGGAGACGGAGCAGATTGCCTGTAATAGTGATGTCACCCCCTAGGGGGTCGACACCTGAGTGGATGAACTGTTGGAAGGAATTACGTGACAGTGTCAGCTCTGTATAAAAGACAGTGGTTGACATGAGACAGCCGGCTACTCAGCTTGTGCCTGTCCAGACGTCTCATAGGCCGTCAGGGGCTCTAAAGCGCCCGTTACCTCAGATATAGACGCCGACACGGATACTGACTCCAGTGTCGACGGTGAAGAGACGAATGTGACTTCCAGTAGGGCCACACGTTACATGATTGAGGCAATGAAAAATGTTTTACACATTTCTGATGACGAGTACCACCAAAAAAAGGGGTATTATGTTCAGGTGAGGAAAAACTACCTGTAGTTTTCCTGAATCTGAGAAATTAAATGAGGTGTGTGATGATGCGTGGGTTTCCCCCGATAACAACTGATAATTTCTAAAATGTTATTGGCATTATATCCTTTCCCGCCAGAGGTTAGGGTGCGTTGGGAAACACCCCCTAGGGTGGATAAAGCGCTCACACGCTTGTAAGGGCTCTACCTTCGCCTGAGATGGCCGCCCTTAAGGATCCTGCTGATAGAAAGCAGGAGGGTATCCTAAAAGGTATTTACACACATACTGGTGTTATACTGCGACCAGCAATCGCCTCAGCCTGGATGTGCAGTGCAGTGCTGGGTTGGCGTGGTCGGATTCCCTGACTGAAAATATTGATACCCTAGATAGGGAGAGTATATTTTTGCCTATAGAGCATTTAAAAGATGCATTTCTATATATGCGTGATGCACAGCGGAATATTTGCCGACTGGCATCAAGTCTAAGCGCGTTGTCCATTTCTACCAGTAGAGGGTTATGGACACGTCAGTGGTCAGGTGATGCGTATTCCAAACGGCATTTGGAAGTATTGCTTTATTAAGGGGAGGAGTTATTGGGGTCGGTCTTTCAGACCTGGTGGCCACGGCAACAGCTGGGAATTCCACGTTTGTACCCCAGGTCGCCTCTCAACATAAGAAGACGCCGTATTATCAGGCGCAGTCTTTTCGTGGACAAGGTTCCTCATTTCTGCCCCGTGACAGAGGGAGAGGAAAAAGGCTGCAGAAATCAGCCAGTTCCCAGGAACAGAAACCCTCTCCCGCCTCTGCCAAGCCCTCAGTATACGCTGGGGCTTTACAAGCAGAATCAGGCACGGTGGGGGGCCCGTCTCAATGAATTTCAGCGCGCAGTGGGCTCACTCGCAAGTAGACCCCTGGATCCTTCAGGTGATATCTCAGGGGTACAAATTAGAATTCGAGACGTCTCCCCCTCGCCGTTTCCTAAAGTCGGCTTTACCGATGTCTCCTTCTGACAGGGAGACAGTTTTGGAAGCCATTCACAAGCTGTATTCCCAGCAGGTGATAATCAAGATACCCCTCCTGCAACAGGGAACGGGGTATTATTACACACTGTTGTGGTACCGAAGCCGGACGGCTCGGTGAGACCGATTCTAAATCTAAAATCTTTGAACACTTACATACAGAGGTTCAAATTCAAGATTGAGTCACTCAGAGCAGTGATTGCGAACCTGGAAGAAGGGGACTACATGATGTCTCGGGACATCAAGGATGCTTACCTTCATGTCAAAATTTACCCTTCTCACCAAGGGTACCTCAGGTTTATGGTACAGAACTGTCACTATCAGTTCAGACGCTGCCGTATGGATGGTCCACGGCACCCCGGGTCTTTACCAAGGTAATGGCCGAAATGATGATATTCCTTCGAAGGAAGTGAATTTTAGTTATCCCTTACTTGGACAATTCCCTGATAAGGGTAAGATCCAGGGAACAGTTGGAGGTCGGTGTAGCACTATCTCAGGTAGTGTTGCGGCAGCACGATTGGATTCTCAATATTCCAAAATCGCACCTGGTTCCGACGACGTGTCTTCTGTTCCTAGGGATGATCCTGGACACAGTCCAGAAAAGGTGTTTCTCCCGGAGGAGAAAGCCAGGGAGTTATCCGAGCTAGTCAGGAACCTCCTAAAACCGAGCCAAGTCTCAGTGCATCAATGCACAAGGGTTCTGGGTAAAATGGTGGCTTCCTACGAAGCAATCCCATTCGACAGATTCCACGCACCAGTGGGACCTGCTGGACAAATGGTCCGGGTCGCATCTTCAGATGCATCAGCGGATAACCCTGTCACCAAGGACAAGGGTGTCCCTCCTGTGGTGGTTGCAGAGTGCTCATCTTCTAGAGGGCCGCAGATTAGGCATTCAGGACTGGGTCCTGGTGACCACGGATGCCAGCCTGCGAGGCTGGGGAGCAGTCACACAGGGAAGGAATATCCAGGGCTTATGGTCAAGCCTGGAGACATCACTTCACATAAATATCCTGAAGCTAAGGGACATTTACAATGCTCTAAGCTTAGCAAGACCTCTGCTTCAAGGTCAGCCGGTGTTGATCCAGTCGGACAACATCACGGCAGTCACCCACGTAAACAGATAGGGTGGCACAAGAAGCAGGAGGGCAATGGCAGAAGCTGCAAGGATTCTTCGCTGGGCGGAAAATCATGTGATAGCACTGTCAGCAGTATTCATTCCGGGAGTGGACAACTGGGAAGCAGACTTCCTCAGCACGACCTCCACCCGGGAGAGTGGGGACTTCACCCAGAAGTCTTCCACATGATTAAAAACTCGACAGGTATTGCGCCAGGTCCAGGGACCCTCAGGCAATAAGCTGTAGACGCTCTGGTAACACCGTGGGTGTACCAGTCAGGGTATGTGTTCCCTCCTCTGCCTCTCATACCCAAGGTACTGAGATTGATAAGATGGAGAGGAGTAAGCTCTATATTCGTGGTTCCGGATTGGCCAAGAAGGACTTGGTAACCGGAACTTCAAGAGATGCTCACGGAAGATCCGTGGCCTCTACCTCTAAGAAGGGACCTGCTCCAGCAAGGACCCTGTCTGTTCCAAGACTTACCGGGGCTGCGTTTGACGGCATGGCGGTTGAACGCCGGATCCTGAAGGAAAAAAGGCATTCCGGATGAAGTCATCCCTATCCTGATCAAAGCCAGGAAGGATGTAACCGCAAAAACATTATCACCGCAATTGGCGAAAATATGTTGCGTGGTGCGAGGCCAGTAAGGCCCGACGGAGGAAATTCAACTGGGTCGATTCCTACATTTCCTGCAAACAGGAGTGTCTATGGGCCTGAAATTGGGGTCCATTAAGGTTCAAATTTCGGCCCTGTCAATTTTCTTCCAAAAAAGAACTGGCTTCAGTCCCTGAAGTTCGGACGTTTGTAAAAGGGGTACTGCATATACAGCCTCCTTTTGTGCCTCCAGTGGCACTTTGGGATCTCAATGTAGTTTTGGGTTCCAAAAGTCACATTGGTTTGAACCACTTAAATCTGTGGAGTTAAAATATCTCACATGAAAAGTGGTCATGCTGTTGGCCCTGGCCTGGGCCAGGCGCGTGTCAGAATTGGCGGCTTTATCCTGAAAAAAGCCTTATCTGATTTTCCATTCGGACAGGGCGGAATTGAGGACTCGTCCTCAGTTTCTCCCCAAGGTGGTTTCAGCGTTTCACCTGAACCAACCTATTGGTGGTGCCTGCGGCTACTAGGGACTTGGAGGCCTCCAAGTTGCTAGACGTTGTCAGTGCCCTGAAAATATATGTTTCCAGGACGGCTGGAGTCAGGAAATCTGACTCGCTGTTTATCCTGTATGCACCCAACAAGCTGGGTGCTCCTGCTTCTAAGCAGACTATTGCTCGTTGGATTTGTAGTACAATTCAGCTTGCACATTCTGTGGCAGGCCTGCCACAGCCAAAAATCTGTAAATGCCCACTCCACAAGGAAGGTGGGCTCAGCTTGGGCGGCTGCCCGAGGGGTCTCGGCTTTACAACTTTGCCGAGCAGCTACTTGGTCAGGAGCAAATACGTTTGTAAAATTCTACAAAATTGATATCCTGGCTGAGGAGGACCTGGAGTTCTCTCATTTGGTGCTGCAGAGTCATCCGCACTCTCCCGCCCGTTTGGGAGCTTTGGTATAATCCCCATGGTCCTTACGGAGTCCCCAGCATCCACTTAGGACGTTAGAGAAAATAAGAATTTACTTACCGATAATTCTATTTCTCATAGTCCGTAGTGGATGCTGGGCGCCCATCCCAAGTGCGGATTGTCTGCAATACTTGTACATAGTTATTGTTACAAAAATCGGGTTATTATTGTTGTGAGCCATCTTTCAGAGGCTCCTCTGTTATCATGCTGTTAACTGGGTTCAGATCACAGGTTATACAGTGTGATTGGTGTGGCTGGTATGAGTCTTACCCGGGATTCAAAATCTTCCTTATTGTGTACGCTCGTCCGGGCACAGTATCCTAACTGAGGCTTGGAGGGGGGTCATAGGGGGAGGAGCCAGTGCACACCAGGTAGTCCTAAAGCTTTCTTTAGATGTGCCCAGTCTCCTGCGGAGCCGCTATTCCCCATGGTCCTTACGGAGTCCCCAGCATCCACTACGGACTATGAGAAATAGAATTATCGGTAAGTAAATTCTTATTATTCAACTTACAGCTGTCAAACTATTTACCATGCTACATTCCAATGACGGAGAATTCTGAATGCTGAAATATGTGAGTGCATAACACATTTTAAGATGTTCGATAGAAATATGCCTAGTTTAGTACATAGAGGATAGAGAGGTGCATGCCCCACTGTCTGCATAAGCAGATGTTATGCATGACATTCAGCAGATTTTTGGTCTATGATTGGAATGCACATATTCTAATAATGAAAACCTCACGTAGCATATGAAGTTTTAATTTCGTTAATATGTGCATTTCAACGCATATGACATGTCTGCAATTATTGAAATTAATGAAATTAATATCTTCTACTTGATAATTACTTTGGATTTCATATACTCATCAATTCTAACAATGTAAAAAAACGCAGTGGCCAGGGTCTGAATGTCACCACTTCAGGAACAATGTACTGTATATAAGACCATTTTGTCAATCTAAAAAGTTAAACAGACCCCCACTAACTGCCTCCACCTTCAAGCAATATGGACCCCTGTTATATTATAATAATATGCCTCCTTCAAAAATGAAGGAGGCATATATTTGAATAATATGTATTGTAAAATTCATTGTAGGGGTGGATTATGTGAGTATAACTAATGTGGTGATAAAGATTTATGACTGGCAGCCTAATTCACCTAAGTTCCTTACTAGGAGGAACTGACAAAAGAAATATACAACAATAGGTGAGCTGGCGCCTGAGGGTTGAGTCAACACCCTGTGTTACAAAAGGCACTTATGATTCACACCTTTAAGAGGATGCTGGGGACTCCAAAAGGACCATGGGGTATAGACGGGATCCGCAGGAGCTTGGGCACACTATAAAGACTTAAACTGGGTGTGAACTGGCTCCTCCCTCTATGCCCCTCCTCCAGACCTCAGTTAGACTTTGTGCCCAGGAGTGACTGGACACACACTAGGAGAGCTCTACAGAGTTTCTCTAAAAGACTTTATTTTAGGTTTTTTATTTTCAGGGAGACCTGCTGGCTACAGGCTCCCTGCATCGTGGGAGTGAGGGGAGAGAAGTCAGACCTGCTTCTTCTTAGTTCAAGGGCTCTGCTTCTTAGGCTACTGGACACCATTAGCTCCAGAGGGTTCGATCACTTGGTTCGCCTAGCTGCTTGTTCCCGGAGCCGCGCCGTCAACCCCCTCACAGAAGCCAGAAGAAAGAAGCCGGGTGAGTATTAGAAGAACCGAAGACTACAGTGATGGCAGAAGACTTCAGTAATGGAGGTACAGCGCAGTGGTAGTGCTGCGCTCCATGCTCCCACACACTTCACCAACGGCACTCACAGGGTGCAGGGCGCTAGGGGGGAGCGCCCTGGGCAGCAGTTACTGAGGTTTGGCTGGCATAATAAAAGGCTATACAGTGTCCGATCACTGTATTGAGTACCCCCGCCAGGTTAAAGATTAAAATTTTAGCGGGCTACAGCGCGCCGGGAAGAAGGCGGGGCTTAGCCGCACATTGCTCACCAGCGCCATTTTCTCCTATCTCTACAGCACTGCAGAGACGCTGCCCGGTCCTCCAAGCTCCCGCAAGTACATGGGGAGGAAAAACGGGGGGGGCACATAAAATTGGTGTTTTTCAATTTATATTACCGGCGCTGAGCATATTACTAGCTTCGGTTAGTGTATGGGCGCTGGGGGTGTGAGCTGGCATACTCTCTCTGTGTTCTCCCTAATGGCTTCTCTGTGGGTCTGTCCCCGGGTTTGTGGACCGTGTGAGTGTGAGTGTGTCGGGAAGTGGTGTCGACATGTCTGAGCCTGGGTGTTCCTCCCCGGAGGAGGTTATGGGGGCTGTAGAAAAAGATTTAAGTATGTGTCTGTCGGCACAGCCGACGGCTGACTGGATGACTATGCTGAGTACACTGAATACAAATGTGGCTTTATTGTCAAAAAGACTGGATAAATCTGATTCTCAGACACAAACATGGAGACAGTCGGTGGAGGACGCATTGTCTCAGGTACAAACAGTCTCAGGGTCACAGAAGCGTGCTTTTAACCAGATGGCAGATACAGGTACCGAAACGGACTCTGACTCCGATGTCGATTTAAATGAGGCTTCTTTGCATCCACGGGTTGTTAAGAGTATTCAGTACATGATTATAGCCATTAAAGATGTTTTATGTATATCTGAGGAAGAGTCTGTTTATTTAAGGGGAAAAGACCTGAGGTAAAATTTCCCCCCTCTCATGAAATGAATGCACTTTGTGAAAAGGCTTGGGAGTCGCCTGAAAAAAGGTGGCAGATTCCCAAGCGAATTTTGATGGCATATCCTTTTCCCTCTGATGATAGGAAAAAATGGGAGTCGTCTCCAAATGTGGACAAGGCTCTATCCCGATTGTCCAAGAAGGTGGCACTTCCCTCTCCAGACACGGCTGCCCTCAAGGATCCGGCGGATCGTAAGCTGGAGACGACTTTGAAGTCCATTTTCGTCAATACTGGTGCATTGCTCAGACCTGCTGTGGCGTCGGTATGGGTGAGTAGTGCTATTGCAAAGTGGGCTGAAAATTTGGCTTCTGATATGGATGCTCTTGATAAAGATAATATTCTTCTGACTCTTGGTTATATTAAGGACGCTGCAGATTACCTAAAGGATGCGGCGAGGGATGTTGGTCTCTTGGGATCAAGAGCCAATGCCATGGCGATTTCGGCCAGGAGGGCGCTGTGGATTCACCAATGGAATGCTGATGGCGACTCCAAGAAGAATATGGAAGCTCTTCCTTTTAAAGGTAGTGTCTTGTTCGGTGAAGGCCTGGCTGACCTGGTGTCGACCGCTACGGCGGGTAAGTCATCTTTTCTTCCTTATGTTCCCACACAACAGAAGAAGGCACCCCATCAGCAGATGCAATCCTTTCGGCCAAATAAATACAAGAGAGGTAAGGGCTCGTCCTTCCTCGCTTCAAAGGGTAGAGGTAGGGGAAGGAAGTCGCCTGCAGTATCAGGCACCCAGGAACAAAAGTCCTCCCCTGCCTCTACCAAGTCCACCGCATGACGCTGGGGCTCCCCTGGGGGAGTCCCTACCGGTGGGGGGGCCGTCTCCGATTCTTCAGTCAGGTCTGGGTTCGTTCGGCTCTGGATCCTTAGACATAGTGTCCCAAGGGTACAGACTGGAGTTTCAGGAGATGCCCCCCAACCGGTTTTTCGTGTCGGCCTTGCCAACTTCTCTTCCCGAAAGAGAGGTGGTAAGAGATGCGATACAAAAGTTGTGTCAACAGAGGGTCGTGGTACCGGTTCCCCCGATCGGGGGAAAGGGTTCTATTCGAGCCTCTTTGTGGTGCTGAAGCCGGACGGTTCGGTCAAACCGATTCTGAACCTAAAATCCCTCAATCCATACTTGAAAACTTTCAAGTTTAAGATGGAGTCTCTTTGAGCGGTGATCTCCAGTCTCGAAGGGGGAGATTTTATGGTGTCAGTCGACATAAAGGATGCTTACTTACACATCCCGATATTCCCTCCTCATCAAGCCTTCCTGAGGTTCGCGGTACAGGATTGTCATTACCAATTTCAGGCGTTGCCATTTGGGCTTTCCACGGCCCCGAGGGTTTTCACCAAGGTAATGGCAGAGATGATGGTCCTCCAGCGCAAGCAAGGGGTCACAATTATCCCGTACTTGGACGATCTCCTGATAAAGGCGAGGTCCAAGGAGCAGTTGTTAAGAAATGTGGATCTCTCCCTGTCTGTTCTGCGGCATCACGGTTGGATACTAAATTTGCCAAAGTCTCAGTTGAGCCTGGCCACTCGGCTGCCCTTCCTGGGCATGGTCCTGGACACGGAGATACAGAGAGTGTTTCTTCTGGAGGTCAAAGCTCTGGAAATCCAGACCATGGTCAGGGAGCTCCTGAGGCCGACAAGTGTGTCGATTCATCAATGCACTCGGGTACTAGGGAAGATGGTTACGGCTTACGAAGCCATTCCGTTTGGCAGGTTTCATGCCCGGGTGTTTCAGTGGGATCTGCTGAAAAAATGGTCCGGGTCTCACCTGCACATGCACCGGAAAATAATTCTATCTTCCAGAGCCAGGGTTTTTCTACTGTGGTGGCTGCAAGGTTCTCACCTTCTAGAGGGACGCCGATTAGGAATCCTGGACTGGGTCCTCCTGACAACGGATGCAAGTCTCCGAGGCTGGAGCGCAGTCACGTTAGGAAGAAATTTCGAGGGAAAATGGTCAAGCCAGGAATCTTGTCTCCACATAAATGTTCTCGAGTTGAGAGCCATTTACAACGGCCTGCTGCAAGCAAAGAACCTTCTTCAGGGTCGCCCTGTCCTAATCCAGTCGGACAACATAACAGCAGTGGTGTACGTAAACCGCCAAGGCGGAACAAGGAGCAGGGTGGCTATGGAGGAGGCCACAAGAATCCTACGTTGGGCGGAACAGCACGTGAGCGCTCTGTCAGCAGTCTTCCTCCCGGGAGTAGACAACTGGGAAGCAGACTTCCTCAGCAGACACAATCTACATCCGGGAGAATGAGCTCTTCATCAACAGGTGTTTGCAGAAGTGACAAAGCGTTGGGGACTTCCTCTGATAGACATGATGGCGTCTCGCCTCAACAAGAAGCTCCCGAGGTATTGTTCCAGGTCGAGGAACCCCCAGGCCAGCGCAGTGGACGCCCTGGTATCTCCGTGGGTGTTTCCGTCGGTGTATGTGTTTCCTCCGCTTCCTCTCATTCCGAAGGTGCTGAGGATCGTTCGACGAACAGGGGTTCAGGCGATACTCGTCGTTCCAGATTGGACACGGAGGGCTTGGTATCCGGATCTTCAAGAATTACTAGTGGAAGATCCCTGGCCGCTTCCTCTACGAGAGGACCTGTTGTTGCAGGAGCCCTGTGTGTTTCCGGACTTACCGCGGCTACGTTTGACGGCGTGGAAGTTGAGCGTCAAATCTTAGCTCGGAAGGGTATTCCAGGGGAGGTCATCCCCACTCTCCTTAAAGCTAGGAAGGAAGTTACGGCAAAACATTATCACCGTATTTGGAGGAAATATGTTTCCTGGTGTGAGACCAAAGCAGCTCCGGCGGAGGTGTTTCACTTGGGTCAGTTTCTCCATTTTTTGCAGGCTGGCATAGATGCAGGCCTGAAATTGGGTTCCATAAAAGTGCAGATTTCGGCTTTATCTATTTTCTTTCAGAAAGAATTGGCCGTCCTTCCCGAGGTTCAGACTTTTGTGAAGGGAGTGTTGCATATCCACCCTCCATTTGTGCCGCCGGTGGTGCCGTGGGATCTTGAAGTGGTCTTGCAGTTCCTTATGTCTCACTGGTTTGAACCTTTGCGTAAGGTAGAGTTAAAGTTTCTCACCTGGAAGGTGGTCCTACTTTTGGCTCAGGCATCGGGCAGGCGAGTGTCAGAGTTGGCGGCCTTGTCTCACAAGAGCCCATATTTGATTTTCCATTCAGATGGAGCGGAATTGAGGACTCGTCAACAATTTCTGCCGAAGGTGGTTTCTTCGTTCCACATTAACCAGCCTATTGTGGTGCCTGTGGCTATGGATGCTGTGGCGGTTCCAAAGTCTCTTGATGTTGTCAGGGCTTTGAAAATTTATGTCGCCAGAACGGCTCGTACCAGGAAAACAGAAGCTTTGTTTGTCCTGTATGCTTCCAACAAGATTGGAAATCCTGCTTCTAAACAAACTATTGCTCGCTGGATTTGTAATACGATTCAGCAGGCTCATTCTTCGGCTGGGCTACCGTTGCCGAAGTCGGTAAAGGCCCATTCTACTAGGAAGGTGGGCTCTTCTTGGGCGGCTGCCCGAGGGGTCTTGGCACTTCAGCTTTGCCGAGCAGCTACGTGGTCGGGTTCAAACACATTTGCTAAGTTTTACAAGTTTGATACCCTGGCTGATGAGGACCTCATGTTTTCTCAATCGGTGCTGCAGAGTCGTCCGCACTCTCCCGCCCGGTCTGGAGCTTTGGTATAGACCCCATGGTCCTTTTGGAGTCCCCAGCATCCTCTAGGACGTAAGAGAAAATAGGATTTTAATACCTACCGGTAAATTATTTTCTCCTAATCCGTAGAGGATGCTGGACGCCCTTCCCAGTGCGGACTGTTACTTGCAGTTGTAGTTTTACTGGTTGTTTTTGTTTACACATGGGATGTGTATTAGTTTATTCTGCTTGTTGCTGTTGTTGATTCATACGGTTATCTGGTTTTATACTATTCCAGTTGTACGGTATGTTGTGGTGTGGGCTGGTATGTTTCTCGCCCTTTGTTTGAACAAAAATCCGTTTCTCGAAATGTCCGTCTCTCCTGGGCACAGTTCCTATAACTGAGGTCTGGAGGAGGGGCATAGAGGGAGGAGCCAGTTCACACCCAGTTTAAGTCTTTATAGTGTGCCCAAGCTCCTGCGGATCCCGTCTATACCCCATGGTCCTTTTGGAGTCCCCAGCATCCTCTACGGACTAGGAGAAAAGGATTTACCGGTAGGTATTAAAATACTATTATCGCTGTGTCAAGTATCCATATCCGCTTCTTTTTGATAATACTTACCATACAGTTAAGATGTACCCCTGATGAAGTCTTATAATAAGATGAAACGCATTGGGTATTCTTGTTCTTCCTTTATGATGTCACCTCTGAATATATATTGAAGAAAAAGAGGAGACTGTAGAGATTCACCTACTATTGTCCTTGACATCTTAAACGGAAATACACTAAGTGTGGAGCGACTTATTACTCCTTTTACAAATGAACCATGGACTTTGAACTTGTTTTTATGTATATATAATAATTTTCATGATGGAACATGTTGCCACCATGTTTTGACTCTTAAAGGTGTGAATCATAAGTGCCTTTTGTAACACAAGGTGTTGACTCAACCCTCAGGCTCCAGCTCACCTATTGTTGTATATATATATATATATATAGTGTCAAATTAATAAAAGCCTATATTGTATCACCTGTAATCCTACTGGTCATTGTCCATACATGTTTTATGCAATAATTAATTGTTATAACTATAATTGACATTTTTATTGTTTCTACGATCTTTGGGCAAAATTGTTCATTGCTGTAGTATAATCGTACTGTATCTTTTATTATACATGTGATGCTTCAATAAAAAAAGTTTAAGCGAGAGAGAGATGGTGCCGCCATGGACCAATAGGAAGCAGGCAAGTAGCTTCTTCCTACAGGACAGTCATTACTCATTGACAGTATGAGCCACCTATATGCCTTATTATACTCTGTATTCCAAATAGGCCTTGGTCCAGCTCCTTCCACCCTCCTCAGTAAAAACAGATATGTCCCACAAACAGGGGCTCGTTGGCATATGCTCCCTGTGATGGAATGCCTCAGGTGGCAGTAAGTGATGTCTGCGTCAGTAAGTTTATCTGTGTTGTGTGTGTCAGTAAGTACTGTTATCGGTAAGTGTTGTGTGTGTCAGTAAGTAGTTTCTGTCAGTAAGAGGTGTCTGAGTCAGTAAGTGTCTGTATCAGTAAGTGGTATCTGTGTCAGTAAGTGTGTGTCTTTGTTTCTGTCAGTAAGCGGAATCTGTATCAGTGTGTCTGTGTCAGTAAGTGGTGACTATGGGGGTCATTCCGACCCATTCGCATGCAGCGGTTCTTCGCTGCGGTGCAAACGGGTCGGAAATGCCCATGCGTGGCGTACGCATTGCGCACGCGCGTCATTGCCTGATGATGATCGTCGCCGGGCAACAACGCCACCAGCGACAAATGTGATTGCAGCGGCAATCGCAAGAAGATGGACAAGCGGGAGGTGTTCCGGGGCGGATACTCACCGTTTCCATCCGTTTTCGGGGGGGGTGGTAAGAAAAACGCAGGCGTGTCCAGGCGAACGGAGGGCGGATGTCTGACGTCAAAGCTGGGACCTGCATCGCTGGATCCGTCGTACAGGGTAAGTAGGTCTAGGGCTAGTCTTGTTTTGTGTGAAACTTTTTAAGCATAGCAGGGCTGCACAAGCGTTCGCAGCCCTGCTATGCTAAAATACACTCCCCCATAGGCGGAGATTAGTTGATCGCACCAGCAGCAAAAAGTTGCTTGGTGCGATCAACTCGTAATGAGGGCCTATGTTCATAAGGGGATGATATTTGTGTCTCTGATGTTATTGAGAATGAGAATGATGAGGATGTTGTTTATATCAAAGCAAGTTTGTTACCAGTGGCAGTAGTTCTTGTCTGTGATAAAAAAGGCCATTGTCGTGCCTGGACATAAGACCAAAAAAGCCATCCCGTGTGTGTGGAATTATTTTTACCCAAATCCTGACATTTGTCAAGCCATCTGTACCATTTGTGAATCGAAGTAAGTAGAGGTAGGGACGTTAACCATCTAGGAACATCCTCCCTGTTTACAATTTTTGGAGCAAGTTCATGCAAAGTTTTCAGGAAAATCTGAAACATCCGGTAGAATAATACCAAGCAGTCCAGCATCAGCTAGCTCTCAGCTAGATCCCAGCACATGTAATCTCCACCACCAGCACCTTCATCATTACTCTCCTTATTAATGATCAGAGGTAGTCCTACACATAATTTGCAAAGGCTGACTGCTCCCCTATCCAGGATTCCCTAGAGGAATCCTTGCACACTAGTCCTGCCACTAGGGATGAATCTTCATCCTAGAAGGGGACCAGGAAGACTAGTACTTTCAAACAACAAATGACTGTGAAACCACCCTTTGAAAGAGGAAGCAAGTATGTGATAAAGCTAAATATTTATCTTATATAATACCCTTTATGAGGTCTAAGAACACTGTACGCTATCTACGTATGAAGTACCGTAAGGGTACGCACGTTGCGTAACAATCGCTTAGCCGTAGTCGAGACGCTCAAGCGTCACGTTCGCTCACGGCCAAGAGATCACGGGCAGGCACGCTATTGGCTGCTGACTAACTTAATGATTCGCTATAGCGTAGCGGACGCTCGGGACCACGAGGAGATCACCAGCGGCGCTGACGCTCACAATGTTAAACCTTTGTATCTACCCCATAAACAGTGTATTGTGCAGTAAAACCTTAGTGTAATGATAGAGTGTAAATGCAACACAGTATAACCTTATTAACTCAAAAGCTGTATGAGCGTCACCGACGCTCTGAGAATACTTAACACTATAAGAAATACACAGATACCTGGGCTTAGGGTCCAACGCCTAATATATATATTATGAATGATATACTTGCAAAAGAATTAATACAAATACAAATCATACACTACAATATAACATAGACTACCTAACCAGATAACTACACAGGAAATATAATACAATTACTATTTAAGGGAAAATAAGAGAGAAAGAGGAGAAGAGAGAGAGAGATTGGCCCACAATAACAAGAAGATCAATATAGTTGCGGAGAAATACTTACGCACAAGGGGAAACGATCGCATGCGCCTCGATATCCAGCTCCCGATTATCAGCAATGAGAACCGTTGAAGAGAGTGAACTGGATATGGTCGGCCTGCCTATTTATGCCCCACACACAATACAATTCAATGGTCCCTACAATCTCATTGTTCATTGGACACAGGAATTCGGCTTCGCATTATAACAAAAGGTCATAGGTTGATTCATACAGGTGGGCTGTGACTGCTTCCAACTGTTCAGGTGGGTGGGATACTGGGTTTCCCGCCGCATGACTAAATAAGAACAAATAATAGTAAATGGACATAAACTTCTTATGTCCATAACTATTCGCACGAGCGATTAATCCGCTCCAAACCAACACCGGAATATTGCTATTTAAATACTCTTCCGATGGGTACCAAACACCACTGTATGACCCCTGTTAGACCCTTCGTACAATACAAAGAGGGATCTCTCTGTTCAGGAACATGCTATGTTAACTAAACTTTCAGAATCTATCAAAGGGACCATGATCTACAAAATACATTATATAGTGAAAATATGTAATGATTGAGTCGCACGCTACGATCACATAAACTCTACCGTAAATACGCATACCGTGCGCCTGCGGGTGCCCGCGACTGTGAGTATGCGCACGTACGGGAGAGCGTACGCATGCGCAGCACGGACCTGTGTGAGGTGCAAATATGGTAGTGTGCATAGAGATATTTTTCTGACTTTGACAGTCCACCCTTTGGCAGTCAACAATAACTGCCACCTTCTAAAACATTTCAAAAAGAGAAAAATATATGTCAGGGGTTAATACATTTACATGGTTGGGTAGGGGAGGAGAGGAGAAGGTAGGAAAAGGGTATGGCCTAGTGAGATAGCAGAAGCATGTGTGTATGAGTCTTTGTTTTGGGGGGTCATGTATCATCGTGCCGTACGTGTGGTACATCAAGCTTCGAGGTATTGCGAAGTATACATTTGAATTCCTTCTTATCCCGTGGTACGGGTCTGTGGATGGGCTGTCAAACTTTACCGAGCTCTTTTCGGCTTTGGTTGTAACAAAATGGGGGAGCACATTTTAGTTGATGATACATGAATGGGGGAGATATGTGATTGCTGATATCTGTGCCTGTATTCCCTATCGACTATGTGTGTCATTACCTGAGGGTTGTAGAAATGAAGAAAAGACATAATTACGGTAAATGCGGTGGTATTCTATGTCAGGTAAATGTACATTCGTCGATTGAGGTCTTGTTTGGTGTCTGTTGAATGCAGTCTTCTTTGTGCTTTTGCCCATAAGGTGCGAGCAAAAGCTGTCAATGTCCATAGATTTACAAAAGTGTTGGGCTAGCGTAATTTTAAAATTTCTAGGGAAACTGGGGATCCATGGCATAGTTCATCAAAAATCTGTGTATCAGGTTGTCAAAACTTCTTCTTTAATCCATCTGTTGTCTGTATATCGGCTCATCAAACTCCTCGTCCAAGTGGGTCTTTTTACCTTGGAGAAAACGGAAAAACAGGTGAAAGAAACGGACCGTAGAAATCGCATTTTCATCACATCATTGTTTCTACATTTGGGTCATAAATCAAGTCCATTGGAATTACAGTTTCCTCACTCCTTAAACTCATTACCCTAGTACGACGATTGCACCTCATTAAAGCCTGACCGCATCTAAATATCAAACCGATCGTTATGATAACACCTAAGATACATAGGAGAAACTTCCCAACATCCATTATGACTCCTTGAGCCCAGTCTCCTAAACCAGAGAACCAATTTCGCGGGTTCAACCATGACACCCAACCAGTCAGCTCATTACCTACAGCAGCAAGAGTGAGATTGTGTCTCCTGCGAAATTCCCACTTCAGTTGGAGAATATCGTCCATCTTTTGGTCTATGACCTCGACCGGGTCCTCGGTGCTATTCGTAATATATGTGCAACATTTCACGCCGTATTGTGTTGCCAGTGTGACACAATATCCGCCTGTCACTGCTGTGAGGTAATTAAGAACCATTCTATGCTGTACCAGTTCTGTTTTATAAGCCTGAAGTTCTCTTCCAGTATACCTAAACGTGTCATCATACATTTCAGTGATATTATCTAACAAATTGGCGAGCGCAGATATGTATTTATAATTCAACACTCCTCTAGCGGTGCGAGTGATATCTAACGCGATTAGAAACTGAATCCCGGTGGATTCATGGATCATGTCAGAGGCCGGATGCTCTGTTCTTTCTATCAGGTGCCGTTTAACTACGTGCTCGTAATGGGTGTGAGTATAAGGAGTTTGGGCAACACGGTGTATGTCTTTCATTTTGTCATGTGATACAGTCATTACTTCAGGCAGTACTTTTCCAATATAACACAATCCTTCAGAGTTTGGGGCAAGCCACTTATACGCCTTTCTCCCGCATATGAAATATGCATCATCGGGGAGAACATATGGGACGGAGTAGGACATAACCATATTACACACCTTCCATGTGAAATCTCCTAACCCTAATTCTTCCATCTGCTTAGTACACGTATCAGGTTGTACGATATGTGCACAGTATCCTGGTGATACCTCTCCAACTCTCGTAATCCTATTTCCTAAGGTATACCTATACCGGAAAGATTTTCCTCTACTGGCTATGTGGCGTATAAGCTCTGTATCTGTAGGCATTCTATCTGCTCTATGTGAAAAGGTCATGGTTTGATTACTCCATGACACTTCCCAATTTCCCGGCTTTCGAGGATTGGAGATGTTAAAACATAATAGGGACCTATCCACATGGTATTGGTGGAGCTTCAAACTAGGAGGGCTGGAGATATTAAACCTCCTGTCCACCGGTCTCCCACCACTTAACTCAAGTACCTCCCCTAACGTTAAAGGAAATGGTACTAGCCCTGATTTGCTATGACCTTGAGGTACTTGAGAGCATACCCAACAATCTGTTTTATTTAACACACTACCCACTAAGGAGTGATAGTCACTCAATGGATGCCGGTCCATATGGATATTAAAACTGGATTGGCATTTCTTTATGCACCCATCCTCAATGACATTGTTACAGAGCCGACAGATACAGTTTTCTTCAGCTAACAATCCTTCACAATTCCTTCTATGGTCAATGCTATCGGATCGTTTTCTGATACTCGCCTTTGCTTGTTGATTATGTTGTTCTTGGAAAACTACGCCTCCATCTCTGTCATCAGAACCCATTCCAGAACCTCTCTCGACCTCCATGGTACTCTCGCTGGAACAGACTGCTCTGGTCAACATCATGGTCAACAGGAAAATCCGGATCACAGTCTCTTGGGGCAAGTCCATATTGTAGGAGGAAACGGAGAAGAATGAGAAGGGGGAAAAAAAATTTGAGGGAGAGGGGATGGGAAGTTGGAGAAAAACAATAAAAGGGAACAGGGGATCGACAACTGCTTTTGGTCTTGTGATTTTCAATGCTCAGGTGCCGCCTCAGTCCTCCTGGAACAGACACTCCAGTGATACAACCTCTACCGTCTGTTCCTTATCACGGGGCCTCTCTGGATCAGCAACCTTTTTACAGTGGGACGAATGAACCCAAGTCTCTCTCTCAGAAACCTTCAATGCTGTAGTGCTAGTCAATAAGACCTGGTATGGTCCTTCCCATCTGTCAATAAGGCAACCTGAGCGTAGAAAATTCCGTATCATTACATAATCCCCAGGTTCAATGTCATGACAATTACTATCTGGTAAATCAGGAATCACTAACTTCAGATTATCATTTTGATTCCTTAGCTGTTTACTCATGTTAATCAAGTATTTTACAGTCACTTCATTGTTACACTTCAAATCATCCTGAGGGTTAATCATAACATGCGGTTGTCGACCAAACAAGATTTCAAAGGGAGACAGATTAAGAGGGGACCTGGGAGTGGTTCTGATGCTGTACAGTACAATGGGTAAAGCTTCTGGCCATGTCAATCCTGTCTCTGCCATCACTTTACTCAGTTTATTTTTAATAGTGCTGTTCACTCTTTCCACTTTCGCACTCGCCTGTGGACGGTATGGAGTGTGCAGCTTGCTATCAATTCCCATCAATTTACACATTCCTTGGAAGACATCACCTGTAAAATGGGTACCCCTATCACTTTCGATAATTCTAGGGATACCATATCTACATACAAATTCCTGCACAATTTTCTTAGCAGTAAACATAGCGGTATTTGTGGCCGCTAGAAATGCTTCGACCCAATTTGAGAAAACATCTATACAAACAAGTACATATTTCAAATTTCGACAAGGGGGTAATTGAATAAAGTCAATCTGTATTACCTGGAAAGGGCCGCCGGCAGGTGGGATATGAGATGGTTCTGTAGGTATTGCCTTTCCGATGTTCTTTCTCAGACAGGTAAGGCATGACATTGCCCTTTTACTCGCATGAGATGAAAATCCTGGGGCACACCAATATGCTCTTACCAACTTGCACATCCCTTCCTTGCCCAGATGAGTCAGCCCGTGAGCTGCCTCAGCTAAACATGGAAGGTATGCTCTGGGGGCCACTGGTTTACCGTGTCCATCCGTCCAGAGTCCTGAGGACTCCTGACCATATCCTTTTGCCTTCCAGACTGCCTTTTCCTGTGTGGAACACAAATTTTGCATCTCACACAACTTCTGTGTGTTGATGGTATTAAATACCATCAGTTGTGTGGTGTCTGTCTGTCTGGGGGTAGCAGCTGCTAATTTAGCAGCTTCGTCTGCTCGGCTGTTACCAAGTGATACTGGGTCTTGGCTATATGTGTGTGCTTTACATTTGATAACAGCCACTCTGTCGGGTTCCTGTATCGCTGTTAGAAGCCTTTTTATGTGAGCTGCATGCGCTACCGGTGTACCAGCTGCCGTCATGAAATTTCTGAGGCGCCATAGGGCTCCGAAATCATGGACTACCCCGAATGCGTATCTAGAATCGGTGTAGATATTGGCTGATTTGCCCTTAGCCAATTCACATGCTCTGGTTAGGGCGACCAGTTCAGCAACCTGGGCTGAGTGAGGTGGGCCTAGCGGTTCCGCTTCTATGGTGCCTTGGTCATCTACGACTGCGTATCCAGTACACAAGTCTCCCGAGTCTGACTGTCTGTGACAACTACCGTCCGTGTAGAACGTAAGTTCTACATCTTCCAGTGGGTTGTCACTGATGTCAGGCCTTGCGGTAAAATTTTGGGTCAAATATTCCATACAATCATGTGTGTCTTCCTTTGTATTAAATTCTCCTTCCCCACCACTCTCATCCTCCACCCTTTGTGCCTGTCCAGGCACACCTGGGAGATATGTTGCAGGATTTAATGCACTGCATCTCCTTATGGTGATGTTTACGGGGGCCATTAGTGCCAATTCCCATCTTGTAAACCGCGCTGATGAGACGTGTCTGGTTTGGGCAGAATTTAACAAGGCTGACACTGCATGTGGTGTATGAATTGTGAGGTTGTGACCTAGCACGACGTCTTTGCTTTTCGTTACTAGCAATGCTATCGCGGCAACGCTTCGCAAGCATGTGGGGAGGGATCGCGCTACCGTATCTAGCTGAGCGCTGTAATATGCTACCGGCCTGCTGGCATCACCGTGCTTTTGGGTTAGTACGCCTGCCGCGCAACCAGCACTTTCTGTTCCGTATAGTTCAAAGGGTTTCCCATAGTCTGGCATACCCAATGCTGGTGCCTGCGTTAGGCACTGTTTAAGTCTCTCAAATGCTGTCTCAGACTCGTCTGTATGCGAAATCCGATCAGGTTTGTTTGAGGAGACCATCTCCTGCAAGGGTAACGCTAGAATGGAAAACCCTGGGATCCAGTTACGGCAATACCCACACATTCCTAAAAATGTTCTGATCTGTTGCTGGGTTTGTGGCAGAGTCATGTCTCTAATTGCTTGAATTCTATCAGCGGTCAGGTGTCTCAGTCCTTGTGTTAGACAGTGTCCCAAATATTTTACCTTAGTTTGGCATAATTGTAACTTGTCTTTGGAAACCTTGTGTCCTGTGTCTGAAAGATGAAACAGGAGCTGTTTCGTATCCTTCAGGGATGCTTCCAATGAATCAGAACACAGTAGTAGATCATCCACGTACTGTATTAATACTGATCCACTCACTGGTTGGAAAGACTGTAAACAATCATGCAAAGCCTGAGAAAATATACTTGGGCTATCTATGAATCCTTGTGGTAATCGAGTCCATGTGTATTGGACTCCTCTGTATGTAAATGCAAACAAATATTGACTGTCAGGGTGCAGAGGTACCGAAAAGAAAGCGGAGCAGAGGTCAATAACAGTGAAAAATTTCGCAGTGGGAGGGATTTGCATTAGGATGACAGCTGGATTTGGCACTACGGGGAACTGACTCTCAACTATTTTGTTAATCCCCCTTAGATCCTGCACTAGCCGGTAACCCCTCCCCCCACTTTTTTTAACAGGGAAGATGGGACTATTGGCAGTGCTGGACGTTCTTACCAGAATGCCCTGTTGTAGCAAGCGCTCTATTACGGGATACACTCCTAACTCCACCTCTGGCTTCAGAGGGTACTGTGGGATTTTTGGAGCTATCCTACCATCTTTTACTTGTACAACTACCGGAGCTACGTTTGCCATTAATCCAGTGTCCTGTCCATCTTTAGTCCAAAGTGACTCTGGTATCTGAGATGTCATTTCTTCTACTTGGGAGGGAGTCCTATTTGTCATAATGGTATGTGACATTAATTTTGACGGGGAGTCTAACATGTCTCGCACTTCCTGAGCGTGATTCTCAGGTATGTCCAAGAATACACCTTCAGGAGTACAATAAATGACGCACCCCATTTTACACAGTAAGTCTCTTCCCAGGAGATTAGTCGGTGCCGATGCAGCCATCAAAAGGAATGCTTGGTATGTAAAGGCCCTATTGTAATCTCGGCTGGTTTGCTAACAGGGTAGTGCTGGACTACTCCCGTTACCCCTATGGCTGGAATTGTCTTACCAGTGGTTCTCATGCCCACTGTCGAATTTATCACTGATTTGGCCGCCCCTGTGTCTACAAGAAAGTTTAATGATTTACCAGCTACATTGATTGCAATTTCTGGTTCACTTCCAAGGCTTGCAATCAATTTTACTGGCTGCAGATTACAGGTATGGCCACACCCCTATTGGGTATGGTGACCTCCCTGAATCCCGCTGGCAGCAACTACTTGTGATGGAGTTAATTGGGAGCTACCAGAGGCTTGCCAGTCTCTGTTCGGGGGATATCTTTTTGTTTCCCCTGCATGTGGCTCATAACTCCGTTTCTGCGGACCCTGATCCCAATGTCGTGTGTCGTGTCGTTGTCTAGGGGGTTGGTATGAGTTTCGTGAATTCTTCACTCTACAATCTCGTGCCATGTGTCCCTGTTTATGACAAGAATAACAAGTAACCACATTTGACTTACCCACAGGGTTTGGTGATATAAACAAAGGCTGCCTTGTGGTCAGGGCCTGTATACTTACTGCCATTAACTTATCACCTTGTTGTTCCCTGTGTCTGGTGATGTTCCTATCGTGATCAATAGCAGCCTCTCTCAAAGTAGCCACAGACAGACCTCGCCAACATGGTTGTGTGGTCTGTACCCTAGTCTTCAATGACTCTTTTAAACCATCCATCAGTACCGATACTGCTACTTCTCGATGGTTTATGTTTGTTTTAATGTCCTCTATGCCTGTGTATTTTGCCATTTCTGATAATGCTCTGTGAAAATACTCTGCAGCTGTTTCTGACTCCTTCTGTTTAATGGAGAATATTTTGTTCCATTTAACTACGGCTGGGAAATACTCTTTTAACTGTAAGCTTATTCTTTTTACATTGTCTTTGTTGTACACATCTGTAAGAGGTACATCCTGATCTAATCCACAGTCAGCTAAAAATTGAGCTGCGTCGACATTGGAGGGTAAACATGCTCTCAGCAATATCTGCCAGTCTTTATTGTTGGGCTCTACAGTGTTACCTAGGTCTCTGATGTATTTTTGGCTGGCAACTAAGTCTTTTCTAGGGTCAGGGAATTCAGACACTATGGTCCTTAATTCCATTCGGGAAAATGGGCTGTACATGGCAATGTTCCTAACAGGAGTGACTCCTGAAGTGTCTGTTTTCCCATTTGGAACTACTATTACCTTAACAGGATTAACTCTAACAACCTCATTCTGTGTAGATTCTACAGGCTGTGGTGAGATAGTTTCAGCATAGTGTATGGTGCCGTACTTACCCGTTGATACGACCTCACCTATCCCTCCGCTAGGGGCCTTTGTTACTAATCTCGGGGGTTGAGCTGTGCCTACTGTGGTCTCTGCTATGGTGGCTGCTAGAGAGAGTGCTGAAATTGTTGCCGATTCGTCCTCTTGATCACACTCCTGAGGAAAGTTCAAAACAGGGTACAACTTGCACGGGTTAATACTTGCATTGGTTAATTGGTTAACATTATCTTTAACATTTACACAGTTGCTAAGTGTTCGTTTGTTACACCTTAATGCGTCATTCTCCGCAACCAATTTTTCTCCCGATATATATGGTGGCGGTGGGGCCGTGGCTATCAGTTTTCTGATCGAGCCAGATCCCGCCGCCTGAGCCAATCCTCTCTGTATGTCACCCTCCTGTTGCCACAACTGTAAATAATCGTAATGCTTGATTCGTCTCTTTGCTGATTTAATGAGACATATCCTTCTCCTTAAATTCGTTAACACTTCTGTGCTGAAGCTACCTACTCTTGGGAATTTCTCCCCGTCATGTACCATCATTCTCTCCCATTCATCACATAAAGCTTCTGTGTGACTTCCGTATTTCTCACACATTACGTACCTTGCCGACCCGACTGGTCGGTTCACTGAATCAACCCGAACCGAGGTTGATCGCCCCCTACCTGAACAAGTGGCCCCCATAGTTCGAAGGTGTTGCTTTATTCAGCCAACCCTTACGCAAACCAAAATGTTCGAAATAGGCTGACGGTGGCGGTTTACCGAGTACCCCACTCACTCGCCCACGCCGACCAATACGACCTGATCACACTGATATAGTGCTGGCGTACTCGACCCAGGGCCCCTGCGACCTGAACCTCTATTTACTGGAACCTGTGAGGGTGATCCGAAGAACACTTACTCTTTCCAGTAACTATTGGTTGTTGGATAGTTCCTGAGTGAGCAGCGAACCTCCCTTAAAATAAAAAAAATTACACAAATCACGTTAGAATGTACAAATAGCGTTTATGACCTTCGTACACAAATAGTACCGGTCAGGTTTACTAATGCACACAATTGCGTGCGGTACAATCGTTCAGCACATAAGCAACTAATCTTATGTACGGAGCGACCAGTGGAATCGAAAATTACGGCTGCGAATTCCTTCAGCCAGAGCTTGCATGGCCTATATGGGTGTTGCACCAACCCTTTCTTGGTGTTGTGCCTGTGGACTGTATAGCGGACTTCCTTGTCTGCTGTACCTAAACCTGCTGGTCTGTTATGACCTCCTGGTCTGTTACAGTATGACCTCCTGGTCTGCTACACTCTAATGCTCAAATTGTATGTTTTAACCAGGGATGCCTCCCTAGCCACCATGTACGTCACTTACACGCATGTACCTCACGAGAACTCGACTTTTCTTGTGGTTCAACCTCAAAAATTGTAAAAACAAACACTCACTCACCACATATACACTTTTGTTTCTATTTCTATTTCTGCGCAGAAATTTTCTCTTTAGACCAGATGTGTTACAAATTAGGAGAAGGATCTGTTAATTTAAATTTCGAATGTTAAAATAGATTTGCGCGATTTATCGCCTTGCGTTATTTACCACGTTGCGCTATTTATCGCGTTGAAAAAAAATGAACACTTGTGATTTGAGTTACGTGGGCGTACCCGTACGCTCCGTTGCGTAATATACGCTGCGTGCGTCGGCCCTTGGGTTGCGTACGCAAGTCTCAGTCCTTTGTTAGAGACACGTGTACGCAAAGCAAAGATCCACCGTAACACAATTTATACGTTTATCAATGTAGATGATCCTTTATCATCTACCGCGCACCACACTGACTTCGCCTTGTCTCTCAGGCACCGCTGTGTTTGTCTATACTTTAACTATATTACCTTTTTACTCTTAAACTATGAAATAGCGGCAAATCTCTCTTAGCACGTTTATCAATTATACAATGGCAAACAGGAGAGTGATATGCGAAAATACACAAATGAAAAAAAGAAATGCAGATATGCGTGCGTGTGTACGCAAGACAGAAAAATAAACAGTTTTAAAAGAGACTAGCGTGTTGTTCTTACCTCCGGTTCCCGGATTCCTTCAGCACCCTTTACTAAGAGAAGCAGACGCTTATCCAAACAGCACTACGAGGAATATGATCTCCCGCCCTTTGCTGCTGGATAATGTCTGCTGAAATTACCTAGTGCAGATATGTGAAGGACAGGACGAGCCCGCAATTGATAAAGCTAAATATTTATCTTATATAATACCCTTTATGAGGTCTAAGAACACTGTACGCTATCTACGTATGAAGTACCGTAAGGGTACGCACGTTGCGTAACAATCGCTTAGCCGTAGTCGAGACGCTCAAGCGTCACGTTCGCTCACGGCCAAGAGATCACGGGCAGGCACGCTATTGGCTGCTGACTAACTTAATGATTCGCTATAGCGTAGCGGACGCTCGGGACCACGAGGAGATCACCAGCGGCGCTGACGCTCACAATGTTAAACCTTTGTATCTACCCCATAAACAGTGTATTGTGCAGTAAAACCTTAGTGTAATGATAGAGTGTAAATGCAACACAGTATAACCTTATTAACTCAAAAGCTGTATGAGCGTCACCGACGCTCTGAGAATACTTAACACTATAAGAAATACACAGATACCTGGGCTTAGGGTCCAACGCCTAATATATATATTATGAATGATATACTTGCAAAAGAATTAATACAAATACAAATCATACACTACAATATAACATAGACTACCTAACCAGATAACTACACAGGAAATATAATACAATTACTATTTAAGGGAAAATAAGAGAGAAAGAGGAGAAGAGAGAGAGAGAGAGAGATTGGCCCACAATAACAAGAAGATCAATATAGTTGCGGAGAAACACTTACGCACAAGGGGAAACGATCGCATGCGCCTCGATATCCAGCTCCCGATTATCAGCAATGAGAACCGTTGAAGAGAGTGAACTGGATATGGTCGGCCTGCCTATTTATGCCCCACACACAATACAATTCAATGGTCCCTACAATCTCATTGTTCATTGGACACAGGAATTCGGCTTCGCATTATAACAAAAGGTCATAGGTTGATTCATACAGGTGGGCTGTGACTGCTTCCAACTGTTCAGGTGGGTGGGATACTGGGTTTCCCGCCGCATGACTAAATAAGAACAAATAATAGTAAATGGACATAAACTTCTTATGTCCATAACTATTCGCACGAGCGATTAATCCGCTCCAAACCAACACCGGAATATTGCTATTTAAATACTCTTCCGATGGGTACCAAACACCACTGTATGACCCCTGTTAGACCCTTCGTACAATACAAAGAGGGATCTCTCTGTTCAGGAACATGCTATGTTAACTAAACTTTCAGAATCTATCAAAGGGACCATGATCTACAAAATACATTATATAGTGAAAATATGTAATGATTGAGTCGCACGCTACGATCACATAAACTCTACCGTAAATACGCATACCGTGCGCCTGCTGGTGCCCGCGACTGTGAGTATGCGCACGTACGGGAGAGCGTACGCATGCGCAGCACGGACCTGTGTGAGGTGCAAATATGGTAGTGTGCATAGAGATATTTTTCTGACTTTGACATATGAAAGCTGCCATCCAGTTGCACAGCGGATCATTTAAGCCATGATGGCTAAGATTGTATTAGATCTGCACAGTGCCAGATTAAGGTCCTCATGGGCCTGGAGCTGAAATTTATGAAGGGCCTAATGTGTGTCGCCGCAAGGTGTGTGACCAGCATAGTTTTCCCCTTGACAAAGGGGCAAGTTAGCCCCGAAATGTTGGACTATAGGGGTGATTCAATTGGGAGCGAGGTTTAGCAAGATAAAAAAACATGCTTACAGCGCATCCAATTTTGGATTACCGCAGGTATATGCGTTCCCGATAGCCATGGCATCCAATTGAAAAACATTATCGTGGGGATTTCAGCACCTAAAACCGTGCGGCGCATTATAAAAAAAAAAAATGACGCTCACCTCGCTAGGGGTCTCCAGTGGTCTTGCGGCTCCCGGTTATCTCCCCTCCATTTTCCGACTGGGGAGGGGGTGTCGAAGTCAGAAAAATGTCTCTATGCACGTTGCCATATTTGCACCGCACACTGGTCCGTGCTGCGCATGCGTGCGCTCTCCCGTGGAGGCGCATACCCGCAATAGCGTGCACTCGCAGGCGCGGTATGCGTATTTACGGTAGAGTTTACGTAGTCGTAGCGTGCGACCCATTCGTTACAACTGTTCACAATTAATGTAGTTTATAGATCATGGTCCCTTTGATAGATTCTGAAAGTTTGGTTAAAATAGAATGTCCCTGAGCTGAGGAATCCCTCTTTGCATCGTACGAAGGGTCTAACAGGAATCATACAGCAGTGTTTGGTACCCATCGGAAGAGTATTTAATTAGCAATATTCCGGTGTTGGTTTGGAGCGTATTAATCGCTCGTGCGAATAGTTATGGACATAAGAAGTTATGTCCATTTATTTATTATTATTTGTTCTTACTTAGTCATGCATCTGAACAGTTGGAGACAGGCATCAGTGGGTCTCAAATGTCTCTTTGACCTCAGAGATCCCCCAAACAATAGTTTGCATGTTAAGAGGGCCTCATATCTACACATGCATAAGGTAAACACAGGAATAGTAATTGAAGATCAATTGTACTCCAAATCAGTATCTTTCCCGCAGACGGAGTACAATAGCCTTTAATTACACTGAGTTTTTGAGACTCAATAAGGAGGGCCAACACCTGTGTTTACAAATGGGGCTGGATTTGTATACAGGAGAATGAGGGCTGAGATGTCATTGTCTCAACTGAAAGTGGACATCATGAATATAGAACAGAACCCAGACAGGATTCTGTTTTGTATTCGCCAAACAATCGCTCTCCAGAAGACAGGAATGTGTTAGTCATCACCCATTGTTTTGCATAACCAGGGCCACTGATATGAATCAACTTATGACCTTTTGTTATGATGCAGGGCCGAATTCCTTCGGCCAATGAACAATGGGATTGTAGGGACTATGAGATTGCATTGTGTGTGGGGCATAAATAGGCAGGCCGACCACATCCAGCTCACTCTCTCATCAACGGTTATCTGCTGATAGCCGGGAGCTGGATATCGAGGCGCAGGCGATCAAACCCTTTGTGCGTAAGTTTCTCTCCGTAATCATTGTCTTTCTGTGAGCCAATTTCTCTCTCTCTCTCTATCTCTCTCTCTCCTCTTTTCTCTTATATCTCTCATAGTATTATAGTATTGTACTGTATTGCATTTAGGTCAGTGTAGTATTGTCTTTTTGTATTTATTGTTTAGTTCTGTGGTTAGGAAGTCCTTGTTATATTGTAGTGTATCATTTGTACTGTTATCCCCTTTTACAAGTATATTAGATATAATACAGTTAATAGGCTTTGGAACCTAAACCAGTATCTGTGTATTTTCTATAGTGTTAAGTGTTCACTTGAGCGTCGGTGACGCTCAAGCAGCTTTGTAGTTAGTCAGGTTACACAAGGTTGCACTTACACCCTGTACTCACATTAAGGTATTCAGTGTATTTCATTGGTATAAGGTTTTAACATAAAGGTATAGTGTTGTGAGCGTCTGCATCGCTGGTGACCTCCTCGTGGTCTCGAGCGTAAGCTACGCCATAGCGAATCATTACCCTAGACATAACCAATAACGTGTCCTGTGATCGCTGGGCCGCGAGCGAACGTGACGCTTGAGCGTCTCGCCTACGGCCGAGCGATCGTTACGCCAACAGCGTACCATTACGGTACTTCTTAAGTAAACAGCGTACAGTGTTCTTAGCTTCATAAAGGGTTGTTTATACGACAAAGGAATTTAGCATTGTCAATTGGGAACTCGTCCTATACTTCTCACATCTGCACTAGGTAGATCAGCAGACATTATCCCCCAGCAAAGGGTGGGAGATTGTCTCATAGTGCTGGCGGGATAAGCGTCTGCTTCGCTTAGATAAAGAGTGCTGAAGGAACCCGGTAACCGGAAGTAAGAACAAAACGCTTGTGTCTTTTTAAAACTGTTTATTTTTCTTTTGTCTTGCGTACGCACGCATATATCTGCATTTCTGTTTCATTTTCGTATATCACTATTCCTGTTTGCCAATTTTATAGTTGATAGAAAGTGCTAAAAAGAGATTTGCTGTTATTTCATAGTAGAGGTAATAGTTAAAGTATAGAACAAACACACGGTTTGTCTGAGATACAAGGCAGTCAGTGTGGATTGCGGTAGATGATCAGGGATCATTTACATTGATAAAAATATATTGTGTTACGGTGGATCTTTGCATTGCGTACACGTGTCGCTAACAAAGACTAGCGTACGCAATCCAAAGGCAGACGCAACGTAGCGTCCGGTTACGCCCACGTAGCTCAAGTTGTGATAAAGTGAAGTAACGCAAAGGCGATAAGTAACGCACAGCGGTAGATAACGCGACGCGGAAAATAACGCAAGTCTATTTTTGGAGAATCTGAAATTTAGTTTAACAGATCCTGCTCCTAATTGGTAACACTGTTGGGCTAAAGACAAATTTCTGCGCAGAAATAGATATAGAAACAAAAGTGTACATGTGTTGAGTGAGTGTGTTTTGTATACAAAAGTTTATATAACTGTAAGGTGGAACCAAAAGGAAAGCCGGGTACTCGTCAAGGGACATACGTGTAAGTGACATATACGGTGGCTAGGGAGGCATCCCTGGTTAAATAATATTTGAGCATTAGAGTATAGCGGACCATAAGGTAACAGACCAGGAGGTCATAAGGTAACAGACCAGGAGGTCATAAGGTAACAGGTAAAATAGACAAAGAGGTCCGCTATAAAAGTCCAGTGGCACAACGCCTGGGGTGTTGGTGCAGAACCCATATAGGCCATAAGCTCTTGCTGAAGGAATCGCGGCCGGAAACATCGATTCCATTGATCTCTCAGTACATAACAAGTAGTGCTTGTGTACTGAACGATTGGACCACACGTAATTGTGTGCAGTAGTTAGTAATCTGACCTAATACCATTAGAGTAAAGTGGTCACAAACGCTATTTGTACATTCTGACGTGATTTGTGTAATTTTTTATTTTTGGAAGGGAAGTTCGCTGGTCACTCAGGAACTATCCAACAACCGATACTTGCTGGGGAACGCGCCCCTGTAAATAAAGGTTCACAGGGGCCCTGGGTTGGGTACCGCAGCTCTGGATACAGTGATTGCAGCACAGGCCAACGTGGGCGAGAAGTAAGTGGGGTACTTGGTAAACCGCCACCGCCGGCCTGCCCAGGACTTCTTGGTTTGTTTGTAAGGGTTCGCTGAAAGCCTTGATATTCAAGGAGGAATAAGCAACGCCTGCAGATTATGGGGGCCAGTTGTTCAGGTAGGGGGCGATCAACCTCGGTTCGGGTTGATTCAGAGAACCGATCAATTGGGTCGGCAAGGTACATCATGTGTGAAAAATACGGAAGTCACACAGAAATTTTATGTGATGAATGGGAGAGAATGACTGTACAAGACAGGGACAAATTCCCAAGAATAGGTAGCTTCAGTCCAGTAGTGTTACAAAATTTAAGGAGGAGGATAAGTCTCATTGAACCAACGAAGAGACAAAATAAACATTATGAATATTTACAGTTATGGCAACAGGAAAGTGAATTACAAAAAGAGTCTATTGACTTTTCTGACTCTTATCTTGAGAGGAGAGACAGTGGCATCAGGAGAGGGGTTGATTGCGGAGAGAAAGACACAAGGGTGAACAATAAAAACGCTCTTAGCAACTGTAATATAGATTATAAGAATAAGTGTAATAAATGTAACAATGATTATTGTAATACTGTTGAATGTACAACTATTAACCTGTGCAAGCTGCACCCCATGTCAAACCTCCCTCAGGAATACAAACAAGAAAGTGAGCCCAGAACGATGTCAGCACCTCTTCCAGCAACCATCACAAAAGCCATCCAGGTGGACGCGACAAAATTGGTAAAGGCAATAATCGAACCCCCTAACGGAGGGTCAGGTGAGGTCGTGTCCACAGGTACGTACAATGTTTCATATCACGCACAAACAGATGTACCCCATATTGTAAGACCAACACAAGATGATGTAACTGAGCTCGATCTGGCCAGGGTGATCTCAGTCCCCAATGGGAAGACTGACGATCAGGGAATCATTCCCGTCAAGGACAGTGCAATGCGCTGTCTCTTGTCCCGGACCGAATTGAGATCAATTATGTCTGAATTTCCTGATCCGAGGAAAAATCTAGCCAAATGTCAAAGGTTTATTAAAGAACTAGGAAACGCCACAGAACCCACCAACAAAGAGTGGCGGACAGTGCTGAGGGCATGTTTGCCCTCCAGTGTTGACCCTGAAAAATTCATTGCTGATTGTAAATTAAACACGGAGGTACCCTGTATGGAGGAACACAATCAGGAATGTATTAGGCAAATTAACCGACAGTTAGGAATATATTTCCCAACCACTGTCAAGTGGAATGAAATTTTCTCCATAAGGCAAAACGAAAAGGAAAATGTTTCTAATTATTTCAATCGAGCACTGCAAATAATGGCTAGAAACACTGGGATCGCAGACATCAAGACAAATGCACAACATAAAGGAATAGCGGTTAAGGTATTAATGAATGGTTTAAAGGATGAATTAAAAACAAGGGTACAGACCACCAACCCAAACTGGAGAGAGATCTCGGTGGCCGCACTAAGAGAGGCCGTCATTAATCATGACCAGAATATCACCAGGTACAGAGAGTCACTAAGAGATAAGTTAATGGCAGCAAATATACAGGCCCAAACCACAAGACCACCCCAACAAAAGCCACACACCCCTGCGAGAAATCCAGATATGGAAATCTGTTACAATTGTCATAAAAAGGGACACATTGCAAGAGATTGTAGATCAAGAGAAAGACAACACCATAATCATAAAATCCAAGGAATCAGGGAAGTACAGGGGAAACGATTGATGATGATGAGCATCCGAGCGTTTGAGGAGGCATCAAATCAACCAAAACCTCAGGTCATGGACACGTGGAGGAAGCCCAGGATTTGTTATCAGTGTAGGAGAGAAGGGCATTGTGCTAGCAACTGTAATAACCCACATAAAGTTAGACCCCCTAGACCAAGAAATGAGCAAAATTACAATACACACCATTATAATCAAGGATCACATAGGCAGGAAAGGTGATTATTAGGAATGGAGGCAAGCCTGAAGTAACGGTTAATGAAGTGGGAGGTCATTCACTAAAGACACAGGAATGACCAGGTGAAAAGTTGTAAATGTATTTGTGAAAAATGTTTTTCTCTCCCTCTCTCTATCCCCATCTCTGACTAGTAGTGGTAAGAATTCACACATTGCATATCCACTTGGTCCTTGCAGAAGTCTACCAAACCCCAGCATGACCTCCGCCACAATGTATTTCTGGCCAGATACAGACAGTGGAGTAATGCAGGTGCTGGTGGGAAGGGACTGCTCAGGGAGACCATTAGACACATAGATATGACAGCCTAATAAGTCTGACAATGTTTTTCTAATGCTAACAATGTTTTCTTACAATGTTTAAAAATGCTTTGTTTCTCTTTTCTTATTGATGGTTATTGTCGAGTTATGTAATGTATATATGCACATGAATTGTTCTCTATCTCTTTTGTTTTTTTATTTCCTCTCTCTTCTCACTCATGTTTCCATGGTTTAAAGATGGTATGTCACCCCTCAGTTGGACCAATGGTAATGCCAGATTTTTGCTCCTTACAGAAAGATCGTCGGTTAGGAAGGAATATTGCATCACCAGAATGATCGTTTTTGAAGACTGAGAGACAGCACCTTTGAGAGGACAGCAGAACAAGAAGAACAACAAGACGAGAGAACTTATTATCGTAACGAGTTCTCCCCCCCCCCTCAAACTGTTTTCTTATACCCCCTTTACAAATTTCGTCTTTTCTCCTCCTGTAAGATGGACTTGCCCCAAGAGACTGCGATATGGATTTTCCCGTTAACCATGATGTTGACCAGAGCAGTCTGTTTCGGTGAGAGTACCAGTGAGGTCGAGAAAGGATCCAGAAAGGCTCTAATGACTGAGACGGAGGTGTAAATTTCCAATAGCAACCCAATCACCAAGCAAAGGCGAGTACCGGGCACGATCTAACAACCATGTTATCTGTAAACATTTTCTTTGAAGGATTGTTAGCTCAAAAAAGAAAACTGTATCAGTAGGCTCGGTAACAATAATGCCAATCCAGTTTTAATAACCATAGGGACCGGCATCCATTGAGTGACTATCACTCCTTAGTGGGTAGCGTGTTAAATGAGACAGATTTTTGGGTATGTTCTCAAGTACCTCAAGGGCATAGCAAATCAGGGCTAGTACCATTTCCTTTAACGTTAGGGGAGGTACTTGAGCTAAGTGGTGGGAGACCGGTGGACCGGAGGTTTAACATCTCCAGCCCTCCTAGTTTGAAGCTCCACCAATACCATGTGGATAGGTCCCTCATATGTTTTAATATCTCCAATCCCCGTAAGCCGGGAAATTGGGAAGTGTCATGGAGCAACCTTACCATGACCTTTTCACACAGAGCAGATAGAATGCCTACAGATACAGAGCTGGTACGCCACATAGCCAGTAGAGGAAAATCTTTCCGGTATCGATATACCTTAGGAAATAGGATTACTAGAGTTGGAGAGGTATCACCAGGATACTGTGCACATATCATACAAACTGATACGTGCATTAAGCAGATGGAAGAATTAGGGTCAGGAGATTTCACCTGGAAGGTTTGTAACATGGTCATGTCCTTCTCCGTCCCCTATGTTCTCCCCGATGACGCATATTTCATATGTGGGAGAAAGGCGTACAAGTGGCTTGCCCCAAACTCTGAAGGATTGTGTTATATTGGAAAAGTATTGCCTGAAGTGATGACTGTTACACATGACAAAATGAAGGACATACACCGTGGTGCCCAAGCTCCTTATACTCACACTCATTACGAGCACCGAGTTAAAAGACAACTGTCAGAAAGGTTAGAGCATCCGGCCTCTGATCTTATCCATGAATCCACCGGGATTCAGGTTCTGGTAGCGTTAGATTTCACTCGCACCGCTCGAGGTGTGATGAATTATAGATACATTTCCGCACTCGCCAATTTGTTAGATAATATCACTGAAATGTATGATGACACGTTTAGATACACTGGAAGAGAACTTCAAGCTTATAAAACAGAACTAGTTCAGCATAGGATGGTTCTTAATTATCTTACAGCAGTAACAGGCGGATATTGTGTTACATTGGCAACACAGTATGGCATAAAGTGTTGCACGTATATCACAAATAGCACCGAGGATCCGGTAGAGGTCATAGACCAAAAGATGGATGATATTCTCCAATTGAAGTGGGAATTTCGTTGAAAACACAATCTCACCCTTGCTGCTGTAGGTAATGAGCTGACTAGTTGGGTGTCATGGTTGAACCCGCGAAATTGGTTCTCCGGTTTAGGAGACTGGGCTCAAGGAGTCATAATGGATGTTGGAAAGTTTCTACTATGTATCTTGGGTGTCGTTATATCGATTGGATTGATATTTAGATGCGGGCAGGCTTTAATGAGGTGCAAACAAAGTACAAAAGTGATGAGCTTGAGGAGCGAGGAAACTGTAATTAACCTGGATTTGATTTATGACCCAATGATAGAAACCAGAATGTGATGAAAATGCGATTATACGGTCCGTTTCTTTCACCTGTTTTTCTGCTTTTCTCCAAGATACAAAGACCCCTTGGACGAGGAAGTTGACGAGACGGTATACAGACAAGACAACAGACAAGCACCAAAGATGAAGTTTTGACAACCTATGATATGGACACTTGATGAACTTTGCCATGGATCCCCAGTTTCCCTAGTACTTTTAAACTCACGCTAGCCCAACATTTTTTGTAAATCTGATGGCTCAGACAAAGCTATTTGCTCATGCCTAAGGAGCAATACAGCGCAAAGAAGACGACTCTCAACAGATACCGAACACAACCTCAACGACAGATGTACATTTCCCTGACATAGAATATCATTGCATTCTCCATAAGTGTTCTTTATCTTCATCTCTACAACCCTCAGGTAACGACACACATAGACGATAGGGAATACAGGCACAGATATCAGCAACCACATACCTCCCCCATTCATGTATCATCAACTAAAATGTGCTTCCCCATTTTGTTACAACCACAGCCGAAATGAGCTCGGTAGAGTTTGACAGCCCATCCACAGACCTGTACCACAGGATAAGAAGGAATTCAAATGTATACTTCGCAATACCTCGAAGCTTGATTTACCACACGTACGGCACGATGATACATGACCCTCCAAACATGGACTCATACACACATGCTTCTACTTTCTCACTAGGTCATACCCTTTTCACACCTACTCCTCTCTTCTTCCTTACCCCACCATGGAAATCAATTAACCCCTGACTTACATGTTTCTCCTTAAACGTTTTGTGGCAGTTATTATTGACTGCCAAAGGGTGGACTGTCGAAGTCAGAAAAATGTCTCTATGCACGTTGCCATATTTGCACCGCACACTGGTCCGTGCTGCGCATGCGTGCGCTCTCCCGTGGAGGCGCATACCCGCAATAGCGTGCACTCGCAGGCGCGGTATGCGTATTTACGGTAGAGTTTACGTAGTCGTAGCGTGCGACCCATTCGTTACAACTGTTCACAATTAATGTAGTTTATAGATCATGGTCCCTTTGATAGATTCTGAAAGTTTGGTTAAAATAGAATGTCCCTGAGCTGAGGAATCCCTCTTTGCATCGTACGAAGGGTCTAACAGGAATCATACAGCAGTGTTTGGTACCCATCGGAAGAGTATTTAATTAGCAATATTCCGGTGTTGGTTTGGAGCGTATTAATCGCTCGTGCGAATAGTTATGGACATAAGAAGTTATGTCCATTTATTTATTATTATTTGTTCTTACTTAGTCATGCATCTGAACAGTTGGAGACAGGCATCAGTGGGTCTCAAATGTCTCTTTGACCTCAGAGATCCCCCAAACAATAGTTTGCATGTTAAGAGGGCCTCATATCTACACATGCATAAGGTAAACACAGGAATAGTAATTGAAGATCAATTGTACTCCAAATCAGTATCTTTCCCGCAGACGGAGTACAATAGCCTTTAATTACACTGAGTTTTTGAGACTCAATAAGGAGGGCCAACACCTGTGTTTACAAATGGGGCTGGATTTGTATACAGGAGAATGAGGGCTGAGATGTCATTGTCTCAACTGAAAGTGGACATCATGAATATAGAACAGAACCCAGACAGGATTCTGTTTTGTATTCGCCAAACAATCGCTCTCCAGAAGACAGGAATGTGTTAGTCATCACCCATTGTTTTGCATAACCAGGGCCACTGATATGAATCAACTTATGACCTTTTGTTATGATGCAGGGCCGAATTCCTTCGGCCAATGAACAATGGGATTGTAGGGACTATGAGATTGCATTGTGTGTGGGGCATAAATAGGCAGGCCGACCACATCCAGCTCACTCTCTCATCAACGGTTATCTGCTGATAGCCGGGAGCTGGATATCGAGGCGCAGGCGATCAAACCCTTTGTGCGTAAGTTTCTCTCCGTAATCATTGTCTTTCTGTGAGCCAATTTCTCTCTCTCTCTCTATCTCTCTCTCTCCTCTTTTCTCTTATATCTCTCATAGTATTATAGTATTGTACTGTATTGCATTTAGGTCAGTGTAGTATTGTCTTTTTGTATTTATTGTTTAGTTCTGTGGTTAGGAAGTCCTTGTTATATTGTAGTGTATCATTTGTACTGTTATCCCCTTTTACAAGTATATTAGATATAATACAGTTAATAGGCTTTGGAACCTAAACCAGTATCTGTGTATTTTCTATAGTGTTAAGTGTTCACTTGAGCGTCGGTGACGCTCAAGCAGCTTTGTAGTTAGTCAGGTTACACAAGGTTGCACTTACACCCTGTACTCACATTAAGGTATTCAGTGTATTTCATTGGTATAAGGTTTTAACATAAAGGTATAGTGTTGTGAGCGTCTGCATCGCTGGTGACCTCCTCGTGGTCTCGAGCGTAAGCTACGCCATAGCGAATCATTACCCTAGACATAACCAATAACGTGTCCTGTGATCGCTGGGCCGCGAGCGAACGTGACGCTTGAGCGTCTCGCCTACGGCCGAGCGATCGTTACGCCAACAGCGTACCATTACGGTACTTCTTAAGTAAACAGCGTACAGTGTTCTTAGCTTCATAAAGGGTTGTTTATACGACAAAGGAATTTAGCATTGTCAGGGGGCTGCTGGGAGATGTAGTTCTCCCAGTGGCTAGCTCCAGGGGGAGTCACATACACACACACACACACACACACACACACACACACACACACTCAAAATACATACTTACACATACTGATACACACCTGTAAACACTCACACACACTCACATACTTATCGCTGCTGCAGGAGGCCAGCTTCGGACGCTGGATAAAGAAGGCACCACTTTGGAAGGTGATAATTTACTGACTAATTAAGCTAATTGGAAACTTTCAATTGCTTAATTAGTCCTCTGGGTTGGGGGGTGCTAGAGCAAGTCTCAGTGAATTCTCCCTACAATTAACAATTTTAGGAAAAATCAGACTTGTTCTGGGGTGCGAGAAAAAAGACACAGTGACTTCTATAGAAATCACTGCATCTCATTTTCAGTCCTCTAATTGAATAACAAAAGCCTGAGGCTGCGGAAAAAACAACGCCGGCTATCCAATTACTGACAGCGGCATCCTGTGTTTAAAATACAGACATAGACTAAATAATACCCCTTTCACACTGCAGAAATAACCCAATATCGACCCAGTATATTGCCGGGTCGACACGGGTCGCTGTTCTGTGTGAAAGGAGCCATAACAAATTCCCCGGTCGTCTGACTCGGTAATTCAACCTGGGAATAAAGCTGTGAAATTCCCAGGTTAAATACCGGGTCAGGTGCAGTGTGAACGGGTTGCCGGGTCAATGCAACCCAGGACCCCTTCACTGCATAGGGAGAGGTGGTGCGGAGATGATCTAATCTCCCAGCACCGCCTCGGCACCCGATGATGCCATGGTCCCCGCCCCCGATGGCAACCTGACCCGGTATATTGCTGGGTCAGGGAAGCCAGTGTTAGGATCCAATGCCGGGTTGCATCCGGGAAGGACCTGTTTCCAATTCCCGATTGCGACCCGGCATTTGTGATGTGAAAGGTAACCCTGATCTCTAACCCTCCGAACCCTGACCTTCTCCCGCAGCTTAAACCCGAACCCTCCCAGGTTGTGCCTAACCCTAACCTTCCTTCCGTGCAGCCTAAACCTAACCATACCTCCCCCATAGCCTAACCGTAACTCTCCCTGGGGGTGCCTAACCCTCCCTACGCACAGCCTAACCCTCCCCCTGCAGCCTTAACTTAATCTCCCGCCAACGCGGTTTACCTCTCCGGCAGTCCGTGAAATCATTGTTCGGGATTTTGGCGCCGGGATAGTGATACATGTCGGCATACTGGCGCTGACACACACACACACACACACACACACTTACTTTTATATATGCATTGGCTAAATATATTCATACTATATACACCTATGTACTCTGTCCATATAGAACATATAAAAGGATATACTGTGTCTTTATTACACAGTACCTCACATTGTATTGCATAGCATATTAATACCTATCAGCAGTGCCGTAACTAGGCATTTTAGCGCTGTGTGCAAGAAACGACAGTGGTGCCCCCCATGTAAGATTGGGGCAGTGCGCGCCACAGGCGCGCAAAAAAATTCTAGGGGCGTGGCTTCACGGGGAAGGGGCGTGACCACAAAATAATAGCAATTCATACTACGGTGCACAGTAGTCTACATTATTCAAATTACGCTGCACAGTAGCGCCACTACACCAGGTAGAGCCCCTTTTATACATTACAGCAGACAGTGTCCCCCTTTTTACACATTGCGGCAGCCAGTCCCCCTTTTTACACATTGCGGCAGCCAGTCTCCCTTTTTACACATTGTGGCAGCCAGGACCCCTTCTTACACATTGCGGCAGCCAGGCCCCCTTTTTACACATTGTGGCAGATAGACCCTTTTTACACATTGCGGCAGCCAGTCCCCCTTTTTACACATTGCGGCAGATAGACCCTTTTTACACATTGCGGCAGCCAGTCCCCCTTTTTACACATTACACCAGCCAATCTCCCTTTTAACACATTGCGGCAGCCGGTCCTCCTTTTTACACATTGCGGCAGCCAATACAGAAGGAGAGGGGGATGCTGCAGCGGCGCTTACTACCAATAACATAGCGCTGCTGCGGCTCCCTGCTCCCCCTCCCTCCTCCGCTGCCCGGCGCTGATGTCTTCTATCTTCACAGCGCGGCGCACGGCGCAGAGACTTGGAGGTGGCATGTAATGAGTCAATTTGACTCATTACATGCCGCTGGCCGTGCGCCCTCAGGGCAACTGCGCTGTGTGCCAAGCCCACTTGGCACACACGTAGTTACGGCCCTGCCTATCAGTCAGCAGCAGCCAAGCAGCCAGCAGGTCTGTCACTTCACCTCAGTCAGGAGGATCAGACAACCTGCCCCTGCCGGGCACCCATCACCGAGCTGCTGCCTGTGAATTTTGCAACTGTTCTGGCTGCTCAGGGTTTGCTACGGAGTCCACAGTATGCCATAGCTGGCTGCGGCATGATATCCTTCATGGCGCGGGAGTGGCGGGCCGGGGAGGGACAATTTTTACATCACATGCAGTGACCTCATGCAGCGCGGAGGAGGTGCCGAGTGACTGCATGTAGTGGCGCGGGGAAGCCTTCCACTGTACCACCATAGTAGGTGATATCTGTGTACCGGCGGCCGCGCTTGATCCACCGACTGGTTGGGGGGTATGGGGTTGTTGCGGCAGGGAGTGGGCGGAGCCTCGGGTGTCCACTGGCAGACTGCAGTAGAAGGAAATGAGTTTTCCTGTCTGCTGCAGCACAACAATCTTCAGATGCAGTGGGCCTGTTCGGACAGTGGGCCTGGAGCTGCAGCTCCATCAGCCCCATTGTGAATCCGGCCCTGGATCTGCATATAATATCCGCCAATGCATGTGTTTTTAAACAGTGATTTGAGGTCCTATGTCCCCGCTACCAAATTCCATCTCGGTTCCATCTTACCAGAACAGCCTGTACCGGGAGCTTAAAACAAACTGATTATAGCCTAGAAAATGCCATTGTACCCACTATCCTCTTAACCACAGATATGTGATTAAACTAAAGATGACATGGCTGTGACAGACCACTAGGTTGGTGTGTCACCTTCAGCAGTATGTAAAACAAAATGCCAACTTATTCACAGTCAGGCTACTCTCTGTATCACCAACTTCACTAAGAAGCATACAGGTGTCAACTTGTTAAACTCAGGGATGTCATAGCAAAATGGTCTACCCTGCTAGGACTCTCCTCAGGATTTGTTATTTCCGATAACGCAACTAATATTGTGAGAGCATTACAACTCATTGAATTTGGACATGTTTTGCACACACAATTAACTATATGGTACAGAATTTTCCTAAAAATGACAGGGAGATGCTGTCAGTGGCCTGAAAGTTGGTTGCTAGACATTTTCACCATTCAGCAACTGCACATAGAAAATTGCAGCTACTGCAAGAACAGTTCAATTTGCCATGCCACCAATTGAAACAAGTGGTGGTAACCACTAACTAGGTAGAATTCCACCGTTTATGTGCTTCAAAGAATTGAGGAACAACATCAAGCCATCCTAACCTATACAAGAAGCCATGACATAAGGAAAGGAGGCGGAATGTACCATAGTTATGAAAGCTACTGAAACCATTTGAGGTAGCAATCAATGAAGTGAGTTCAGAAGACACTGCCACCATGAGTCAGGTGATCCCCTTAATTACACTACTGGAAAAGCAGCCAGCGAAATTGAAAGAGGAGATGAAACAAAGTGATTCCACTAAGTATGTTGGACTGGCAGATCAAGTTTTTTTATTTGTTTCACCAGGATCAAAGGGTTGCCAATATCCTGCAATCGGATCACTATATTTTGGCAACCATGCTTGATCCTAGGTTTAAGGTGGTGCTCAGACCATGCCCCCACACTTTGTTTAATTATCTAGAACTAACCCTTGGTACTTGTCCCACTTTTGGCACTAACCTTTTTATCTTAAAATAATAATTTTCAGACATATCTGAGGAACGAATGAGCAGAATATATGGATGACAATCTTGAGCATTGGGATGACCTGGTACTATTTTGGGAGGCCTCAAAAGCAGTAGTGAGAAGGTAATGTAATTTCATATCTAGCCAAACATAATGGTACTCATAAAGCTGACTTACATACTCTTCAAAATTGATTAATGGATGCTTATTGTCATTATGTTAGATTTAAAGTGCTGAAAATAAAAACACCTGCCTCCAACATAAACATATCTTGGAAACTTTTCTTTTAAAGGAAGCCCAATTTAGGCTGGATTACATTAGAAACACTTATTACCGTTGGAGTGTCAGGTCCGGCAAGGTTTTGGCTTATATGGTGAAATGACAACATAAAATAATAATTTATCATGGAGTTGCTTGAACCTGATACCAACATTGTCACTACACCTGCTGACATAACCTGTCTTTTTCATTCATATTTCAAAATTCTTTATGTCAATTCTCCTATGGCTACGAAATTATTCCTTTCTTTAAGAGGCTGCTTTGCCTGAGTTGTCAGCCTAGCAGTGGGAATTTCTTAATAGTGCCACAACGGAAGACAAGGTTGGCTTTGCCATTGATGATCTACGGCTTAATAAATCGCCAGGTTCTGACAGTTTTAATGGTAATTATTATAAAATGTTGAATGTTGACAGTGCCATACAGTATTCTACTTTTAATGCACAATCAATTTATTAAATCCTAATACAAAGGGGGGAATTCAATTAGCTGCAGTAAATTACCGCAGCTAATTGATCCTGGGGAGTAATTCAATTGTCCCCAGTAGACGGCATTATCAGGGATTTTGTGCACCTATCCAGAGTCAGGAAAAAAAATCCCTGATAAGTGCTGGTTTTTCTTGGCCGCAACTGCGAAAACACATGGATTTGGAAACTTATCCTGGATTTTTGCATGAAAGCGGGAACATTTTCATCTGAAAAATTGGTCTGGAATTGAATTGCCCGATAATACTATCAGGCAAAGAAATTGCAATAACAGTTCATGTTTTAAAATGATAAAATTTTGTCTCAAATATTTGCTACTCATTTACAGTCTATAATTCCTTCCCTGTTATCCCAGCACCAATCAGGATTCACCCATGGGAGACATATAGTTTGTAATGTTCATTTGGCTGTGGCAGCCTTATGTTCCTCCCCCACCCAACGCCATTCTTCTAATATGTTATTAAGCATAGATACCAAAAAGGCTTTTGACAAGATTTTGTGGCCCAAATTATAAGTAGTGTTACACCTGTGGGATTTTGGTTCTTCTTTTAGTAACATGATTAAGGTGCCGATTTATCACCATCTGCATCTGAGGATGCGGATGTGAGGTGATAAAATTGACCCAATCCGCAATGCATTTATAGATTACATCGTATGGATGTTTCAATAATCACATTCAGTGGCAGAGCTTGTGAGAAAGTTTTGTCCCTGTGATGCAACTCCGCAGCCTCATTGGGATATTTTTTGTGAAAAATACCCCGAGTAATGAATGCGCATTCGCCGGCACAGACATCGCTACCGCTACTGCCACCACCTGCATTATAAGTATGGGAAATGCAATCTTGGTTACTAAGAAAAGTGAATTAAAGGGTTTAGAGCAGTTTTCTCATGAAAACTGCTCCAAAAGCCCTTTAATACATTCAGGTGATACTAAAATAACGTGAAAAGGATGTGAATACACCCTTTTTCACATTATTTTATTTAAAAAATGTTTAATATTTTTATAATTCCCCTCCAACAAATTGTAAATGGTCTGGGTGTTTCTGTTCAAATGTTTAGAGGAACTGGGCAGGGGTGTCCCTTATACACCTTGTTGTTCAATTTACCCATCGACCACTTATTACATGTTTTACAGTCTTGGACCCTCTTTAAAGGTATTTTCTTAGGTTCCATAGAAGTTAAGGTCTCAGATTTTGCCTTCTTTTTATGTATAACCCCCAAATTTGCCTATCTTCCCTTCTTTTCAAATTAGATGATTTTTGTAGGGTTTTGAGTTTTACAATAAATCTGTCGTAATGGCCTTGAGCCCTTCTCTTCATAGAGATAGTTTGGACCTGGATAGTTTACATGGGCGGAGACTGACATCTCTTATCTGGGAATTCACCGTCAGAAAACATTGAGTGGTGCAGTGAAAACGAAGGCCACACTTTGGTCCTACCACTTCTGTTGCCTCCACTTGAACAAGTCGTAGTTCAGCTAGCACTCTTCCTCTGTTTGCCTCTTTACCTGGACTTCACCTTAGGTGCAGCATACTCAGGGCTTCTGCAACCCTTAACCTGAGGTGTCTCAGGTCTTCTGTAGTCTTCTGTCCCAATCTTCACCTGGATGGTGTGATCTCTTTTGCAGTGGCCACCAATAACCCATGCTTCATGGCATTTTTATCATCAGTCACACTGCTGCTTATTCTCGGTGGCTTCTGCCTTCTTCGGCTTTCGGGACACAGCAGATTTTCACAACTTCCCTCTGCTGCCTTCTCCCCTTGTGCCACCTCACACCGGCTATTATTAGCTGGCACGAGGGGGCAGAGCAATGACTCAGTGAGCAGGACTGGATTATTGCGTACTGTTGTGTCTATGGCGAAATTGGTTTGCCATTCGTGCATTGTTTGAATGTGGGCTTACTGGGCTTGAATCAAGTGATTTAAGCCTGTTAGAATCAAGCTGGAGCCGAGGAACACTTGCCCTGTATCCCAGTAAACTGCCTGCGAAAACAAATAGTGCAGCTTACATGGGAGCATGTGTATAGAGCTGTGACCCGGGTAGAAATCTAGTGACGCCTCTACGACTTTGTTGGATCCCATTTTAAAGGTAAGTAATGTCATCTTGATGGTAATAAAAACATGATGGCTGTATGTGCTGGTAAATAGGTTTTCTCTGCTGTTGACCCTGTAATAAATTGCATGAAGTCCTGCGATAGCCTTTTTGTGTTTTTACTTCTTGCAGGATAATAAATAGACTATATAGGCAGAGGGCCTGATTCAGATGTGATTGCTAATGCAGTAACAGCTGCGACTTTTGCTACTGCAAAATTATGCTAATGCTGCAGCCGATGGGCTGTGTACAGAGACGCCCATTGGCTGTGGCTCTAATCCTCAGCAGTGTGCAAATAGTCATGCAATCAATCAGACAGCAGCTGCACCACTGGACATTAGAACAACCCCGTGGATGCTCAGAATGTCTGACAGTACATGGCTGCCAGTGCCAGTGGAACTGCGTTTTCTGATGCAGTCTTTGACTCCAGCATATCCCCGACAGGACTGCTGACAAAAAAGACCCCCCAGTCATAGAGATCCATGCCTATTGGAATTGCATGGATCTCTATGCCAGAGGTTCACAAACTGTGTGCCGTGGCTCCCTGGGGTGCCTCGGGACACTTGCAGGGGTGCCCTGGGTTGGTGGTCCAGGACCAATTCAAATTTATTCATGGTTAATATAAAATTTCTCAATAAAATTTTTTTGGCCTAGGGGTGCCGTGAAAAAAATTCTGATATTCTAGGGCGCCGTGATTCAAAAAAGTTTGGAAACCACTGCTTTATGCTGTTCCAATCTGTGTCCGACGGGGTGACCATTGAGATGCATGCACAGTGCGTCCTCGACGCACACGCAGAGGAAAAACAGTGAGCACTCTTTCCTTACCCGGGTCTGAATCAGCCCCAGAGAGAGTAAGACGGATGTTTTTTTTATTTTCTTTTTTACAAACAGTTGACGTGGTAAAGTCAACAGTGATAAACAGTCTCGGACTGGGGTATGAAGGGCCCACTGAGGGAATGCAGTGGTAGGGGTCCTTACTTAGAGGCTTGGCTAACAATTAGAGTGTGCATGGTCTGGGCCTCTTGAGATACATATATATATATATAATGTATAATTCAAGTGCACAGTCTGGAACCTGATCCTAGAGGTAGGGGTGGGGCCCCAGGTAGTAGGGCCCACAGGGGGTTTCCCCTGTATCCCTGTGGGCCAATTCGACCCTGGTGATAGATATGAGATAGATGAATAGTCTGCTCTTTCGGCACAGTATAGCTTCCAGAAATGACCCCCTCTTGCTGAATTCTCTCTGCATGAGTGAAATTCCCAGGACTGGGAGATGTTAAGTTATCTACTAGCAGGAACTGACAATATCCTCCTCCCTAATCACTAAAATATGTTCGTCTAGGACCTTCAAATTGGAGTCTGGGGATGTTTAACCACTTCTAGTCGTCTTGAACTGTTTTATATTTGGTCATTTGTATGTGGTATGATTAGTTTTCCAGTTTTTCATTTCATTGCTTATAGTAGATTGGAATCAACTATGACCCTGTGCTTAGGTGTAATAATGTGTAACCTGTAGCAACAAATTAGTTATTTTTTCTAGTCAATAAGGAAATGAAAGAAGAAATGACCAAAGGTGTAGCTACCACAAGTGCAAGGCTGTGCAGCTGATGGAGCCCAGAGCTGAGAGGGGCCACCTTCTTTGTCACAGCTACATGTGTTATAAAAAAAAATTCACCATTTGGTGGCACATAGAGGACATTACAAACTTTTGCCTTGAGGCTTACAATATATCTAGTTATGCCCCTAGACCTGCTGATTGTATTGTGGCATAAAATGAACAGGAGGGCATTATAATGTTACATAATAATGAACTGGGAAACTGCAATGTGGCACAATATGAAGTGGAAATAGATATATATTTTCTGGAAAATCTTTTACGTTCACCCCTTCAGAATTGCTACGGTGGGTTAGTGAGGTTGGGAGGACCATTCACATGCTGCAATCTCTATTATAGTGATTGTTCCTGCTTCTAACACCCCGACACCTCTGAGATGTGCCAAGCTTTGAAACAACCCGTGAAGCCCTGGATATAACAGCTGCCCAAAAGATTGCCCTGGGTGTCCAGTGAATTTGTCTATGTTAGTATGGACTTATATTACTACTAGGAAGTAGAGATGCGCAGGTTTGGTTCCCTGAGAACCGAACCCCACCGAACTTCACCACCCGAGCCTAGATCTGAGCCCGGCTTGGGTTTTCCCGCCTGACTCGGAAACCAGAATGAGGCAAAACGTCATAATCCCGCTGTCGGATTCTCGCGGGTTTTGAATTCCATAAAAGGAGCCGCGCGTCGCCGCCATTTTCACTCCAGTCCTGGAGAGTGTAGTGAGAGGACGTGTCTCCGTACTCAGTGTCTGTGCGGGAGGGAAAGTGAGGTGTCGATTTCAGTGATGTCTTGTGCTGCTCAGTCCAGTGTAGTGTTTTATGCTGCATCAGTCCAATCACAGTGGTAGTGTCCTCTGCTGCCATATGTACAGTGCTGCTGTATAAGTCCAGTCCAGTGGTGCTGTGTTGTGCTGCATCAGTCCAGTGGTGGTGTCTTGTGCTGCATCAGTCCAGTCACGGTGGTGTTGTCCTCTGATGCCATATGTCCAGAGCTGCTGTATAAGTCCAGTCCAGTGGTGCTGTGTTGTGTTGCATCAGTCCCGTGGTGGCGTCTTGTGCTGCATCAGTCCAGTCACAGTGGTGGTGTCCTCTGCTGCCATATGTCCAGTGCTGCTGTATAAGTCCAGTCCATTGCAGTGGTGCTGTGTTGTCCTGCATCAATCCAGTGCTGGTATCCCTGTACTGCTGTATAAGTCCAGTGGTACTGCCGTATATGTCCAGTTATACTGCCTTATATGTCCAGTGATACTGCCGTATAAATCCAGTGGTACTGGCGTATAAATCCAGTCCAGTGATAGTGCCGTATAAGTCCAGTGATACTGCCGTATAAATCCAGTGATACTACCGTATATGTCCAATGGTACTGCAAAATTCCAGTGATACTGCCGTATATGACCAGCGGTACTGCCGCATAAATCTAGTGGTACTGGCGTATAAATCCAGTCCAGTGGTACTGCCGTATATGTCCAGTGGTACTGCCATATAAATCCAGTCCAGTGATACTGCCGTATAAGTCCAGTGATACTGCCGTATATGTCGAGTGGTACTGCCGTATAAATCCAGTGACACTGCTGTATATGTCCAGTGGTACTGCCATATAATTCCAGTGATACTGCCGTATAATTCCAGTGGTACTGGCGTAAAAGTCCAGTGATACTGCCATATAAATCCAGTCCAGTGGGACTGCCGTATAAGTCCAGTGGTACTGCCGTATAAGTCCAGTGATACTGCCGTATAATTCCAGTGGTACTGGCATATATATCCAGTGGTACTGGCGTATAAATCCAGTCCAGTGATTCTGCCGTATATGTCCAGTGATATTGCCGTATATGTCCAGTGATACTGCTGTATGTGTCCAGTGGTACTGCCATATAAATCCAGTCCAATGATACTGCCATATAAGTCTAGTGTTACTGACAAATATGTCCAGTGGTACTGCCGTATAAATCCAGTGATACTGCCGTATATGTCCAGTGGTACTGCCATATAATTCCAGTGATACTGCCGTATAATTCCAGTGGTACTGGTGTATAAGTCCAGTGGTACTGCCGAATAATTCCAGTGGTACTGCCGTATAAGTCCAGTGGTACTGCCGTATAATTCCAGTGATACTGCTGTATAAGTCCAGTGATACTGCCGTATAATTCCAGTGGTACTGGCATATAAGTCCAGTGGTACTGCCGTATAAATCCAGTCCAGCGGTACTGCCGTATAAGTCCAGTGGTACTGCCGTATAAGTCCAGTGATACTGCCATATAATTCCAGTGGTACTGGTGTATAAATCCAGTGGTACTGCCGTATAAATCCAGTCCAGTGGTACTGCCGTGTAAGTGCAGTGGTACTGCCATATAATTCCAGTGATACTGCCGTAAAATTCCAGAGCAAAAATTTTGAGGATAAAATAGGGAAAGATCAAGAACCACTTCCTCCTAGTGCTGAAGCTGCTGCCACTAGTCATGACATAGACGATGAAATGCCATCAACGTCGTCTGCCAAGGCCGATGCCCAATGTGATAGTAGAGGGCATGTAAAATCCAAAAAGCCAAAGTTCAGTAAAAAGACCAAATTTAAATGGTCTGAGGAGAAACATAAACTTGCCAATATGCCATTTATGACACGGAGTGGCAAGAAACAGCTAAGGCCCTCGCCTATGTTCATGACTAGTGGTTCAGCTTCACATGACGATGGAAGCCCTCATCCTCCCACTAGAAAAATGATAACAGTTAAGTTGGCAAAAGCACAGCAAAGGACTGTGTGTTCTAAGATGGTATCACAAATCCCCAAGGAGAGATGCCTGACCTTCCCAAAACTGGATGGGAAGAGGTGGCTCCTTCTACCATTTGCAAGTGCTGGAAGTAGCACCCACAGTCCAGTTTCTGATATTCAAATTGAAGATGTCACTGTTGAAGTACACCAGAATGAGGATATGGGTGTTGCTGGCGCTGAGGAGGAAGTTGACGATGAGGATTCTGATCGTGATGTGGTTTGTTTAAATCAGGCACCGGGAGAGACAGTTGTTGTCCGTGGGATGAATAAGCCCATTGTGATGCCTGGGCAAAATACCAAAAAAGCCACCTCTTTGGTGTGGAATTATTTCTACACAAATCCAGACAACAGGTGTCAAGCCGTGTGTTGCCTTTGTCAATCTGTAATAAGTAGGGGTAAGGACGTTAACCACCTAGGAACATCCTCCCTTATACGTCACCTGCTGCGCATTCATCAGAAGTTATTGTCAAGTTCAGAAACTTTGGGTAAGAGCGTCAGCAGTCCACTGACACCTAAATCCCTTCTTACTCTTGTACCCAAACAACTGCAAACCACACCACCAACTCCCTCAATGTCAACTTCCTCCTCAGTCAGTAATGTCAGTAGTCCTGCAGGCCCTGCCCCTGGCCATACTGAGGAGTCCTCTCCTAACCGGGATTCGTCCGGAGGATCCTTGAGTGGTACGCCTACTGCTGCAGCCGCTGCTGTTGTTGCTGCTGGGAGTTGATCATCATCCCAGAGGGGAAGTCGGAAGACCACTTGTACTACTTCCAGTAAGCAATTGACTGTCCAACAGTCCTTTGCGAGGAATATGAAATATGACAGCAGTCATCCTGTTGCAAAGCAGATAACTGAGGCCTTGACAGCTATGTTGGTGTTAGACGTGCGTCCGGTATCCGCCATTAGTTCAGTGGGACTTAGAAAATTGATGGAGGTAGTGTGTCCACGGTACCAAATCCCATCTAGATTCCACTTCACTAGGCAGGTGATACCGAGAATGTACAGAGATGTCAGAAAAAGTGTCCTCAGTGTCCTGAAAAATGCAGTTGTACCCGCTATCCACTTAACCACAGACATGTGGACAAGTAGAACAGGACAGACTAAGGACTATATGACTGTGACAGGCCACTGGGTAGATGTATTGCCTCCCGCAGCAATAACAGCAGCGGCACCAGTAGCAGCATCTCTCAAATGCCAACTCGTTCCTAGGCAGGCTACGCTATGTATCACCGCTTTCCATAAGAGGCACACCGCTGACAACCTCTTACGGAAACTAAGGGACATCATCGCACAATGGCTTACCCCACTTAGACTCTCCTGGGGATTTGTGATATCGGAAAACGCCACCAATATTGTGTGTGCATTACATCTGGGCAAATTCCAGCACGTCCCATGTTTTTCACGTACAATTAATTTGGTGGTCAGAAGTTTTTGAAAAATTAAGGGGCGTGCAGAAGATGCTGTCGGTGGCCCGTAAAATTGCGGGCTCCTTTCAACATTCAGCCACTGCGTGCCGAAGACTGGAGTGCCAGCAAACACTCCTGAACCTGCCCTGCCATCACATGAAGCAAGAGGTGGTAACGAGGTGGAATTCAACACTCTATATGCTTCAGAGGATGGAGGAGTAGCAAAAGGCCATACAAGCCTATGCATCCACCTACGATATAGGCAAAGGAGGGGGAATGCACCTGACTCAAGCGCAGTGGAGAATGATTTCTGTCTTGTGCAAGGTTCTCCAAACCTTCGAACTTGCCACACGTGAAGTCAGTTCAGACACTGCCAGCTTGAGTCAGCTCATTCCCCTCATCAGGCTATTGCAGAAGCAGCTGGAGAAATTGAAGGAGGAGCTAAGACGGAGCGATTCCGCTAAGTATGTGGGACTTGTGGATGGAGTCCTTCATTCGCTTTGCCAGGATTCAAGGGTGGTCAATCTGATGAAATCAGAGCACTACATTTTGGCCACCATGCTCGATCCTAGATTTAAAGCCTATGTTGTATCTCTCTTTCTGGCAGACACAAGTCTGCAGAGGTTCAAAGACCTGCTGGTGAGAAAATTGTCAACTCAAGCAGAATGTGACCCATCAACATCTCCTCCTTCATTTTCTCCCGCAACTGGGGCTGCGAGGAAAAGGATAAGATTTCCTAGCCCACCCGCTGGCAGTGATGTAGGGCAGTCAGGAGCGAGTGCTGACATCTGGTTGGTACTAAAGAACCTGCCAATGATTACTGACATGTCTACTATCACTGCATATGATTCTGTCACCATTGAAAAGAGGATTATATGAGTGGCAACATCCAAGTACGCATGTCAGACAGTCCGTATGTATACTGGCAGGAAAAAGAGGCAATTTGGAGGCCCTGGCTTTATTTTACCTAAGTTGCCCCCCCCCCTCCAGTGTGTACTCCGAAAGAGTGTTTAGTGCAGCCAGTAACCTTGTCAGCGATCGGCGTAGGAGTTTACTTCCACAAAATGTGGAGAAGATAATGTTCATCAAAATGAATTAAAAATTTCTCCAGGAAGACCTTGACCAGCAATTGCCTCCAGAAAGTACACAGGGACCTGTGATGGTGGATTCCAGCGGGGACAAATTAATACTCTGTGAGAAGGAGGATGTACACACTGAAAGGGGTGAGGAATCGGAGGATGAGGTCGACATCTTGCCTCTGTAGAGCCAGTTTGTGGAAGGAGAGACTGATGGCTTCTTTTTTGGTGGGTGCCCAAACAAACCACTCATTTCAGCCACAGTCGTATGACAGACCCTGTCGCTGAAATTATTGGTTTGTTAAAGTGTGCATGTCCTGTTTATACAACATATGGGTGGTTGGGAGGGCCCAAGGACAATTCCATCTTGCACCTCTTTTTCTTCTTTGCATCATGTGCTGTTTGGGGACTAGTTTTTTAAAGTGCCATCCTGTCTGACACTGTTGTACACGTCCAGGGGTACTGCCGTATAAGTCCAGGGGTACTGCCGTATAAGTCCAGTCCAGTGGTGCTGTCTTGTGCTGCATCAGTCCAGTGGTGGTGTCCCGTGCTGTATATTATTTACTCCAAATAAAAGGGTTACATACATTACTTATATTATTATCCAAATAATTTTTACAGGGTTTGCCCTGTGTGGTGTAGGGGTACGCTCGCCTGTGCTGCATATTATTATAATAGCTTCAAATAAAAGGGTTATTATCCAAATTTATTTTACAGGCTTTGCCGTGTATGTGTGTGGTTTAGGGGTACGCTCTCCTGTGCCACCAATATTGTGCGTGTATTACATCTGGGCAAATTCCAGCATGTCCCATGTTGTTTGTGCCGCATACTTGTGTCGCTTAGCTTAGTCATACAGCTACCTCATTGCACCTCTTTTTCTTCTTTGCATGATGTGCTGTTTGGGGCCTAGTTTTTTTAAGTGCCATCCTGTCTGCCACTGCAGTGCCACTCCTAGATGGGCCAGGTGTTTGTGCCGCCCACTTGTGTCGCTTAGCTTAGTTATACAGCTACCTCATTGCACCACTTTTTCCTCTTTGCATGATGTGTTGTTTGGGGACTAGTTTTTTAAGTGCCATCCTATCTGCAACTGCAGTGCCACTCCTAGATGGGCCGGGTGTTTGTGCCGCACATATTGTGTCACTTAGCTTAGTCATACTGTTATGATCTATGTATTCGGAACCCGAGAGGCAAGGTGGCAATAGATGAGCTCCGAATACAGAAATGTGATGCTGCAGTATAAACTGAGTTTAGCAGCAACCCCTAACGGAAACCCTGACTCCGTTGTCCTTCCCTAGTGGTCGGCTAACACCTGTGAGACTATGGTTTCTTGGGCCCATGGCAGCCGCGTTTGAACGGGTGGATTAGGTCTGCCCAAACTCCGATGCCCCCGGTCTTAGTAGGTGACAAGGCGTTAACTGAGACAGAGAGAGAACAAGGGAAACCTAACTAAGACAGACACAAAAGCGAAAGGGGAAACCACAGAAAATAATGAACCAATTTATGTGCGGCACGGCCGCCAAGAAAAACTGTAACCAAAGTAATGCTGTCCAAATGCCAAATACGAATCCGTCGTAGTTCAGCAATGACAACAGTGGCAGAACCTCAGCAGAAAACACAATGGCAAGATAATAAAGATAATACGGCTTCAGCCGCTACTCACGACACCGGAAAAAGGTGCTCGTAGAAGCAACAGGACCCCAAGGCTGAAAATTCAGGATCACTGGACTGGAAAGCTGGAACAGATTCCCAGGATCATGCTCCAGAAACTGGGACACAGGATGCAGGAACCGACTGGCTGAAAGCAGGAACACTCCAGAGGCAGGGAACCAGCTCCACAGGAAGCTATCACCGACGAGGCTGCACCCTCCTGGCTCCCATAAAAAGGTCCTGCAGACCAATAACGGGAGAGCCAGTCAGGCCAGCCCTCCGGACCCTGATAGCCCCAGCTGTAGCATGGCGCACTGAGCGCGGCGTCCCGGCTGCTTAGTTACAGCCGGGACCGAAGTGCAGGGCGGCCGCCTGGTGTCCCCGGTTGCTAACCGCTAACACATACAGCTACCTCATTGCACCTCTTTTACTTCTTTGCATGATGTGCTGTTTGGGGACCAGTTTTTTTAAGTGCCATCCTGTCTGCCACTGCGGTGCCACTCCTAGATGGGCCAGGTGTTTGTGCTGCACACTTGTGTCGCTTCACTTAGCCATCTAGCTACCTCATTGCACCTCTTTTTCTTCTTTGCATGATGTGCTGTTTGGGGCCTATTTTTTAAATCTGCCATCCTGTCTGACACTGCAGTGCCACTCCTAGGATGGCAGATTTAAGTCAGTTGATGGGTCAGTTGTTTGTGCCGCACACTTGTGTCGCTTAGCTTAGTCATACAGCCACCTCGGTGCAACCTTTTGGACTAAAAACAAAATTGTGAGGTGTTCAGAATAGACTGGAAATGAGTGGAAATGAATGTTATTGAGGTTAATAATACCGTAGAATCAAAATTACCCCCAAATTATGTGATTTTTGCTGTTTTTTATGGGTTTTTTTTTTAAATCATCCAGATCCAAAACCAAAACACGAAAGGGTGGATTTGGCAAAACCAATCCAGATTCAATACAAAAGCATAGAACCAGAACCAAAACACAAAACACGAAAAGTGCCCGCCGCACATCTCTAGGAAGTGCAGCTGATGTGCTTAATTTGAGTCATATTCAGAAACTAGCTGGAGTACCCGGCGTTGCCCGGGATTTTAAGAAAGTCTGTTTACAAAAATAAATTTAAATATTAAACACACAGCATAAATAACATTGTAGATAGCTGAATACCCGTGCTTTGCTATGGGATGAGGATGGTAAATTAGAATGATAGTTATTTGTTAATTTTCGTTGGTTGGAGATCTAGTATATAGGCATATTTTGCTTCCCTGATGCATTTTCTGTAGTGTCCGGACCCCTTTTTGGTCCCCCAGGGGACCCTGCTCTTCCCACTGTACAACTCTCAATCTGTGGCTTCCTGCTGCCTCCATTCCCCTCCTCACATCATGTCAGTGCCCCTGTGAAATTATCAAGTTTTTACAGTTTCTTATATAGCACAGCATATTATGTACAGTGGGGGTAATTCCAAGTTGATCGCAGCAGGACATTTTTTAGCAGTTGGGCAAAACCATGGAGGTCATTCCGAGTCGTTCGCTCGGAAAATTTCTTCGCATCGCAGCGTTTTTCCACTTAGTGCGCATGCGCAATGTCCGCACTGCGCCAAGTAAATTTGCTATGAAGTTTGGATTTTTACTCACGGCTTTTTCTTCGCTCAGGCGATCGTAGTGTGATTGACAGGAAATGGGTGTTACTGGGCGGAAATAGGCCGTTTTATGGGCGTGTGGGAAAAAACGCTACCGTTTCCGGAAAAAACGCGGGAGTGGCTGGAGAAACGGAGGAGTGTCTGGGCGAACGCTGGGTGTGTTTGTGACGTCAAACCAGGAACGATAAGCACTGAACTGATCGCAGATGCCGAGTAAGTCTGAAGCTACTCTGAAACTGCTACGAGATGTGTAATCGCAATATTGCGAATCTTTCGTTCGCAATTTTAAGAAGCTAAGATTCACTCCCAGTAGGCGGCGGCTTAGCGTGTGCAATACTGCTAAAATCGCCTTGCGAGCGAACAACTCGGAATGAGGGCCCATGTGCACTGCAGGAAGGGCAGATATAACATGTGCAGAGAGAGTTAGATTTGGGTGTGGTGTGTTCAATCTGCAATCTAAATTGCAGTGTAAAAATAAAGCAGCCAGTATTTACCCTGCACAGAAACAAAATAACCCACCCAAATCTAACTCTCTCTGCAAATGTTATATCTGCCCCCCCTGCAGTGCACATGGTTTTGCCCAACTGCTAAATAATTTCCTGCTGCGATCAACTTGGAATTACCCCCTGTATCTCTTGATATACTCTGTGCTGCTGGGGGACCGTGCTACTTCCACTATATAACTGTGGGTTTGTGCTACCTGCATTCTCCTCCTCACATCATGTCACTGGTCCTGTCACATGCAACCCTTTCATCACTGACATAAAATGCATGTCCTGATATAGTCTGTGCTGCTGGCCCACCCATAGGGTTGCTCGTGGTGTGTTACCCCCACAGTGTTTGTTCCCAGAGTGTAAGTCATATGTGTAGCAAGTTTGGTGTAAATTGCTTCAGGCATTCCAGAGTTATGCTATCTGCTGAAAAACTCTGTGCTGCTGCCACACCCTTACGGGTGCTATGGGTGTCTGTCAAAGTCAGAAAAATATCATGCTACACGTTGCCATATATTCACCTCATGCGCGTGCCTGCTGCACGTGCACATTCTCTCCCGTGCGTGCGGATATACCCAGCCGCGTGATGGCGCCCCGGCCATGCGCTCGAGCGCGTGGTATGTGCATTTACGGTAGAGTTTGTGTGCGTCTAGCGGGCGACTCAATCGTTTAATAATAAAACCAAATAGTATGTTTTATAGATAATGTTCCCCTTAATAATGACTGTAAGTTTGGTTAATGTAAATGGTCGCTGGACAGAGGAATTCCTCTTTGTATGGTACGAAGGGTCAGACAGGGTTTGAACAGCTGTGTCTGGTACCTAACTAAAGAACATTTTAATAGCAACAATCCGGTGTTGGTTAGGTAAAGATTAATCGCTCCTGCGTATAGTTATGGCCATTAGTAGATTCTGGACATTTCATATATTTGCGATTCATTACCCATGCGGCGGGAATCTTCAGATTCCCTCCCACCTGAGCAGTTTGATATAGTCACAGCCCACCTGTTCAAACTAACCTATGACCTTTTGTTATGATGCGAGGAGACATTCCTGTGTCCAATGAACAATGAGATTATAGGTCCCTTTGTAGTATACTGTACTCAGTGTATAAGATCAGCCAGCCTGGGCAGCTCTCTCACTCCACAAACGGTTTTCATATTGACTAACTCGGAGCTGGTACCAGGCTGCGCAGCGATCATTCCCAGTGTGTGTAAGTAATTCTCTGCAAACCAACTTATTCTCTGTGTGTATTGGCCATTCCCTTTCTCTCTGTTATAGTATAAGTTTGTGACGCTATTGTATATTTTCTGTCTAGATATTCTGTTAGAATTATATGTTATTCTGTAGTGTATGACTTGTGAACTGTTTTACCTTTTTCAATATATCTAAAAGCTTGTTAGTAAAGGTGTTGGAACCTTAGCACGGTATCGTGTGTTCATTTACATTGCTGAGGGTAATAGGAGCGTCTCGATCGCTCAAACAGCTTTAGTGTTAATCAGGTTAAGCAGCGTTATATCGCTACAGTGTTTCAGTACAAGGTTTACAGTATAAGAGTATCCTTTCTGTGTGTTACATTCAAAGTTTACTGATTGTCATCTTGTGAGCGTCTGCGTCGCTCGTGATCTCCTCGTGGTCTCGAGCGTCCGCTACGCTGGTAGCGTAGCATTACGGTAGTCGCTCGCCTATAGCGTGCTCGACACCAAGCGTAAGCTGTGAGCGAGCGTGCCGCATGTGCGTCTCGATCACGGCCGAGCGTATGCTACGCTAAGTGCGTACCCTTACAGTACCCCATACGCCAATTGCGTATTAAGTCTCTTACCCATTAATGTGAAGGTTTTAAGGTAATCAAATCAGCATTATCAATTGGCGGCTCGTCCGTCCTCCACATATCCGCACTAGCGAAAACAAACGTTATCTGTCAGCAAGGGCGGGAAGGCAGTATCCCTTCGTATAGGGATACAGTAGTGCTGGCTATATAAGCGTCTGTTTCGCTACGTTGAAGGAGTGCTGGTGGAATCCGGAACCGGAGGTAAGAACAATACGCTAGTGTCTTTTAAAACTGTTTATTTCTGTTTTGCGTACGCACGCACACACCTGTATTTCTTTTCACTTGTGTATTTTCACATATCACTTTCCTGGTTGCCATTTCACAATTGATAACGTGCTGAGAAAGATTTGTTGCTATTGGTAGTTAAAGAGTAAAAATAATACGTTAAGGAGTAATTTGTAATACACGCGCACGGCTTGCCTAAGATATAAGGAAGTTTGGTGTGGTGTTCAGTAGATGATTACAGTTAAAGATCATCTACATTGATATAAACGTGTTAAATTGTATTTCTGTGGATATACCTGGCTGGCGTACACGTGTCGCTAACAAAGGGCGGGACTAGTGTACGCGACGCAAGGGCCGACACACGGAGCGTATATTACGCAACGGAGCGTCTGGGTACGCCCACATAATACAAATCACACGATAGTATTGTTTTAATTAGGCGATAAGGAGGCAACGCGAAAATAGCGCAAATCGATCTCAGTGTCCAAAATTTTAAGCTAATAGATCCTTCTCTAGTTGTAACTCCTCGGGATTAGCCTGCGATACTGAATGAAAGGGATTTCTGCGCAGAAACGAAAGTAAAGAGTACATGAGGTGAAAGAGTGTGTATATATATATATATAAGTTTCTAATTTTTGGGGTTTGAACCAAGGAAATCATCGAGTTCTCGTGAAGGTACATACGTGTAAGTGACTGCATGGTGGCTTGGGAGGCATCCCTTGTTAAACAATTAAAAAAGAGCATTAGAGTATAGCAGACCAGGAGGTCTACTGTAGCACAGACCAGGAGGTCCAGACAGACCAGGAGGTCCAGGTACAGCAGACTAAGAAGTCCGCTATAGATAAAAAGTAAAGGAGCACAACACCAGGAAGGGTTGGTGCGGTACCCATCTAGGCCATTAAGCTCAGGCTGAAGGAATTCGCAGCCACAATTTTCGATTCCACTGGTCGCTCCGCACATAAGATTAGTTGCTTATGTGCAGAACGATTGTACCGCACGTAATTGTGTGCATTAGTTAGTAACTTGACCCAGTACCATTTGCGTACGCTAGAGGGGTCATAAACGCTATTTGTACATTCTAACGTGATTTGTGTAATTTTTTTTATTTTAAGGGAAGTTCGCTAGTCACTTGGGAACTATCCAACAACCAATAGTTACTGGAAAGGGTTAAGTGCTCTTCGGATCACACCCACATGTTCCAGTAAATAGAGGTTCAGGTCGCAGGGGCCCTAGGTCGAGTACGCCAGCGCTAGTGCAGTGTGTGGGCGTATTGGTCGACGTGGGCGAGTGAGTGGAGTACTCGGTAAACTGCCACCGCCGGCCTACCCCGGACATCTTGGTTTTTGTAAGGGTTCGCTGAAGACCCTGATTTGAAGGTCAGAGGTAGTGAAAGCAACACCTGCAAAGATGGGGGCCAGTTGTTCAGGTAGGGGGCGATCAACCTCGGTTCGGGTTGATTCAGTAAACCGACCAATCGGGTCGGCAAGGTATGTAATGTGTGAGAAATACGGTTCACACACAGAAGTTTTGTGCGATGAATGGGAAAGAATGACTGTGCACGATGGGGAAAAGTTCCCACGGGTAGGCAGTTTTAGTCCCGAGGTGTTACAGAATCTAAGGAGAAGGATATGTCTCATTAAATCTGCAAAGAGACGGATCAAACATTATGATTATTTACAGTTATGGCAACAGGAAGGTGAAATACAAAGAGGATTGGCTCAAGCGGGTGGATCTAACCCTATCAGAAAACTGATAGCCACCGCGCCACCACCACCATACATAACGGGAGAGAGGGTGGTTGCAGAGAATGGCACACTGGTGAATGATAAACATGCACTTAGTAGTTGTATAAATGTTAAGCCTAATGTAACCAAGATTGTTGATGCAAGTGTTAACCCGTGCAAGCTGTACCCTGTTTTAAACTTTCCCCAGGATTGTGACCAAGAGGATGAACCAACAACAATATCGGCACTCTCTCTAGCAGCCACCATAGCAGAAACAACAGTGGGCACGGCCCAACCCGTAAGATTAGTATCAAAGGCCCCTAGTGGAGGGACAGGTGAGATCGTATCAGCTGGTAAGTACGGCACCATACAATATACTGAAACCATTTCACCACATGCTGTAGAATCTACTCAGAATGATGTTATTGGACTTAATCCCGTCAGGGTAATTGCAGTGCCAAATGGGAAAACTGACACTTCAGGAGTCACTCCTCTCAGACACATTGCCATGCACTGCCCCTTTACCCGAATGGAATTGAGAACAATGGTGTCTGAATTCCCTGATCCTAGGAAAGATCTAGTTGCAAGCCAGGAATACATTAGAGAGCTAGGAAATACTGTGGAGCCCAATAACAAAGACTGGCAGATATTGCTGAGGGCATGTTTACCCTCCAATGTCGACTCAGCAAAATGTTTAGCTGACTGTAAATTAGATGAGGATGTACCCCTTACGGATGTGTACAACCAAGATAATGTAAAGAGAATAAATTTACAGTTAAAAGAGTATTTTCCAGCTGTTGTCAGATGGAACAAAATTTTCTCCATCAAACAGAAAGAGGGAGAAACAGCAGCTGATTATTTTCATCGGGCACTACAGGATATGGTTAAGTATACAGGCATAGAAGACATCAAGACAAATGTGAATCATAGAGAAGTAGCAGTATCTGTGTTAATGGATGGTTTAAAGGAAGTATTGAGGACAAGGGTACAGACCACCCAACCATGTTGGCGAGGTCTGTCGGTGGCTACTTTGAGAGAGGCCGCTGTTGATCATGATCGGAATATCACCAGACACAGGGAGTCGCAGAGTGATAAGTTAATGGCCGTAAGTATACAGGCCCTGACTACCAGGCAACCTCTGTATAAATCTCCGACCCCTGTGGGTAAGTCAAATGTGGTAACTTGTTATTACTGTCATAAAGAGGGACACTATGCATGAGACTTTAGATCAAAGAATGCACAAAAATCATATCAACCCCCTAGACAACGACATGACACACGAAATTGGGATCAAGGACCGCAGAGACGGAGTTATGAGCCACACGCAGGGGAAACAAAAAGGTATCCCCCAAAAAGAGACTGGCAAGTCACTGATAGATCCCATTTACCCCCTTCACAGGTAATAGCTGCCAGCGCAATGCAGGGAGGCCACCACGCACCATAGGGGCGAGGCCACACCTGTAATCTGCAGCCAGTGAAATTAATTGCGAACCTTGGAAGTGAACCCGAGGTCACAATTGATGTAGCTGGTAAATCTCTAAATTTCCTTGTAGATACGGGGGCGGCCAAGTCAGTGATAAATGCGACCGTGGGCATGAGAACCACTGGTAAAACAATTCCAGCCATGGGAGTAACAGGAGTAGTACAGCACAACCCTTTAAGCAAACCTGAAGAGATTACGATAGGGCCTTTGCATACCAAGCATTCTTTCCTGCTGGCTGCATCGGCTCCGAATAATCTCCTAGGGAGAGATTTACTGTGCAAAATGGGATGCGTCATATACTGTACTCCTGAAGGTGTGTTCTTGGATATACCCGAAAACCACGCTCAGGAAGCGCAGGATATGCTAGACTCCCCAACAAGATTAATGTCACACACTGTTGTTGTAAATAGGTGTCCGTCCAAGGTAGAGGAAATGATTTCCCAGATACCGGAATCACTTTGGACCAAGGATGGACAAGACACTGGATTGATGGCAAACGTAGCCCCAGTAGTTGTGCAAGTAAAAGATGGTAGGATAGCTCCAAAAATCCCACAATATCCTCTGAAGCCAGAGGTGGAGTTAGGAGTTTTCCCTGTAATAGAGCGCTTGCTACAACAGGGCATTCTGGTAAGGACGTCCAGCACTGCAAATAGTCCCATCTTCCCTGTTAAAAAAAGTGGGGGGAGGGGTTACCGATTAGTGCAGGATCTAAGAGGGATCAACAAAATAGTTGAGAGTCAATTCCCCGTAGTGCCAAATCCAGCTGTCATTCTTATGCAAATCCCTCCCACTGCCAAATTTTTCACTGTGATTGACCTCTGCTCCGCTTTCTTCTCGGTACCTCTGCACCCTGACAGTCAATACTTATTTGCATTTACATACAGAGGAGTTCAGTACACTTGGACTCGCTTACCACAAGGTTTCATAGACAGTCCAAGTATTTTCTCACAAGCTCTGCATGATTGTTTACAGTCTTTCCAACCAGAGAGTGGATCAGTATTGATCCAGTATGTGGACGATTTACTACTGTGTTCAGATTCACTGGAAGCGTCCCAGAGAGATACGAAACAGCTCCTGTTTCATCTTTCAGACACAGGACACAAGGTTTCCAAAGACAAGTTACAATTATGCCAGACCCGTGTGAAGTATTTGGGACACTGTCTAACACAAGGACTGAGACACCTTACCACTGATAGAATTCAAGCAATTCGTGACATGACCCTGCCACAAACCCAGCAACAGATTAGAACGTTCTTAGGAATGTGTGGGTATTGCCGTAACTGGATCCCAGGTTTTTCCATACTGGCCTTACCTTTGCAGGAGATGATCTCATCAAGCAAACCTGATCGGATTTCGCACACAGACGAATCTGAGATGGCATTTGAGAGACTTAAACAGTGCCTAACGCAGGCACCAGCATTAGGTATGCCAGACTATGGGAAACCCTTTGAGCTGTACGGAACAGAGAGTGCTGGGTGCGCAGCAGGTGTCTTAATCCAGAAGCATGGTGATGCCAGCAGGCCGGTAGCCTACTACAGCGCTCAGCTAAATACGGTAGCGCGATCCCTCCCCACATGTTTGCGAAGTGTTGCAGCAATAGCATTGCTAGTCACAAAAAGCGAAGATGTAGTGCTAGGACACAACCTCACAATTCATACACCACATGCAGTGTCAGCCTTACTGAATTCTGCCCAAACCAGACACGTCTCATCAGCGCGGTTTACAAGATGGGAGTTGGCATTGATGGCCCCCCGTAAACATCACCATAAGGAGATGCAGCGCATTAAATCCTGCAACGTATCTCCCAGGTGTGCCTGGACAGGCACAAAGGGTGGAGGATGAGAGTGATGGTGAAGGAGGATTTAATACAGGGGATGACACGCATGATTGTATGGAATATTTGACCCAAAATTTCACGGCAAGGCCTGACATCAGTGACAACCCACTGGAAGATGTAGATTTTACTTTCTACACTGACGGTAGTTGTCACAGACAGACGGACTCGGGAGACTTGTGTACTGGATACGCAGTCGTAGATGACCAAGGTACCATAGAAGCAGAACCGCTAGGCCCACCTCACTCAGCACAAGTTGCTGAACTGGTTGCCCTAACCAAAGCATGTGAATTGGCTAAGGGCAAGTCAGACAATATTTACACAGATTCTAGGTACGCATTCGGAGTAGTCCATGATTTCGTAGCCCTATGGCGCCTCAGAAATTTCATGACGGCAGCTGGCACACCCGTAGCGCATGCAGCCCACATCAAAAGACTTCTAACAGCGATACAGGAACCCGACAGAGTGGCTGTTATCAAGTGTAAAGCTCACACATATAGCCAAGACCCGGTATCACTTGGTAACAGCCGAGCAGACGAAGCTGCTAAATCAGCAGCTGGTAACCCCATACAAACAGATAGTACACGACTGATGATATTTAATACTGTAAACACACAGAAATTGTGTGAAATGCTAAATTTGTATTCCCCACAGGAAAAGGCAGTCTGGAGGTCAAAAGGATATGGCCAGGAGTCCTCAGGACTCTGGACAGATGGACACGGTAAACCAGTGGCACCCAGAGCATACCTTCCAAATCTAGCGGAAGCAGCACACGGGCTGACTCATCTAGGCAAAGAAGGGATGTGTAAGCTAGTAAGAGCTTATTGGTGCGCCCCAGGATTTTCTTCCCACGCGGGTAAAAGAGCGATGACATGTCTCACCTGCTTGAGGAAGAATATCGGAAAGGCAATACCGACAGAGCCATCCCATATCCCAACGACAGATGGTCCTTTTCAGGTAATACAGATTGATTTCATACAATTGCCACCTTGTAGAAATTTAAAGTATGTTTTGGTCTGTATTGATGTGTTCTCAAATTGGGTTGAAGCATTTCCTGCGGCCACAAATACCGCTGTATTTACTGCAAAGAAAATTGTGCAGGAATTTGTGTGTAGGTACGGTATCCCTAGAATAATTGAAAGTGATAGGGGTACCCATTTCACAGGTGAAGTCTTTCAAACAATGTGTAAGTTGATGGGAATTAATAGTAAGCTGCATACTCCGTACCGCCCCCAGGCGAGCGCGAAGGTGGAAAGAGTAAACAGCACTATTAAAAATAAATTGAGCAAGGTAATGACTGAAACAGGACTGTTATGGCCTGAAGCTTTACCAATTGTATTATACAGCATCAGAACCACCCCCAGGTCCCCGCTTAATCTGTCTCCCTTTGAAATTCTGTTTGGTCGACAACCCCATGTTATGATTAACCCCCAGGATGATTTGAAATGTAACAATGAAGTAACCGTAAAGTACTTGGTTAAGATGAGTAAGCAATTGAGGAATCAGAATGATAATCTAAAGTTGGTGATTCCTGATTTGCCAGACAGTAATTGTCATGACATTGAACCTGGGGATTATGTAATGATACGGAATTTTCTACGCTCAGGTTGCCTTATTGACAGATGTGAAGGACCATATCAAGTCTTATTGACCAGCACAACTGCTTTGAAGGTTGCCGAGAGAGAGACTTGGGTCCATTCGTCTCATTGTAAAAAGGTCACTGACCCAGAGAGGTCCCGTGATAAAGAACAGACGGTAGAGGTTGTATCACTAGAGTGTCTGTTCAGGGAGGATTGAGACGACACCTGAGCGCTGAGAATAACAAGACCGGAAGCTTGTCGATGTTATGCACACCAGTGCCTGCAGGAATGTACTGGTGTCTGAACTGTTATGCACACCAGTGCCTGCAGGAATGTACTGGTGTTTGAACTGTTATGCACACCAGTGCCTGCAGGAATGTACTGGTGTCTGAACGGATAGGGATGCAAAACAAATGAATTTACAGACAGACTGGGGAATATGACATTACGTACACAGAAGGTGATAGGGTAACAAAATAAACACAAAGTGAACAGAGAAGCCCAGAGGCTAAGAAACTGGGTGTCTCCCTAGTATTAGTAATGCTCAGATGGAAAAAGCAAGATGTTGTGTTTTAATACGTAGAGAACCCGAAATGCTGTTGCTAAGGGCAACAGCAAAACCCTAAAGGGTTACCAACGGGTGTGGCAGTAAACTCCTTGGTCAGAGATGGAATGATAGACACAAGGAGAGTCTCCACAATCCTAATCCTCACTTGCAGTGCACAGGTTCAGCTTACTGCCACTAAACTGACACCTGAACTCCTTGCACAGTGAGACAGGATTTAGGCAGACAAATCTGAGAATACAGCCGCAAACTTGCTAAGTTCACAGAGTAGCAAAAGAACCCCAGCAAGTTAAACGACTGACTCCAGTCTTACTGCTAGGTCTGGATTGGCAGAGTGTAGTACCAAATCCCCAGGCCTATTTGCAGTAAGCAACAACAAATACAAAGCTACACAGTACTGGCTAACTTTCAGGAACTGACTAACCAACAAAGATTCAGCAGCATCTGCTTAACCCGAGAAGAGGCCTTATATAGCAGGTGCTGTCCACGCCCCACTCAGACCTCACAGACTGTGAGCACAAAAACCAGCACCGGATCCCCTGCCGTGCACAGAGCCTGTAACCACTGCACAGCAAAAGACCCGAACCGGAGTATCAGCTGCGCTCAGGTTACTCCGCTAGCACTTGTCTCCCGGTTGCTATGACGACGTGGCAGCACAGGGCAGGAGACCCTAACAGTACCCCCCCTCTGACGAGGGGTCAAAGAACCCCTACCACCGGGTTTATCGGGGAACTGCGAGAAGAAAGAGCGTATCAGTCTGGGGGCATGAAGATCACAACTGCGCACCCATGACCGCTCCTCCGGGCCATACCCCTTCCAGTGCACCAAAAATGACAGCCGACCCCGAACCATCTTGGAGTCAAGAATCCTTTCAACAACAAACTCCCTCTGGCCACGTATCAGAAGAGGGGAAGGTCTTCCACTGGAAGAAGGATTACTAATCGCCCGTTTTAAAAGGGAACAATGAAATGTTTTATTGATACCCAAAGAATGGGGCAGATCTAACTGAAATGCCACCGGATTGATAACCCTGGTGATCTTATAAGGGCTGATGAACTGGGGGCCTAACTTATGAGATGGCTGTCTCAACTTCAAATTCTTGGTAGACAACCAGACGAAGTCTCCTAATTTGAAGCTGCAGGGTCTTTTCCGCTTATCAAAAACCCTTTTGGTCACTAATGACACAGACACAAGGGCTTTCTTCACTTTCCTCCAAATACCTCTAAGGACCGAAACCACAGAGGAACCACCAGGCGTGGAGTCCAGGGGGTCAAAAGAATTGGCCTTAGGATGATGCCCATACACACAAAGGAAGGGAGAGATCCCTGTAGCAGAGTGAGCCGCGTTGTTATAGGCAAACTCCGCCATGGACAGATGAGCAACCCAGTCAGTCTGACACTTGGAGACATAACACCTGAGGAACTGCTCCAAGGACTGGTTCACCCTTTCAGTCTGCCCATTAGACTGCGGATGGTAGCCTGACGACAAGCTGACAGAAATCTGGAGATCGGAACAAAATGCCCTCCAGAATTTGGCCACAAACTGGGATCCGCGGTCAGAGACCACATCAAGTGGCAACCCGTGGAGACGCACAACATGCAGCATAAATAATTCAGACAGGCGTCTGGCCGATGGCAGCCCAACCAGTGGAACGAAGTGCGCCATCTTCGAAAACCTGTCAACGACAACCCAGATGGCTGTCATCCCTGAGGATTTGGGCAAGGCCACCACAAAATCCATTGAAATGTGGGTCCATGGCTTAGATGGGATAGAGAGTGGATGTAATGGGCCAACAGGAACCCCTCTAGGATTCTTATTTCGGGCACAGATGTCACATGCCCGAACCCACTGATCCACATCCTTAGCCACCGAGGGCCACCACACCGCCCTAGATAGCAACTCCCGAGTTCTGGCAATACCCGGGTGACCTGCCGACTTCTTGGCATGGAATTCCAGGAACACTCGCTGTCTTAACCTAGGAGGCACAAACAAAAGACCTACCGGAAGGTCTGGAGGAGCCTGCTCCTGTGCTCTAAGGACTAATGATAAGAGGTCCTGGGTAATGCCCACTTTAATACATGATGGGGACACAATGGGCAACGGCTCCTCGGTGGTCTCCTGGATTGGAGCAAAACTCTGCGAGAGCGCATCAGCCTTGATGTTTTTTGACCCAGGGCGATATGTTATCAAAAAATTAAAGCGAGCAAAAAACAAAGCCCATCGTGCCTGCCTGGCATTGAGACGCTTCGCTGACTCTAAATATGCCAGATTCTTATGGTCGGTGAGAATTGAGACCACAAACTTAGCCCCCTCAAGCCAGTGTCTCCACTCCTCGAGTGCATCCTTAATAGCCAACAATTCCCGGTTACCCACGTCATAATTCATCTCGGCAGGCGAAAATTTACGGGAAAAGTAAGCACAGGGATGAAGGCGATTATCAGACACTCCCATCTGAGAGAGCACTGCCCCAATACCCATCTCAGAGGCATCCACCTCCACCACAAAAGGACGCTCTGGATCTGGGTGTCGCAGCACCTTGGCCGAGACAAATGCCCTTTTGAGACGGGCAAAAGCCGCTTTGGCCTCACAAGACCAGTGAGCAACATCCGCCCCTTTCTTAGTGAGTGCCACCAAGGGCGCCACTATAGACGAAAATCCAGCGATAAATCGTCTATAAAAATTTGCAAAGCCCAGGAAACGCTGAAGCGCCTTCAAACTAGTGGGTTGCACCCAATCCAGGACTGCCTGTACCTTGGAACCCTCCATTTGGAAACCTTCTGGGGAGATAATATATCCTAGAAATGCGATTTGCTGAACTTCAAATTCGCACTTCTCCAGCTTCGCCCCAAGCCGGTGGTCTCTGAGTTTCTGGAGGACTAAGCGTACATGCTTCCGATGTTCCTCCAGGGAATGGGAGAAGATTAGGATGTCATCTAAGTATACAACTAAGAATCTATCCAAATATTCCCTGAGTACATCATTCATGAAATCCTGGAAGACTGCCGGGGCATTACAGAGCCCAAAAGGCATCACCAAATATTCATAATGCCCTGAGTGGGTATTAAAGGCAGTCTTCCATTCATCCCCCTCTCTTATTCGGATTAGATTGTACGCACCGCGTAGGTCAATCTTAGAAAAAATGGTGGCAGTACGAAGCTGGTCAAACAAGACCGAAATGAGAGGCAGTGGGTATGAGTTTTTAATTGTGATACGGTTCAATTCCCTGAAGTCGATGCAGGGTCGCAACGAACCGTCCTTTTTACCCACGAAGAAGAACCCCGACCCAACTGGAGACTGTGAAGGTCTGATAAATCCCTTAGCCAAGTTCTCCTGAATGTACTCTGCCATAGCCTGAGTCTCAGGACGTGACAGGGAGTACAACCTGCTCTTGGGAAGCTTAGCATTTGGCAACAAATCAATGGCACAGTCATAGGGGCGATGGGGAGGTAGTACCTCTGCAACTTTTTGGGAGAACACGTCCGCAAAATCTGCATAACACCCTGGCAATCCTGGCAAACTTAGCTGCGAGAGCCTGACTGGAAGGCTCAAGCAACTCCTGAAACAATCAGTACCCCAACTAAGAATCTCCCCAGAGACCCAGTCAAATTGAGGATTTTGGGCCCTTAACCAGGGTAACCCCAACACCAATGGGGCAAAAGTACAGACAGTCACATAAAAGGACAATTTTTCAGAGTGTGTGGCTCCAATAAACAAAGAAATCTGGCTAGTGCAAGAGGTAATTTTACCTTGGGATAATGGTTCCCCGTTTAACCCACAAATCTCAATTTCCGATGCCAAGGGTACTAAGGGAACAGAGTGTTTCAGGGCGAATTGGCGGTCCATAAAAACCCCATCGGCCCCACTGTCCACAAAGGCCTCAGTCTTGACAGTTTGACCGAGGATCTTCAAGGTCACCGGAATGATAAAAGTCTTCTTGGGAAATTCTGACTTCTGGCCTGACAGGATATTTCCCATCACCCTCAGGCCCTGAAGTTTTCCGGCTTTTCTGGGCATGATACTACCACATGACCTTTATTCCCACAGTACAAACACAACCCCTGCTGTCTCCTCCGCGTCTTCTCACGCGAGGAGAGGCGGGTAGCCCCAATCTGCATAGGCTCCTCGGAAAATTCCTCAGAGTCTGAGGTTCCCTTGGGAAAGAAGGAAACCTCAGTCTCCCTTTCAAGCCTACGCTCTCTCAGTCGTCTATCCACCCGGATGGATAACTGCATGAGCTGATCCAAGCTATCAGGCAAGGGATATTGTACCAGTTGGTCTTTTATCTGGTTAGAAAGACCTCTTCGGTACTGGTGTTTCAGGGCTGGGTCATTCCACTGGGTATCATGGGCCAACCTCCGAAACTCCGTACAGTAAACCTCAACTGGCCTTCGCCCTTGCTTAAGGATCGAAATCTGAGCCTCGGCTGAGGCCGTCTTGTCAGGGTCATCATACAACATGCCCAGTGCTGTAAAAAAAAACATCAACACTTTTAAGCGACGGACAGTCAGGCTGCAACCCATATGCCCAGACCTGTGGGTCTCCTTGTAGCAAGGAAATCACTATGCCCACCCGCTGAATCTCCAACCCAGAAGACTGAGGCCTAAGCCGGAAGTATAGCTTGCAGCTCTCCTTGAAACAAAAGAACTGCGAGCGATCTCCAGAAAAACGATCCGGGAGGTTTACTTTCGGCTCCTTAACCCCTGAAGGTGCTGCTGCTGCGGGAGCTCCGCCAGCGGCCTGGGAGGTGTGCATTTTAATGGACAAATCATTAAATTGTCGAGTCAGGACCTGCACCTGATCGACCACCTGTTGCAACGTATTTTGAGGGGTATGCTCCATATTCCCACAAAATTTCAACAGGAGTATTAGGCTGCTGAATATGTTATGCACACCAGTGCCTGCAGGAATGTACTGGTGTCTGAACTGTTATGCACACCAGTGCCTGCAGGAATGTACTGGTGTTTGAACTGTTATGCACACCAGTGCCTGCAGGAATGTACTGGTGTCTGAACGGATAGGGATGCAAAACAAATGAATTTACAGACAGACTGGGGAATATGACATTACGTACACAGAAGGTGATAGGGTAACAAAATAAACACAAAGTGAACAGAGAAGCCCAGAGGCTAAGAAACTGGGTGTCTCCCTAGTATTAGTAATGCTCAGATGGAAAAAGCAAGATGTTGTGTTTTAATACGTAGAGAACCCGAAATGCTGTTGCTAAGGGCAACAGCAAAACCCTAAAGGGTTACCAACGGGTGTGGCAGTAAACTCCTTGGTCAGAGATGGAATGATAGACACAAGGAGAGTCTCCACAATCCTAATCCTCACTTGCAGTGCACAGGTTCAGCTTACTGCCACTAAACTGACACCTGAACTCCTTGCACAGTGAGACAGGATTTAGGCAGGCAAATCTGAGAATACAGCCGCAAACTTGCTAAGTTCACAGAGTAGCAAAAGAACCCCAGCAAGTTAAACGACTGACTCCAGTCTTACTGCTAGGTCTGGATTGGCAGAGTGTAGTACCAAATCCCCAGGCCTATTTGCAGTAAGCAACAACAAATACAAAGCTACACAGTACTGGCTAACTTTCAGGAACTGACTAACCAACAAAGATTCAGCAGCATCTGCTTAACCCGAGAAGAGGCCTTATATAGCAGGTGCTGTCCACGCCCCACTCAGACCTCACAGACTGTGAGCACAAAAACCAGCACCGGATCCCCTGCCGTGCACAGAGCCTGTAACCACTGCACAGCAAAAGACCCGAACCGGAGTATCAGCTGCGCTCAGGTTACTCCGCTAGCACTTGTCTCCCGGTTGCTATGACGACGTGGCAGCACAGGGCAGGAGACCCTAACAGTCGAGCCAGATTTCTTTTTCCCATTTGTTATTTTCTCCAGTTCCCACCTCCCTCCTATTTCCTTTCCCCCTTCTTATTTTTCTCCTTTTACTCCTCTAAGATGGACTTGCCCCAAGAGACTGTGATCCGGATTTTCCTGTTGACCATAATGTTGACCAGAGCAGTCTGTTTCGGTGAGAGTACCATGGAGGTCGAGAAAGGATCGGGAATGGGTTCTGTAGACCAGGATGCAGGCGTAGATTTCCAAGAACAACATAATCTCCGAGTAAAGGCGAGTATCAGAAAATGATCTGGTAGCATTGACAATAGAAGGAATTGTGAAGGATTGTTAGCTGAAGAGAACTGCATCTGTAGGCATTGTGACAATATAGTTGAGGATGGGTGCATAAAGAAATGTCAGTCCAGTTTTAATGTCCACATGGACCGGCATCCATTGAGTGACTATCACTCCTTAGTGGGTAAAGTGTTAAATCAGACAGACTGTTGGGTATGCTCTCAAGTACCTCAAGGCCATAGCAAATCAGGACTAGTACCATTCCCTTTAACGGTAGGAGAGGTACTTGAGCTAAGTGGTGGGAGGCCGGTGGACAAGAGGTTTAATATCTCTAGCCCTCCTAGTTTGAAGCTCCACCAATATCATGTGGATAGGTCTTTAGTATGCTTTAACATTTCCAATCCCCGAAAGCCGGGAAATTGGGAAGTGTCATGGAGTAATCAAACCATGACATTCTCACATAGAGCCGACAGATTGCCCATAGACACAGAACTTATACGCCAGATAGCCGACCATAGGAAATTCTTTCGGTATAGGTACACCCTAGGAAGTAGGATCATGCGAGTTGGAGAAGTATCACCAGGATACTGTGCACATGTCGTACAACAGATACGTGTACTAAACAGATGGGAGAATTAGGGTTAGGAGATTTCATATGGAAAATTTGTAATATGGTTATGTCACACTCCCTCCCATATGTTCTCCCCGATGATGCATATTTCATATGCGGGAGGAAGGTGTATAAGTGGCTTGTCCCAAACTCAGAAGGGTTATGTTATATTGGAAAAGTACTGCCTGAGGTAATGACTGTATCCAACACTAAAATGAAAGATATTCACCGCAGTGCCCAAGCTCCTTATACTCACACTCATTACGAGCACATCGTTAAACGGCACCTGATAGAAAGAACAGAGCATTCGGCCTCTGACCTGATCCATGAATCCACCGGGATTCAATTCCTACTCGCGTTAGATATCACTCGTACCGCCAGAGGAGTGATAAATTACAAATATATATCTGCGCTTGCAAATTTATTAGACAATATCACCGAAATGTATGACGACACATTTAGGTACACTGGGAAAGAGTTACAAGCCTACAAAACAGAACTGGTTCAGCATAGGATGATTCTCAATTACCTCACAGCTGTGACAGGCGGGTATTGTGTTACCCTGGCAACTCAATATGGAATCAAATGCTGCACGTACATTACAAACAGCACGGAGGACCCAGCCGAGGTCATAGACCAAAAGATGGATGACATCTTACAATTAAAGTGGGAGTTTCGAAGGAAACACAATCTCACACTCGCTGCTGTGGGTAATGAGCTGACCAGTTGGGTGTCATGGTTGAACCCACGAAATTGGTTCTCTGGTTTAGGAGAATGGGCCCAAGGTATTATTATGGATGTAGGGAAATTTCTTTTGTGTATTCTGGGTGTCATCATATTGGTCGGTCTAATATTTAGATGCGTTCGGGTTTTAGCGAAGCGTAAAAGTAATACCAGGGTGATGAGTCTAAGGAGCGAGGACACTGTACTAACAACAACAAATTTGATGTATGACCCAACGATAGAGACAATGTTGTGATGAAAATGTGATTCCACGGTCCGTTTCTTTCACCCGTTTCTCCTTCGTTTTTCTCCAAGGTACAAAGACTCGCTTGGAAGAAGGATTTGAAGACCACATTTATACAAAGATTTTTTTTATGGACTATGTTGCCAGCCCCCAATATCCCTAGTGACTTTAATGAAAACGCTAGCCCAGAACTTTAGTGATTTAAAATTTTATGGACATTGAAACGGCTTTGCTCGCATTATAGCAAAAGCCCAAAGAGACTACAGTCAACATGTACATCGAGACAAGACACAAGACAAGACCTCAATCAACAAATGTATATTAAACTCACATAGTTTATGACTGCATTTACCATAATTGCTTCTTATCTTCATTTCTACAACCTTCAGGTAATGACACACATAGTCGATAGGGAACATAGGCACAGATATCAGCACTCACATATCCCCCCATTCATGTATCATCAACTAAAATGTGCTCCCCCATTTTGTTACAACAAAAAGCCGAAAAGAGCTCGGTAAAGTTTGACAGCCCATCTACAAGCACGTAATACGGGATAAGAAGGAATTCAAATGTATACTTCGCAATACCTCGAAGCTTGATTTAAAACACGTACGGCACGATGATACATGACCCCTCAAACATGGACTCATACACACATGCTTCTACTATCTCACTAGGTCATACCTTTTTCCCACCTTCCTCTCTTCTCCCTTACCCAATCATAGAAATGTATTTATACATGACATATATTTTTCTCTTTTTGAACTGTTTTAGGAAGTGGCAGTTATTGATGACTGCCAAAGGGTGGACTGTCAAAGTCAGAAAAATATCATGCTACACGTTGCCATATATTCACCTCATGCGCGTGCCTGCTGCACGTGCACATTCTCTCCCGTGCGTGCGGATATACGCAGCCGCGTGATGGCGCCCCGGCCATGCGCTCGAGCGCGTGGTATGTGCATTTACGGTAGAGTTTGTGTGCGTCTAGCGGGCGACTCAATTGTTTAATAATAAAACCAAATAGTATGTTTTATAGATAATGTTCCCCTTAATAATGACTGTAAGTTTGGTTAATGTAAATGGTCGCTGGACAGAGGAATTCCTCTTTGTATGGTACAAAGGGTCAGACAGGGTTTGAACAGCTGTGTCTGGTACCTAACTAAAGAACATTTTAATAGCAACAATCCGGTGTTGGTTAGGTAAAGATTAATCGCTCTTGCGTATAGTTATGGCCATTAGTAGATTCTGGACATTTCATATATTTGCGATTCATTACCCATGCGGCGGGAATCTTCAGATTCCCTCCCACCTGAGCAGTTTGATATAGTCACAGCCCACCTGTTCAAACTAACCTATGACCTTTTGTTATGATGCGAGGAGACATTCCTGTGTCCAATGAACAATGAGATTATAGGTCCCTTTGTAGTATACTGTACTCAGTGTATATAAGATCAGCCAGCCTGGGCAGCTCTCTCACTCCACAAACGGTTTTCATATTGACTAACTCGGAGCTGGTACCAGGCTGCGCAGCGATCATTCCCAGTGTGTGTAAGTAATTCTCTGCAAACCAACTTATTCTCTGTGTGTATTGGCCATTCCCTTTCTCTCTGTTATAGTATAAGTTTGTGACGCTATTGTATATTTTCTGTCTAGATATTCTGTTAGAATTATATGTTATTCTGTAGTGTATGACTTGTGAACTGTTTTACCTTTTTCAATATAACTAAAAGCTTGTTAGTAAAGGTGTTGGAACCTTAGCACGGTATCGTGTGTTCATTTACATTGCTGAGGGTAATAGGAGCGTCTCGATCGCTCAAACAGCTTTAGTGTTAATCAGGTTAAGCAGCGTTATATCGCTACAGTGTTTCAGTACAAGGTTTACAGTATAAGAGTATCCTTTCTGTGTGTTACATTCAAAGTTTACTGATTGTCATCTTGTGAGCGTCTGCGTCGCTCGTGATCTCCTCGTGGTCTCGAGCGTCCGCTACGCTGGTAGCGTAGCATTACGGTAGTCGCTCGCCTATAGCGTGCTCGACACCAAGCGTAAGCTGTGAGCGAGCGTGCCGCATGTGCGTCTCGATCACGGCCGAGCGTATGCTACACTAAGTGCGTACCCTTACGGTACCCCATACGCCAATTGCGTATTAAGTCTCTTACCCATTAATGTGAAGGTTTTAAGGTAATCAAATCAGCATTATCATTATCAAACAGTGTTTGTTCCCAGCTTGTAAGTCATATGTGTACCAAGTTTGTTGTAAATTGGTCCAGGCAATCGGAAGTTATGCTGTCCTCTTAAATACTATGTGCTGCTGTCCCACTCTTAGGGGTGCTTGGGGTGTCTAACCCCCAAAGAGTTTGTTCCCAGATTGTAAGTCAGATGTGACCAAGTTTGGTGTAAATTGCTTCAGGCCTTCCACAGTTTTGCTGTCTGCTGACATACCCTGTGCTGCTGTCCCACCCATAGGGGTGCTAGGGGTGTCTGACCACCACAGTGTTTGTTTCCAGAGTGTAAGTCATATGTGTACCAAGTTTGTTGTAAATTGCTGCGGGCATTCCACAGTTATGCTGTCTTCTGAAATACTCAGTGCTGCTGCCTCACCCCTAGGAGTGCTAGGGGTGTCTTCCCTCCACATTGTAAGGCATATGTGTACCAATTTTTGAGTACGATGCTCCAGCAATTCCGGAGTTATGCTGTCTCCTGATATACTCTGTGCTGCTGTCTGCCCCCCTAGGGGTGCTAGGGATTTTAAATTGTTTTAGTTGCCTCTGCCGTGTTTTAAAACGCTTGTATGTAAAATTTCACAATCTTCGCTTGTAAACTATGGATTTGTATAGAAAGATAGAAGGACAAATTTTCATTTTTATATAATAGATGTTTTACGTGCAGTGAAGTCTGGAAAACCTTAGGTGGAATTCATTTAGCCACGGTAATTTACTTGTGGGCTACAGTAATTTATCCCTCGGGGCTATTCAATAAGCCCTGAAGGCAGTCCGCAGGCTGCATTTACAGGGATTTATTTTCCGGTCTGAGCAGACTCAAAAAGATATCCACGATAAATAGCCAGTTAACACGAAGGTCCAAGAACTTTTCCCGGATTCTATGGGGTAAATTTACTAAAATTTGTGTTTGAGCCGATTTCAGCCAAGATGAATCTTGGCTGACATTGGGCTTTTAAACATTGGCCTTTTAAACTTTTCGAAAACATACCCGGTAATTTACTAAGCTCCCGTGTTGCTCTCATTCGTGTTTTCCGATATCAGTGTTATTCGTAATCCAGAGCAGTATTTTACGCGCGAGTTTAGTAAAACACTGTCAAACATGAAGGAATGAAGCCTGGCCGGATCAGTGAGATCCGTACAGGGCTTCATTGTTGAGTACCGAAATAGTTAAAAATCTGAGAAGAAAAAAAAAGCATGACCAGCTCCGGGCTCTTTGAGCTGGTGCTGGTTCTTAAAATACTGGGAACAAATTGTGCAGGGTCTACTTGTATTATAAGAACCAGCACCAGGCTCTTGGACTGGTCCTGGTTCCAAAAATACAGGGGGGGAAAAGACGGTATTTTTGAAACCAGCACCAGGCTCTACTAGTCAAGGAGATAATGCCACAGCCGGGGGACACATTTATACTGGTACCTGCAGCCTTGCATTGCCAACTCAACTAGTCAGCCCTGGTCGGGGGTTCCCTGGAGGAGTGGGGACTCCCCCAATTAAGGGATCCCCCCTCCAGGAACCCAAGGGCCATGGATTAAGTCCAGGGCTTTGGCCGCCACCCCAGGGCTGTGGGTAGTGACTTCTTAGTCCATTGTGTTAAAAAACAAAATAAATATTGTCTTTTACAGTAGAACTTTAGGTACCAGCAAGCCTCCCCGCCTGCTGGTACTTGGTGAACCACAAGTGCCAGCATGCAGGGCATTAAAGGGCCCGCTGTTACCTGTAGTTTTACTTTAAAAGACAACACACACCAGGATTGTAAAACTTTATTAAAACATACTTGCACATTCACAGTCACATATACGTCCCTACATCCCACATAGAGAATCGGTCCGCTTGTCCATGTAGAATCCATAGGTCACCTGTAATAAAAAAGATATACTCACCTAATTCCAGTGTAGATCGGTCCTCTTCTGTCCATGTAGGCATCCATGGGGTTAAAAATAATACACCGAAACAAACCCAAACCAGAACGGCAATGTAGAAGTGTATGTTTACAAAAACACTTCTACTACGTGACTGCCGGCCTTCCACATGACTAATGTCACTAGTGGGACACGCCAGTCAATCAGGAGCCGCTGCCATAGCAACAGCCATTGCTCAGCCTATCACTGTTTGCCAATAGAAGTGAATGGAAACGCTCTGCTCCATTCATTCCTATAATGGGAACTGCTAAATTGGTAAAACCACAAGGGTCTGCCCCAATTGACATTGTGGTTAGAGGGGAATCCACGAGGTCAATTGGGGATGACCCTTGTGGTTTTTCTGATTAAGTGGTTCCCACCATAGGAATGAATGGAGCCGAGCGTCTCCATTCACTCCTATGAGAAAACAGTGATAGGCTGAGCCTTGGGAGAACAAAGCCAATCAGGAAGCTGTTGCTATAGCAGTCACATAGTAGAAGTGTATGTGTCAACATGCCTACACGGACAGAAGAGGACCGATCTACACTGGAATTAGGAGAGTATATATATTTCTCTTACGTCCTAGAGGATGCTGGGGACTCCAAAAGGACCATGGGGTATAGACGGGATCCGCAGGAGCTTGGGCACACTGAAAAGACTTAAACTGGGTGTGAACTGGCTCCTCCCTCTATGCCCCTCCAGACCTCAGTTAGACTTTGTGCCCAGGACTGACTGGACACTCACTAGGGGAGCTCTCCTGAGTTTCTCTGGAAAAGACTTTTGGTAGGTTTTTAATTTTCAGGGAGACCTGCTGGCTACAGGCTCCCTGCAGCGTGGGAGTGAGGGGAGAGAAGCAGGACCTACTTCTTCTTAGTTTAAGGGCTCTGCTTCTCGGCTACTGGACACCATTAGCTCCAGAGGGTTCGATCACTTGGTGCGCCTAGCCGCTTGTTCCCGGAGCCACGCCGTCACCCCCCTCGCAGAAGCCAGAAGAATGAAGCCGGGTGAGTATTAGAAGAACCGAAGACTTCAGGACGGCAGAAGACTTCAGTAACCAGGTACAGCGCAGCGGTAACGCTGCGCTCCATGCTCCCACACTCACTTTCTCCATCGGCACTCACAGGGTGCAGGGCGCTGGGGGCGCCCTGGGCAGCATGTTACTGATGTCTGGGGACCGGCAGATGCTTTTTCGGTGCCTCTGCACCGTTTTCTGGACCCCCGCCGGGATTTTCAATATTTCAAACTTGGCGGGCTGAAGCACGCTGGGAGGGAGCGGAGCTTAGCCGCGCGGCTCACAGGCGCCATTTCTCCTCACACGCGGCTGGTCCGGGACCTCCAGAAGCTCCACTAAAGTAACAGGGAGCTTATCGGGGGGGGCACAGTTGGTGGTGCAGATTTATTGTTATTGAGGCAGCGCTGGTTACATATATTCGTTGGGGGGATATATGGACGCTGGGGTGTGAGCTGGCATACTCCCTCTGTGTTTCTCTATCCAGGCTTCCTTGTGGGCCTGTCCCCTGGCTGAGACATTTTGTGTGTGTGTGTGTGTGTGTGTGTGTGTGTGTGTGTGTGTGTGTGTGTGTGTGTGTGTGTCGATACTCCGTGTCGACATGTCTGAGGCTGAATGTTATTCACCGGAGGAGGTTATTGGGGGGCAGATGCGGGTCTGGAGTTGGCTCTGTCGGCGCAGCCGACACCTGATTTACTTGCATTGTTGAATACAATTAATTCTAATGTGGCTTCTTTGTCAAAGAGGTTAGATAAATCTGAGTCACAGACACAGGTGTGGAAAAAATCCATGGAGGATGCTTTGTCGCAGGTACAGACCCCTTCGGGGTCAATAAAGCGGCCGGTTTACTCAAGTGGTAGATACTGATACCGACACGGATTCTGAGTCCGATGTCGACTTCACTGAGGCTCCTTTACATCCAAGGTTAGTTAAGAGTATTCAGTACATGATTGTGGCTATAAAGGATGTGTTACGCATTTCTGAGGAACCTGCCATACAGGAAACAAGGATTTGCTTGTTTAAAGAGAAAAAACCTGAGGTGCAGTTTCCCCCCTCTCATGAGATGAATACTGTTTGTGAAAAGGCTTGGGAGTCGCCGGACAAGAGGTGGCAGATTCCCAAGAGGATTTACATGGCGTATCCTTTCCCCTCTATTGATAGGGGAAAATGGGAGGCGTCTCCAAATGTTGATAAAGCTTTATCTCGTTTGTCTAAGAAGGTGGCGCTTCCGTCTCCTGACACGGCAGCTCTCAAGGATATGGCGGATCGCAAGCTGGAGACGTCTCTGAAGTCCATTTTCACTAATACGGGTGCATTGCTCAGACCTGCTGTTGCGTCGGTATGGGTGAGTAGTGCTATTGCTAAATGGGCTGAGAATTTAGCTGCTGATATGGATACCCTTGATAAAGATACTGTTCTTTTGACTCTTGGTTATATCAAGGACGCTGCAGATTACGTGAAGGATGCGGCGAGGGATGTTGGTCTCTTGGGGTCAAGAGCCAATGCCATGTCAATTTCGGCCAGGAGGACGCTGTGCATCAATGGAATGCTGATGCCGATTCCAAGAGAGCTATGGAAGCTTTACCCTTCAAAGGTAATGTCTTGTTTGGGGACGGCTTGGCTGACCTGGTTTCTACCGCGACTGCGGGTAAGTCGTCTTTTCTTCCCTGTGTTCCTACACAACACAAAAAGACACCACATCAGCAGATGCAGTCCTTTCGTCCGAATAAATACAGGCGAGGAAAAGGTTCGTCCTTCCTTGCTTCAAAAGGTAGAGGAAGGGGAAGGAAGTCGCCTGCCGCTACCAAGTCCACCGCATGACGCTGGGGCTTCCCTGGTGGAGTCCAAACCGGTGGGGGGACATCTGCAGTTCTTCAGTCAGGTCTGGGTTCATTCAGGCCTGGATCCTTGGGTCCTAGAGATTGTATCTCAGGGTTACAGGCTGGAGTTTCAGGAGACGCCCCATCACCGGTTTTTCATGTCGGCCTTGCCAGTGTCTCTTCCGGACAGGGAGGTGGTGTTGGCAGCAATACAAAAGTTGTGTCATCAGAGGGTCATTGTTCCCGTTCCCCTGTCCCAACGGGGGGAGGGGTTCTACTCGAGCATTTTTGTGGTGCCGAAACCGGACGGTTCAGTCAGACCAATTCTGAACCTAAAGTCCCTCAATCCATACTTGAAGGTTTTCAAGTTCAAGATGGAATCTCTTCGAGCGATGATTGCCAGCCTAGAAGGGGGGGACTTTATGGCGTCAGTCGACATAAAGGATGCCTGCTTACATGTCCCAATATATCCTCCGCATCAAGTTTTCCTAAGGTTTGCGGTACAGGATTCTCATCACCAATTTCAGACGTTACCGTTTGGGCTTACCACGGCCCCGAGGATTTTCACCAAGGTCATGGCAGAAATGATGGTTCTCCTTCGCAGGCAAGGGGTTACAATTATCCCGTACTTGGACGATCTCCTAATAAAGGAGAGGACCAAGGAACGGTTGCTGAGGAGTGTACATTTGGTGCTGTCGGTGCTGCGACAGCACGGTTGGGTGCTAAATTTGCCGAAATCTCAGTTGATTCCGACCACTCGGCTGTCTTTTCTGGGCATGATTCTGGACACGGAGTTACGGAGAGTATTTCTTCCAGAAGAAAAAGCTCTAGAACTGCAGTCGATGGTCAGGGAACTTCTGAGGCCGAAGAATGTGTCCATCCATCACTGTACTCGGGTTCTGGGGAAAATGGTTGCGGCGTACAAAGCCATTCCGTTTGGCAGGTTTCATGCCCAGGTGTTTCAGTGGGACTTGCTGAGCAAATGGTCCGGGTCTCACCTGCACATACACCGGAAGATAAGTCTATCTCCCAGAGCCAGAATTTCTCTCCTGTGGTGGCTACAAAGTTCTCACCTCCTAGAAGGACGCCGCTTCGGTATCCTGGACTGGGTACTTCTGACAACAGATGCAAGTCTCCGGGGCTGGGGTGCAGTCACCCAAGGAAGAAACTTCCAGGGGAGATGGTCGCTCCAGGAAGCGTGTCTCCACATAAATGTTCTCGAGTTAAAAGCCATTTACAACGGCCTGCTACAAGCAAGAAGCCTTCTTCAGGGTCGATCTGTCCTGGTACAGTCAGACAACATCACAGCGGTGGCACATATAAACCGTCAAGGCAGAACAAGGAGCAGAGCGGCAATGGCGGAGGCCACAAGAATCCTTCGCTGGGTGGAACAACACGTGAGCGCCTTGTCAGCAGTCTTCCTACCGGGAGTGGACAACTGGGAAGCGGATTTCCTCAGCAGACACGATCTCCATCCGGGAGAGTGGGCTCTTCACCAAGAGGTTTTTGCGGAGGTGACGAAGCATTGGGGAATTCCGTTGATCGACATGATGGCGTCTCGTCTCAACAAGAAGCTCCCGAGGTATTGTTCCAGGTCAAGAGACCCCCAAGCCAGTGTGGTGGACGCCATGGTGTCTCCGTGGGTGTTCAAGTCGGTGTATGTGTTCCCTCCACTTCCTCTCATTCCAAAGGTACTGGGGATCATTCGTCGAGCAAGGGTTCAGGCGATTCTCGTCGTTCCAGATTGGCCAAGAAGGGCCTGGTATCCGGATCTTCAGGAATTACTTGTGGAAGATCCTTGGCCGCTTCCTCTAAGAGAGGACCTGTTGTTGCAGGGTCCATGCGTGTTTCCAGACTTACCGTGGCTGCGTTTGACGGCATGGAAGTTGAGCGCCAGATCTTAGCTCGTAAGGGTATTCCCGGGGAGGTCATTCCTACTCTCATTAAGGCTAGGAAGGAGGTTACGGCGAAACATTATCACCGTATTTGGAAGAAGTTTGTTTCCTGGTGTGAGACTAAAATGGCTCCTGCGGAAGATTTTCATTTGGATCGTTTTCTCCACTTTTTGCAGGCAGGTGTAGATGCAGGCCTGAAATTGGGCTCCATCAAAGTGCAGATTTCGGCTTTGTCTATTTTCTTTCAAAAGGAATTATCTGTCCTCCCAGAGGTTCAGACGTTTGTGAAAGGAGTATTGCATATCAATCCTCCGTTTGTGCCTCCTGTGGCTCCATGGGATCTTGACGTGGTCTTACAGTTTCTCATGTCTTCCTGGTTTGAACCTTTGCGTAAGGTTGAGTTGAAGTTTCTCACCTGGAAGGTAGTCTTGTTGTTGGCGCTGGCGTCTGCCAGGCGGGTGTCTGAGTTGGCGGCCTTATCTCATAAGAGCCCGTACTTGATTTTTCATTCAGATAGGGCAGAATTGAGGACTCGTCAACAATTTTTACCGAAGGTGGTGTCTTCGTTTCACATTACCCAACCTATTGTGGTGCCGGTGACTACGGATGCTGTGGCAGTTCCAAAGTTTCTGGATGTGGTGAGAGCTTTGAAGATCTACGTCGCCAGAACGGCTGTTGCCAGGAAAACTGAGGCGCTGTTTGTCCTGTATGCTTCTAACAAGATTGGTCATCCTGCTTCAAAACAGACTATTGCACGCTGGATTTGTAGTACGATTCAGCAGGCTCATTATTCGGCCGAAGTCAGTAAAAGCCCATTCTACCAGAAAAGTGGGCTAGTCGTCCGCACTCTCCCGCCCGGTCTGGAGCTTTGGTATAAACCCCATGGTCCTTTTGGAGTCCCCAGCATCCTCTAGGACGTAAGAGAAAATAGGATTTTGGTACTTGCCGGTAAATCCTTTTCTCCTAGTCCGTAGAGGATGCTGGGCGCCCATCCCAGTGCGGACTGTTACTTGCAGTGTATTTTTGTTGGTTAACTTGGTTTATACACGGGTTGTGTATTTCTGGTTTTCAGCTTGTTGCTGTTGTTATTTCATACTGTTATCTGGTTTACTGTTACTCCGGTTGTACGGTATGTTTGTGGTGTGGGCTGGTATGTTTGTAGTGATGTGCACCGGACATTTTTCGGGTTTTGTGTTTTGGTTTTGGATTCGGTTCCGCCGCCGTGTTTTGGATTCGGACGCGTTTTTGCAAAACCTCCCTGAAATTTTTTTGTCGGATTCGGGTGTGTTTTGGATTTACAAAAAAACCTCAAAAACAGCTTAAAGCATAGAATTTGGGGGTCATTTTGATCCCATAGTATTATTAACCTCAATAACCATAATTTCCACTCATTTTCAGTCTATTCTGAACACCTCACACCTCACAATATTATTTTTAGTCCTAAAATTTGCACCAAGGTCGCTGGATGGCTAAGCTAAGCAACCCAAGTGGCCGACACAAACACCTGGCCCATCTAGGAGTGGCACTGCAGTGTCAGGCAGGATGGCACTTCAAAAAAAATGTCCCCAAACAGCACATGATGCAAAGAAAAAAAGAAGGCGCACCAAGGTCGCTGTGTGACTAAGCTAAGCGACCCAAGTGGACGACACAAACACCTGGCCCATCTAGGAGTGGCACTGCGGTGTCAGGCAGGATGGCACTTCAAAAAAATTGTCCCCAAACAGCACATGATGCAAAGAAAAAAAGAGGCGCACCAAGGTCGCTGTGTGACTAAGCTAAGCGACACAAGTGGCCGACACAAACACCTGGCCCATCTAGGAGTGGCACTGCAGTGTCAGGCAGGATGGAACTTCAAAAAAATTGTCCCCAAACAGCACATGATGCAAAGAAAAAAAGAGGCGCACCAAGGTCGCTGTGTGACTAAGCTAAGCGACACAAGTGGCCGACACAAACACCTGGCCCATCTAGGAGTGGCACTGCAGTGTCAGGCTGGATGGCACTTCAAAAAAATTGTACCCAAACAGCACATGATGAAAGAAAAATGAAAGAAAAAAGAGGTGCAAGATGGAATTGTCATTGGGCTCTCCCACCCACCCTTATGTTGTATAAACAGGACATGCACACTTTAACTAACCCATCATTTCAGCGACAGGGTCTGCCACACGACTGTGACTGAAATGACTGGTTGGTTTGGGCCCCCACCAAAAAAGAAGCAATCAATCTCTCCTTGCACAAACTGGCTCTACAGAGGCAAAATGTCCACCTCATCATCATCCTCCGATTCCTCACCCCTTTCACTGTGTACATCCCCCTCCTCACAGATTATTAATTCGTCCCCACTGGAATCCACCATCTCAGGTCCCTGTGTACTTTCTGGAGGCAATTGCTGCTGGTGAATGTCTGCACGGAGGAATTGATTATAATTCATTTTGATGAACATCATCTTCTCCACATTTTCTGGAAGTAACCTCGTACGCCGATTGCTGACAAGGTGAGCGGCTGCACTAAACACTCTTTCGGAGTACACACTGGAGGGAGGGCAACTTAGGTAGAATAAAGCCAGTTTGTGCAAGGGCCTCCAAATTGCCTCTTTTTCCTGCCAGTATACGTACGGACTGTCTGACGTGCCTACTTGGATGCGGTCACTCATATAATCCTCCACCATTCTTTCAATGGTGAGAGAATCATATGCAGTGACAGTAGACGACATGTCAGTAATCGTTGGCAGGTACTTCAGTCCGGACCAGATGTCAGCACTCGCTCCAGACTGCCCTGCATCACCGCCAGCGGGTGGGCTCGGAATTCTTAGCCTTTTCCTCGCACCCCCAGTTGCGGGAGAATGTGAAGGAGGAGATGTTGACGGGTCACGTTCCGCTTGACTTGACAATTTTCTCACCAGCAGGTCTTTGAACCTCTGCAGAAAGAGAGATACAACGTAGGTTTTAAATCTAGGATCGAGCACGGTGGCCAAAATGTAGTGCTCTGATTTCAACAGATTGACCACCCGTGAATCCTGGTTAAGCGAATTAAGGGCTCCATCCACAAGTCCCACATGCCTAGCGGAATCGCTCTGTTTTAGCTCCTCCTTCAATGTCTCCAGCTTCTTCTGCAAAAGCCTGATGAGGGGAATGACCTGACTCAGGCTGGCAGTGTCTGAACTGACTTCACGTGTGGCAAGTTCAAAGGGTTGCAGAACCTTGCACAATGTTGAAATCATTCTCCACTGCGCTTGAGTCAGGTGCATTCCCCCTCCTTTGCCTATATCGTGGGCAGATGTATAGGCTTGAATGGCCTTTTGCTGCTCCTCCATCCTCTGAAGCATATAGAGGGTTGAATTCCACCTCGTTACCACCTCTTGCTTCAGATGATGGCAGGGCAGGTTCAGGAATGTTTGGTGGTGCTCCAGTCTTCGGCACGCGGTGGCTGAATGCCGAAAGTGGCCCGCAATTCTTCGGGCCACCGACAGCATCTCTTGCACGCCCCTGTCATTTTTTAAATAATTCTGCACCACCAAATTCAATGTATGTGCAAAACATGGGACGTGCTGGAATTTGCCCAGATGTAATGCACGCACAATATTGCTGGCGTTGTCCGATGTCACAAATCCCCAGGAGAGTCCAATTGGGGTAAGCCATTCTGCAATGATCTTCCTCAGTTTCCGTAAGAGGTTGTCAGCTGTGTGCCTCTTCTGGAAAGCGGTGATACAAAGCGTAGCCTGCCTAGGAACGAGTTGGCGTTTGCGAGATGCTGCTACTGGTGCCGCCGCTGCTGTTCTTGCTGCGGGAGGCAATACATCTACCCAGTGGGCTGTCACAGTCATATAGTCCTGAGTCTGCCCTGCTCCACTTGTCCACATGTCCGTGGTTAAGTGGACATTGGGTACAACTGCATTTTTTAGGACACTGGTGACTCTTTTTCTGAGGTCTGTGTACATTTCCGGTATCGCCTGCCTAGAGAAATGGAACCTAGATGGTATTTGGTACCGGGGACACAGTACCTCAATCAAGTCTCTAGTTGCCTCTGAATTAACGGTGGATACCGGAACCACGTTTCTCACCGCCCAGGCTGCCAAGGCCTGAGTTATCTGCTTTGCAGCAGAATGACTGCTGTGATATTTCATCTTCCTCGCAAAGGACTGTTGGACAGTCAATTGCTTACTGGAAGTAGTACAAGTGGTCTTCCGACTTCCCCTCTGGGATGACGATCGACTCCCAGCAGCAACAACAGCAGCGCCAGCAGCAGTAGGCGTTACACTCAAGGATGCATCGGAGGAATCCCAGGCAGGAGAGGACTCGTCAGACTTGCCAGTGACATGGCCTGCAGGACTATTGGCTTTCCTGGGTAAGGAGGAAAGTGACACTGAGGGAGATTGTGGTGTGGTTTGCAGGAGCTTGGTTACAAGAGGAAGGGATTTAGTTGTCAGTGGACTCCTTCCGCTGTCACCCAAAGTTTTTGAACTTGTCACTGACTTCTGATGAATGCGGTCCAGGTGACGTATAAGGGAGGATGTTCCTAGGTGGTTAACGTCCTTACCCCTACTTATTACAGCTTGACAAAGGCAACACACGGCTTGACACCTGTTGTCCGCATTTGTGTTGAAATAATTCCACACCGAAGAGCTGATTTTTTTTTGTATTTTGACCAGGCATGTCAATGGCCATATTCGTCCCACGGACAACAGGTGTCTCCCCGGGTGCCTGACTTAAACAAACCACCTCACCATCAGAATCCTCCTTGTCAATTTCCTCCCCAGCGCCAGCAACACCCATATCCTCATCCTGGTGTACTTCAACAGTGACATCTTCAATTTGACTATCAGGAACTGGACTGCGGGTGCTCCTTCCAGCACTTGCAGGGGGCGTGTAAATGGTGGAAGGCGCAAGCTCTTCCCGTCCAGTGTTGGGAAGGTCAGGCATCGCAACCGACACAATTGGACTCTCCTTGGGGATTTGTGATTTAGAAGAACGCACAGTTCTTTGCTGTGCTTTTGCCAGCTTAAGTCTTTTCATTTTTCTAGCGAGAGGATGAGTGCTTCCATCCTCATGTGAATCTGAACCACTAGCCATGAACATAGGCCAGGGCCTCAGCCGTTCCTTGCCACTCCGTGTCGTAAATGGCATATTGGCAAGTTTACGCTTCTCATCAGACGCTTTCAATTTTGATTTTTGGGTCATTTTACTGAACTTTTGTTTTTTGGATTTTACATGCTCTCTACTATAACATTGGGCATCGGCCTTGGCAGACGACGTTGATGGCATTTCATCGTCTCGGCCATGACTAGTGGCAGCAGCTTCAGCACAAGGTGGAAGTGGATCTTGATCTTTCCCTATTTTAACCTCCACATTTTTGTTCTCCATTTTTTAATGTGTGGAATTATATGCCAGTATCAATAGCAATGGCCTACTACTATATATACTGCGCACAACTGAAATGCACCACAGGTATGGATGGATAGTATACTTGACGACACAGAGGTAGGTAAAGCAGTGGCCTACTGTACCGTACTGCTATATATTATATACTGGTGGTCAGCAAACTGTGCAAAACTGAAATGCACCACAGGTATGGATGGATAGTATACTTGACGACACAGAGGTAGGTACAGCAGTGGCCTACTGTACCGTACTGCTATATATTATATACTGGTGGTCAGCAAACTGTGCAAAAATGAAATGAACCACAGGTATGGATGGATAGTATACTTGACGACACAGAGGTAGGTACAGCAGTGGCCTACTGTACCGTACTGCTATATATTATATACTGGTGGTCAGCAAACTGTGCAAAAATGAAATGAACCACAGGTATGGATGGATAGTATACTTGACGACACAGAGGTAGGTACAGCAGTGGCCTACTGTACCGTACTGCTATATATTATATACTGGTGGTCAGCAAACTGTGCAAAAATGAAATGCACCACAGGTATGGATGGATAGTATACTTTTTTTTTTTTTAATCATGTATTCTTTTATTAGAATTTTACATATAGTTACATAAGTGAAACGAGAGAAAGAAGAAAAAAAGAGAGAAAACAATTCAAAACATGCAACGTACAGAACAATACATTATGCTGGTCAATAAGTGTTACATTGGTTTAAAGTGCAAAACACAAAGCAGTTGAAAATTGAAAATTGAAAAGGGGGAGAGCGATCAGAACACTTGGTCTGGTCATTACAACATTATCGTCATTGACTCTTTATTATACATGAGTAGGAGGGAAGTCACATATACGAATATAGGGTTGTGTATACAAGAAGAGTGATAACATCACCAAAATAAGCAGGAAGGTGTCAGAGGGCGTCGGCCTCGGCCAAAAAAAAAAAAAGGAAAAAGGGTCTACAAACTCTGCCTGTCAACGGGCCCCGTCAGTTCCGCACCCGGATGTACCAGAGTCCATCTATCCCACTTACATTGAAACTTGGACTCAGAGTTGCGGGATAAGTACATTAGCTTTTCATGTTTTATGACTAAGGTCACCAGAGCTCTCCATTCCAGTAATCTGGGGGGGGTCTCCGCAAACCAGGAGCGTGCAATAACAACTTTGGCAAGCGTGGTCAGACATAGGACATACTGATATGTGAGCAATGAGTGAGTTTCTTCCAGGTCCACCCCAAAGAGACAGGCCCTGGGGTTAAGTTGAGGAAGAGACGGGTCAGTAATTAATATGTCAGACCATACCCGAGTCCAAAAATTGTAGACTTTCGGGCAGTCCCATAACAGATGCCAGAATCCGGCACCTGCCATCCGGCATTTGGGGCACAAAGCTTCAGGCCTTAAACCAGCTCGCTGGAGGAATAGAGGGGTACGGTAAACCCTATGCAGGATAAAGAGGTGCACCTGTTGATATCTGATACAAGGAGTGGTAGACCTGGCGGAGTCCAATATTTGTAACCATTGCTCGTCTGACAAGGGACCTATATCACCCAATTGGAGAAGGCAAGAGAAAAAGACAAAAAACCCGTTTTTGTCTTTTTCTCTTGCCTTCTCCAATTGTAGTATAACCTACAAAATTCCTGGGAGCACCGCCAATCATTAGCAGTTTAAGATTTACTTGATAACTGTATGTATATTGGTTTTTTCATTGTAATACCTAATGTGGTACTTTAAGAAAATTATTTGACTAGTGCGGCTCCACACACAATACTCACTCATTCGCCTATATCACCCTCCCAGCTCAGCTTAAGTGGATCTAAAGAGATAGGTAGGACTCTATTGTTTAGTGATGCATATATCATTGAGACTTTGCCCGTGGAGGGCAAACGTTGTAGCATAAGTTTAACTGGAGAAGGGGAGATGGAGGGGGCCGTTCTGAATTGGGTCTGTAATGCATGCCTCAATTGGAAGTATCTAAATAGGGCCGTGTTTGGGAGTTCAAAATCAGCCTGTAGTTGCGTGAATGATTTAAGGTAACCATCCACATACAGTTGTCCCAGGGAAATTACCCCACTTTTTACCCAAATGTTGTCTGTAGACAGCTTTTGAAGTTCCATATAGGAACTGTTGAACCATAAGGGCGAATCTACATCCAGGTCGGACCAATCATAAAGGCTGTGCACTTGCCTCCAGACCAGAAGAGCCTGTCGCAGGATAGGAGGAAGACCCGACACAGACATTCCCGAAAGCAAAAAAAGGAGGGGGGTGAAGAAGGGCCCCACCCGGTCAGTCAAGTATCCCTGCAGGGTCGGGCCGCCCACTCCCGCAACCCAACTGGAGAGGTGCACCAGCTGTGCTGCTAGATAGTACAATCTAAGATTAGGCAGGCCCGCCCCCCCAGTGAGTTTGGTCCTACAAAGTGTTTTTATGGCTATCCTCGCCGGTTTATGACCCCAGATAAAGGAAGATATGAGACTGTCAATACTAGCAAATACTTTCTTAGGCAAGTAAATGTGGGAGTGTTGCAGAACATATAGGCTGGATAGACATCTTAAAGAGATTGATGCGTCCTAAAACAGTCAGAGGCAGTGCCTTCCATGTGTGGATTTTACGTTTAAAAAAAGCTGTGATAGGGTCTATATTCCATTTGGCGTATTCTGATGCTGGCCCTGTAACCCAAACACCCAAGTATTTAAATTTCAGAGTCCATTGCAGTGAGTGTGAATCACATGCCCTCTCCGGGATATGTCCAGAAATGGGAAAAATAAAGGATTTGTCCCAATTTATACACAGGCCAGAGTATTCCCCAAATTCATTAACTGTGTGGAGCATAGACCGGAGAGAGACATCTGAATCCCTCAGGAACAGTAACATATCGTCGGCATACAGAGACACCTTATTCACTGTGGAGCCGGCCGCCAGTCCCTGAATATCCGGGTTGTCCCGTATCATACAAGCTAATGGCTCTATAGCCAGTGCAAACAGGGCTGGGGACAGTGGGCAACCCTGACGCGTGCCCCTGGCCAGAGAGAATGAGGACGAAGTATACCCATTAACAGAGACACGGGCCACTGGAGAGGAGTACAGCAACCGAACCCATCTGATGAACATAGGGCCAAAGCCAAACCCGTGCAGCACCCGCCACAGGTAGGACCATTCAACCGAGTCGAAGGCCTTGGCGGCGTCGAGAGACACCACCACTGCCCCCGAACCCAGCAAGCCATCCCCCTGCAAATGATAGAACAATTTTAGCAGGTTTTGCATAGTGGACCTCCCCGGCATGAAGCCTGTCTGGTCCAGATGTATAATAGAACCAATGACCGTGTTCAGACGAATGGCAAGCATCTTAGCAAGGATTTTAACATCAGTGGACAGCGGTGAAATAGGGCGGTAGGACTCGGGAGCCTTGGGATCCTTCCCCGGCTTGGGCAATACTATAATAGTGGCCTCAGACATGGACGGGGGGAGGCCACCAGCTTCAAACAAAGTATTAAATAATTCTAATAAATAGGGACAGAAATGGGAGTTAAACTTTTTATAAATCTCCACTGGGAGACCATCCCCACCAGGTGCCTTGGACGAGGGGAGTGACGACACAGCGTGCTCCACCTCCTCCAGGGTGAGAGGAGCCTCCAGTACTTCAAGCGCCTCCCGCGACAGATTGGGCAAGTTCGCCCGCGAGAGGTAGGATTGTAACTGCTCGTCGGAGTGGGAGACTCCCGACGAGTACAGTTTGGAATAAAAATTTTGAAATACCCCAGCTATATCTTTCCCCGAGTAACAGAGACTGCCATCCCCATCGGCAATACACTGAACAGTGCGGGAGTGGGACTCATCCCTGGCCAACAAAGCCAGGTAACTGCCCCCCAGCTCCGCCTGAAAATACTGCCTGTGACTAGAGAACAGCAGTCTGCGTTTGGATTTATCAAAGAGGTAATCGGCCCACTCTCTCTGTGCGTCCAGCCACGCCCCACGATCCGATTGGGAATGTGATTCTATATATACAGATTCCAAATCGCGGCAAGCCTGTTCAAGTCTTGCTTCCTCCCTCCTGTTAAACGACTTAATGCCGGCTATTCACCTAATAAAAGTGCCTCGAATATATGCTTTATATGCATCATGTCGGACAGTGGGGCAGGAGTCTGGGGGGTTGTAATCAAGGAAGTCTTTCCAGTCCGAAATAAAGTCGGAACCCTCTCCCATTAAATTCAACCAGAATGGGTGCAATTTCCACTGACTGGTGCCCCTATCGTGCGTCATAGAGGATGGATAGTATACTTGACGACACAGAGGTAGGTACAGCAGTGGCCTACTGTACCGTAATGCTATATATTATATACTAGTGGTCAGCAAACTGTGCAAAAATGAAATGCACCACAGGTATGGATGGATAGTATACTTGACGACACAGAGGTAGGTAAAGCAGTGGCCTACTGTACCGTACTGCTATATATTATATACTAGTGGTCAGCAAACTGTGCAAAAATGAAATGCACCACAGGTATGGATGGATAGTATACTTGACGACACAGAGGTAGGTAAAGCAGTGGCCTACTGTACCGTACTGCTATATATTATATACTGGTGGTCAGCAAACTGTGCAAAAATGAAATGCACCACAGGTACGGATGGATAGTATACTTGACGACACAGAGGTAGGTACAGCAGTGGCCTACTGTACCGTAATGCTATATATTATATACTGGTGGTCAGCAAACTGTGCAAAAATGAAATGCACCACAGGTACGGATGGATAGTATACTTGACGACACAGAGGTAGGTACAGCAGTGGCCTACTGTACCGTAATGCTATATATTATATACTGGTGGTCAGCAAACTGTGCAAAACTGAAATGCACCACAGGTATGGATGGATAGTATACTTGACGACACAGAGGTAGGTACAGCAGTGGCCTACTGTACCGTACTGCTATATATTATATACTGGTGGTCAGCAAACTGTGCAAAACTGAAATGCAACACAGGTATGGATGGATAGTATACTTGACGACACAGAAGTAGGTAGAGCAGTGGCCTACTGTACCGTACTGCTATATATTATATACTGGTGGTCAGCAAACTGTGCAAAAATGAAATGCACCACAGGTATGGATGGATAGTATACTTGACGACACAGAGGTAGGTACAGCAGTGGCCTACTGTACCGTAATGTTATATATTATATACTGGTGGTCAGCAAACTGTGCAAAAATTTAATGCACCACAGGTATGGATGGATAGTATACTTGACAACACAGAGGTAGGTACAGCAGTGGCCTACTGTACCGTACTGCTATATATTATATACTGGTGGTCAGCAAACTGTGCAAAAATGAAATGCACCACAGGTACGGATGGATAGTATACTTGACGACACAGAAGTAGGTAGAGCAGTGGCCTACTGTACCGTACTGCTATATATTATATACTGGTGGTCAGCAAACTGTGCAAAAATGAAATGCACCACAGGTATGGATGGATAGTATACTTGACGACACAGAGGTAGGTACAGCAGTGGCCTACTGTACCGTAATGCTATATATTATATACTGGTGGTCAGCAAACTGTGCAAAAATGAAATGCACTACAGGTATGGATGGATAGTATACTTGACGACACAGAGGTAGGTACAGCAGTGGCCTACTGTACCGTACTGCTATATATTATATACTGGTGGTCAGCAAACTGTGCAAAAATGAAATGCACCACAGGTATGGATGGATAGTATACTTGACGACACAGAGGTAGGTACAGCAGTGGCCTACTGTACCGTAATGCTATATATTATATACTGGTGGTCAGCAAACTGTGCAAAAATGAAATGCACCACAGGTATGGATGGATAGTATACTTGACGACACAGAGGTAGGTACAGCAGTGGCCTACTGTACCGTAATGCTATATATTATATACTGGTGGTCAGCAAACTGTGCAAAACTGAAATGCACCACAGGTATGGATGGATAGTATACTTGACAAACACAGAGGTAGGTACAGCAGTGGCCTACTGTACCGTAATGCTATATATTATATACTGGTGGTCAGCAAACTGTGCAAAACTGAAATGCACCACAGGTATGGATGGATAGTATACTTGACGACACAGAGGTAGGTACAGCAGTGGCCTTCTGTACCGTACTCCTATATATTATATACTGGTGGTCAGCAAAATTATGCACTGTATTCCTACTATATACTGTCTACAATGCAGCACAGATATGGAGTGTTTTTCAGGCAGACAACGTATACTGGTGTTCACTGGTCAGCAAAACTCTGCACTGTACTACTCCTCCTATATAATATTATACTGGTGGTCCCCAGTCCCCACAATAAAGCAGCACACTGAGCACAGATATGGAGTGTTTTTCAGGCAGACAACGTATACTGGTGGTCACTGTCAGCAAAACTCTGCACTGTACGCCTGCTATATATGCAGCTGCTCCCCAGTCCCCACAATTAAGCAGTGTGAGCACAGATATATGCAGCACACTGAGCACAGATAAGGAGCGTTTTTTTCAGGCAGAGAACGGATAAAACTGGTGGTCACTGATCAGCAAAACTCTGCACTGTACTCCTCCTATATTATACAGCTGCTCCCCAGTCCTCCCCACAATCAAGCAATAAAGCACAATCAATCAAGTTCAACAATAAACGGAGAGGACGCCAGCCACGTCCTCTCCCTAACATTTCCAATGCACGAGTGAAAATGGCGGCGACGCGCGGCTGCTTATATAGAATCCGAATCTCGCGAGAATCCGACAGCGGGATGATGACGTTCGGGCGCACTCGGACCCATGTAAAATGGGTGAAGTTCGGGTGGGTTCGGTTTCCGAGGAACCGAACCCGCTCATCACTACATGTTTGTAGCCCTTAGTTTACACAAAAACCCTTTCCTCGAAATGTCCATCTCTCCTGGGCACAGTTCCTATAACTGAGGTCTGGAGGAGGGGCATAGAGGGAGGAGCCAGTTCACACCCAGTTTAAGTCTTTTCAGTATGCCCAAGCTCCTGCAGATCCCATCTATACCCCATGGTCCTTTTGGAGTCCCCAGCATCTTCTACGGACTAGGAGAAAAGGATATACCGGTAAGTACCAAAATCCTATTTTTTTTATTACAAGTGACCTCTATGTGGGATGTAGGTAAGTGTATGTGACTGTGAGTGTGCAAGTATGTTTTAATAAAGTTCTGCTATCACAGTGTGTGTGTTTTCCTTATTGGAATACTTATTTTACAGTAGAACTACAGGTACCAGTGGGCCATTTAATGCTCCGCATGCTTTGACTTGTGGTTTGCCAAGTACCAGCATGCGGGGAAGGCTTTCTGGGACCTATAGCATACTTACCAACAATTGGAAAACCAGAATCGGGGTTCCTGTACACATGAAGCGTGCGTGCTCCCGGAAAGAGCAAAAGAGGGCATGGCATCACGAGAATACCACTATCGTTAGCCACACCCTCCATTTTCATTACTGTGGGGGCATGCCAAGTGCTCTGTGAGCTGCTGGCCATGCCCCCAGCCTCTCTGCCTCCCATAAATAGACACTGTACACCTGCACACAGTATCTACTCATCTGTGCAGAGCAGTGACTGAGTCATTGACAGGTGTCCTCCCAACTGCCACCCTGACTGCGGGACATTGCAACTGTGGGACACTGGGACAATGGGACAGTCCCAAAAAAGGGACTGTCCCATGAAAATCGGGACAGTTGGGAGGTATGCTATATTTCTAATGTAAAAAACAATATTTATTCTGTTTTTAACACAATGGACTATAAAGTCGACACCCACAGCCCAGGGGTGGTGGCCATAGCCCGGGTTTTATCCCTTTGCCTTTGGGTGTCTGGAGGGGGAGGACCACTTTATTGGCTGGGTGCACACTCCCCAAGGGAACCCCGGCCAGGGATGACTAGTTGAGCTGATAATGCCACAGCTGCAGGGACCAGTATAAATGTGTCCCTTGGCTGAGGCATTATCTCCTTGACTAGTGGAGCCCAGTGCTTGTTTCAAAAGTATGTGGGACCCCTACGTCCTTTTTTCCCCTGTATTTTTGGAACCAGGATCAGTCCAAGAGCCGGTGCTGGATCTTAAAATACAGAGAGACCCTACACAATTAACTATTGACACACTTTTAAACAGAGTAGCATGCATAGATCTCACTACATGATTCTCCAAACACGCCAACCAAAGCTAGGTCTATTTGAAAGTTCTATTTCTGTATGAATTCATGCTTTTGCGGCAATTGTTAGCAGAGATTGAGAATACGAATCCTTAGTAAATTCCCGTGTTCTATGAGGTGTATGTGAAAATCCAATCATGTTTGGCCGATGGTCTATTGATTCGTTTTGTGTGGATGGCTGCGTATTTCAATACGAATTAGTTAGTCTGCCGTGATTTGTGTTTAGTAAATTACGAGTTGCATTTTCATCCGAAAATGCCATCTCGACTGGAGTCAGCTTAGTAAATTTCCCTTTATGTGTTAACGCCCGATAACAAGTGAATTTATTGGGTGAGAAATAAGGGATGTAATTTAATAGCACCAGGCATTACATTTTGAGGCTGCCACCTTTTTTCATCCCCGATACGTTAACAGGGCTAATTGAATTCCCCCTTTATTGTTATATTTGTAGACTGGATAATTCAGGGTTCGAAAAAAATAAACAAAAAGTGTAAACAGCTACATAGCGAAAGCTCTACCCTCTGGGGCCCTCAGAGCATGCAATGTGCTGATGACGTGCAGTAACGCATTGTGCAAGTTTAGAAGAGGAAACCGCTTTGCTCTCAGGGAGATTGCTAGGCCTCCTAACCTCAGGGCCCCATGGTGACAGCATCCTTTTGCAGACTGTCACTAATAGCAGTTGGTGCGTATATTTCTGTGGTACTGTATGTTTGGGGGGTTTTGCTTTCTTGGGTATTATCAGCAGCCCAGTAAATAATTTAATTACATTAGACAAATGTAACACAAAATAATAAATTCTTATATTAAGATTATAATTGTACATGCTTTAATACAATTATATTCCTTACTAATCATCTTGTTGACTGCAAATAGAAGTCTAGAAAAACATACACCTGCCATCACATACAGGTTTTCATAAGCTACTATGGAAGTATGGGTTCCAGATGAGGAAGCACACACTGTGGCTATGGATATAAAACGTATATTTACATTGCACTGATATATATCCCAGTAGATATTTGTGAATGTGTTTTGGCAGCTTGTTATCTATTAAAAGCGTTAATAAGACCCTTCCTATTGGCCCCTGACTGGCAGTGAGATTTCTCACCATTTAGCAGCACGCAAGCCAGTAGCAGCAAGGAGGGGCAGCCCTGTTAATGGGGTTTCTGCACGAATTATTTTATTATAAATCAGTTGCCTGTTGAACGACAGGTCAGTTTCTCAGAGCTCCCTGATAGCTATTAGTTGCTAATAGCCTTTCCTTTCCTAGTTCAGAGGAGAGTTTATACCAGCCAAGGCCTGTTTCTGGCCCTGAAGGGGAAAGGTGAAGGGGAACATTACCTGCCTGGGAATAGCTTTTTCATTCCTTTCTTCACACTTTCCCCTGCTTACTGTCTCACTCATATGTAACTATAGAGACTCTGTCATCCTTCTTTCATCTTGCCTTTATACATCAATACAAAATGGTCAGCCAATGTAGTATGTTGTATACTGTACACATAAATGATATAAACAGGTTTTATACTACAAAGTACAAACATACACTGTGGCTATAAATATAATGCTTTATATAAAGTTTAACAATATTAAGGAAAACTGCTGCTTAAAGATATTATTTTATCTTTTGTTGGTTTACAGATGATGGAGAATGCAAGTGATAAATATGATCAGGGCTGTAGTTTCATATACGCCAGCAAGCACCTTACCTGAGCAAGCAAAGTTAAGTGGACAGCACAGAAATCTTATGCCCAGATTTTGCAAGCCTTGGAGGGTGATAAATTGTACGTAGAAAAAGTACCAACCAACCAGCTCCTAACTGCCATATTACAGGCGGTATTTGAAAAATGACAGTTAGGAACTGATTGGTTGGTAGTTTATCATGGTGAAATGTATCACTTTCCAAGGCTTGATAAATCTGGGCCTTAATATATAAAACCAATGTCCTGACTGACTAACTCATCAAAGATACACAATAGGGAAATGGGGGGTAAGGATGTCCTCTGCACTAGAGAAATATCGACATTTTTAACATTTGCTGAAAAATTCCCCAAATTGATTTCAAGAAGTTTTGTTGTCATTCATCATAGGGGGTGCTACCTTAGACAATAAGTTACAGAACAACGCAGGACAGAAAAAGATTGTCTCTTTTGTTGGCGCACTTGGAAAAGAAGAAGAAATTTTACATTTACTCTTAGTGTGAATATATCATATTAAAATCTAACTTTTATTATCACTATCTTAAAAATTGTTAGCAATTGAGAAACATAAATGGAAAAATGTGTTGTATAAATTTTTGTGAATTTAATGAATAAATTCAATATTATAAACAGAATAAAAGCTGACAAGAGTATGAACTGTAATAACTATATGAGGGGATAAGCAATACAGCTATCACGTGTCCAGACTTCATTCCAGATATAACAATTATTGCAGTACCTATGGGGAATCTGGGTACGGGAGTACCAGTAGTTGCTTTCAAAAATCAATAGCAACTGGCTCAAATAGCCACAATACCAGTGGCAATACCAGTAAAAATAAGGGAATTAATGATGGTTATAGGATTCTTCTGGAGTGTTCTTTAAAAATACTTATTGTTTTCACATTATTTACAGCATTAGGACCCTTGATAAACTCCTCCTCTTCCCCCCCCCCTTCTCCCCCTTTTTCTGCCATCCATGTGAGAAGCTCACTCTACCTAATCCTACATACAGTTATCATACTAAATCCATTGCTCTCCAATTGAAAATCTATGATATAAATAAATGAAGCAGAAAATTCAGGCACAGTGAATCAGCTTTTATTCTGTTTATAATATTGAATTTATTCATTAAATTCACAAAAATTTATACAACACATTTTTCCATTTATGTTTCTCAATTGCTAACAATTTTTAAGATAGTGATAATAAAAGTTAGATTTTAATATGATATATTCACACTAAGAGTAAATGTAAAATTTCTTCTTCTTTTCCAAGTGCGCCAACAAAAGAGACAATCTTTTTCTGTCCTGCGTTGTTCTGTAACTCATCAAAGACCATGAAATTCAGGTAGTATATTCTTCCCATGACGTAAACACCCACTAGCAGGGATTTTTCCAAATTCGACCCGTACGGGGATGAAAAGGGGTGAAATGTGTTCTCATGGATTCCTCAATATCTCTTAGGCCTGATCGACTTGGTTTTGGCTTACAAAGGCTTCCCACACAAATACCTAAAAACTCCTGACCTTCCAGCCCACAAGCTTTTCCTCAAAGTAGGGGTACCAGTGATGTTGCTGCAGAACCTTAACCCTGCTCATTGAGGCCACAGTTTTCTTCAGCTGTGCTCAGGGGAATTCGGTGTTCATACCCCGCATACCATCAGAGTACCCCTTCAAGTTCAAGAGGCTGCAGTTCCCCCTACAATTACCCAGGGGCAGTCACTGAAGGTGACAGGGATTTACTTGAGGGAGGACTGCTTCTCACATGGGCAGTTCTAGGTGATCTTCTCCAGAGATAGCTTACCCAGTAGCCTGGTGATCCTAGCACGTGAGGGGAGAACCAACAATGTGGTTTACAAAGACATCCTTAAGTAGAGAAAAAAAGGTTTACATATGTCTTATAACCTACCTTCAGGTCATTCATATTAAAAAATGTTCAAAATATCTTAATTTATTTACTCTTGATACTACCATGCTCCTGTACCCCAGAGGTATAAAATGAACTAATCATATAAGTAAAGATGGGATAAAGGAAGTAAAAACAGTAAACAGAGAAGGTCTACCCAGGTGAAACAGAGCACATTAGCTAGTGATTTTATGTTCATTGGTTGCTCTGGTTTGATTTACTTCTATTTGCATTTCACCACATTAAAAAGTACTGACTTCATTCAACATTTTATTATATACAATCAACTGAAATTGGTTAAATTGTAATAAGTCCTTGAGGCGTATGTCATAAATCAATTGAAGAGTCTTAATCACTACTTTGACTCAAATTTATTAAAACTTCATCAAACAGTGGCGGATTTAGGGGGGGGGCACCAAGGCACGTGCCCCCCCTGTCATTTTTAGTGCAGACTGACATGCGGACGAGTGTCCGCATGTCAGTCTGCGGTCTCGTTTCGTCCCCTGCTGTTAGGATGGACACGGAGGGCACAGTGCGCGCCTCTCCTGTGTCCCTCCTGTGTCTCCGGCGGCCGCTGGTCTCATAAAGGAAGTGCCGTTCGTGAGCACTTCCTTTATTACAGTGACCCGCGGCCGCCGGAGACCCAGGAGGGACACAGGGAGGCGTGCACTGTGCCCTCCGTGTCCCTCCTAACAGCAGGGGAGCGGGGGGAGCAGCGGCGGCGGCGGAGGAAGGGGGGGGACGGGGGACGCACTGGGGGGGAATATCTGGCACTGGGGGCATATTTGCAGGGAGGGGGGGGCGAATATCTGGCACTGGGGACATATATGGCACTGGGGGGAATATCTGGCACTGGGGGCATATCTGGCACTGGGGGGGGGGGATATCTGGCACTGGGGGCATATGTGGCACTGGGGGGGGATATCTGGCACTGGGGGGAATAACTGGCAGGGAAGGGATATCTGGCACTGGGGCATTGTCTGGCACTGGGGGCATATGTGGCACTGGGGGGGGGAATATCTGGCACTGGGGCATATGTGGCAATGGGGGCATATATAGCTCTGGGGGCATATGTGGCACTGTCGGGGAATATCTGGCACTGGGGGTATATGTGTACCTGGCACATGGGGGGGGGGCTATATTTGGCACTGGGGGCATGTGAGTACCTGGCACCGTGGGGGAATATCTGGCACTGGGGACATATGTGGCACTGGGAGCACAGCCCTAGCAACAAGGACTACCTCCTAGCAACGAGCATGACACCCAGTGCATGAAACCCCTGGCAACGAGCATGACACCCAGTGCATGAAACCCCTGGCAACAAGCATGACACCCAGTGCATGAAACCCCTGGCAACGAGCATGACACCCTGAGCATGAAAACCCCTGGCACCGTGCATGGAACCAAGAGCATGAAACCCCTGGCAACGAGCATGACACCCAGTGCATGAAACCCCTGACAACGAGCAGGTATTTGAAAAGTAATTAGAAGCCTTACGGTAGGACTTAATGTGTAATGGGCATTACGGTGTGTGGCATAATGTATCACGGACATTGCGGTGTGTGTCATAATGTGTCGCAGGCATTACGGTGTATGGTATACTCTATCGCTGGCATTGTGATATGTGGTATAATGTCTCAGGGTCATTGCAGTGTGTGGCATAATGTATCACGGACATTGCGGTGTGTGCCATAATGTGTCAGGCATTACGGTGTGTGGTATACTATATCACGGGCATTGTGGTATGTGGTATAATGTCTCAGGGTTATTACAGTGTGGCATAATATATAACGGGCATTGCGGTGTGTGGCATAGGGTATAACGGGCATTGCGGTATGTGTCACAGGCATTACGGTGTATGGTATACTATATCACGGGCATTGTGGTATAATGTCTCAAGGTCATTGCAGTGTGTGGCATAATGTGTCCCAGACATTGTATGTGCTATAATGTATCAGGGGCAGTGCAGTGTGTAGCATAATGTATAACGGGCATTGCGATTCCTGTCATAATGTGTCACAGGCATTACGGTGTGTGGCATAATGTGTCTGGGGCATTACAGTGTGTGCATATTGTGTCATGTGCATTATTGTGTGTGGAATAATGTCTAAGGGCCATTGCAGTATGTGGAATAATGTATACTGGGCATTACTATAAGGAGGAAAAATGACAAATAATGTAAGGGGCATGAATCAGGATTATTTTTCTTTTCTGTGGTGGCCAACGTCTGGGCGTGCAGGTTGCAAAACTGGGGTATAAGGTAGTCTTTTCCTGCAATACCACGCCCATTCCAACGAAGCCACGCCCATTCCAACGAAGCCACGTCCCTTATGGTGCCCCCCCTGTAATTTTTTTCTGGATCCGCCCCTGTCATCAAACATAACAAGGCTAGGTGGACATCAGTTCACATTTGGCCCATCAGAGTAAGGTGCGCCTATTCTCCCGGTCAAGCACCCGGGATCCCCCAAAATGTCACTTATGACATCATGCTATTGGTGCTTTTATAGATCTAAAACAGACGCGGATGGCTTTTTCAGCCTTTCATCTGGATAACAAATGCCACGTCAACACAAGACTAGCATAACAGCTGTATCGGTGACTTACAGCCATAATTATAAAACAGAGGCTGTCTATTGTTATGAAGTTTCTTGCTGGCATTATTGTCAGCTTACGGCCACCTCGCCCTCTGCATATTAACGGGCAATAATCACATATCTATTATTGTTTTTATGGAGTCTCAATACATTTGAGTCAGAGTAGCAATTAAGACTCTTCACTTGTTTTAGGACCTGCGCCTTAAGGACCTGTTACTACTGGACATTTAGAAGAGGTTTCTGGATTCTTTCTTTTGGCAGTAAACACTAGCAATTGAAGGATTAGTTTCTCAAGTGAGTGGGTGCAAATAATGCTTTCCAAGTTCTGAAATAGGTTAAATCCTCACCAGAGTTTTGAGTTTGATTTCCCCAATGGATATAGGCCCTCATTCCGAGTTGTTCGCTCGCTAGCTGCTTTTAGCAGCATTGCACATGCTAGGCCGCGGCCCTCTGGGAGTGTGTCTTAGCTTAGCAGAATAGCGAACGAAAGATTAGCAGAATTGCTACTAAATAATTCCCTGCAGTTTCTGAGTAGCTCTAGACCTACTCCTAGATTGCGATCACCTCAGTCCGTTTAGTTCCTGGCTTGACGTCACAAACACGCCCTGCGTTCGGTCAGCCACTCCCCCGTTTCTCCAGCCACTCCTGCGTTTATACCTGGCACGCCTGCGTTTTTTAGCACACTTCCTAAAAACGGCCAGTTTCCGCCCAGAAATACCCACTTCCTGTCAATCACACTACGATCACTCGAGCGATGAAAAAACATCGCTCGAGCTTGTGTAAATCTACAAAGTTTTGTGTGAAAGTACTTAGCGCATGCACATTTTTGCAGTTTTTTCACTTAATCTATGCACTGCGAAAATCGGCAGCGAGCGAACAACTCGGAATGACCACCATAGTCCGTTTTCCAGGGTTTAAACAAGTTAAACCAGTATGTAACACCCTCTAGGGGATATTAATAGAATAACACACCTATCAGTATGAAATGCAGCTGCCTACTGCAGATACTGCATGTCTGATCCCCTGGGAAGGTATTGTTGTGGAACAGTAAAAATGAGGAGTAGCTAATGCTTGTTCACTCTCTATAGAAACCAAATACATCTGTTAAAATTACAACAAAAATACATACAGTAAGACATACACAAAAATTATAAAAAAGTAAATAATAAAGAACCATGTGTATTGTCATTATTTTCTCCAATTAATATAGCAATAGTCTCCTAATAGAAAATAATGATTTCTTCAACTTCAGTGCCAGAAGTTTTACCATACAAAAAAATGACCAATTATAATAAATTAATGAGTTGTACCTGGTATAAGCAAATAAAGTGGTCAAAAGGCGCTTTGTAAAATAAATTGAACATTTGTGAATATAGATACAAGCTGGATAAACACTATAAGAGTATGGGGCAGATGTATTAAGCCTGGAGTGAAGTGTTAAAGCAGTGATAAGTATGAGGTGATAACGTACCAGCCAATCATTACGGTTTTGAAAACTGTCAGTTAGGGCTGATTGGCTGGTGCGTTATCACCTTCCACTTATCACTGCTTTATCCCTTCTCCAGGATTAATACATCTGCCTCTATATGTCCAATCTTTCTGGTTGGAGCAAAAATCCGGTGAACAGGGCCGTCTTAACAGCAGTGTGGGCCCCTGGGCACAGCAATGCACTGGGGCCCATACCCATCCTCCATGGGTGGGGGTGCTATCAGCGGCAGCTTTGATGTCCCGCGGGTAGTAGGGGGTGTTCTATCTTCCGCATGTAGGACCTGGAGCAGTAATTTCTGCTAATTACTCCTTTACTGCACAGATGGGGTAGGAGGGAGAACACTAAACTGTAGAAGGTGTCATTGTGCTGAATGAACATGACTTCCAGGGTGGTATGAGGTGTTTAATACGTAAGGGAGGGGTCGATAGTGGAGTGGGCTTAATATTCATCATTTGCTAGTGAGAGAGCAGGTTGCTTGACTGCAGATATCTCAAGTTCCTGGAAAAAGATTTCTTAACTTTGAATGGGATAAAAAATTAGAGTGTCTCACCTGTCAGGAGGAACTGGGGACTTGGAGATCAGAGTTCAGGAGCCAGAACAATCCACCAACAAATATATAAAACTGCATATTAGGCGTGTGGCGCTTGAGCAGGGCCCAGCTGCTTGAAGGCTGATATCTCTGGTTCTTAGCACAGTAGAGACAAGCTGCTAGTGTCCACCTGGAGAGTCCCAGCTTTGAAATATACCCTCAGAAAAACTCTAAGTCATACAGAGCCTAAGATATCTGGCTGGGAAGAGCAATTAACAGGCTTGGATGGGGACCACTGCTTTGAAGTCGGATATCTCTGGTTCCCTTGGGCCAATTTTCAAAAATCTGGTACCCCTGGAAAGATGGGACCCTGAGCTATCAGCCTAGTGTCCTTATACTCCTGTGGCCCTTGGGAAAGAGCCCATTTAGCCCATACAAAAAGACTGCCCTGTATGGGAACTAAGGATAATCAACCATACAGGCGCAGGTCTGATAGGCCAGAGAGCTGCGCACCCCACTTGAGCCACAGGAGCCCAGCACTCCCCGCTAGTTATCCGCGAGTGCCACCCACTGTCCACATTGAACCGTCCATCCAGGGAAAGAGCGCATGATGTCAGAGATCTGTGCTACCCCTGTCCCCAGCAGCATTAACACCCTCCCTCCTCCAGCAGCCGCTCTAAGAGGGGGAAGCAGAGCTCGGCCTCCCGTTCCTCGGCACAGATCGGTGAGTGCCCGGGGAGCCACATGCCATTCTACCCCTGTGTGCGTAACACGTTATACCCCTCTACCCATGAGTGTTTGTAACACCTTGTACCCTCTACAAACCCCCATGTATGATACCCTGCACCCCATACCCCTGTGTGTAGAAGGGGGCCCTTTCAAAATTTTGCTATAGGACCTACAAAGTTCTAGTTGCTCCTTTGACTGTACCTCTTTGTTCCTCTATAGCCTGCTGCTGTAAAATGTGGGTGATTTCACATATAGTATTTGTGCTTGAACCCTGGGCTAAAGTTTCTAATCCTTCCCATTCTCGCTGAAAGATTGGCATAGTGGGGAAAGTATGCCATAAAAATTGCCCCAGGATGTCCTTACTGCATGCTAAAAAATCATCAATGGTGTAAAACAAGAACTTCGCTGTATAGGTCATAGATAGATTTCTATATAAGCAATATATGTGCCCTAAACATGTCTGCAAACTCCTGCTATCTCATCTTATCCTATATAAATGATGGCAACCAGCTGCAAGGGGGTAATTGGGAATTATATGTGTGTAAATGTTATAATAACTGTGCTACTGGTTGAATGGAGGAAAAATGCAAAAATGATTACAGAACAGTGTGACTAGAGGTCCTACAGTGCTTGGTGTACATAAGACTGAAACAAATAAAAAAAAGTAAAATCCATGCCTCTCCCAGGAATCAGTAGGACAAAGAGGCTTGTTTGTGAGTTCAGTATATGTGGCAAGGCTGGGATCTCGGGGCAGCTGGCACTACATCTAATCCTTTTGCCTGCTGAAGAGATGTTGGTGTCACCCTTCATGCCCACCCCCTGTAAGCCGCCTATTCAACGCTTAAACTGTTCTTTGGTCATTACAATGTAAATATAGCTTTCCATAGACTAAGACCTTTTTAGGGGGGGTGAAGCAAACATTTAGCCCACTTAACCCTGCTGACAAAAAAAAAACACTGAATTAGCCATTTACACGCCGCTCGTGCGAAAAATCTCTTCTCTAAAAGGCTGTGGGTATATAAACAGCTACGCTTCGGAGGAGGTGAAAGGGGTTTAAAGCCTGTCCGTGTGCCACAGCTTCTCTCAGCAATAGTCCAACCATTGATGGAAAACAGCTGCTTTGCTTTAATAGAACAATGATTTATTCATAGTGATTTGGGGAGAGCAGGAGGAAAACTTATGTCTCAAGCATTTCTTTTCTTTCACAGGGGGTTGCCGTCCCCGTAACTACACAGACACTTTATGCAGGGCGTGGATGGGAGGTGGGGTTAAAGCAAAGGCTACGGAAAATATATATGTCAAACAGGTGTTGGGGACAGCAAAATAGAAAGGAAAAAAAAAACAACTTTTTTTTTACAGCAATTGCTTTTAGTGGATCAAAGTCCTAACAATAAATATCAATAGAGGAACATTAATTTGCAGGATTAATTATCGAAGCTTTGAAGACTCCTAAGCAGAGAAATATGAAATGAATTTGCATTAGCATCATCTGAATATCTATAAGCAATAGTGATGTCCATTAAGCAATATTTTGATTTACATGTATAAAGGTTCTTAACGGCTATTACTAAAACATTGTATAATTTACCCAGTGTATAAACGGAATTGGCATGTTGTACTGGCAGACTGTCAGTATACCAACTGCGGCATCCCGTCTGACAGAATCCCGGCAGCAAGTGCCCACGCGGGCTTGCTGCAATCGCCACGCTTCCGACCCGGTGGTTTGCTTCGCTCATCACAGGTTATATTCCCACTCGGTTGGTGGCGTGGGCTCACCAACTGAGTGGGAATACCCTGTGAAGGACAGGATTCTGTGTGGCGATATTTCACCGACTGTAGGAATTCCGGCATCGTTCTTCTGAACACCAGGATCCCGACAGCTGGTATTTTAACTGCATCCCACATAAACAAAGAATAACTGGAGTGCAATATAGTGTATCCCTAGCATAAAGTATTTGGCACATCATATCAGTAACATCAACCACAGCCAGTACAAGAACCATTTAAAAGGATCTCTTTTTTATAAGTTTTTTGGAGTAAGCTAAAGAACTTGCTAATATATGTGCCTACAGATCTGCTGTTGCTGGCACACTAGCTGCTCTAAGCTTCTAAAATAGCAGTGTTTTCTGTGGCAGAACATTCACAAAGTCTCAAGAAACCAGTGTAAATGTTTCTGAGCATTTGTGTAGCTGCTTCTAAAATGTAGGTGTGATTGTTGACCTAGACTTGCCTACTTGTTACTTACCATGCGTACCATTGTGTACACACCATAAATATTTGGGGGCCTATTTATCAAGGACTATTATAATGTATCCCCTGGATGTATCTATGGGGAGACTGCAGAAGATATTGGAGATATCTGCTGCGATCCCCTGTTCTTGATTGCACCAAACCTATGGGGGCTGCTTATTTGCCGAATCGTCTCCAGATGGCATTATAATAGGTTGAGTATCCCATGTCCAAATATTCCGAAATACGGAATATTCCGAAATACAGAATTTTTTGAGTGAGATAGTGAAACCTTTTTTTTCTGACGACTCATTGTGCACAAACTTTGTTTAATACACAAAGTTATTAAAAGTATGGTATTAAAACCACTTAACTGACGATTTTTCCCTTCAAAAGCGTTAAAACATTGTTTTTTTTTAATTTATTTTATTTAATCAAGTTGAAAAAGTATTTTTTTAAATATTTAAACATTATATTATGCACATCTGCAGAACGGATCTCCTCGTCAAAAACGGGGGGACAGGGTGGGACGGCGCAGTTTCATGAAATCTGACCATGCCAGTTAAGTGGTGACTTTCAGGCTGTGTGTATAAGGTGTATATGAAACATAAATGCATTCTGTGCTTAGACTTAGGTTCCATCGTCATGATAACTCATTATGGTATGCAATTATTCCAAAATACGGAAAAATCCGATATCCAAAATACTTCTGGTCCCAAGCATTTTGGATAAGGGATACTCAACCTGTACTAATTATTACATCCAAAAGTACTTTAATTTCTTATTGCTACAGTTAGAATCTGATAATTAATAAATAAGTCTCTTGTTATTAAAATGCCAGCTATAAATTTACACAGAACGCAACGTACAATTTACTGCCATCTGTTATGGAGGTAAAAGCCTCCCTGGCTACAGACATGTAATAGAATGAGGTTCAACTCACATTTGAGCAAATTGTGCAAATGTTTCTCGAAACCTTCTTGAATCTTTACAGTCAGTTGTAGTATTCCAGTTTTCAACTCATTTGCTACCAGTTATTGAATTAACAAGAAATATGGTTTTTCAGGTTATTGGCGAAACGCCAAAATGATCATTCATATACACTTTACAATAATACTGTCCGAACACCCGATTATTGACAACTTGGTACAATTATTTTATACTGATTTGCAGTTCCTTGATTCTGTTTGTAAACCAGAGTAGCCCCAGTCAGTTTGACTTGTCTAACTGCAGTTCCACGCACTAAGAGCTGAACTCCTTCCAAGTGCATAGATTAAGTCATTCACTGCTACAACAGAAATAAGCTTACTATAATTTGTAATTATAAAAACTGTATCTCCAATTCCATTTATCCTGGGGCATCACTGGGGTTCCTAACACTCGGTGCAGTGATGACCTTTTTAGGGGTGTGGTCTCACAGGGCAACTGCATTATCATCACTTCGGGATCATACTCAGCATTCCTGGAGATGCTGGACTGCTCTTGGAGACTAGTCTGCCTGCACAGTACACACTGCCGGCTCCTTCTCTGTGACAGGAGCCAAGTGCTGCATGTAATATTACAGTGCAGCACCTGGCTCCCTGTCACTGGGGAGGAGCCATTAGCACACACAGAATTGGACCTGCACATGTGCAAAGTGCCTAACGGCATTACATCGACATCGGAATCAGGTTTTGGGATTGTATTTTCTCCAACAATTTACAAAAAATAAGCTAAAATCTAGAGATGAGCGGGTTCGGTTTCTCTGAAACCGAACCCGCACGAACTTCATGTTTTTTTCACGGGTCCGAGCAGACTCGGATCCTCCCGCCTTGCTCGGTTAACCCGAGCGCGCCCGAACGTCATCATGACGCTGTCGGATTCTCGCGAGACTCGGATTCTATATAAGGAGCCGCGCGTCGCCGCCATTTTCACACGTGCATTGAGATTGATAGGGAGAGGACGTGGCTGGCGTCCTCTCCATTAGAAATTAGATTAGAAGAGAGAGAGAGATTGTGCAGAGTCAGACAGAGTTTACCACAGTGACCAGTGCAGTTGTTGTTAGTTAACTTTTATTTATTTTAATATAATATATCCGTTCTCTGCTATATCCGTTCTCTGCCTGAAAAAAAACGATACACAGCAGCAGCCAGTCACACAGTGTGACTCAGTCTGTGTGCACTCAGCTCAGCCCAGTGTGCTGCACATCAATGTATAAAAGGCAAAGCTTATAATAATTGTGGGGGAGACTGGGGAGCACTGCAGGTTGTTATAGCAGGAGCCCCCAGGAGTACATAATATTATATTAATTTAAAATTAAACAGTGCACACTTTTGCTGCAGGAGTGCCACTGCCAGTGTGACTAGTGGTGACCAGTGCCTGACCACCAGTATAGTAGTATATTGTTGTATGTATTGTATACTATCTCTTTATCAACCAGTCTATATTAGCAGCAGACACAGTACAGTGCGGTAGTTCACGGCTGTGGCTACCTCTGTGTCGGCAGTCGGAACTCGGCAGGCAGTCCGTCCATCCATAATTGTATTACAATATATACCACCTAACCGTGGTATTTTTTTTTCTTTCTTTATACCGTCGTCATAGTGTCATACTAGTTGTTACGAGTATACTACTATCTCTTTATCAACCAGTGTACAGTGCGGTAGTTCACGGCTGTGGCTACCTCTGTGTCGGCAGTCGGCAGGCAGTCCGTCCATCCATAATTGTATTATTATTATAATATATACCACCTAACCGTGGTTTTTTTTTCATTCTTTATACCGTCATAGTGTCATACTAGTTGTTACGAGTATACTACTATCTCTTTATCAACCAGTGTACAGTGCGGTAGTTCACGGCTGTGGCTACCTCTGTGTCGGCAGTCGGCAGGCAGTCCGTCCATCCATAATTGTATTATTATTATAATATATACCACCTAACCGTGGTTTTTTTTTCATTCTTTATACCGTCGTCATAGTGTCATACTAGTTGTTACGAGTATACTACTATCTCTTTATCAACCAGTGTACAGTGCGGTAGTTCACGGCTGTGGCTACCTCTGTGTCGGCAGTCGGCAGGCAGTCCGTCCATCCATAATTGTATTATTATTATAATATATACCACCTAACCGTGGTTTTTTTTTCATTCTTTATACCGTCGTCATAGTGTCATACTAGTTGTTACGAGTATACTACTATCTCTTTATCAACCAGTGTACAGTGCGGTAGTTCACGGCTGTGGCTACCTCTGTGTCGGCAGTCGGCAGGCAGTCCGTCCATCCATAATTGTATTATTATTATAATATATACCACCTAACTGTGGTATTTTTTTTTCTTTCTTTATACCGTCATAGTGTCATACTAGTTGTTACGAGTATACTACTATCTCTTTATCAACCAGTGTACAGTGCGGTAGTTCACGGCTGTGGCTACCTCTGTGTCGGCAGTCGGCAGGCAGTCCGTCCATCCATAATTGTATTATTATTATAATATATACCACCTAACCGTGGTTTTTTTTTCATTCTTTATACCGTCGTCATAGTGTCATACTAGTTGTTACGAGTATACTACTATCTCTTTATCAACCAGTGTACAGTGCGGTAGTTCACGGCTGTGGCTACCTCTGTGTCGGCAGTCGGCAGGCAGTCCGTCCATCCATAATTGTATTATTATTATTATAATATATACCACCTAACCGTGGTTTTTTTTTCATTCTTTATACCGTCGTCATAGTGTCATACTAGTTGTTACGAGTATACTACTATCTCTTTATCAACCAGTGTACAGTGCGGTAGTTCACGGCTGTGGCTACCTCTGTGTCGGCAGTCGGCAGGCAGTCCGTCCATCCATAATTGTATTATTATTATAATATATACCACCTAACTGTGGTATTTTTTTTTCTTTCTTTATACCGTCATAGTGTCATACTAGTTGTTACGAGTATACTACTATCTCTTTATCAACCAGTGTACAGTGCGGTAGTTCACGGCTGTGGCTACCTCTGTGTCGGCAGTCGGCAGGCAGTCCGTCCATCCATAATTGTATTATTATTATAATATATACCACCTAACCGTGGTTTTTTTTTCATTCTTTATACCGTCGTCATAGTGTCATACTAGTTGTTACGAGTATACTACTATCTCTTTATCAACCAGTGTACAGTGCGGTAGTTCACGGCTGTGGCTACCTCTGTGTCGGCAGTCGGCAGGCAGTCCGTCCATCCATAATTGTATTATTATTATAATATATACCACCTAACCGTGGTTTTTTTTTCATTCTTTATACCGTCGTCATAGTGTCATACTAGTTGTTACGAGTATACTACTATCTCTTTATCAACCAGTGTACAGTGCGGTAGTTCACGGCTGTGGCTACCTCTGTGTCGGCAGTCGGCAGGCAGTCCGTCCATCCATAATTGTATTATTATTATAATATATACCACCTAACCGTGGTTTTTTTTTCATTCTTTATACCGTCATAGTGTCATACTAGTTGTTACGAGTATACTACTATCTCTTTATCAACCAGTGTACAGTGCGGTAGTTCACGGCTGTGGCTACCTCTGTGTCGGCAGTCGGCAGGCAGTCCGTCCATCCATAATTGTATTATTATTATAATATATACCACCTAACCGTGGTTTTTTTTTCATTCTTTATACCGTCGTCATAGTGTCATACTAGTTGTTACGAGTATACTACTATCTCTTTATCAACCAGTGTACAGTGCGGTAGTTCACGGCTGTGGCTACCTCTGTGTCGGCAGTCGGCAGGCAGTCCGTCCATCCATAATTGTATTATTATTATAATATATACCACCTAACCGTGGTTTTTTTTTCATTCTTTATACCGTCGTCATAGTGTCATACTAGTTGTTACGAGTATACTACTATCTCTTTATCAACCAGTGTACAGTGCGGTAGTTCACGGCTGTGGCTACCTCTGTGTCGGCAGTCGGCAGGCAGTCCGTCCATCCATAATTGTATTATTATTATAATATATACCACCTAACCGTGGTTTTTTTTTCATTCTTTATACCGTCGTCATAGTGTCATACTAGTTGTTACGAGTATACTACTATCTCTTTATCAACCAGTGTACAGTGCGGTAGTTCACGGCTGTGGCTACCTCTGTGTCGGCAGTCGGCAGGCAGTCCGTCCATCCATAATTGTATTATTATTATAATATATACCACCTAACCGTGGTTTTTTTTTCATTCTTTATACCGTCGTCATAGTGTCATACTAGTTGTTACGAGTATACTACTATCTCTTTATCAACCAGTGTACAGTGCGGTAGTTCACGGCTGTGGCTACCTCTGTGTCGGCAGTCGGCAGGCAGTCCGTCCATCCATAATTGTATTATTATTATAATATATACCACCTAACCGTGGTTTTTTTTTCATTCTTTATACCGTCGTCATAGTGTCATACTAGTTGTTACGAGTATACTACTATCTCTTTATCAACCAGTGTACAGTGCGGTAGTTCACGGCTGTGGCTGCCTCTGTGTCGGCAGTCGGCAGGCAGTCCGTCCATCCATAATTGTATTATTATTATAATATATACCACCTAACCGTGTTTTTTTTTTCATTCTTTATACCGTCGTCATAGTGTCATACTAGTTGTTACGAGTATACTACTATCTCTTTATCAACCAGTGTACAGTGCGGTAGTTCACGGCTGTGGCTACCTCTGTGTCGGCAGTCGGCAGGCAGTCCGTCCATCCATAATTGTATTATTATTATAATATATACCACCTAACCGTGGTTTTTTTTTCATTCTTTATACCGTCGTCATAGTGTCATACTAGTTGTTACGAGTATACTACTATCTCTTTATCAACCAGTGTACAGTGCGGTAGTTCACGGCTGTGGCTACCTCTGTGTCGGCAGTCGGCAGGCAGTCCGTCCATCCATAATTGTATTATTATTATAATATATACCACCTAACCGTGGTTTTTTTTTTCATTCTTTATACCGTCGTCATAGTGTCATACTAGTTGTTACGAGTATACTACTATCTCTTTATCAACCAGTGTACAGTGCGGTAGTTCACGGCTGTGGCTACCTCTGTGTCGGCAGTCGGCAGGCAGTCCGTCCATCCATAATTGTATTATTATTATAATATATACCACCTAACCGTGGTTTTTTTTTCATTCTTTATACCGTCGTCATAGTGTCATACTAGTTGTTACGAGTATACTACTATCTCTTTATCAACCAGTGTACAGTGCGGTAGTTCACGGCTGTGGCTACCTCTGTGTCGGCAGTCGGCAGGCAGTCCGTCCATCCATAATTGTATTATTATTATAATATATACCACCTAACCGTGGTTTTTTTTTCATTCTTTATACCGTCGTCATAGTGTCATACTAGTTGTTACGAGTATACTACTATCTCTTTATCAACCAGTGTACAGTGCGGTAGTTCACGGCTGTGGCTACCTCTGTGTCGGCAGTCGGCAGGCAGTCCGTCCATCCATAATTGTATTATTATTATAATATATACCACCTAACCGTGGTATTTTTTTTTCTTTCTTTATACCGTCGTCATAGTGTCATACTAGTTGTTACGAGTATACTACTATCTCTTTATCAACCAGTGTACAGTGCGGTAGTTCACGGCTGTGGCTACCTCTGTGTCGGCAGTCGGCAGGCAGTCCGTCCATCCATAATTGTATTATTATTATAATATATACCACCTAACCGTGGTTTTTTTATACCACCTAACCGTGGCAGTCCGTCCATAATTGTATACTAGTATCCAATCCATCCATCTCCATTGTTTACCTGAGGTGCCTTTTAGTTCTGCCTATAAAATATGGAGAACAAAAAAGTTGAGGTTCCAAAATTAGGGAAAGATCAAGATCCACTTCCACCTCGTGCTGAAGCTGCTGCCACTAGTCATGGCCGAGACGATGAAATGCCAGCAACGTCGTCTGCCAAGGCCGATGCCCAATGTCATAGTACAGAGCATGTCAAATCCAAAACACCAAATATCAGAAAAAAAAGGACTCCAAAACCTAAACTAAAATTGTCGGAGGAGAAGCGTAAACTTGCCAATATGCCATTTACCACACGGAGTGGCAAGGAACGGCTGAGGCCCTGGCCTATGTTCATGGCTAGTGGTTCAGCTTCACATGAGGATGGAAGCACTCAGCCTCTCGCTAGAAAAATGAAACGACTCAAGCTGGCAAAAGCACAGCAAAGAACTGTGCGTTCTTCGAAATCCCAAATCCACAAGGAGAGTCCAATTGTGTCGGTTGCGATGCCTGACCTTCCCAACACTGGATGTGAAGAGCATGCGCCTTCCACCATTTGCACGCCCCCTGCAAGTGCTGGAAGGAGCACCCGCAGTCCAGTTCCTGATAGTGAGATTGAAGATGTCAGTGTTGAAGTCCACCAGGATGAGGAGGATATGGGTGTTGCTGGCGCTGGGGAGGAAATTGACAAGGAGGATTCTGATGGTGAGGTGGTTTGTTTAAGTCAGGCACCCGGGGAGACACCTGTTGTCCGTGGGACGAATATGGCCGTTGACATGCCAGGTGAAAATACCAAAAAAATCAGCTCTTCGGTGTGGAGGTATTTCACCAGAAATGCGGACAACAGGTGTCAAGCCGTGTGTTCCCTTTGTCAAGCTGTAATAAGTAGGGGTAAGGACGTTAACCACCTCGGAACATCCTCCCTTATACGTCACCTGCAGCGCATTCATAATAAGTCAGTGACAAGTTCAAAAACTTTGGGTGACAGCGGAAGCACTCCACTGACCAGTAAATCCCTTCCTCTTGTAACCAAGCTCACGCAAACCACCCCACCAACTCCCTCAGTGTCAATTTCCTCCTTCCCCAGGAATGCCAATAGTCCTGCAGGCCATGTCACTGGCAATTCTGACGATTCCTCTCCTGCCTGGGATTCCTCCGATGCATCCTTGCGTGTAACGCCTACTGCTGCTGGCGCTGCTGTTGTTGCTGCTGGGAGTCGATGGTCATCCCAGAGAGGAAGTCGTAAGACCACTTTTACTACTTCCACCAAGCAATTGACTGTCCAACAGTCATTTGCGAGGAAGATTAAATATCACAGCAGTCATCCTACTGCAAAGCGGATAACTGAGGCCTTGACATCCTGGGTGGTGAGAAACGTGGTTCCGGTATCCATCATTACTGCAGAGCCAACTAAAGACTTGTTGGAGGTACTGTGTCCCCGGTACCAAATACCATCTAGGTTCCATTTCTCTAGGCAGGCGATACCGAAAATGTACACAGACCTCAGAAAAAGAGTCACCAGTGTCCTAAAAAATGCAGCTGTACCCAATGTCCACTTAACCACGGACATGTGGACAAGTGGAGCAGGGCAGGGTCAGGACTATATGACTGTGACAGCCCACTGGGTAGATGTATGGACTCCCGCCGCAAGAACAGCAGCGGCGGCACCAGTAGCAGCATCTCGCAAACGCCAACTCGTTCCTAGGCAGGCTACGCTTTGTATCACCGGTTTCCAGAATACGCACACAGCTGAAAACCTCTTACGGCAACTGAGGAAGATCATCGCGGAATGGCTTACCCCAATTGGACTCTCCTGTGGATTTGTGGCATCGGACAACGCCAGCAATATTGTGCGTGCATTACATCTGGGCAAATTCCAGCACGTCCCATGTTTTGCACATACCTTGAATTTGGTGGTGCAGAATTTTTTAAAAAACGACAGGGGCGTGCAAGAGATGCTGTCGGTGGCCAGAAAAATTGCGGGACACTTTCGGCGTACAGGCAGCACGTACAGAAGACTGGAGCACCACCAAAAACGCCTGAACCTGCCCTGCCATCATCTGAAGCAGGAGGTGGTAACGAGGTGGAATTCAACCCTCTATATGCTTCAGAGGTTGGAGGAGCAGCAAAAGGCCATTCAAGCCTATACAACTGACCACGATACAGGAGGTGGAATGCACCTGTCTCAAGCGCAGTGGAGAATGATTTCAACGTTGTGCAAGGTTCTGCAACCTTTTGAACTTGCCACACGTGAAGTCAGTTCAGACACTGCCAGCCTGAGTCAGGTCATTCCCCTCATCAGGCTTTTGCAGAAGAAGCTGGAGACATTGAAGGAGGAGCTAAGACAGAGCGATTCCGCTAGGCATGTGGGACTTGTGGATGGAGCCCTTAATTCGCTTAACAAGGATTCACGGGTGGTCAATCTGTTGAAATCAGAGCACTACATTTTGGCCACCGTGCTCGATCCTAGATTTAAAACCTACCTTGGATCTCTCTTTCCGGCGCACACAAGTCTGCTGGGTTTCAAAGACCTGCTGGTGAGAAAATTGTCAAGTCAAGCGGAACGCGACCTGTCAACATCTCCTCCTTCACATTCTCCCGCAACTGGGGCTGCGAGGAAAAGGCTCAGAATTCCGAGCCCACCCGCTGGCGGTGATGCAGGGCAGTCTGGAGCGACTGCTGATGCTGACATCTGGTCCGGACTGAAGGACCTGACAACCATTACGGACATGTCGTCTACTGTCACTGCATATGATTCTATCACCATTGATAGAATGGTGGAGGATTATATGAGTGACCGCATCCAAGTAGGCACGTCACACAGTCCGTACTTATACTGGCAGGAAAAAGAGGCAATTTGGAGGCCCTTGCACAAACTGGCTTTATTCTACCTAAGTTGCCCTCCCACAAGTGTGTACTCCGAAAGAGTGTTTAGTGCCGCCGCTCACCTTGTCAGCAATCGGCGTACGAGGTTACATCCAGAAAATGTGGAGAAGATGATGTTCATTAAAATGAATTATAATCAATTCCTCCGCGGAGACATTGACCAGCAGCAATTGCCTCCACAAAGTACACAGGGAGCTGACATGGTGGATTCCAGTGGGGACGAATTGATAATCTGTGAGGAGGGGGATGTACACGGTGATATATCGGAGGATGATGATGAGGTGGACATCTTGCCTCTGTAGAGCCAGTTTGTGCAAGGAGAGATTAATTGCTTCTTTTTTGGTGGGGGTCCAAACCAACCCGTCATTTCAGTCACAGTCGTGTGGCAGACCCTGTCACTGAAATGATGGGTTGGTTAAAGTGTGCATGTCCTGTTTTGTTTATACAACATAAGGGTGGGTGGGAAGGGCCCAAGGACAATTCCATCTTGCACCTCTTTTTTCTTTTATTTTTCTTTGCGTCATGTGCTGTTTGGGGAGGGTTTTTTGGAAGGGACATCCTGCGTGACACTGCAGTGCCACTCCTAGATGGGCCCGGTGTTTGTGTCGGCCACTAGGGTCGCTTATCTTTCTCACACAGCTACCTCATTGCGCCTCTTTTTTTCTTTGCGTCATGTGCTGTTTGGGGAGGGTTTTTTGGAAGGGACATCCTGCGTGACACTGCAGTGCCACTCCTAGATGGGCCCGGTGTTTGTGTCGGCCACTAGGGTCGCTTATCTTTCTCACACAGTCAGCTACCTCATTGCGCCTCTTTTTTTCTTTGCGTCATGTGCTGTTTGGGGAGGGTTTTTTGGAAGGGACATCCTGCGTGACACTGCAGTGCCACTCCTAGATGGGCCCGGTGTTTGTGTCGGCCACTAGGGTCGCTAATCTTACTCACACAGCTACCTCATTGCGCCTCTTTTTTTCTTTGCGTCATGTGCTGTTTGGGGAGGGTTTTTTGGAAGGGACATCCTGCGTGACACTGCAGTGCCACTCCTAGATGGGCCCGGTGTTTGTGTCGGCCACTAGGGTCGCTTATCTTTCTCACACAGTCAGCTACCTCATTGCGCCTCTTTTTTTCTTTGCGTCATGTGCTGTTTGGGGAGGGTTTTTTGGAAGGGACATCCTGCGTGACACTGCAGTGCCACTCCTAGATGGGCCCGGTGTTTGTGTCGGCCACTAGGGTCGCTTATCTTTCTCACACAGTCAGCTACCTCATTGCGCCTCTTTTTTTCTTTGCGTCATGTGCTGTTTGGGGAGGGTTTTTTGGAAGGGACATCCTGCGTGACACTGCAGTGCCACTCCTAGATGGGCCCGGTGTTTGTGTCGGCCACTAGGGTCGCTAATCTTACTCACACAGCTACCTCATTGCGCCTCTTTTTTTCTTTGCGTCATGTGCTGTTTGGGGAGGGTTTTTTGGAAGGGACATCCTGCGTGACACTGCAGTGCCACTCCTAGATGGGCCCGGTGTTTGTGTCGGCCACTAGGGTCGCTTATCTTACTCACACAGCGACCTCGGTGCAAATTTTAGGACTAAAAATAATATTGTGAGGTGTGATGTGTTCAGAATAGGCTGAAAATGAGTGTAAATTATGTTTTTTGAGGTTAATAATACTTTGGGATCAAAATTACCCCCAAATTCTATGATTTAAGCTGTTTTTTAGGGTTTTTTGAAAAAAACACCCGAATCCAAAACACACCCGAATCCGACAAAAAAAATTCGGTGAGGTTTTGCCAAAACGCGGTCGAACCCAAAACACGGCCGCGGAACCGAACCCAAAACCAAAACACAAAACCCGAAAAATTTCCGGCGCTCATCTCTACTAAAATCACATAATAATCATTTTTTTTGCTTATTTATGTTTTGATTCAAATTCACTATCCAGTTTTAGTTTTTTATTTCGTCCGTGACTGTTTTGGTATTGTATTTTTTCCAAAAATGTGCAATAAAAGCTAAAAACACATAATTTTTTTTGTTCCTAGCAAATTATTAACCTCAATAACATTACTTTCCACTCATTTCCAATTAATTTTGACCACTTCACAGCTCACAATATTGCTTTCATCTGCTTTAGGCTGCAGTGAGCTGGCTGGCTACTAAGTGACAGAATAGAGGCACAAACACACGGCAGTTTATAGCACATCTAGAAACATTGCCATACAGCAGTGGCAGAAATGGAAGTGGTGCAAGATTGAATTGTACTTGGACTCTCCCATCCACCCTTATGTTGGATATTAGAAAGGACATGCACAGTTTAATAGACCAAGCACTTCAGCAACAGGGACTTCCATTATTGTGGCTAAAGTGCTTGGTTTGTTTTGGCCCCCCATCAAGAAAATTTTGGGAAGGACTACCTCTGATCACTACGGGGGAGGTTGATTATGAGGGTGTTAATTACATTATAATCTTAGAAAATACATTTCATGAACTTGCCGCAAATGATGCATCATGAAGGAGGTGTCTAGATGGCTAACGTCCCTACCTCTACCACCTTGGCCTCACAAATGGAGCAGATACCTTCACAAACATTGTCAGGATTTGAATAAAAATAATTTCACACCCAGGAGATGGCTTTTTTGGTCTTATGCCCAGGGATCTCAATGGCTTTCTAATTATCAGGGGTAAGAACTACGCCCACTGGTGGCTGACTTACACAAACAACATAATCAACATCCTCACCCTCAGTGTCAGATAGTAGCAGTACACACATATCCCCCTCATCCTGTTCCACTTCAACACAAGCATCATCAATTTCTATTATGTCCTCATCACCATTTTTACTCTCTTTACTCTGTACTGCTTCCCACATGTGCAGATGGTGCAGAAATGGTGGAAGGAGGTGAAAGAGACTTTTCTATGAGGACAATGTGAGAAATGTGAGACTCACACATAGCTAATGTGGACACCCATAGACTCTCCTCATTGATGTGTGACGGTTCTGAACACACCGTTTGTTCTACAGCCTTAGGGGTATATGCAATTAGCGGCGAATCGCGGCAATTTTTCGGCCGTTTTTCAATTCGACACAATTCGACAGTTTAATTTCGGCAAGTGGGTGCCGAAATTGACCATATGCAATAAAAAACGGATTCGACAGTCCCGCTGACGAAAAACGGCCGATTTGACGGATTTTGCTCCGTTTTTTTAAAAACGGGGAAAAACACGGAAAAAATGGCGTGGGGTCCCCCCTCCAAAGCATAACCAGCCTCGGGCTCTTCGAGCTGGTCCTGGTTCTAAAAATCCGGGGGGGGGAATGGACAGGGGATCCCCCGTATTTTTAAAACCAGCACCGGGCTCTGCGCCTGGTGCTGGTGCAAAAATAACGGGGGACAAAAAGAGTAGGGGTCCCCCGTATTTTTTACACCAGCATCGGGCTCCACTAGCTGGACAGATAATGCCACAGCCGGGGGTCACTTTTATACAGCGCCCTGCGGCCGTGGCATTAAATATCCAACTAGTCACCCCTGGCCGGGGTACCCTGGGGGAGTGGGGACCCCTTCAATCAAGGGGTCCCCCCCAGCCACCCAAGGGCCAGGGGTGAAGCGAGAGGCTGTCCCCCCATCCAAGGGCTGCGGATGGGGGGCTGATAGCCTTAAGAAAATGACAAGAATATTGTTTTTTCCTGTAGTACTACAAGTCCCAGCAAGCCTCCCCCGCAAGCTGGTACTTGGAGAACCACAAGTACCAGCATGCGAGAGAAAAACGGGCCCGCTGGTACCTGTAGTACTACTGGGAAAAAAATACCCAAATAAAAACAGGAGACACACACCTTGAGAGTAAAACTTTATTGCACACCTGCCGACACACACATACTTACCTATGTTGACCTGCCGACTGCCACGTCTCCTGATCCGCCGATCCGGGGTACCTGTGAATTAAATTATACTCACCTCAATCCAGTGTCCAGATATAAATCCTCGTACTTGGCAAAACAAATAAACGCACACCCGGACCAGCGGACTGAAAGGGGTCCCATGTTTTCACATGGGACCCCTTTCCCCGAATGCCGGGACACTACTTGACTCCTGTCACAGAGGTCCCTTCGGCCAATCAGGAAGCGCTACTTCGTTGCACTCACCTGATTGGCTGTATGCGCGTGTGACCTCAGACAGCGCATCGCAAAGCCTATCCATTACTTTCAATGGTTGGAACTTTGCCGTCAGCGGTGGGGTTACCCGCGGTCAGCCGCTAACCGCAGGTGACCTCACCTCTGACGCAAAGTTCCCACCATTGAGTATAATGGAGAGGCTTTGCGAAGCGCTGTCTGACAGCTCAGACGTGCAGCCAATCAGCAGAGTGCCAGGACGTTGCGCTCGCTGATTGGCTTAAGAGACCTTTCTGTGACAGCAGTCATGGGGGGGGTCTCTGCATTCGGGGAAAGGGGTCCCATGTGAAAACATGGGACCCCTTTCAGTCCGCTGGTCCGGGTGTGCGTTTATTTGTTTTGCCAAGTACGAGGATTTATATCTGGACACTGGATTGAGGTGAGTATAATTTGATTCATAGGTACCCCGGATCGTCGGATCAGGAGACGTGGCAGTCGGCGGGTCAACATAGGTAAGTATGTGTGTGTCGGCAGGTGTGCAATAAAGTTTTACTCTCAAGGTGTGTGTCTCCTGTTTTTATTTGGGTATTTTTTTTCCAGTAGTACTACAGGTACCAGCGGGCCCGTTTTTCTCCCGCATGCTGGTACTTGTGGTTCTCCAAGTACCAGCTTGCGGGGGAGGCTTGCTGGGACTTGTAGTACTACAGGAAAAAACAATATTCTTGTCATTTTCTCAAGGCTATCAGCCCCCCATCCGCAGCCCTTGGATGGGGGGGACAGCCTCGGGCTTCACCCCTGGCCCTTGGGTGGCTGGGGGGGGACCCCTTGATTGAAGGGGTCCCCACTCCCCCAGGGTACCCCGGCCAGGGGTGACTAGTTGGATATTTAATGCCACGGCCGCAGGGCGCTGTATAAAAGTGACCCCCGGCTGTGGCATTATCTGTCCAGCTAGTGGAGCCCGATGCTGGTGTAAAAAATACGGGTGACCCCTACTCTTTTTGTCCCCCGTATTTTTTGCACCAGCACCAGGCGCAGAGCCCGGTGCTGGTTTTAAAAATACGGGGGATCCCCTGTCCATTTTTCCCCCGGATTTTTAGAAACAGGACCGGCTCGAAGAGCCCGAGGCTGGTTATGCTTTGGAGGGGGGACCCCACGCCATTTTTTTCCGGGATTTTACCATTCCATCTAAAAAAATATATATATATTTTTAAAAATATATAAATAATACTTGTGCCTCCCAAAAACACAAACCAAGTACCTAATCCCTTCTAATATAAATAGATATGCTATTACCAATAAAAAAAACACCAAAAAAACATGTTTTAATTTTTTTTTATTAGATTCACCCACCAAAGTGTGGCGGATTGAAAATGACGAATTTACTGTCTAAAAGCACTGTTGTCGAATTTCCAAACTTCAATTGAATATACTTTTGTCGAATTGCCGCATTTGTACCATTGCAGAAAAGTCGAATTTGACAAATGTCGAATTTCAAAAAGTCGAAATTTGAAAGTCCGTTTTTTTGACGGAAAGTACTGAATTGCATTGTCGATTTTTTTTTTTTGGCGAAAAAGTCCAGTTTTTCGACAATTTCGGGAATTCGACCGCAATTGCATATACCCCTATGTGATTTTAATTTTTTCTAAAACCTCTGCCAGACTTTGAGCGAAAAGTTCTTGCATTGTCATAAGAGGTAGAAGAAGATGCCTCACTGACAGTTGCAGGACCACCACAAATAAAGGCCAAGACCTGAATATTTTCTTACCACTGCGTGTGGTGAATGGCATGTTGATTTGATGTTTTTCTGCCCCAAACTTTCACTTTGTTAGAGGTGATTTTTTTCTTTACCACTGTATATTTTTTATATTATATTTTAGATGCCCTGACTTAGACCATCTATGCCCTTGAGCATCAGCTTTAGTAGATGACGTTGAAGGGCTAGCATCGTCATTATGACTGGTGTCAGCAGCTGCAGCACTAGTATTTGGTTGCTCTTCTCTAAACTGATTGTTATTAAATGTTCAATTTGCAGATCACTGCGTGCAGTCACAGTGCATATATATGCACATAAACAAAGCATACTAGGGTAAAGCGCACCAAACATTACAACCAATAGATCTATATATTATTATTATTTTATTTTATTTTTAACTTGCAGCTCGGTTTAAACTGCATGGAGTTACAGTGCTTTATTCAAAGTGCACTAAGGTAAAGCGCACCAAACAGTACAAACCATAGAAGACTATATGTATTTTTCACTTCGCAGCTCAACTCTTATTGCGGCAATTCAAAGAGATGTTATTTATTATGTACATGAATAATAAACACACAGGGGTACAGTGCACATAGGTTGTGCAAATGTAAAATAATAAACAATTTTATCTTTTACCTTTTTTTAATTTTATTTTTCTTCAAAACAGACAATGACAATACAAACTTTAGTGCTGCTTGTGAACACACAGCCACTTTAGATGTACACAGCACAGCCAATTTAACCAGCAGAGTACAGCGTAGCACACAGCAGTGTGCCTATTGTATACACTAACAATACACACAGCTCAACCAATTTACAGCAGAATACAGCACAGTATACAGCAGCATGCCACTTGTATAAACTGACTATACACACAGCTCAGCCAATATACAGCAGAGTACAGTGCAGCACACAGCAGTGTGCCCCTTGTATACACTGAGTATACACACAGCTCAGCTAATTTACAGTAGAGCACAGCACGCAGCAGCGTGCCCCTTGTATACATTGACTATACACACAGCTCAGCCAATTTACAGGAGGATACAGCACAGCACGCAGTAGCATGCCTGAGCAGAGTGAAATGGCACAGAGTCCCATACACAGTGCCCTTATATAGGATCCAAAATCCACGAGAATCCGACACAAGGAGGATGACATTTTGCCTCGATATTGAACCCGTGCCTGGTGGGAAACCTTGAGCCGCGGCTCAGGTAGACTCTGATCACAGAAGTTCAGAGATGTTCGGATCTGAGGTAATCCGAACCGCTCACCTCTACCTTAAATACAGTATATTTAATATGAAACATACATTTTATAAAGCAAATTTATGGACACAGCTGACACATACTGTATATGGGTCTAACAGTAGTTGTCTGCCAACTAGGATTTTCTGCCATGTTAAATAATGATTAGACTAATTTTGATCTGGTCATTTTTGCGGTCACATGTGTGAATATTGTGCCATTTTATCGGGATGTAGTCAGGATCCCGACCACCAGAATGTTGGCAGCACCGCCACAGCTATTCCCACTCCTGGGTGTCCATGGAATGGGACACTGGCGTAACTAGAAATTTTTCTCCCCCAAGCCAAAAAATTCTCCGGGCGCCTCCCCCATTCCCCATAATCGGCACTAGTAAAGGGATAAACCTGGGCGTGGCTTCGTTGACATGGGCGTTGCTTTGCATAAAGGGGCAGTTTTGCAACCTGCACGACCAGACGTTGGCCACCACAGCAAATAATCCTGATTCATGCCCCTTACATTATTTGTCATTTTTCCTCCTTATAGTAATACCCGGTATACATTATGCCACATACTGCAATGGCCCTTAGACATTATGCCACACACAATAATGCACATGACACAATATGCACACACCATAATGCCCCCGACACATTATGCCACACACCGTAATGCCTGTGACACATTATGACAGGAATCGCAATGCCCGTTATACATTATGCTACACACTGCAATGCCCCTGATACATTATAGCACATACAATGTCTGTGACACATTATGACACACACCGCAATGACCCTGAGACATTATACCACATACCACAATGCCCGTGATATAGTATACTACACACCGTAATGCCTGACACATTATGACACACACCGCAATGTCCGTGATACATTATGCCACACACTGCAATGACCCTGAGACATTATACCACAAACCACAATGCCCGTGATATAGTATACCACACACCCTAATGCCTGTGACACATACCGCAATGCCCGTTATACCCTATGCCACACACCGCAATTCCCGTTATACATTATGCCACACTGCAATGCCCCTGAGACATTATACCACATACCACAATGCCCATGATATAGTATGCCACACACCGTAATGCCTGTGACACATTATGACACACACCGCAATGTCCGTGATACATTATGCCACACACCGTAGTGCCCATTACACATTAAGTCTTACAGTAAGGCTTCTAATTACTTTTAAATTACCTGCTCGTTGCCAGGGGTTTCATGCTCTTGGTTTCATGCACGGTGCCAGGGGTTTTCATGCTCAGGGTGTCATGCTCGTTGCCATGGGTTTCATGCACTGGGTGTCATGCTCATTGCCAGGGGTTTCATGCACTGGGTGTCATGCTCGTTGCTAGGGGGTAATGCTTGTTGCTAGGGCTGTGCTCCCAGTGCCACATATGCCCCCAGTGCCAGATATTCCCCCACAGTGCCAGGTACACACATGCCCCCAATGCCAAATATGCCCCCCCCAAGTGCCAGGTACACATATACCGTCCAGTGTCACTCATGCCCCCTCAGTGCCACATATGCCCCCCCAAGTGCCAAATATGCTCCCCCTCCCCCAGTGCCACATATGCTCCCCAAAGTCCAGGTACAGCACCCCCCCCCCCCCCCGCACGCGCTCCCCGCTGTTTTGTGAAGGCGGACACGGAGGGCACAGCGCGCGCCTCTCCTGTGTCCCTCCTGCGTCTCCGGCGAGCCTGTTAAATGAAGTGCCGGTTCCTGAGCCAATCAGAGCTCATGAACGGGCACTTCATTCAATAGACACGCCGGAGACGCAGGAGGGACACAGGAGAGGTGCGCGCTGTGCCCTCCGTGTCCCTCCTTCACAGCAGCGGAGGGAAGGAGGGACAGGAGACAGCAGATTGACATGCGGACGGCTCGTCCGCATGTCAATCTGCGCTAAATCAGTGGCGGCGCCCCCGCAGCCCTGCGCCTCCAAGCCACCGCGAGGGCTGCGGGGGCAGTAGTTACGACACTGGAATGGGAATAGAACCTGTGGCGAGCGCAGCGAGCCAATAAGCTCACAGCGTGGCAAGCACAGCGAACCCACAAGGGGGTTCGTTGCGCTCAACCCCCTGCCGGCATTCTGGCGGTCGGGATCCCGGCGTCGGTATTATGACCGCTGGAATCCTGTACCCAACCCATTTTATCGATATTTATTGGTGCAGTTTTGTCTTGCTTTAGATACACAAACAGGACACACTGATGGTCAGGGAGACTCCCAGAAATAGCCACAATGTCCCTGACTCCCTAAAGAGCCTAGTAATCTCCCTGCACCTTACCCCAAGTAAGTAGCTGTTATATTTTTTTATTAGAAAAAAAATAAAATAAATTTTAAATATATACAATCAAATTAGATCATCGGTGTCATGTCGCTGCATTGGTATAGGCACAATAATTCCCATGGCTAAATGTATTTTCAAATAAAATTCTCGTGGCCAAAGTATCAGTGTCTCTTCATCAACAAGTAGATCTTACTAATGGCTTTGGGGCTCATTTATATCTTGAGGTTAGTCGTTACTATGACACGCCTCACAGATGTAGCAATACTTCCACTGTAACACTGCGCTTATAGGTGTTGCTTTCACAGTCTCCCCTTAATACTTTTTCAAAAGTAGGCAAGCATAGGACACACCTTATATAAGTTTTAGAGCACAAAAATCTGCTACAATTAAAACATTGCAATTTGCTTGAAATTTATATTCTTCCTTACATCAGCTCAAACTATTCAATGTAACTGCAAATCAGGGGATAACATGCACGTCTCCTTTACATATAAATGATACGTAGTATCTCTGTGAGTTTATGCAATAATAATGGAGTAGTGTGACATTATCTGAGTTTGGTTGAGGCGACATTGTGATTCTAAGCAAAGGAATCAGACTGTTAGAAAGAATGACCTCTGACCCTCTCAGCAGCTGCCTCTCGCGCTCCCAGTTCTTTGGTTAAGTGCATCCTTTATGGATATATTATGTGCTTGTCAAAGTTCCATTGTCATATAATGATACTATTGTGCTTTGCAATGGAGGAGTATCACTTACTTTTCACTGGGAAACAGTAGACTGTAATCAGGCCTGACGTGTTTTATAGACATGGCGAGTCAATAGAAGCAGATTATTTTTAAGCACTAAGGAAAGAAACGTCATACCATTATTTATTTTTCTCTTGCAGAGAATTATTGACATATTGGAGGAAAATTGAGCGCTGACCTTTTTTGTGTGTCTGTCTCTTAAAATAGTATGAATTTCCTTATGGTACATGCTCTATGTTGAGGACTTTACTAATGTGTGAGTCGAGAAAAGCAATACTTTGTTATACCAGACATGTAATAAATTGCTTCCCTAAAAAGAAAAGTGAAACTTTAAACTATTGAGCCTCCTCGTAGCATCCTTTCTGGCTTCCAATGGTGAAAGTTTCTAAGTAAGTGCCGGCAAATCAGGCCAGACTATACTATAGCCATTTTGTTTTCTGCAGCTATGACTTTGGGACCCTGAGTCTGGGGCAGATCTGGCGGTGGGGGATGCCTAGAAGAAGAGGGCTGAGAGGATTGTGCCTACTTGATTATGTCAGTTATAAAGTCTTCGTCCCAGCCAGGCATCTGCATGCTTCTCAGCCACTATGAGCAGTCACGTAGGTGATTGGTGTTATCCCTGGAAACTCAGAATAGTGGAAGCTATGGATGGCCATCGACCATAGATGATTCCTAATCATCAATGGTTTATGGCCGATGTTGAATGCTTTTGCCATCGATGGGAGAGAACCAGATGGTTTCCCTCCATCGATGGCACAGCATAAACAAATATTTTTCTTTGTAAGGTGCCGCCCACGACACCAGCTAAGCCCCCTCCATTCTTTTATTTGTCTGCAGCCCAGCCAGCACCGTTCAGCGGTGGCCATCGAGTGGTGCAAACCATCACCATAGATGGTTTATGTACCATCATTGGTTATCGACGATCGGTGACGTTTCTTGCCGCGGGCGGGCCGTGCAACCGCACGGGGCGCCCGCCGCGGCACTTCTTCAGCACTAAATCCCCCTCCCCTCTCCTCCCGAGTGCCCAGCTCGGGGGGCGGGGTTTCGCAGAATGACGCGTTTGCGTCATGACATCACGACGCAATCGCGTCATTCCGCGAAACCCCGCCCCCCGAGCTGGGCGCTCGGGAGGAGGGAGAAGGGGGAGCCAAGCCGGCCGGCGCCGCGCAGACGAGGGAGAGGCGGCTGAAGAGCGGGAAGAACCGCTTCAAATGTAAATCAGCCCCTCTCCCTCTCTCTCTCCCTCCCTCCCTCCCCCCTCACCACCACCACCTGCCGTACTGTGTAAATTGGGGACACCTGTCTTCGGAATGTGTAAAATGGGGACACTTGCCTGCCGTAATATGTAAAATGGGGACGCAGTCTGCCGGAATGTGTAAATTGGGGACTCTTGCCTGCCGTGATGTGTAAAATGGGGACACTTTCCTGCCGTACTGTGTAAAATGGGGGCACTTTCCTGCCGCAATGTGTAAAATGGGGACACTTTCCTGCCGCAATGTGTAAAATGGGGACACGTGCCTTCTGCAATGTGTAAAATGGGGGCCCTTTCCTGCTGCAATGTGTAAAATGGGGGCACTTTCCTGCCGCAATGTGTAAAATGGGGACACGTGCCTGCCGCAATGTGTAAAATGGGGGCACATGCCTGCCGCAATGTGTAAAATGGGGACACTTGCCTGCTGTACTGTGTAAAATGGGGACACTTGCCTGCCGTACTGTGTAAAATGGGGACACTTGCCTGCCGTACTGTGTAAAATGGGGACACTTGCCTGCCGCAATGTGTAAAATGGGGACACTTGCCTGCCGCAATGTTTAAAATGGGGACACTTGCCTGCTGTACTGTGTAAAATGGGGGCACGTGCCTGCCGCAATGTGTAAAATGGGGACACTTGCTTGCCGTACTGTGTAAAATGGGGACATGTGCCTGCCGCAATGTGTAAAATGGGGACACTTTCCTGCCGCAATGTGTAAAATGTGGGCACGTGCCTGCCGTACTGTGTAAAATGGGGGCACATGCCTGCCACAATGTGTAAAATGGGGACACTTTCCTGCCACAATGTGTAAAATGGGGACACTTTCCTGCCACAATGTGTAAAATGGGGACACTTGCCTGCCGTGCTGTGTAAAATGGGGTCGCATGCCTGCTGTAATGTGTAAAATGAGGCCTTTTTTTTTTATAATCCTGTGGTGGCTGTGATGATGAGATCAGATGAGGCCATCTTAAAGCCATGCCCATTTTAATGAGGCCACGCCCCATTGTCGGGAGCGCGCGCGCCTTAGGCGCGCACATGGTTTTCCTCTTTATATCTATGGGGGGGGGGGCATTTTTTCTTATGTGAATATGGGGGGGGGGGGGGCGCATTTTTAAATCTCGCACTGGGAGCCAAATGGGCTAGAAACGGCCCTGTCGACGATGGTGTAATCGATGGCAACCATCAATGGACAGCCCACCAGTGGCCATCCCTAGTGGAAGTTCCTCCACAATGTCATTGGTGAATGGCTAGAACTATCTACCAATCAGTGCAGGATGCTGTCACATGGGTGATACAGCACTCAGAGTAGGATGATCCTCTTTCTTTATAGGGCCAACCTAGGACACATCCTTATCAGGCCAATAAATGGTAAAGTTTACAACAATTAATTGCTTTCACTGTCATTTTATTTGACAGCTAAAAAGGAGATATACAAAAAGATTGGTGATAATTGCACCATTCTGAGTTGGCATTTAACTACTACACTGACAAATTCCACAAATTGTGTATTTTTGGAGTTTGCTGTATTAGAAAATTACTACTTCTAGTGTATGGGAAGGGTATTCACTTTGGTGCTGTCAGGTAAGCAGGAGATATCAGAGAAATCCCCTGTGCCACTGCTAACTAGACAATGAATTGGACCATCACTTTAATTCATGTAAAAGATAGAGAAGGTAAGATTTCCATGTCTATAAATTAGTGATGAAAAGACGCCAAAGACTGCCTTATAAGGGCTTCGGGCCCATGATAACAATGCTCCTAGGGCCTAATGCAGCATGGGTTGTAGATGTGCGAAAAATCACACACCTACAACCCATTACTCTAACATGCGGGGGACGCACACACACACACACACACACACCCCGCGCAAACATGCGCGCGCATTACAAGACATCGATGCTCTCGCATGTTTAGGGTTGCCTTCTGCAAATCGCAGTTTAAGACCTTGCTCAGGTGCGATTTCAGCACAATTGCGGCTGATGCTGAATCAGCCCCTTAATAACAAATCAGAGCATGATGCAGCAATGGATGATCTATTCAATTGTGAACTACTTGTTGTTGCAAATAGTGTTGCCAGATTGTGAGATTGGCACATGACAACACACAAATCAGACCCCACAGACACGTTGGCCTACCAGGAATCTTCCTGTTGAGCCCTATGGACAATCCGCCCCTACAGCCTTATCAGTGAGGACAGTGGATTGTGACCTTGCATAGATTTTCAGCAATTCAGTTACATTCTGTGTTAGAAATAATTACTAAATAAGTAAAAACTGTTGTTCTGATACCCTCAAAATGGGCAGAGTCACATTATGAAAATGAATGACCTGGTTTAAGCTCGTCTCTACCTATAAGGCATCGCCTTGAACAAAATATTATACTTTCTTGATGGCAAAAAAACTTTTCTCTCACTGCAGTTTCCTGTCTATGTGTCCTGGGGATTAATCATATGATCTATTGCCAAATGTTCCTGTCTATGTGTCCTGAGGATTAATGGTATTATCTATTGCCAAATGTAACTATGTAATGCAAGCACAGTAAATTGCAAAACCCTTTAGAAATAGAATGTCTATTAGCATAAGTTACAACTTTTGCAAGTAACTCGGCCATTATGCATTTAGAATAGTTGGGGTATATTCATGAAACGGTGAAAAGTGTGGAGAAGTGAGCCAGTGGAGAAGTTGCTCATGGCAACCAATCAACTGCTACATATAATTTTATAGAATGCATTTTATAAATGTTACCTCAACACTGATTGGTAGCCATCGGCAACTTCTCTCCGGCTCACTTCTCCACACTTTTCACTGCTTCATGAATAGACTCCTATAGCACTGATGCCTTAGAAACATGGGGGTAGATGTATGAAGCAGTGAAAACAGTAGAGAAGTGAGCCAGTGGAGAAGTTGGCCATTGCTATATATAATTTTATAGAATGCACTTGATAAAATGTTGCTTCAAAGCTGATAGGTTGCCATGGGCAACTTCTCAACTTCATCATACATCTTGCCCAAAGAAACTGAATTTAATGGAAGATAAGAACCACTTGGCCCATCTAGTCTGCCCTTTGTCTGTGTTTCCTGAAACCATTTATTATGGTAGCAAATTACTCAAACGACATGTTCTTGCAAACACAGCATATTTATGCACATAAGATACACCTGAACATCACTTACAGTAATTGCCTCTCCATGTGGTAGGTGCAAGAGATAAACCTCCTAACAAGTGCCTTTGTGAATGTTGATGGATCTGCCTAGCTCATTATCCTTTGCATGCTCACTATGAATTGTGTAGAGATGAGCGGGTTCGGTTTCTCTGAATCCGAACCCGCCAGAACTTCATGTTTTTTTTCACGGGTCCGAGCGACTCGGATCTTCCCGCCTTGCTCGGTTAACCCGAGCGCGCCCGAACGTCATCATGACGCTGTCGGATTCTCGCGAGGCTCGGATTCTATCGCGAGACTCGGATTCTATATAAGGAGCCGCACGTCGCCGCCATTTTCACACGTGCATTGAGATTGATAGGGAGAGGACGTGGCTGGCGTCCTCTCCATTTAGATTATAAGAGACTGAGAGAGATTTACTGGAGCTGACTAGGAGGAGTACTGTTACTGTAGAAGTGTAGAGACTGAGTGGAGAGAGTTTACTAGTGAGGACAGTGCAGTTTACTTTATAATCCGTTCTCTGCCTGAAAAAAGCGATACACAGCACACAGTGACTCAGTCACATACCATATCTGTGTGCACTGCTCAGGCTCAGGCCAGTGTGCTGCATCATCTATTATCTATATATAATATTATATATATCTGTCTGACTGCTCAGCTCACACAGCTTATAATTGTGGGGGAGACTGGGGAGCACTACTGCAGTGCCAGTTATAGGTTATAGCAGGAGCCAGGAGTACATAATATATTATATAGTGAGTGACCACCAGACACACAGTGCAGTTTATTTAATATATCCGTTCTCTGCCTGAAAAAAGCGATACACACAGTGACTCAGTCAGTCACATACCATATCTGTGTGCACTGCTCAGGCTCAGGCCAGTGTGCTGCATCATCTATTATCTATATATAATATTATATATATCTGTCTGACTGCTCAGCTCACACAGCTTATAATTGTGGGGGAGACTGGGGAGCACTACTGCAGTGCCAGTTATAGGTTATAGCAGGAGCCAGGAGTACATAATATATTATATAGTGAGTGACCACCAGACACACAGTGCAGTTTATTTAATATATCCGTTCTCTGCCTGAAAAAAGCGATACACACAGTGACTCAGTCAGTCACATACCATATCTGTGTGCACTGCTCAGGCTCAGGCCAGTGTGCTGCATCATCTATTATCTATATATAATATTATATATATCTGTCTGACTGCTCAGCTCACACAGCTTATAATTGTGGGGGAGACTGGGGAGCACTACTGCAGTGCCAGTTATAGGTTATAGCAGGAGCCAGGAGTACATAATATATTATATAGTGAGTGACCACCAGACACACAGTGCAGTTTATTTAATATATCCGTTCTCTGCCTGAAAAAAGCGATACACACAGTGACTCAGTCAGTCACATACCATATCTGTGTGCACTGCTCAGGCTCAGGCCAGTGTGCTGCATCATCTATATATATTATATATCTGTCTGACTGCTCAGCTCACACAGCTTATAATTGTGGGGGAGACTGGGGAGCACTACTGCAGTGCCAGTTATAGGTTATAGCAGGAGCCAGGAGTACATATTATATTAAAATTAAACAGTGCACACTTTTGCTGCAGGAGTGCCACTGCCAGTGTGACTGACCAGTGACCTGACCACACTGACCACCAGTATAGTTAGTAGTATACTTATATTGTGATTGCCTGAAAAAGTTAAACACTCGTCGTGTGACTTCACTTGTGTGTTTTTTTTTTTTTTATTCTATAAAAATAAAACTCATTCTGCTGACAGACAGTGTCCAGCAGGTCCGTCATTATATAATATATAATATATACCTGTCCGGCTGCAGTAGTGATATATATATATTTTTTATATCATTTATCATCCAGTCGCAGCAGACACAGTACGGTAGTTCACGGCTGTGGCTACCTCTGTGTCTCTGCACTCGGCAGGCAGTCCGTCCATAATTGTAATACCACCTAACCGTGGATTTTTTTCATTCTTCTTTATACATACATAGTTACATAGACATCTTCTCTTTATCAACCAGTCTATATTAGCTGCAGACACAGTACAGTACGGTAGTTCACGGCTGTGGCTACCTCTGTGTCTGCACTCGGCAGGCAGTCCGTCCATAATTGTATACCACCTAACCGTGGTTTTTTTTCATTCTTCTTTATACATACATAGTTACATAGACATCTTCTCTTTATCAACCAGTCTATATTAGCTGCAGACACAGTACAGTACGGTAGTTCACGGCTGTGGCTACCTCTGTGTCTGCACTCGGCAGGCAGTCCGTCCATAATTGTATACCACCTAACCGTGGATTTTTTTCAGTCTTCTTTATACATACATAGTTACATAGACATCTTCTCTTTATCAACCAGTCTATATTAGCTGCAGACACAGTACAGTATGGTAGTTCACGGCTGTGGCTACCTCTGTGTCTGCAGTCGGCAGGCAGTCCATAATTGTATACTAGTATCCATCTCCATTGTTTACCTGAGGTGCCTTTTAGTTGTGCCTATTAAAATATGGAGAACAAAAATGTTGAGGTTCCAAAATTAGGGAAAGATCAAGATCCACTTCCACCTCGTGCTGAAGCTGCTGCCACTAGTCATGGCCGAGACGATGAAATGCCAGCAACGTCGTCTGCCAAGGCCGATGCCCAATGTCATAGTACAGAGCATGTCAAATCCAAAACACCAAATATCAGAAAAAAAAGGACTCCAAAACCTAAAATAAAATTGTCGGAGGAGAAGCGTAAACTTGCCAATATGCCATTTACCACACGGAGTGGCAAGGAACGGCTGAGGCCCTGGCCTATGTTCATGGCTAGTGGTTCAGCTTCACATGAGGATGGAAGCACTCAGCCTCTCGCTAGAAAAATGAAAAGACTCAAGCTGGCAAAAGCAGCACAGCAAAGAACTGTGCATTCTTCGAAATCCCAAATCCACAAGGAGAGTCCAATTGTGTCGGTTGCGATGCCTGACCTTCCCAACACTGGACGTGAAGAGCATGCGCCTTCCACCATTTGCACGCCCCCTGCAAGTGCTGGAAGGAGCACCCGCAGTCCAGTTCCTGATAGTCAGATTGAAGATGTCAGTGTTGAAGTACACCAGGATGAGGAGGATATGGGTGTTGCTGGCGCTGGGGAGGAAATTGACCAGGAGGATTCTGATGGTGAGGTGGTTTGTTTAAGTCAGGCACCCGGGGAGACACCTGTTGTCCGTGGGAGGAATATGGCCGTTGACATGCCAGGTGAAAATACCAAAAAAATCAGCTCTTCGGTGTGGAGGTATTTCACCAGAAATGCGGACAACAGGTGTCAAGCCGTGTGTTCCCTTTGTCAAGCTGTAATAAGTAGGGGTAAGGACGTTAACCACCTCGGAACATCCTCCCTTATACGTCACCTGCAGCGCATTCATAATAAGTCAGTGACAAGTTCAAAAACTTTGGGTGACAGCGGAAGCAGTCCACTGACCAGTAAATCCCTTCCTCTTGTAACCAAGCTCACGCAAACCACCCCACCAACTCCCTCAGTGTCAATTTCCTCCTTCCCCAGGAATGCCAATAGTCCTGCAGGCCATGTCACTGGCAATTCTGACGAGTCCTCTCCTGCCTGGGATTCCTCCGATGCATCCTTGCGTGTAACGCCTACTGCTGCTGGCGCTGCTGTTGTTACCGCTGGGAGTCGATGGTCATCCCAGAGGGGAAGTCGTAAGCCCACTTGTACTACTTCCAGTAAGCAATTGACTGTTCAACAGTCCTTTGCGAGGAAGATGAAATATCACAGCAGTCATCCTACTGCAAAGCGGATAACTGAGGCCTTGACAACTATGTTGGTGTTAGACGTGCGTCCGGTATCCGCCGTTAGTTCACAGGGAACTAGACAATTTATTGAGGCAGTGTGCCCCCGTTACCAAATACCATCTAGGTTCCACTTCTCTAGGCAGGCGATACCGAGAATGTACACGGACGTCAGAAAAAGACTCACCAGTGTCCTAAAAAATGCAGTTGTACCCAATGTCCACTTAACCACGGACATGTGGACAAGTGGAGCAGGGCAGGGTCAGGACTATATGACTGTGACAGCCCACTGGGTAGATGTATGGACTCCCGCCGCAAGAACAGCAGCGGCGGCACCAGTAGCAGCATCTCGCAAACGCCAACTCTTTCCTAGGCAGGCTACGCTTTGTATCACCGCTTTCCAGAATACGCACACAGCTGAAAACCTCTTACGGCAACTGAGGAAGATCATCGCGGAATGGCTTACCCCAATTGGACTCTCCTGTGGATTTGTGGCATCGGACAACGCCAGCAATATTGTGTGTGCATTAAATATGGGCAAATTCCAGCACGTCCCATGTTTTGCACATCACATACCTTGAATTTGGTGGTGCAGAATTTTTTTAAAAACGACAGGGGCGTGCAAGAGATGCTGTCGGTGGCCAGAAGAATTGCGGGACACTTTCGGCGTACAGGCACCACGTACAGAAGACTGGAGCACCACCAAAAACTACTGAACCTGCCCTGCCATCATCTGAAGCAAGAAGTGGTAACGAGGTGGAATTCAACCCTCTATATGCTTCAGAGGTTGGAGGAGCAGCAAAAGGCCATTCAAGCCTATACAATTGAGCACGATATAGGAGGTGGAATGCACCTGTCTCAAGTGCAGTGGAGAATGATTTCAACGTTGTGCAAGGTTCTGATGCCCTTTGAACTTGCCACACGTGAAGTCAGTTCAGACACTGCCAGCCTGAGTCAGGTCATTCCCCTCATCAGGCTTTTGCAGAAGAAGCTGGAGGCATTGAAGAAGGAGCTAAAAGGGAGCGATTCTGCTAGGCATGTGGGACTTGTGGATGCAGCCCTTAATTCGCTTAACAAGGATTCACGGGTGGTCAATCTGTTGAAATCAGAGCACTACATTTTGGCCACCGTGCTCGATCCTAGATTTAAAGCCTACCTTGGATCTCTCTTTCCGGCAGACACAAGTCTGCTGGGGTTGAAAGACCTGCTGGTGACAAAATTGTCAAGTCAAGCGGAACGCGACCTGTCAACATCTCCTCCTTCACATTCTCCCGCAACTGGGGGTGCGAGGAAAAGGCTCAGAATTCCGAGCCCACCCGCTGGCGGTGATGCAGGGCAGTCTGGAGCGACTGCTGATGCTGACATCTGGTCCGGACTGAAGGACCTGACAACGATTACGGACATGTCGTCTACTGTCACTGCATATGATTCTCTCAACATTGATAGAATGGTGGAGGATTATATGAGTGACCGCATCCAAGTAGGCACGTCACACAGTCCGTACTTATACTGGCAGGAAAAAGAGGCAATTTGGAGGCCCTTGCACAAACTGGCTTTATTCTACCTAAGTTGCCCTCCCACAAGTGTGTACTCCGAAAGAGTGTTTAGTGCCGCCGCTCACCTTGTCAGCAATCGGCGTACGAGGTTACATCCAGAAAATGTGGAGAAGATGATGTTCATTAAAATGAATTATAATCAATTCCTCCGCGGAGACATTGACCAGCAGCAATTGCCTCCACAAAGTACACAGGGAGCTGAGATGGTGGATTCCAGTGGGGACGAATTGATAATCTGTGAGGAGGGGGATGTACACGGTGATATATCGGAGGGTGAAGATGAGGTGGACATCTTGCCTCTGTAGAGCCAGTTTGTGCAAGGAGAGATTAATTGCTTCTTTTTTGGGGGGGGTCCAAACCAACCCGTCATATCAGTCACAGTCGTGTGGCAGACCCTGTCACTGAAATGATGGGTTGGTTAAAGTGTGCATGTCCTGTTTTGTTTATACAACATAAGGGTGGGTGGGAGGGCCCAAGGACAATTCCATCTTGCACCTCTTTTTTCTTTTCTTTTTCTTTGCATCATGTGCTGATTGGGGAGGGTTTTTTGGAAGGGACATCCTGCGTGACACTGCAGTGCCACTCCTAGATGGGCCCGGTGTTTGTGTCGGCCACTAGGGTCGCTAATCTTACTCACACAGTCAGCTACCTCATTGCGCCTCTTTTTTTCTTTGCGTCATGTGCTGTTTGGGGAGGGTTTTTTGGAAGGGACATCCTGCGTGACACTGCAGTGCCACTCCTAGATGGGCCCGGTGTTTGTGTCGGCCACTAGGGTCGCTAATCTTACTCACACAGCTACCTCATTGCGCCTCTTTTTTTCTTTGCATCATGTGCTGTTTGGGGAGGGTTTTTTGGAAGGGACATCCTGCGTGACACTGCAGTGCCACTCCTAGATGGGCCCGGTGTTTGTGTCGGCCACTAGGGTCGCTAATCTTACTCACACAGCTACCTCATTGCGCCTCTTTTTTTCTTTGCGTCATGTGCTGTTTGGGGAGGGTTTTTTGGAAGGGCCATCCTGCGTGACACTGCAGTGCCACTCCTAGATGGGCCCGGTGTTTGTGTCGGCCACTAGGGTCGCTAATCTTACTCACACAGCTACCTCATTGCGCCTCTTTTTTTCTTTGCGTCATGTGCTGTTTGGGGAGGGTTTTTTGGAAGGGACATCCTGCGTGACACTGCAGTGCCACTCCTAGATGGGCCCGGTGTTTGTGTCGGCCACTAGGGTCGCTTATCTTACTCACACAGCGACCTCGGTGCAAATTTTAGGACTAAAAATAATATTGTGAGGTGTGAGGTATTCAGAATAGACTGAAAATGAGTGTAAATTATGGTTTTTGAGGTTAATAATACTTTGGGATCAAAATGACCCCCAAATTCTATGATTTAAGCTGTTTTTTAGTGTTTTTTGAAAAAAACACCCGAATCCAAAACACACCCGAATCCAACAAAAAAAATTCGGTGAGGTTTTGCCAAAACGCGTTCGAACCCAAAACACGGCCGCGGAACCGAACCCAAAACCAAAACACAAAACCCGAAAAATTTCAGGCGCTCATCTCTAGAATTGTGTCTAAGGGAGAATTCCTCCCTTCCGTCAGAATTGTCTTTGTGTGTAAAAAGTATACTCAACATAACAGCATTGTGTTCGCTCATTTTATGAACATGCACAGTGCGGAATCATGCAAGATACCCTATGCTAACGGGCAATTTAAAGCATCAGGCTATTCAGTTAGAGCTGGCAGCAGCCTGCAGGTTGCAGTTATCGAGGATTTCCTTTCAAGCCTGAGTAGGCTCAAAAAGAAATCCAAATTGAATGGCCTGCTTGCGGATGCCACAAATGTGTTAACCCATAGGTCTTGGAACGTATCCTGGATTTTATGGGTTAACACACGTTAACAGGGTAATTTACTGTGCGAGAAAAAGAGTCTGTAATTGGATAGCCCAGGGTTACCACCCTTTTTCACCATCAGTAAGTTAACGGTGCTAATTGAATTCCCACTTCATCCTATACTATTTTCACATTATTAAACAATATTTTTGAATAAGGTTTCTTGTGTACAAAACCTAAGGCAGCTTTTAGTACATGTTATATTACAAGTTCCTATATTCGGTATAGTTAAAATGTAGGTGGGGAGTGAGTAGGTACATTTTTGGAAACCAATATTTTATTCTTTAGTCAAATAAAATAGAAATTGATATTATACATATAGCACATTATAACAACATCACTATACCTGACTATTTCATTGCATGTATTTCTCATGGGTGTGAGCGTGCTTAAAAAGCACAAAGACAGCATCTACAAAAAAAGAAATAAATATGGAAGTAAAGTTAAAAGGAAGGACAGCGTGACAAAGACAGCTGTGGAAGAGGAGGGAATCAGGATGTCTTCTGAACACAGCAAACTTGTTTAATTTCTAACACATGGGCACATGATCTAGGGATGGCCCAGGGCAAAGTGACATCTTTGCTTTTAGTCAGGAAGAAGCAGGACAATAACACAGACCCCTCTCTGTCTTTCTATGGGCAGAGTGCGTGTGGAAGACACATTCACAGCTTGTAGGCATGTGATTCCTGAGCTGAAATAACTCGCACACAACGTGGAGGCTTGGAAGAACAAGTCGTAAATTTGAAAGGCATCATTTTATCTTGGCAATGATATTATAATGACCATAGATAAATTAAACCATAGTTAGTGGTGAACGGACAGGAGATCGCTATGACGTCAATGTTGCACAATACTTAAAACTCATCCCCTACTACATAATCTTACCACCAAATCAGTTTGCATCAGAAAGTAAGCTTTTTCAAAATAATACATTCATGTGGCAAAAAAGGTATTTTCTGGAAAAACGGGAACAATAATAAACCTTAATATAAGGGCTATCCTTTGCTAGCATAGAGACCATGAAATTAAGTCAAATAAATGACTTGCAACTATATTGCAGAGAAGATTCACTGAATTCTTTGCAGAAAGGATAAACTGACAGCTGATGTGTATATTGTAGAGGACACTTCCAATAATGATGGTGTGTGGATGTGCACATTAATGATAATTATGGTTTAGCAAAACTGAACTTCTATGGGATGCAAGTACAAATCTGCAATGTTGGTGGTTGTGAGGTGCGAGACACAACTGGAACCTGGTACCTTGGGTCATCTCCCCCTTAAGGTGGGTATACACTTAGCGATATAGTGAACTATGGGGCAGATTTATTAAGCCTAGTGAAGTGATAAAGTGGAAGGTGATAACGCACCAGCCAGTCAGCTCCTAACTGTCATTTTTCAAACTCCTTTATCACCTTCCATTTTATCACTTCACCGAGCTTAATAAATCTGCTCCTATATTGCTCATTTTCCCACTCCTGAGTGATATAGTATAGTATATTGCCCAGTGTGTATGCCGCCACCTCGGTCTCGGCCGTGCATGCAATTAAATTTGGACTAATTGTCCAAAGCTGCACGTCACTGTACGATATCATTAGTGATATCGCACAGTGTGTATGCTCGCCGCAGGGTGGCCCGGCCTGGGAGGGGAACACTAGGCGATGACGCTCACCAAGTACTAGTGTGTACCCACCTTTGTTTAGACTAGAGTGATCACAAAATCATTAAGTCATTACCTGCTCTAAACCATAATGATCGCCAATGAGTCCACAGCTATGTCCACCCCTTTCTTAGAACCAATACTGAAGGAAAAGGCCTGAAGAGCCCAGGAGCCCATTAGCCACTGCAATAAAAATTCTTCTTCTGACCTCACTTTAGTTTTCTTTACTTTTCTATAGTTTTGTAGTGTTACTACCTTTTGAGTCCACGCCCCCTGACTTGCAGCACGCCACTGCGAGCCGTGACTGCACGCCCCCGCCACCCCTCCCGAAGTGTGTGTTTCAAAGAAAATTGGGGCGTGCCGCAAGTCCAAGCCCCCCTGACTCGCAGCACGTCCCCATGTGTCGTGTCCTTACGCCCCCTGTGACATGCGTGCTCATTCACAAATGTCAGGGCCGGCTAGTAGCCCCAGTCTGTCCCTGCCTCAGCCTGTATTTCATGTTATTACCTCAGCCTTAGGGAGGCCAATCCCGGGATCGGGATCGGCGGGATCCCGGGATTTAGGCCCAAAAACGGCCGGGATTCAATCCCGGGATTGGAAGCTCCAATCCCGGGGATTGAGGGATCAGCGTTGAGCGTCCTCAGGACGCTCAGACGCTGCCCGGCTCCCTCCTCCTGTCTCCCCCTGCGCAGCGTGACCTGTGACTGTGAGATCACGCTGCGCTTTCAGCAGCCGCCGAGCCGGAAAGTACGGCGGTCTTCACGCGCCGCCTCCTCACGGCTCACCCTGCACTCACCCGCTGCCTCCTCCCGGCTCCCCTATACTCACCCGCCAGCTCCGCTGCACTCACCCGCCGGCTCCTCCTCACCCGCTCCCTGGCTGTGCAGGTTTGTATGGGTTTTTTTATGTCTGCAGGGCGGGAGGGGCGGGGCGTGGGGGGTGGCCGGACACAGTCTAAAGCCAATCCCGGGAATCCCGGGATTGACCATTTTTCAATTCCGATACTCGGGATTGAAAAAATGGCCAGGGATTGGCTTCCCTACTCAGCCTGTATTAGAAGCAAATTTTGGCAAATTGTTCCATGTCTTATAGCTTGTGTGATGAAGAAGGTATACACTATGGCCCTCATTCCGAGTTGATCGCTCGCAAGGCGATTTTAGCAGAGTTACACACGCTAAGCCGCCGCCTACTGGGAGTGAATCTTAGCTTCTTAAAATTGCGACCGATGTATTCGCAATATTGCGATTACTAACTACTTAGCAGTTTCAGAGTAGCTTCAGACTTACTCTGCCTGTGCGATCAGTTCAGTGCTTGTCGTTCCTGTTTTGACGTCACAAACACACCCAGCGTTCGCCCAGACACTCCCCCGTTTCCCCGGCCACTCCTGCGTTTTTTACGGAAACGGTAGCGTTTTTTCCCGCACGCCCATAAAACGGCCTGTTTCCGCCCAGTAACACCCATTTCCTGTCAATCACATTACGATCGCCGGAGCGATGAAAAAGCCGTGAGTAAAAATACTATCTCCATTGTAAAATTACTTGGCGCAGTCGCAGTGCGAATATTGCGCATGCGTACTAAGCGGAGTTTCACTGCGATGCGATGAAAAATACCGAGCGATCAACTCGGAATGAGGGCCTATACTCACTGCACACAGAGCAGATTGTATAGTCATTTAGTCTATTTTTTTTTTTCATTGCAATGGTGAAAGTAAAGGCTCACGTGATGGCTCTGTGCTTCCAAGGAATTCTTCTAGTTAATAGAGTCTCACAAACACCAGTAAATATGCAATCCTTCCTTGATCTTTGCATTAACAATAAAACTATTTGCCCTAAAGCTTATAGTTAGTGTGACAGAAGCTGCCCTTAACGAGGTGGGCAGCTGTGACTGACAGCTCCTCTCCTCCAGACCCCCAGGCCCTCTCCTGACTGCAGAGGTGAACTCCTTTCAGTGGGAGCTTGCCTGTAGCTGCAACAGGGAGGATGGGGAAGAAGGGGGGGGGGATATTCGGGTTGAGACCTTGACCCTGCGCTCTCATCTTTCTAGACTAGAGATACAAACAACATAAACACAAATAATAGTACATTGGTAAAATCACCTGTCATGCATAAGCTTTTCAGACATTTACTCACCATTATCCTGTTTCATAATGTTGACACCATACAGTGGTGGTTAATAGTTTCAAATATTATTTGTTTTGTGATATAGTTGAAACTGTCACATTTTGCATTTATTTTTATGCTGTCTCTAAGCAGAGCTGCCAGTCTTTGTAAAGTACATAAAAGTAATTCCAATGACATAGTCAATAAAAATAATATAGAGTAATTACTCATATCTGAGCTGAGGGATACTGGCATTGTAGCTGTAGAAATCAACATATGTTCTGTTACCAAACTTTTCTCAGTTCCCAGTCCAACATATACTCATATTCATATACTCATATACTCAACCCTGTTATCTGCAAGATGTCACACTACTGGACTTCTCACACTAATAGGCCCTACACATTAGGCGATATAACTGAACGATATGAACGTTCTCGTTCATTAATGAACGAGAACTTGTTCATATCGTTCCGTGTGTAGGCACCATGCAGTGCTATGGAGCTGGGTGATGGTGGGAGTGAAGAAACTTCCCTCCCCCTGTCACCTCCCCCCGCTGCCGGGTCGCTCGTCTGCCGTATCGGCCGCCGGGCAACTCGGCGGCGGGTCGTCTAATGTGTAGGGCCCTTTATGCCTAATTTGCTTCCTTTGTTTCAAATTAACCATAATTTACCTATACCTTTGTCATGACACCGAATTCCTGCTTTGTGTTATAAGACCCTTTTTGTTTACTATATAAATCACATTCATCTTCTTAACACTTCAACTAGTATGTTCAATCTTTTCTGTAAGTATCAAGCAGGAAAAGAAAAACACTATTATCTCCAATAGGGCAGCCAAACATGGTTGGTTTATGGCAGTGGTTCCCAAGCATAGTCCTCAAGCCACCCCAACAGTCCAGGTTTTAGGGATATCCCTGATTGTGCACAGATGGTATAAACAAACTGACTGAGGTAATATTTAAGTCACCTGTGCCTAAGCATAGATATCCTTAAAACCTGGACTGTTGTGGGCCTTGAGGACCGGGTTTGGTAATCACTGGCCTATGTGTTGCCCAGAACTCTGACAGAATGAAGTCACTTGTGTCACTGACTGGTAGTGGCGCACCCAGGGGGGGTTTCCGAGTACCCAGAAACCCCCCTCCACTAAGCTGCATGAGTATTATTAATGACTGTCTAGCGTCCTCTGCAGCCTGCTGTCTTCCTGGTGGCACTTGCAAGTGCAATAAAAGTTTACTTTATTTTAATTATAGTACATATATATCCATGTGCCTACATATATACACATGTATATACATACATACATACATACATATAAACACACACACACACACACACACACACACACACACATATGATATATATATATACATGTGTATATATATGTGTACTGTATGTGTGTGTATATATATATATATATATATATATATATATGTATGCATGTTTAATATGCTATGTATATGTGTATATGGGTTCACTACGATTTCCCGGCGGCTGGCCTCCCGGCGACCAGCATACCGGCGCCGGGAGGCCGGCCGCCGGCTTACCAACAGTGTGGCGAGCGCAAATGAGCCCCTTGCGGGCTCGCTGTGCTCGCCATGCTACGCGCACCACACTATTCTATTCTCCCTCCAGGGGGGTCGTAGACCCCCACGAGGGAGAATAAGTGTCGGTATGCCGGCGGTCAGGCTCCCGGCGCCGGTATGCTGGTCGCCGGGAGCCCGACCGCCGGCATACTGAAGACCACCCGTGTATATGTATGTGTGTGTGTATGTATATATATATATATATATATATATGTGTGTGTGTAGATATATGTATATATATATATATATATATATGTGTAGATATATATATATATATATATACACACACACACAAACACACTAGTTTTACGGACCCAGCATATACTGGGTCACCTCAGTCCCCACCCCCGTGATTGGCTCAGCCCAGTTCTGGAAACCCCCCCCATGCAAATCCTGCGTTTGCCACTGGGTATGTTAGCAGGATGTGTAGAAAAGGTGTTCAGGCTTGAGAATGTTCAACCTCCCTTGTGAACACAAAGCAAGCAGCAAAGCATGATGTGATCAGTACCTAATATCACACCTCGAAATATGTATAAATTCTGTATCAGATTTACTAAGTGGTGGCTTTGACCCCGAAGTGTAAAACCAGGTATATTACGCAATTAATATTATTGCTTTTTAAAATCAACTCAAAGCAAACCTGTCTTTAGCATTGTGACTGGACAGTAGCTGGTGTTCTGTGCTCAGTATACATTTTGATTGTTGCAGTTTGACTTTATAGTTATTTTTTTCTATTTCTAGTGAACAATGACCAAATAGTAAAATGTTTTATTTAGCTGTAATACTAGTTTAACTTTAAATATATAAATAAATGTTAGTTTACATCCTTGTAAATTAAATTACTGGAGGATGCTGTATACCACTACAGTGCCTGGCACCATGTACATAAAAGCTCAATCACCCAAAGACTTAAGGCACACAAATACCTTTATGCCAAGCAGTATGTAGCAAGTGGGTACCCACAGGTAAAAAAATCATCACATGTATCCATGTAACATTACAAATTGGTTGAAAACACTTTTGGGTTGCTGAGACATTTAATAAATTGTTCCCCAAGGTAAATGGCAATGTACTCTTCTTGGAATTGCAAAATAGCACTAGATGCAGACATATGTTTCACTATTGGTACACCAGCAATAGACAAGCATGAAACTAGAGTGCGTTCTTGAAAACATACTGGGGTAATTTTAGTGTAGTTGTCTATGAACACTGGCAACAAAAGCCCATGTAATTCCTACATCTGTCACAACAAGCACTACACAATGAATAATTAAGAAGACTGTATGGACTTATTACAATTACTTATATAATAAATGTCAACATATCTAAGTTTTAGCTTTTCTCTGTTTGATTTGTAGGTTTTACAATTATTTAGATAGAAAAGACTTGTTTCTGAAGATAAAGCGGTGAAAAGGCTCAAGATCTATAAATTGGTATTATATTGCCACCTAGTGGCATATTGCCAAATCATCTTTCATTTTAGTCTAGTGGTTCCCAAACTTTTATGATCAGGGCGCCCTTGAGTTCCAGCATTTTTTTCATGGCACCCCTAGGTTAAAGGTTTCTTATTGAGAAACTAAGCATAAATGATTAAGGTAAGTCAATTGTGCTTACCTGTCATGCTTAGGTACCATATGTGGTAGTGGTGGACAGAGGCGTGCTCCTGTTTGTCAACAGTTTTAGGATTGGCAGCCACCAGCACTGTTTTTTCATATCACATTGACCACATATAAATTGATTTGTGGTCAGTCACGGGTGCATGGATACCCCTGACCAGCAGAACCTATGCAACTGCCTTGTGGCACCCCAGTACCACAGTGCCCAGTTTTGAAACCACTAGTTTAGTCCTTTGCAATATCTATCTATCTATCTATCTATCTATCTATCTATCTATCTATTTCATTATTACAAATTACATTAATAAAGAAACATATATTAAAAAAAAATCTTAACTTTAGAGAAAAATCTAATATGTAGGTCTTGGTTATGGAATAAAGTAAACAGTGAATTGCAGAATTTAGCCATTTATGTTTCTCTTGGCCTGCTTGTTATTATTCCACAATAGGCTGTGATTTACTGCATGCCGTTATATATTGCTGTGTGATAAAATATGCTGTGGTGTCTTGTGAGGTTATCTTTTGCTCTAAATAACATACATTCTCCTGGCATAATGTATTGTTCTGTGGTGCCATATATAGAAGGGGGATAGATGTAGAAATTTTACATGGGGCTATGAAAATGCTGCTTCTATTTGTCTATAAACAGAAAAAATAATGATGCCTGATTATACATTTGTAATAGTTTCAAATACCAATTAAGTTGACTTCTGGTTCTACTCATTTATTTCCCTCTGTATCGATAATATAAAGTGATTGCTTCACTGATAGAGGTGAGTTGAGGCTTGATATAAAACTTCACTCCAGCATGAGTGACTCTAGAAGGGAGATGTACTAAGCCCTAGAGAGTGATAAACTGGAGAGAGATAAAGCAGCCGCCAATCAGCTCCTAACTGCCATGTTACAGGCTGTCTTAAAAATGACAGTTAGGAGCTGATTGGCAGGTAGTTTATCTCTTTCCAGTTTATCACTCTCCAAGGCTTAATAAATCTCTCCCTAGGAGCTGCAGGTAGGCTTGTCTGTGGGTTGGCACTACAGTGGTTAATATTCCCAATCACACTTGTGATTGGAAAGGTGTCAGGCAGCAGCGCCGGTGAGTGATTCTGCCCTCTGGCCCTGGCATGAGCCTTCAGGGAAGAACGTCTGAGTTAGATTTCAATTTTCCCTTTTGATTTCAGCTCATTTATAACTGAGTGTCTTGGGGCCCTAGTGTGTGACATAGTGTTAATGTTAACTCCATCGGTCGCGTAGAACATCAGAGGGAGATGAATAGTCAGCTCCAACCCTTGTCACCTCCAAATTAATGTTATAAGGGACAAATATCTCTCTGGTGCCTGGAAGCCCTATACAGAGTTAGTGATAGAAATGCATGGGAAGGGACCACACTGTACACCTCTATCATGCTTAACCAGCAATTCATTGATTCAAGATAATCAAGATTCCCATCTTTGTATTATCTTCAGATCAAATGTAAATCATCTGATCATGAATGTCAGATAGAAAGTTTTAAAAAATAGTTAAATTATTATCGTTTACCTTCTAAAATGCTTGGTAAATCTTCCACAGCCCATCCTATATATGTGCTTGTATAGCATTTGGTGGATTGAGGTGTGCTTATACTGTAGTATTATTAAATCATAGCCTATAACTAAAATGTTTCTCCTTATAAAATTAATTATCTTTCTTTCTCTTTACATTAAAAACTAGTCATTTTGGACCAATCATATTGCAGGTCCTCCCCTGCCCCGCTATTCTTGCCCTGGGTTGGCGCTGTAGGATTCTCCTCTCCTGGTCTGTCCTGTCTCTGTAAGCATTTATGTATGAGTTGGAAAATAGAGGTTTGAAAAAAAAAATCAACCTTCATATAACTTACATTTATTATTTTGTATATGGCCCCCGGCCACTTCTACTAAATGTATTGATTAATCTTTCTAGCTCCCATCGGTGCTGATCAGCTGATGTATTTATATTATTTAAAGAAAAATTCATTTGGGCAGCCTGTTTTCAGCTAACCTATCACTATATAGCCACATATGATTTGCTGATATAAGCTGTCACAAATATAAATATGGTAAAACAGATGGAAAAAACAAATATTACTGAAGTTTAACACATCCAGGGTTAAATCTTTATTGATGTTTCTTTATGACATATAGAGAAAGGGTCATTCAAAGCAGAGATGAAATACTTTCCGGATAGACAAGTCCATTATTAAAACAAAATGTAAAAAAATGCAGCCTCTGGGCCCAACTATTTCACATACAGTTGTCAAAATGTTGCTGAAAGATCGGAGGCCAAGAAAGTGAGTCTGGCCTCGGGGATAGCATGTTCCTCTAGCTTTCCCAGGTGTGCGCTTGCCAGTGATAACGTGCTTACCTGGGAACTTCATCCCTCTGCCAAAACCTCACAAGGGGAGCGTGAGGGGCGGAGGGAAAGGTGGGGGTGAGGGAATAAAATGAGCAACATATGAAAGTGGGAGAGCGAGTGAGCACAAGAGTACAGTATAAGGCAGTGATCCATAGAGGATCAGTATAAGGCCGCCGGAAGCCGAATGAAATGGGAAAAATATTTTTCACAATTTTCAATCATAATTATGCTATAAATATGAGTGTGTGTACCTACATTCACTGAATATTTTATTTATAAATGCAGGTGGAAGCAGACATGATCTACAACTCATATAATTGCTTGGACTACTTAAGCAAGAAATTGGGCTCCTTTCGGAAGAGCACCAGCTACAGTACACCCTCCATAACCAATAACCTCCATACATTATGTCTGCCTGTCTGTCAAATATATCTATCTCATATGTGTCTCATATCTAATTCATGAAGAAGCTATGTGTAAAAAAAAGTAACTATGTCCTATTATTCAGTAGCTCTGTAGATCCATATTTAGTAGCCATGATGTCATCCTTTGCTGCTTGAGTATATCAGTCTCATACATTATATTTGAGATGTGGCCCACTTCTTCTTGCAACAGATGTTTGACGACATTGATTTATGCATAGCTCTCTTTGCATTGCACTGTTGTTGTGGTCTGGTCAGTAAAGTGGCCATTATAAAGTTTTTTAGCCATTCCATTGTGTATTTTCTGTCAGAGTCCTGTAGCAGGGCACTACTGTGCCCTGGGCTGACACTTGCCATGACATCACAAAAGTGGAGTCTCGGAGAGGAACGTTGGTGCAGGACGCATACGCAGGATGCACAGAGCGGCTTGCCAGGCTGTGTGGTGCTCCTCCACAATACAGATACCATCGGGCTGTGACAGAGCCATATCCTTGGCTTTGCCCTGGCTAGTGACATCGGTTACACAATTACAGTATGGCCCTGTTCTGGTGTGCTTAGGATCATTGTCCTGTTGTACAGTATGATCTAGTTTAATTTCAGCCAGGCTTTAAGTCATGGACAGATTACCTCACATTTTCCTTGGGTTTGAAAGGGAGTTCATGGTGGGTATTAGGGCTGCAACTTAATCCTAAATGATCAACCCCCCACCCACTATTGGTATCAGGTACTACTCATGCTTTATTTTTTTGTATATATTACTAGCTGGTAATATGTTACAATAACCAGTTAATATATTTTAATAACCAGTAAAACAATAAAGAGAAATAGTTAAACTTAGAAAACAGACATCTGCCAAATATGTTATACAGCCCTAGCATATTTATTGTCCAGTATATTACATAACTTTAAGTGTCAAATATATAATGCAATGCATACTTGCCTACTTTTGAAAAAGCATTTCAGGGAGATTGTGAAAGTAACACCTATCAGCGCAGACGTGTACTGCTACATCTGAGAGGCGTGTCATGAAAATGACTTACATCCAAATGTAAATGAGCCCCAAAGTTAGTAAGATCTATTTGTTGAAGAAAAGACAATGATATTTTGCAGAATTTGCTCGGGTATTGTGTTTTGCAAGCGGTTCCATATACTGTAAGTGGCCACGAGAAACCTTATTTAAATCGCATGTAGCCATAGGGATCATTGTGCCTTATAACAAATGCAGGGAAATGGCGCTGATGACCCCATTTGAATGTATGTATCTCTGATTTATTTTTTCCCCCAAGAATGTAACAGCTGCATACATAATGGGGTTAAGGTGAAATCAGGGAGATTGCTGGTCTATTCAGGGAGTCAGGGAGATTGCTGCTATTTCAGGGAGTGTCCTGCAGAATGAGGGAGGGTAGGCAACTATGATGCAATGTCATATTACATAGTCCTATGGGGCCGGTGAAACATGCTGGTGCAAGCCCTAATCTCCCTCCCCCAAAAAATGGGTAAATGTATTCCTAACTTTTTACGGCCCACTGGGCCCTAAACAGGAGCCTAGGTTGTCCAATGACTAAATCAGCTATGCATAGTGCCAATTGCCAGGATTACTCCCTCTAGAACAAGGCTGGGCAAAATACGGATGTGGCCCCAAGTCGATTTGTTTAAAGAGTCCTGCAAGGGAAGAATCAGCATACACTCCTCAGCAGCGACGGACTGGGCCTCCATTTTGGCCAGGGCTGAGGGCGTGCCGCCATGATGTATGGGGGGGTGCCGTGAGCCAAGGGGGCGTGGACTCGCAGCACACTCCCATTTCTATGGCAACGCTTGCTGGGGGCGGGGTGCGCTGCGAGTCCGGGGGTTCGTGGACTCGCGCCACGCCCCCATTTCCATGGAGACCCGGGGGACGGCTAAACCAGAGAGCGGGAGGCTGCGCTGCGCCCCGGATGCTGCAGCACTTCTCTCCACATTTGTAAGAGGGTGGCGGTGCGGTGTAGTGCCTGCTGCTGTGCAGAGGTAGACTCACTACTTACCAGGCACCGCACTCTCTCACCTTCACCTTCAGGTCACGGAACCTTCAACGGACCTGGAACCTTCAGTCGGACCCGGACACGATGACCTAGGGAGAAGGAGATTGCTGGGTGCCGTTCCTCCTAACTGTGGACCGAAACGCCCTCCGAAACAGAAAAAGAGCTTTCGGGCTAGGTGAAGGTCATCCTGGGCGCACGGCTTCAGAGCCCGAATTTCACCTATCGGTACTCTCGCACCAGGTGTAAATTCAACCTTGCACCTGCATGCAAGGTTCACCGTTCGCCCTGAAGGAAGGGAAACAGATAGGGACAAACACACATTGAAAGGGACACACGGACAGAGGTGTTACTCACCGTTGCCAATCTTGCACTGCAAACTTCTTCTGCACTTAGAGGTCCCTGTAAGGAGGCAAACAACAGCCGTGCAGGGCCCAACTCTATACTGCTGTAACACCACTACTCTAACTATAACGGCAGAGCCCTCAAACTAGCTCTGTGTGTGTGGTGCAACAAACTAGACACAAACTATCAGCAAACTTGGCCCTGCATGGAAACAACATTCATCACAAAACACAGTGCAATCCAAGTACTTACAACGGTGCTGTCTCTTTAAATCCCTACCTGCCTTCGACTACGGGTGAGTGGGTGCCGTACGGCCTACCCACCTCCCATACACTTACTTGGGCCTACTAGGGGCTCAGGCAAGCGGGCCTGCCTACCTGTACCCACCAGGATGGCATGGGCCTAGTGCCCAGTACCACCTTGTTTACCTGGGGGACCACTTATTTATTGGGCCTAGCGCCCCTATTTGCGCACAGGCCAGAGGCCTGACATCACCCAACTTGGGGCCCGTTGGGTGACTTGGGGCTAGTGCCCAGGGTCACCTTATATACCTGACGGCCGCACTTTACTGAACTAGAGCCTAATGCCCTCTAATATCCCACAGGCCTAATGCCTGATGTTGCCCATGGGCCTAGTGCCCGCCTACAGCACCACAGGCCTGTGGCCTGACTGTGCGCACGGGCCTAATGCCCGATCCCTGGTGGTCTAGGGAGGAAAGGGGGGGGGGGGGGGGAGTGATAGCTCCCTCACCAATGGCCTACCAGTACCTATGGGAGAGGCACCAGGGGGGAGCTTCATTAGCTCTTTCGCTTCCCACCCCTGGTGACCTCTCCGGCGGTCCTCTTCACTCTTCTGCCGCTGGCCTGTCCTGGCCAGCGGCGCCGCCATCGACTCTCTGCGTCCAGCTGCTGCTGGACATCTTCTTCCAGGAGCCTGGCGCCTTCTGGTCTCTACCGCGGCCTCAGGAACTCCCTCCAGTACGTCATCTTCTTCCTCGCGCCGCACGACTCTTCTTCGGCACGGCTTCTTCCGTCCTCGGCTCCCGCCCGGCGTCTAACGTCAGACGCCAGGGGGCGGGGCCTATGACGCGGTGAGCGCCGATTGGCTCACCGCACCCTCCTGTGATTGGCTGGCGCCCCACGAGCCGTGATTTGCTCGCGTACGGCGCCAGATTTTAAATCCCGCGGGCGGCGCTTCTTATTGGCGGCCAAATTGGTGCCAAGTTTAAAGCGCTGCGGCCACGGCGCTACCCAACGCCGCTGACAGTCCGGTGCAGGGAAACGTCTGATCCCTGCACCGGACACCCGCCGTTGCCGCACACTGACAGGCGCTGGGGACAGACACACTGCCCCAGCGCCGGCCACCGCTGTACTCTGCAGGGGACGCAGATCCCCTGCACTACGCCGCTGCTCTGATGGGCCCTGTGATACAGGGCACATCTCTACACATTGCTGCAGCAGCAGCAGCATCTCTTTCTGCATTAGAAGCTGCAGCGCTTCACTCTGTCTCTCAGGCTGCTGCAGCACCTCTCTGCCCCTCAGGCTGGTGCGTCACCTCTGTTTGCCCCTCAGGCTGCTGCAGCACCTCTCTCTGACCCTCAGGCTGCAGCAGTGCAGCTCTTTCTGCTCCTCAGGCTGCATCGTTGCAGCTCTCTCTGCTCCTCAGACAATTTTGGGACATTATTTTCATTGAAGCATAATGGCATTATCAGGTCTGAGATGGCAGTTCTAGGGTATTATTTTCATTGAGGCATTTGGGTATTAGCAAATCGTAGGTGGGGGGGGGGGTTGGATTTTGGTGCATTGTTTCAATTTAGAGTTTGGGGGGGTTCAGGTCTGTGGGTGGGTCACATCTGGGGCATTATTTTCATCGAGGCATTGGCAAATTATCAGATCTGGGGGGGCAGTTTTGGGGCATTCATTCAGAGATTGGGGTGTTATCAGGTCTGTGGGGGGTCACATTTGGGGCTTTATTTTCATTGAGGAATTGGGGGGGTTGTGAGGTCAGGTCAGTCGAGGCATATATAGAGTTTTAGTTAAACAAGTAAATAGTTAAATACAGCTATTTCCATAGCGACTCTACTGCGATGTAACGTTTATGAGGGGCTCAACCATAGTGTAAAGTGTATAAGGGGTACAACTGTGTGGTGTAATGTGAATAACGGAACTACTGTGTGGTTTAATGTGAATTGGTACTATTCTGTGACCATGCACCTTCCTAATAAAGCCATTATTTATGTATTATTACCAGTTATTTATATAGCGCACACATATTCCGCAGTGCTTTACAGAGAACAGGGTTAATTTTTCTTGGGAGCCATGTAACCTACCAGTTTTTGTATTGTGGGAGGAACCCGGAGTACCTGGAGGAAACCCACGCAAGCACGGGGAGAATATACAAACTCCACACAGTTAGAGCCATGATGGTAATAGAACTGCTGTGAGGCAGTAATGCTAACCATTACACCGTCCATACTATTATGCCCCTATATTGTTGTTGAAAGCCTTTGACATGCACTGACCCTATTTTAAACATATGGGTCACCCTAAGAAACTTTCACGCGGAGCTTCACAAGAAATAGATCCGGCACCAATTTAGGATTTTTAAATATTGTTTCTTTTCAAATGTAACGTGTTACCACATATTGGCTAGGCCCCAAATTCAGTACAGGGGAGGGGGGCGCCAAAACATACCCTGGCGCTAAGCTACACCTCTGGGTAAGGGGTTTAGTGAGGTAAAGAATATGTAGGGGCACTGCGCACGCATGTATCAATTATCGCATGCAGAGACAGAGCTCTGTCCCTACAATGCCTGTCCGCAGCATCATCGGGTATTTTTCGGGAAAAATACCCTGATGTCCTGCTGCGCATGCACCTCCACTGCTGACATCGCTACTATCGCCGCCACCTGGTCAACCCCCCCTCCTCCCCACACACACACAAACACGTCAAGACTACTCCCCTGTGCTGCGGACATCCCTCACGGGTAAATATACTCACCAGTCCAGAGAGCCGGCCATCGCTGCTCCTGCAGGGCTGCTGGGCACCGGATCCTGTGCGCTGCTGTGACCCCCGGTGCTGTAAACTGTGCTGCTGTTTTGCAATGTCACTGTACTGCACCGAGGGTCACAGCACAGCATATGGAGCACCCGGCACCCGGTAGCTCGCACAAGAGCACCGATCACAGGCTCCTGGACAGGTAAGTATGTTTTTTTTTTTGAGGGGGGGGGGGTTACTTTATTTATTTATTTTTTTACCAGTGATCAGCTTGTGTGTCCTTCGGATTACACTGCCAGGTCCCTGCACAGCTTTCTCTGCCAGGGAAAGCTGTGCAAAAGGCTGCATATCGCAGTGCTGTCCTGTGATTTCAACAGTAAATTCGTCCCAGATCACATTTCCCATTATAAGTATGGAAAATGTGATGTAGGTTACAAAAAAAAAGTGAGTTAAAGGGTTAAAAGCCCTTTAATACATTTAAGTGATACTTAAATAATGTAAAAAGGGTGTAAAAACTAGAGATGTGCACTTGAAATTTTTCGGGTTTTGTGTTTTGGTTTTGGGTTCGGTTCCGCTGCCGTGTTTTGGGTTCGACCGCGTTTTGGCAAAACCTCACCGAATTTTTTTTGTCGGATTCGGGTGTGTTTTGGATTCGGGTGTTTTTTTCAAAAAACACTAAAAAACAGCTTAAATCATAGAATTTGGGGGTCATTTTGATCCCAAAGTATTATTAACCTCAAAAACCATAATTTCCACTCATTTTCAGTCTATTCTGAATACCTCACACCTCACAATATTATTTTTAGTCCTAAAATTTGCACCGAGGTCGCTGGATGACTAAGCTAAGCGACCCTAGTGGCCGACACAAACACCTGGCCCATCTAGGAGTGGCACTGCAGTGTCACGCAGGATGGCCCTTCCAAAAAACACTCCCCAAACAGCACATGACGCAAAGAAAAAAAGAGGCGCAATGAGGTAGCTGTGTGAGTAAGATAAGCGACCCTAGTGGCCGACACAAACACCTTGCCCATCTAGGAGTGGCACTGCAGTGTCACGCAGGATGGCCCTTCCAAAAAACACTCCCCAAACAGCACATGACGCAAAGAAAAAAAGAGGCGCAATGAGGTAGCTGTGTGAGTAAGATAAGCGACCCTAGTGGCCGACACAAACACCTGGCCCATCTAGGAGTGGCACTGCAGTGTCACGCAGGATGGCCCTTCCAAAAAACACTCCCCAAACAGCACATGACGCAAAGAAAAAAAGAGGCGCAATGAGGTAGCTGTGTGAGTAAGATAAGCGACCCTAGTGGCCGACACAAACACCTGGCCCATCTAGGAGTGGCACTGCAGTGTCACGCAGGATGGCCCTTCCAAAAAACACTCCCCAAACAGCACATGACGCAAATAAAAATGAAAGAAAAAAGAGGTGCAAGATGGAATTGTCCTTGGGCCCTCCCACCCACCCTTATGTTGTATAAACAGGACATGCACACTTTAACCAACCCATCATTTCAGTGACAGGGTCTGCCACACGACTGTGACTGAAATGACGGGTTGGTTTGGACCCCCACCGAAAAAGAAGCAATTAATCTCTCCTTGCACAAACTGGCTCTACAGAGGCAAGATGTCCACCTCATCATCATCCTCCGATATATCACCGTGTACATCCCGCTCCTCACAGATTATCAATTCGTCCCCACTGGAATCCACCATCTCAGCTCCCTGTGTACTTTGTGGAGGCAATTGCTGCTGGTCAATGTCTCCACGGAGGAATTGATTATAATTCATTTTAATGAACATCATCTTCTCCACATTTTCTGGAAGTAACCTCGTACGCCGATTGCTGACAAGGTGAGCGGCGGCACTAAACACTCTTTCGGAGTACACACTTGTGGGAGGGCAACTTAGGTAGAATAAAGCCAGTTTGTGCAAGGGCCTCCAAATTGCCTCTTTTTCCTGCCAGTATAAGTACGGACTGTCTGACGTGCCTACTTGGATGCGGTCACTCATATAATCCTCCACCATTCTTTCAATGGGGAGAGAATCATATGCAGTGACAGTAGACGACATGTCCGTAATCGTTGTCAGGTCCTTCAGTCCGGACCAGATGTCAGCATCAGCAGTCGCTCCAGACTGCCCTGCATCACTGCCAGCGGGTGGGCTCGGAATTCTGAGCCTTTTCCTCGCACCCCCAGTTGCGGGAGAATGTGAAGGAGGAGATGTTGACAGGTCGCGTTCCGCTTGACTTGACAATTTTGTCACCAGCAGGTCTTTGAACCCCAGCAGACTTGTGTCTGCCGGAAAGAGAGATCCAAGGTAGGTTTTAAATCTAGGATCGAGCACGGTGGCCAAAATGTAGTGCTCTGATTTCAACAGATTGACCACCCGTGAATCCTTGTTAAGCGAATTAAGGGCTCCATCCACAAGTCCCACATGCCTAGCGGAATCGCTCCCTTTTAGCTCCTCCTTCAATGCCTCCAGCTTCTTCTGCAAAAGCCTGATGAGGGGAATGACCTGACTCAGGCTGGCAGTGTCTGAACTGACTTCACGTGTGGCAAGTTCAAAAGGTTGCAGAACCTTGCACAACGTTGAAATCATTCTCCACTGCGCTTGAGACAGGTACATTCCACCTCCTATATCGTGCTCAATTGTATAGGCTTGAATGGCCTTTTGCTGCTCCTCCAACCTCTGAAGCATATAGAGGGTTGAATTCCACCTCGTTACCACTTCTTGCTTCAGATGATGGCAGGGCAGGTTCAGGCGTTTTTGGTGGTGCTCCAGTCTTCTGTACGTGGTGCCTGTACGCCGAAAGTGTCCCGCAATTCTTCTGGCCACCGACAGCATCTCTTGCACGCCCCTGTCGTTTTTTAAAAAATTCTGCACCACCAAATTCAAGGTATGTGCAAAACATGGGACGTGCTGGAATTTGCCCATATTTAATGCACACACAATATTGCTGGCGTTGTCCGATGCCACAAATCCACAGGAGAGTCCAATTGGGGTAAGCCATTCCGCGATGATCTTCCTCAGTTGCCGTAAGAGGTTTTCAGCTGTGTGCGTATTCTGGAAACCGGTGATACAAAGCGTAGCCTGCCTAGGAAAGAGTTGGCGTTTGCGAGATGCTGCTACTGGTGCCGCCGCTGCTGTTCTTGCGGCGGGAGTCCATACATCTACCCAGTGGGCTGTCACAGTCATATAGTCCTGACCCTGCCCTGCTCCACTTGTCCACATGTCCGTGGTTAAGTGGACATTGGGTACAACTGCATTTTTTAGGACACTGGTGAGTCTTTTTCTGACGTCCGTGTACATTCTCGGTATCGCCTGCCTAGAGAAGTGGAACCTAGATGGTATTTGGTAACGGGGGCACACTACCTCAAGAAATTGTCTAGTTCCCTGTGAACTAACGGCGGATACATGACGCACGTCTAACACCAACATAGTTGTCAAGGCCTCAGTTATCCGCTTTGCAACAGGATGACTGCTGTGATATTTCATCTTCCTCGCAAAGGACTGTTGGACAGTCAATTGCTTGGTGGAAGTAGTAAAAGTGGTCTTACGACTTCCCCTCTGGGATGACCATCGACTCCCAGCAGCAACAACAGCAGCGCCAGCAGCAGTAGGCGTTACATGCAAGGATGCATCGGAGGAATCCCAGGCAGGAGAGGACTCGTCAGAATTGCCAGTGACATGGCCTGCAGGACTATTGGCATTCCTGGGGAAGGAGGAAATTGACACTGAGGGAGTTGGTGGGGTGGTTTGCGTGAGCTTGGTTACAAGAGGAAGGGATTTACTGGTCAGTGGACTGCTTCCGCTGTCGCCCAAAGTTTTTGAACTTGTCACTGACTTATTATGAATGCGCTGCAGGTGACGTATAAGGGAGGATGTTCCGAGGTGGTTAACGTCCTTACCCCTACTTATTACAGCTTGACAAAGGCAACACACGGCTTGACAAATGTTGTCCGCATTTCTGGTGAAATACTTCCACATCGAAGAGCTGATTTTTTTGGTATTTTCACCAGGCATGTCAACGGCCCTATTCCTCCCACGGACAACAGGTGTCTCCCCGGGTGCCTGACTTAAACAAACCACCTCACCATCAGAATCCTCCTTGTCAATTTCCTCCCCAGCGCCAGCAACACCCATATCCTCCTCATCCTGGTGTACTTCAACACTGACATCTTCAATCTGACTATCAGGAACTGGACTGCGGGTGCTCCTTCCAGCACTTGCAGGGGGCGTGCAAATGGTGGAAGGCGCATGCTCTTCACGTCCAGTGTTGGGAAGGTCAGGTATCGCAACCGACACAATTGGACTCTCCTTGTGGATTTGGGATTTCGAAGAACGCACAGTTCTTTGCGGTGCTTTTGCTAGCTTGAGTCTTTTCATTTTTCTAGCGAGAGGCTGAGTGCTTCCATCCTCATGTGAAGCTGAACCACTAGCCATGAACATAGGCCAGGGCCTCAGCCGTTCCTTGCCAATCCGTGTGGTAAATGGCATATTGGCAAGTTTACGCTTCTCCTCCGACAATTTTATTTTAGATTTTGGAGTCCTTTTTTTACTGATATTTGGTGTTTTGGATTTTACATGCTCTGTACTATGACATTGGGCATCGGCCTTGGCAGACGACGTTGCTGGCATTTCATCGTCTCGGCCATGACTAGTGGCAGCAGCTTCAGCACGAGGTGAAAGTGGATCTTGATCTTTCCCTAATTTTGGAACCTCAACATTTTTGTTCTCCATATTTTAATAGGCACAGCTAAAAGGCACCTCAGGTAAACAATGGAGATGGATGGATACTAGTATACTTATGGATGGACCAGCGACTGCCGACACAGAGGTAGCTACAGCCGTGGACTACCGTACTGTGTCTGCTGCTAATATAGACTGGATGATAATGAGATGAAATTAATATATATATATATAATATCACTAGTACTGCAGCCGGACAGGTATATATATTTATTATGTAATGACTGATGACGGACCTGCTGGAAACTGTCAGCTCAGCAGCACTGCAGACTGCTACAGTAAGCTACTATAGTAGTATGTATCAAGAAGAAAGAAAAAAAAAACACAGGTAGGTGGTATACAATTATGGATGGACCAGCGACTGCCGACACAGAGGTAGCTACAGCTGTGGACTACCGTACTGTGTCTGCTGCTAATATAGACTGGATGATAATGAGATGAAATTAATTAATATATATATATATATATATAATATCACTAGTACTGCAGCCGGACAGGTATATATATATATTATGTAATGACTGATGACGGACCTGCTGGACACTGTCAGCTCAGCAGCACCGCAGACTGCTACAGTAAGCTACTATAGTAGTATGTATCAAGAAGAAAGAAAAAAAAAACCACGGGTAGGTGGTATACAATTATGGATGGACCAGCGACTGCCGACACAGAGGTAGCTACAGCCGTGGACTACCGTACTGTGTCTGCTGCTAATATAGACTGGATGATAATGAGATGAAATTAATATATATATATATATATATATATATATATAATATCACTAGTACTGCAGCCGGACAGGTATATATATTTATTATGTAATGACTGATGACGGACCTGCTGGACACTGTCAGCTCAGCAGCACCGCAGACTGCTACAGTAAGCTACTATAGTAGTATGTATCAAGAAGAAAGAAAAAAAAAAACACGGGTAGGTGGTATACAATTATGGATGGACCAGCGACTGCCGACACAGAGGTAGCTACAGCCGTGGACTACCGTACTGTGTCTGCTGCTAATATAGACTGGATGATAATGAGATGAAATTAATATATATATATATAATATCACTAGTACTGCAGCCGGACAGGTATATATATTTATTATGTAATGACTGATGACGGACCTGCTGGACACTGTCAGCTCAGCAGCACCGCAGACTGCTACAGTAAGCTACTATAGTAGTATGTATCAAGAAGAAAGAAAAAAAAAAACACGGGTAGGTGGTATACAATTATGGATGGACCAGCGACTGCCGACACAGAGGTAGCTACAGCCGTGGACTACCGTACTGTGTCTACTGCTAATATAGACTGGATGATAATGAGATGAAATTAATTAATATATATATATATATATATATAATATCACTAGTACTGCAGCCGGACAGGTATATATATTTATTATGTAATGACTGATGACGGACCTGCTGGACACTGTCAGCTCAGCAGCACCGCAGACTGCTACAGTAAGCTACTATAGTAGTATGTATCAAGAAGGAAAAAAAAAAAAAACACGGGTAGGTGGTATACAATTATGGATGGACCAGCGACTGCCGACACAGAGGTAGCTACAGCCGTGGACTACCGTACTGTGTCTGCTGCTAATATAGACTGGATGATAATGAGATGAAATTAATATATATATATATATATATATATATATAATATCACTAGTACTGCAGCCGGACAGGTATATATATTTATTATGTAATGACTGATGACGGACCTGCTGGACACTGTCAGCTCAGCAGCACCGCAGACTGCTACAGTAAGCTACTATAGTAGTATGTATCAAGAAGAAAGAAAAAAAAAACACGGGTAGGTGGTATACAATTATGGATGGACCAGCGACTGCCGACACAGAGGTAGCTACAGCCGTGGACTACCGTACTGTGTCTGCTGCTAATATAGACTGGATGATAATGAGATGAAATTAATATATATATATATAATATCACTAGTACTGCAGCCGGACAGGTATATATATTTATTATGTAATGACTGATGACGGACCTGCTGGACACTGTCAGCTCAGCAGCACCGCAGACTGCTACAGTAAGCTACTATAGTAGTATGTATCAAGAAGAAAGAAAAAAAAAAAAACCACGGGTAGGTGGTATACAATTATGGATGGACCAGCGACTGCCGACACAGAGGTAGCTACAGCCGTGGACTACCGTACTGTGTCTGCTGCTAATATAGACTGGATGATAATGAGATGAAATTAATATATATATATATATAATATCACTAGTACTGCAGCCGGACAGGTATATATATTTATTATGTAATGACTGATGACGGACCTGCTGGACACTGTCAGCTCAGCAGCACCGCAGACTGCTACAGTAAGCTACTATAGTAGTATGTATCCAGAAGAAAGAAAAAAAAAAACACGGGTAGGTGGTATACAATTATGGATGGACGAGCGACTGCCGACACAGAGGTAGCTACAGCCGTGGACTACCGTACTGTGTCTGCTGCTAATATAGACTGGATGATAATGAGATGAAATTAATATATATATATAATATCACTAGTACTGCAGCCGGACAGGTATATATATTTATTATGTAATGACTGATGACGGACCTGCTGGACACTGTCAGCTCAGCAGCACCGCAGACTGCTACAGTAAGCTACTATAGTAGTATGTATCAAGAAGAAAGAAGAAGAAAAAACCACGGGTAGGTGGTATACAGTTATGGATGGACGAGCGACTGCCGACACAGAGGTAGCTACAGCCGTGGACTACCGTACTGTGTCTGCTGCTAATATAGACTGGATGATAATGAGATGAAATTAATATATATATATATAATATCACTAGTACTGCAGCCGGACAGGTATATATATTTATTATGTAATGACTGATGACGGACCTGCTGGACACTGTCAGCTCAGCAGCACCGCAGACTGCTACAGTAAGCTACTATAGTAGTATGTATCAAGAAGAAAGAAAAAAAAAACCACGGGTAGGTGGTATACAATTATGGATGGACGAGCGACTGCCGACACAGAGGTAGCTACAGCCGTGGACTACCGTACTGTGTCTGCTGCTAATATAGACTGGATGATAATGAGATGAAATTAATATATATATATATAATATCACTAGTACTGCAGCCGGACAGGTATATATATTTATTATGTAATGACAGATGACGGACCTGTTGGACACTGTCAGCTCAGCAGCACCGCAGACTGCTACAGTAAGCTACTATAGTAGTATGTATCAAGAAGAAAGAAAAAAAAAAAACACGGGTAGGTGGTATACAATTATGGATGGACGAGCGACTGCCGACACAGAGGTAGCTACAGCCGTGGACTACCGTACTGTGTCTGCTGCTAATATAGACTGGATGATAATGAGATGAAATTAATATATATATATATATATAATATCACTAGTACTGCAGCCGGACAGGTATATATATTTATTATGTAATGACTGATGACGGACCTGCTGGACACTGTCAGCTCAGCAGCACCGCAGACTGCTACAGTAAGCTACTATAGTAGTATGTATCAAGAAGAAAGAAAAAAAAAAAACACGGGTAGGTGGTATACAATTATATATATATTATATACAATTATATATATATATATATATATATAAGGATATGGAAGAAAGGCGGCACTCAAACAGACTTGTATTGCGGTTTAAAAGTGGTCAGTTTAATCCGACATGTTTCGGGGTAATCACCCCGTCCTCAGGGTCATCATGATGACCCTGAGGACGGGGTGATTACCCCGAAACATGTCGGATTAAACTGACCACTTTTAAACCGCAATACAAGTCTGTTTGAGTGCCGCCTTTCTTCCATATCCTTGTACAGAGGTTTTCGCCTCCAGGAGGGCACCGCAGCATCTACTAGCCTGTCAAAGTGAGTGCCGAGTACACAGCAAAAGGTATATATATATATATATATATATTAAACTGGTGGTGATTAATTAAACTGGTGGTCAGGTCACTGGTCACACTATCAGCAACTTGCAAGTAGTACTCCTAAGCAGACAATCACAATATATACTGGTGGTCAGTGTGGTCACAATGGCAGTGTGGCACTCTGGCAGCAAAAGTGTGCACTGTACGTTAAAATATGTACCCCTGCTCTCAGACTCTAACTGCTCCCCACTGTCTCCCGAACAAGTCAGATATACAGTCACACTATCACTTCAGCAAGTAGTAGTACTCCTCCTAATGCTCCCCAAAATTACTAAAGTAAATACTGTGTCTCTCTCTACTCTAGTCTCACTCTCTTCTCTATAAACGGAGAGGACGCCAGCCACGTCCTCTCCCTATCAATCTCAATGCACGTGTGAAAATGGCGGCTCCTTATATAGAATCCGAGTCTCGCGATAGAATCCGAGCCTCGCGAGAATCCGACAGCGGGATGATGACGTTCGGGCGCGCTCGGGTTAACCGAGCAAGGCGGGAAGATCCGAGTCGCTCGGACCCGTGTAAAAAAACCTGAAGTTCGGGCGGGTTCGGATTCCGAGGAACCGAACCCGCTCATCTCTAATATCTAACCCATACTCCCCCAAGCAATGTTTTAAACCTCATACCCAGTAGCGGATCTTGCCACGGGCAAGCAGGACTTTTGCCTGGGGTGCCGCCTTCCGGAGGGCGCCGTCGCCATCCGGAGGGCGCCGCACTATGGCAAGATCCACTACTGTGCCCCCCGCCGCTGTGCCCCCCGCTGGTCCCTCGTCGCTGTGCCCCCCGCTGGTCCCCCGCTGTGAAGGGAACCAGACGCTACGCGTCTAGTTTCCCTTCGTGGAGGGGACCTTTGCTGTGCGGTGCACGATGACGTCATCGCGCACCGCACAGCATTGTGGCACATAATTGACCTCTAGTGTCTATGCTGATCCAAGGAGAGGAGCGGCGCCGGCGGCTGTCTGCAGCGGTCTGGAATCAGGAGCGGGGATAGTAAGTACACATTGAATTTTTTTTTTAATCTTCCAGCGGCGCTACAGGGGGCACAAATGGGGGCGTAACTGACCACGCCCCGTATGCGGCCACGCCCCTATCATTTTGCCCGGGGTGCCACAAGGGCAAGAACTGGCCCTGCTCATACCCCTGAAAGGCTTTACTAACAACTACCCTAAGGGGGAGATGTACTAGGCAGTGAAAAGAGTGGAGAAGTGAGCCAGTGGAGAAGTTGCCCATGGCAACCAATCAGCTGCTCTGTATAATTTTATAGTATGCACATAATAAATGTTACTAAAAAAATGCTGATTGGTTGCCATGGGCAACTGCTCCACTGGCTCTCTTCTCCACTCTTTCTACTGCTTAGTACATCTCCAGATTCTGAATTCCACCCCTTCTTTACCTAATCCTTAAATGATTGATGACACTGAAATGTAATATGACCTATGCCCCAAATCCCCAATTCCATTACCTAACCTCTGGACACTTATTACTTAAACCCTAGTCACCATATTCCCCTTTCTTTCACATTACCTACACAGTCACACTCTAAATTAGTAATACTCAGCTTATACTTTAAATATAAGTATATCTGGGGGCGTGGCCTAGCTGTGGAGAGAGACAGAGGTGTCCGGCCCGGGCTCCTGCTTCAGTGTGACCCTTTATCTCTCCATACCCTCTATTCTGACTCCTGGGGGTCGCCACCTGCTTCTTGGGTCCCCCTGCATTGGGTGAAATGGGTCGCGGAGCCGGCGGGTGCCCCCTGTGCCCGTGCAGGTTGCGGCCTTATTGCCTGGAGGGAGCCGGGTACTCGAGTCAGCCACAGCCCGGACCGAAAGTGACGCGACGGGACCGGGATTGAGACGCCGGACGACGGAGGCCCTGCTTTTCCCCCTCCTGCGGCCCCCTCAACTGCTCTGGAGTTGCCAGCCTAGCGCGGCTTCCCCTACCGCTGGCAGCGGCGGTCGCTGTGTGAGGTCCAGTGCAACGGGGGAGAGGGTGCGTGGCTGCGCCTCTCATCCTGACAGCGGCGGACGCTGCTTCCCCTCTCTGGCGGCGGTATTCTGCTCTCCGCTGCCACGCGGGGGGCCTGGAGGCAACTAAGCCGAGCTCCACTGTCACCAATGCTGTGGGAGGCAACACAGCACCTCTCCTCCTGAGTCCTGGAGTCGGAGCCTGGCGGCGCCATCTTGAGTCCTGGCAAACCGCCAGTACAAGGAGCTGCTGCTCCCTGAAGCGGCTTTATAGTCCCACAGGGACTTCACCAGCTCGGAGGCACACAGTGGAAGACGGGGGACGGCTGCAAAATACCTCAGAGTGGACACTCCAGTAGGGGGTAAGTGACCTGCTGCTCCGGGATCGCAGTGGTGCCCCCTTACCATAGTAAAAGCCTGGACTGTGGCTTAGCTGACAACTGGGGGGGCTGCATTTCTCCAGGGCTCCTGCCTGCACACATATCAAAAGTCCTGTTTTCAGCCTCACTTAAGCCCTCCGTCCCCCTGCATCTATACCCTGATCTCACACCGTGCTCTCCTGCGTCAGTGGGGGGTGCAGCGGAATCGGGGGGAGGCTTGAGCCGGGGCGGCCATCTTTCTAGCGGTCACCGACACCAACACAGCCTGCTTACCAGGGTTGTATGACGACCAGCTGGAGGACATAATCAACCTTCCTCTGTATGCTGTCATGCTGCCGACCCCAATGCCCACCGATACCTGCCTGATGTGTAATCTGCTATAATGTGACCGGGCCGCGCAGAGGGGATAACGGGGTGCAACACTTGCTGGGATATGTCCTGATATTTCCTTTCACGAGGCACTGTTCTGGATTCTGTTCTCTCCACTCAGACAAATGACAAGGCGACGCCGCTCTGGCAACTCATCAAAAGCTAAACCCGTGACTTCACAAGCTGCAGCCTTCCGTACTTTATTTGGCACTCCCGTACCCGACCCCATTGCCTCTACGCTCCTCCCTGAATCCCTGTCATCAAACGTCATGGAGGATACTGGGGCCCTGACCTCTTCCCCCAAAAAACGCCAATCTGGAGCCGCCAGCAAAGATTCCGCCGACATGGCGGCAGTCCTTATACAGCTACGCTCTCTTCCGACTCGTCAAGACATTCAGCAGGATTTATCCAACATGGAGAAGCGGATTCACGATTCTATTCAGGCAAGTCTCTCTACCATCCAATCCGATCTCACGCAAGTAGCAAATAGAGTGGTTGACCTGGAGGATCACAGAGATGAAACGGACTCTAAGCTCGCTGACTTGCATGACCTTGTATCCCGATACTCACGTACCACCGCTGAAATGAGACGTAGATTGGATGATATAGATAACAGAGGTAGGCGGAACAACCTGAGGGTCAAAGGTCTACCGGAAGATGTTCCTCCTCAGGGCCTGGATGCGGCGTTATCTACAATATTCAACGGCCTTCTTGGTGCAGACCCCAGCTCTCAAATAATGTTTGACAGAGCGCATCGGGCTCTCCGACCAAAAGGAGCGCCCACAGAAAGGCCTAGAGACGTCATCTGCCGTTTGCACTATTTTCAGGTGAAAGAGACTATCCTACAGAAGTCCAGACAGGCCCCGAATATAGACTTTAACGGCCATCACATACAGATTTTTCAGGACCTTTCATGGACAACTCTACAGCAGAGGCGTCTTCTCCACCCCCTTACGGAAGCTCTTCGGAAGAAGGATATCCGGTTCCGCTGGGGGTTCCCTTTAAGTGTCCAAGTGACCCGAGACGGGACACGTTATGTTCTTGAGGACTATGAAGACGTCCCGTCGTTCTGCTCTGCACTGGGCCTACCGTTCATATCACTACCTAATTGGACGGACCCCTTGCAACTCCCCACTACATCACTCCCCCGCAGGGAGCCTTGGAGAAAGGTGGGCAACTCCAGACGACGCAATCGAGCTGGCAGGACTGATGATGCCTCTGAAGCCTCGTGAATGTATTCATCACTTTCATTTGTGATATCCTTTTATTTCTCTCTTGCATTTCCTTACTGAAAGCTCACATTGATTTTCTTACTGTTTGTTTAATGTATGGGCTTAACCTGTTTTGGGAATGCTTACTGCTATTTTAATGGTTGAGGTTACGTTCGAACTCTGCTCAGGGAGTTCCGTGTGTATTGAATAGACTGAGTGGCGGGGAGGGAGGTGGCGATTGTTTCCCTTTTTTTCGCTCGCCTCCTTCCTGGCCATGACGTATCCCTCTAAACTACCCATTTAATCAATTATCATAAGATTGTTGCGCCCGTTGTCACCCTATGAAACCCCTTCTCTGCTGTATATTTTTTAGACCATGGGATACTTAGTTCTTACCCATGGCTTTCAATGCAGAGATTGCTATAATATGTTGTTTTATATGTTTTTTTTTTCCCTTTCTCTACGTTGAGTTATTCGTGTCCTCCTTTCTTTCCTCTTGTGTTTCCCCATCCACCCCTTCCCTCACATACTACCGCCAACTTCAGGTTATTCTTGGTACTACACTATATTGGAGCCGTAGCTATGGTATATCGTTCAGTAAGTCAGTTTCCACATTCCTTCCTTTATGGCTAGCTTGAAAGTCGTCTCTTACAATGTGAAAGGATTAAATATCCCTGAAAAGAGGTCAGGCCTACTACATACCTTGCATACCGATGGAGCGGAGGTTGTTTTCTTACAAGAAACACATTTCAAGAGGGGGGCCTCTCCGGGTCTCCGCTCTCGCCACTTTCTAAATGGTTACTTTAACGATTACTCCGGAGCGAAGGCTAGAGGTGTCGCCATTCTCTTTGCCAAGCATCTGAGACTGACGGATGTTTCCGAAATGCAAATAGGTGATGGGAGGGGGATTCTGGTTAGAGCTACCATAGCCCATCAGACATTCACTTTTGTTAATCTCTACCTTCCTAACCAGGGCCAAACCCGGTTCCTCAGGGACTCCCTGGAACTAGTTGAACAAAACCTGGTGGGTACTTTGGTGGTAGGAGGGGATCTTAACTGGGTCCTTGAGCCCCGCTTAGATTCCTCTTCTAGGTCTCCGAGGACTACTCTTAGAGAATCCAGACGGTTTAGTGCTGTCTTGCATGATTTTCAACTGGTTGACTCTTGGCGTCTTCTACACCCATCAGATAGGGATTTCACCTTTTACTCATCCCCACACAACTCCTACTCCCGAATAGATTACCTCTGCGTGAGCCATGCACATCTAGACCTATTGACTGATGCAACCATCGGCCAAATAGCACTATCCGACCATGCCCCAGTCACGCTCACACTTTCTCTCCGGCATCCACCTTCCAAACACTGGCGCTGGCGGTTCAATGAACAACTCCTTCGGGACCCCGTATCCCAAGCTCAGATTGAGAAGGCAATAGAGGACTACATTTCCTTAAATGCAACTGGCGATGTCTCTCCGGTGACACTGTGGGAGGCGCATAAATGTGTGATAAGGGGTAAATGCATACAACTGGGCACACATCTGAAAAAACAAAAGGCTGAGTGTAGAACCGCCCTGCTAGAGAAAATTAAAAAATTAGAATTGGCACATAAATCCACATTAGCGTCCGACACTTTTTCTGAACTCCAAACGGCGAGACAAGCTCTTCATACTTTGCTCAGCGATGGTACCCGCAGGGCATTTCGTAAATGTCGCCATAAATACCATAGATGGGGAAACAGACCCGGTAAACTTCTGGCACGTGCTCTTAGAGCTCAGAGATCCTTAACGTATATATCTAAACTCACAGATGCTGACGGGCGGTCCCATGCCTCTGATACGGAAATAGCTGGGATTTTTCATACTTACTACTCGGCTTTATATAATCTGACCTCTACACGTACATCGTCTGCACGCATAGCTCATAAACATGACATACAGATATTTCTAGACGAAATTACTTTTCCGACTATCCCAACAGGCGTTGCACAGGCCCTAGATGATCCTTTCACTGAGGAAGAACTGCTGGCCGCCCTACAGTCTTCCCCCAATGGTAAAAGCCCAGGACCGGATGGTTTCCCGGTCACATATTATAAGGCCTTTCAGGATAGGCTCCGCCCCCTTCTCCTGCAGGCCTGCAATGCCATATCATCAGCGACCCCTCTGTCGGGCCAGTCCCTGAGCGCCCATAATATTGTCATTCCGAAGGAATCCAAAGATCCGACACTCCCTTCCAGCTATAGGCCGATATCACTGCTGAATGTAGATATCAAATTATTTGCAAAACTTATGGCTAATCGCCTTAAGCCATTATTACCAGATATAGTACACCCTGACCAGGTAGGTTTTGTTATGGGCAGAGAGGCAAGGGATAATACAATCAGAGTAATTGATCTGATAGCGCACGCACAGGCAAATGATGTCCCTCTTATGCTCCTCTCCACAGATGCAGAAAAGGCCTTTGATCGGGTGGACTGGGACTTTATGGAGGCAGTGCTCAGACGCCTGGGTCTGGGAGATGTTTTCTTGCAGAGGATTCTCTCATTGTATAGAGCTCCATCTGCTCGGGTTAGGGTGAATGGCGTTCTCTCTGAACCAATACCGATATCCAATGGCACACGCCAGGGCTGCCCACTGTCACCTTTAATCTTTGTCTTATGTATGGAGGCTCTGGCCCGTGCGATCAGATGTAACCCTAACATTGTGGGCCTGCAGGTGGGCAAGATTGACCACCGCTTGGCCCTCTTCGCAGACGACTTATTGGCGGTCATAACGAACCCCTTAATTTCTCTACCCAGCCTTATGAAAGAATTTACGCGATTCGGAAACCTATCAAATTTTAAAATGAATTATTCTAAGTCTACGACAATGAATATTACGCTCCCACCTGCTACGGCTTACCTTTTGGCGCAATCATTTCAATTTACATGGCAGAAATCCCATATTACATACCTAGGGATTCAAATCCCCTCGACGCTTAATGCCATAGTTGCTATTAACCACACCCCTCTCCTCCGCAAACTGCGTCAGGAGATGGCGTACTGGCTCACGCAGAGGTTCTCATGGCTAGGCCGTATAAATATAGTGAAGATGAACATTCTTCCTAGGCTGTTATATCTCTTTCAAACCATCCCTCTGAAACTCTCCCCTAACTTTTTAGCTGAAGCACACAAGGTGATAAGCCACTTCATTTGGGGTGGGCGGAAACCTAGGTTCAAGCATAGCCATTTATCTAGACTGAAATCTCAGGGCGGACAACAACTGCCTATGATTTCTACATACTATCATGCCACACTCCTGCATAGGATTGTCGATTGGTCCCGCCCCAGTCCATATAGGAAACAGTGGGTTGATCTGGAGGCTTCTTCCACTAATCTTAATTTACAGGCAGTACCCTGGTCTCCTAAAATTAGCCGCTCATTCCATCCTACTGTGGGGCCCACTTTAGCTTTATGGCGGACATTTCGTTATAAGATGGGAGTCTCGTCTAGACGGACATCCCTCATACCTATTTTCGATAACCCACTGTTCCCCCCGGGAGAGTCCAATACGATTGCTTCTAGATGGGAGAGGGCGGGTGTGACAAGGGTGGTTCACCTACTTGCGCATGGCAAACTCAAAGCATTCTCCGAGATACAGGCAACGGGCGATATACCCACCAAGGACTACTGGTTCTACCTCCAGGTGCGCCATTTCATTACCTCGCAGAAAGGAGCGATAGACCTTTATAAGGTTCTTACTCCCTTTGAATCCATGTGCAATCAGGAGACGGCCCCATCACACGTAGTGTCGGGTATTTACAAAATCCTACTGCAGGGCTGCTTCCCTGCTGTCCCTTCTTTCTGTGATGCCTGGGATAAAGACTTACTACATCGGGGAATCAAGATCCATTGGGATACACATTGCAAGGTTATGGCACAATGCTCCACTAGCCTGGAAGTTGTGGAAACACAATACAAATTATTGACGAGATGGTACAGGTGCCCCTCTCTTCTTCATAAATTTTACCCTTCAGTCTCTCCCCTGTACTGGCGATGTGGTAGGGATACTGGTACGTTGATCCACATTTGGTGGAACTGCCAGTTGATTGCCCCCTTCTGGAACACAATTATTAAACTATCAGCGGAGATTCTGGGAGGTCCAGTGCCAACGGGCCCGGATTTTTGGCTTCTCTCACACTCAACTGTCCCCCTGTCTCACTACAAGAAGTCCCTCCTTAAACACTTAAATAATGCGGCGAGAGCGGTGCTCCCAGTACATTGGCGGTCCGTTAACCCGCCGACAATATGGGAATGGTTCCAACGCATTGATTTCTATATGCATATGGAGGATGTTTACTCTGCCGCCTTAGATAAATACTCCGACTATATAGCCACTTGGCTTCGCTGGATAGAATTCAAGACCACTAAGACCTATGCTGATTACGCACCCCTGAATACACACTGAGGATGGAACTTGCTGATGCCTCCTCTCTGATTTCTGAATGATTTACATATGTGACCTAATCCACTCCCCCCTCCCTTTTTTCCCTTTCTTCCCCTTGTCCACCCCCTTTTAATTTTAATTGTTTCCAACTGTTTGCTACCTCAAATATTATATGGTTACTATGTTAATGAGTGATACTGTTACGAAGCGCTCTTTATTCCAGATATTATGTCTTCTGTTGCATGATATACAGTGTAGGATGACATATATATGTCTGTTAACCCTTTTTTCTTCTTTCTCCTTGATGACATCCTTGTAACTGCAATCACCACGCTATGAGACTAATGTCTACGTTTTATTTTTGGACATACGTACTGCACTATATGGAAACTGTTTCAATTTGCAAAATGAAAAATAAAGAATTTAAAAAAATATATATATAAGTATATCCATAGTCCAGGCAATGTATGGTCAATCTTTCATTGGTGCACTTTATGGAACAGTTAAATCCAGGTCTTAAATTGAAGTACTGTATACCCACAGAACCTTCCTACAACTGCCACACATTGTACATTTGCCATAAACTATCTCTTGCAAGATCCTAATGCCACCTACATTATGAACATGTCTCTTTAACACCTTTTACTAGAGATGTGCAGCGGGCACTTTTTGTGTTTTGGTTTTGGATCTGTATTCCTGCTCGTGTTTTGGATCTGGATAGGTTTTGCCAAAACCACCCCTTCGGGTTTTGGTTTTGGTTTTGGATATCGATGATTTTTTTTTAAAACATAAAAGTAGCTAAAATCACGGAATTTGGGGGTAATTTTGATCCTACGGTATTATTAACCTCAATAACATTCATTTCCACTTATTTCCAGTCTATTCTGAACACCTCACAATATTGTTTTTAGGCCTAAAAGTTGCACCGAGGTAGCTGTATGACTAAGCTAAGCGACACAAGTGTGCGGCACAAACACCTGGCCCATCTAGGAGTGGCACTGCAGTGTCAGACAGGATGGCACTTAAAAAAACTAGGCCCCAAACAGCAAATCATGCAAAGAAGTAAAAGAGGTGCAATGAGGTAGCTGTATGACTAAGCTAAGCGACACAAGTGTGCGGCACAAACACCTGGCCCATCTAGGAGTGGCACTGAAGTGGCAAACAGGATGGCACTTTAAAAAAAAAAATAGTCCCCAACCAGCACATGCAATAAGGTAGCTGTATGATAAGCTAAGCGACACAAGTGTGTGGCACAAACACCTGTCCCATCTAGGAGTTGCACTGCAGTGACAGGCAGGATGGCACTTAACAAAAAATAGTCCCCAAACAGCATATCATGCAAAGATGTAAAAGAGGTGCAATGAGGGAGCTCTATGACTAAGCTAAGTGACACAAGTGTGCGGCACAAACATGTGGCCCATCTAGGGTTGGCACTGCAGTCCTACTACACTAATGGCGGATACGGGACGCACATCTAACACCAACATCTTGTAGCTGTCAAGGCCTCAGTTATCCGCTTTGCAACAGGATGACTGCTGTCATATTTCATCTTCCTCGCAAAGTACTGTTGGACAGTCATTTTCTTAGTTGAAGTAATACAAGTGGTATTCCGACTTCCCCTCTGGGATGATGATCGACTCCCAGCAGCAACAGCAGCGGCGGCAGCAGCAATAGGAGGAAGTGGTTCTTGATCTTTCCCTATTTTATCCTCCAAATTTTTGTTCTCCATTATTTTTCTGGAGTTATATAACAAAATACCGCACAGGAGAGCGTACCTCTACACCGCCAGGGCAAACCCTGTAAGAAAAATTGGATTAAATATTAATAACCACTTTATTTGGAGTAAATAATATACAGCACAGGACAGCACCACTGAACTTATATGGCAGCACCACTGGACTAGACTTATACGGCAGTACCACTGGACTTATACAGCAGTATCACTGGACTGGTTTTATACGGCAGTACCACTGGATTTATACGGCAGTACCACTGTACATATATGGCAGTATCACTGGAATTATATGGTAGTACCACTGGACTTATACGGAAGTACCACTAGAATTATACGGCAGTATCACTGGACTCGATTTATACTGCAGTAGCAATGGACATATACGGCAGTAGCACTGGATTTATACGGCATTACCACTGGACATATACAGCAGTATCACTGGAATTATATGGCAGTACCACAGGACTTATACGGCAGTACCATTGGACATATACGGCAGTATCACTGGACTGGATTTATACGGCAGTACCACTGGACATATACAGCAGTATCACTGGACTGGATTTATTTGGCAGTACCACTGGATTTATACAGCAGTACCACTGGACATATACGGCAGTATCGCTGGAATTATATGGCAGGACCACTGTACATATACGGCAGTATCACTGGATTTATACGGCAGTACCACTGGACATATACGGCAGTATCACTGGACATATATGGCAGTATCACTGGAATTATATGGTAGTACCACTGGACTTATACGGAAGTACCACTAGAATTATACGGCAGTATCACTGGACTCGATTTATACGGCAGTAGCACTGGACATATACGGCAGTATCACTGGATTTATACGGCATTACCACTGGACATATACAGCAGTATCACTGAAATTATATGGCAGTACCACAGGACTTACACGGCAGTACCATTGGACATATACGGCAGTATCACTGGACTGGATTTATACGGCAGTACCACTGGACATATACAGCAGTATCACTGGACTGGATTTATTTGGCAGTACCACTGGATTTATACAGCAGTACCACTGGACATATACGGCAGTATCGCTGGAATTATATGGCAGGACCACTGTACATATACGGCAGTATCACTGGATTTATACGGCAGTTCCACTGGACATATACGGCAGTACCACTGGACATATATGGCAGTATCACTGGAATTATATGGTAGTACCACTGGACTTATACGGAAGTACCACTAGAATTATACGGCAGTATCACTGGACTCGATTTATACGGCAGTAGCACTGGACATATACGGCAGTATCACTGGATTTATACGGCATTACCACTGGACATATACAGCAGTATCACTGGAATTATATGGCAGTACCACAGGACTTATACGGCAGTACCATTGGACATATACGGCAGTATCACTGGACTGGATTTATACGGAAGTACCACTGGACATATACAGCAGTATCACTGGACTGGATTTATTTGGCAGTACCACTGGATTTATACAGCAGTACCACTGGACATATACGGCAGTATCGCTGGAATTGTATGGCAGGACCACTGTACATATACGGCAGTATCACTGGATTTATACGGCAGTACCACTGGACATATACGGCAGTATCACTGGACTTATACGGCAGTATCACTGGACTGGATTTATACAACAGTACCACTGGATTTATACGACAGTACCACTGGACATATACAGCAGTAGCATTGGAATTATATGGCAGTACCACTGGACATATACGGCAGTATCACTGGATTTATATGGCAGTATCACTGGATTTATACGGCAGTACCACTGGGCATATACGGCAGTATCACTGGATTTATATGGCAGTACCACTGGACATATACGGCAGTATCCCTGGACATATACGGCAGTATCACTGGATTTATACGGCAGTATCACTGGATTTATACGGCAGTATCACTGGACCGGATTTATACGGCAGTATTACTGGATTTATATGGCAGTACCACTGGACATATACGGCAGTATCACTGGAATTATATGGCAGTACCACTGGTCATATATGGCAGTATCACTGGACATATACGGCAGTATCACTGGACATATACGGCAGTATCACTGGACATATACGGCAGTACCACTGGACTTATACCGCAGCACAGGGACACCACCACTGGACTGATGCAGGACAACAGAGCACCACTGCACTGGACAGAGGACACCACCACTGTGACTGGACTGATGCAGCACAAGACACCACCACTGGACTGATGCAGCACAACAAAGCACCACTGGACTGGACTTATACATCAGCACTGGACACATGGCAGCAGAGGACACCACCACTGTGACTGGACTGATGCAGCCAGTGGTGTAACTAGAAATCTTTCTCCCCCAAGCCAAAAAATTATCTCCCCCCCCCCCCCGCACAGGAAAAAAAAATCCTGATTCATGCCCCTTACATTATTTGTCATTTTTCCTCCTTATAGTAATGCCCAGTATACATTATGTATGCCACATACTGCAATGGTCCTTAGACATTATGCCACACACCATAATGCCCCCGACACATTATGCCACACATCGTAATGCCTGTGACACATTATGCCACACACCGTGATGCCTGTGACACATTATGACAAGAATCGCAATGCCCGTTATACACTATGCTACACACTGATACATTATAACACATACAATGCCTGTGACACATTATGACACACCGCAATGTCCGTGATACATTATGACGCACACCGCAATGTCCGTGATACATTATGCCACACACCGCAATGCCCATTACACATTAAGTCCTACAGTAAGGCTTCTAATTACTTTTAAATTACCTGCTCATTGCCAGGGGTTTCATGCTCTTGGTACCATGCACGGTGCCAGGAGTTTTCATGCTCAAGGTGTCATGCTCGTTGCCAGGGGTTTCATGCGGTAGGTGTTATGCTTGTTGCCAGAGGTATCATGTGCTGGGTTTCAAGCTTGTTGCCTGGGGTTTCATGCACTGGGTGTCATGCTTGTTGTTAGGGGGTAATGCTTGTTGCCAGGGATTTCATGAACTGGGTGTTGTGCTTGTAACCAGGGGGTAATGCTTGGTGCCAGGGCTGTGCTCCCAGTGCCACATATGTCCCCAGTGCCAGATATTCCCCCACAGTGCCAGGTACACATATGTAAAACAAGATATATGATCACCAATGCGCTAGTCACACATGTTCAAAATAGGTCGAATTGTCTTACATCAAGCAATATTTCCGGAATATTCAACCTCTTTTCCAGAATCCCTCCCAGAATAATCTGGGTGCCGTGCGAGGGAGGACCTTGGTTGGAAATATACCTCTTATCCTCACATATGACTCCACCACAGGGATAGATGTTACCTTTAAATTTTCAAAGATAAAGCAAACATAGTGCAAGTATAGTCGAATGCAACTTTAGATATAATGGTTTAATAAATTGCACTCACAATATACACATAGATAAAAAGCATGTAGACCACTTATAGTGGATATGGATATATGCCAGGCGTTAGTGAAGTTACCCTCCCAGATCTCAAATCGGGTGATGTGGATCAGTGGTCCGGATACACTGTACCAACTTGTAGGGAACTGTCACCGCCAGGGATAATCCAAGGAAACACCAGTCACCACGCCTAAAGCTTTTCGGACCTCAGTCCTTCATCAGAGGCATGGTGTCTGGTTGCGAATATCCCTCTTAAATACCCTAACTTAATTGTCCCATAAGTGTCAGCTGCGGTAGATATTCCCCCACAGTGCCAGGTACACATATGCCCCTAGTGCCAAATATGCCCCCCCAGTGCCAGGTACACATATGGACCCCCAGTGCCAAATATGCCAAATATGGACCCCCAGTGCCAGCTACACATATACCCCCCAGTGCCAAATATGCTCCCCCAGTACCAAACATGCCCCCCCATGCCAAATATGCCCCCCCCCCAGTGCCAGCTACACATATACCCCCCAGTGCCAAATATGCTCCCCCAGTACCAAACATGCCCCCCCATGCCAAATATGCCCCCCCCAGTGCCAGCTACACATATTCCCCCCAGTGCCAAATATGCTCCCCCAGTACCAAACATGCCCCCCCATGCCAAATATGCTCCCCCAGTGCCAGATACACCCCCACCCCGGGCTCCCCCGCTGCTGTGCGATTCGAGAAGGAGGGAGCGGCGTGTCTGTTAAGTGAAGTGCCGGGCACTTAATTTAACAGACACGCCGCTGCCACCGGAGACCCGGGAGGGACACACAGGAGAGGCGCGTGCTGTGCCCTCCGTGTCCCTCCTTCCCAGCAGAAATCAGTGGCGGCGGCTAGGGCACCCGGCAGCCCTGCACGCCTCCAAGTGCTCGCAGGGGCTGCGGGCCCCTAGTTACGCCACTGGATGCAGCACAAGACACTACCACTGCACTTATACATGACAACAAAGCACCACTGCACTGGACTTAAACAGCTACACTGGACATATGGAGGCAGAGGACACCACCACTGTGACTGGACTGATGCAGCACAAGATACTACACTGGACTGAGCAGCACAAGACAGCACTGGAATCGTCAAACTACTTTCCCGCACAGACACTGAGGACGGAGACACGTCCTCTCGCTACACTCTCCAATTATGGAGTGAAAATGGCGGTGACGCGCGGCTCCTTATATGGAATCCAAAACCTGCGAGAATCCGACCGCAGGATGATGACGTTTTGCCTCGTTCTGGTTTCCGAGTCTGGCGGATCCGTGTTCGGGACGTGATGTTCGGTAGGGTTCGATTCTCTGAGAACCGAACCCACTCATCTCTACCTTTTACTGACCAGGCCTCAGCATAGAGTAAATTTGAATAAAGTTTCTCAGTTGTGACTATAGTGTGGCATTCACTATTAGCCTCTATACTGCAACTGGGATCGTGTATAGTGATGGGACGGTGCGAAAAAAGTGATCACACAGGCGATCGCAAGGTGACTGACAGAAAGAGGGCGTTTGTGGGTGGCAACTGACCATTTTCAAGGAGTGTCTGGAAAAACGCAGGCATGTCCATGCGTTGGAAGGGAGGGTGTCTGACGTCAATTGCAGTCCCGGACAGGATGAAGTGATCGCAGCGGCTGAGTAAGTCCTGGGCTGCGCAGAGACTGCACAAAATCTGTTTGTACAGCGCTGCTACACAGTAGGGATGTGCACTTGAAATTTTTCGGGTTTTGTGTTTTGGTTTTGGGTTCGGTTCCGCGGCCGTGTTTTGGGTTCGAACGCGTTTTGGCAAAACCTCACCGAATTTTTTTTGTCGGATTCGGGTGTGTTTTGGATTCGGGTGTTTTTTTCAAAAAACCCTAAAAAACAGCTTAAATCATAGAATTTGGGGGTCATTTTGATCCCAAAGTATTATTAACCTCAAAAACCATAATTTCCACTCATTTTCAGTCTATTCTGAACACCTCACACCTCACAATATTATTTTTAGTCCTAAAATTTGCACCGAGGTCGCTGGATGACTAAGCTAAGCGACCCAAGTGGCCGACACAAACACCTGGCCCATCTAGGAGTGGCACTGCAGTGTCACGCAGGATGGCCCTTCCAAAAAACACTCCCCAAACAGCACATGACGCAAAGAAAAAAAGAGGCGCAATGAGGTAGCTGTGTGACTAAGCTCAACGACCCAAGTGGCCGACACAAACACCTGGCCCATCTAGGAGTGGCACTGCAGTGTCACGCAGGATGGCCCTTCCAAAAAACACTCCCCAAACAGCACATGACGCAAAGAAAAAAAGAGGCGCAATGAGGTAGCTGTGTGACTAAGCTCAACGACCCAAGTGGCCGACACAAACACCTGGCCCATCTAGGAGTGGCACTGCAGTGGCGGCACTAAACACTCTTTCGGAGTACACACTTGTGGGAGGGCAACTTAGGTAGAATAAAGCCAGTTTGTGCAAGGGCCTCCAAATTGCCTCTTTTTCCTGCCAGTATAAGTACGGACTGTCTGACGTGCCTACTTGGATGCGGTCACGCATATAATCCTCCACCATTCTTTCAATGGGGAGAGAATCATATGCAGTGCCAGTAGACGACATGTCCGTAATCGTTGGCAGGTCCTTCAGTCCGGACCAGATGTCAGCATCAGCAGTCGCTCCAGACTGCCCTGCATCACCGCCAGCGGGTGGGCTCGGAATTCTGAGCCTTTTCCTAGCACCCCCAGTTGCGGGAGAATGTGAAGGAGGAGATGTTGACAGGTCGCGTTCCGCTTGACTTGACAATTTTCTCACCAGCAGGTCTTTGAACCCCAGCAGACTTGTGTCTGCCGGAAAGAGAGATCCAAGGTAGGTTTTAAATCTAGGATCGAGCACGGTGGCCAAAATGTAGTGCTCTGATTTCAACAGATTGACCACCCGTGAATCCTTGTTAAGCAAATTAAGGGCTCCATCCACAAGTCCCACATGCCTAGCGGAATCGCTCTGTGTTAGCTCCTCCTTCAATGTCTCCAGCTTCTTCTGCAAAAGCCTGATGAGGGGAATGACCTGACTCAGGCTGGCAGTGTCTGAACTGACTTCACGTGTGGCAAGTTCAAAAGGTTGCAGAACCTTGCACAACGTTGAAATCATTCTACACTGCGCTTGAGACAGGTGCATTCCACCTCCTATATCGTGCTCAGTTGTATAGGGTTGAATGGCCTTTTGCTGCTCCTCCAACCTCTGAAGCATATAGAGGGTTGAATTCCACCTCGTTACCACTTCTTGCTTCAGATGATGGCAGGGCAGGTTCAGGCGTTTTTGGTGTTGCTCCAGTCTTCTGTACGTGGTGCCTGTACGCCGAAAGTGTCCCGCAATTCTTCTGGCCACCGACAGCATCTCTTGCACGCCCCTCTCGTTTTTTAAATAATTCTGCACCACCAAATTCAAGGTATGTGCAAAACATGGGACGTGCTGGAATTTGCCCAGATTTAATGCACACACAATATTGCTGGCGTTGTCCGATGCCACAAATCCACAGGAGAGCCCAATTGGGGTAAGCCATTCCGCGATGATCTTCCTCAGTTGCCGTAAGAGGTTTTCAGCTGTGTGCGTATTCTGGAAACCGGTGATACAAAGCGTAGCCTGCCTAGGAAAGAGTTGGCGTTTGCGAGATGCTGCTACTGGTGCCGCCGCTGCTGTTCTTGCGGCGGGAGTCCATACATCTACCCAGTGGGCTGTCACAGTCATATAGTCCTGACCCTGCCCTGCTCCACTTGTCCACATGTCCGTGGTTAAGTGGACATTGGGTACAGCTGCATTTTTTAGGACACTGGTGACTCTTTTTCTGAGGTCCGTGTACATTTTCGGTATCGCCTGCCTAGAGAAATGGAACCTAGATGGTATTTGGTACCGGGGACACAGTACCTCCAACAAGTCTCTAGTTGGCTCTGCAGTAATGATGGATACCGGAACCACGTTTCTCACCACCCAGGATGCCAAGGCCTCAGTTATCCGCTTTGCAGCAGGATGACTGCTGTGATATTTCATCTTCCTCGCAAAGGACTGTTGGACAGTCAATTGCTTGGTGGAAGTAGTAAAAGTGGTCTTACGACTTCCCCTCTGGGATGACCATCGACTCCCAGCAGCAACAACAGCAGCGCCAGCAGCAGTAGGCGTTACACGCAAGGATGCATCGGAGGAATCCCAGGCAGGAGAGGACTCGTCAGAATTGGCCTGCAGGACTATTGGCATTCCTGGGGAAGGAGGAAATTGACACTGAGGGAGTTGGTGGGGTGGTTTGCGTGAGCTTGGTTACAAGAGGAAGGGATTTACTGGTCAGTGGACTGATTCCGCTGTCGCCCAAAGTTTTTGAACTTGTCACTGACTTATTATGAATGCGCTGCAGGTGACGTATAAGGGAGGATGTTCCGAGGTGGTTAACGTCCTTACCCCTACTTATTACAGCTTGACAAAGGCAACACACGGCTTGACAAATGTTGTCCGCATTTCTGTTGAAATACTTCCACACCGAAGAGCTGATTTTTTTGGTATTTTCACCAGGCATGTCAATGGCCATATTCCTCCCACGGACAACAGGTGTCTCCCCGGGTGCCTGACTTAAACAAACCACCTCACCATCAGAATCCTCCTTGTCAATTTCCTCCCCAGCGCCAGCAACACCCATATCCTCCTCATCCTGGTGTACTTCAACACTGACATCTTCAATCTGACTATCAGGAACTGGACTGCGGGTGCTCCTTCCAGCACTTGCAGGGGGCGTGCAAATGGTGGAAGGCGCATGCTCTTCACGTCCAGTGTTGGGAAGGTCAGGCATCGCAACCAACACAATTGGACTCTCCTTGTGGATTTGGGATTTCGAAGAACGCACAGTTCTTTGCTGTGCTTTTGCCAGCTTGAGTCTTTTCATTTTTCTAGCGAGAGCCTGAGTGCTTCCATCCTCATGTGAAGCTGAACCACTAGCCATGAACATAGGCCAGGGCCTCAGCCGTTCCTTGCCACTCCGTGTGGTAAATGGCATATTGGCAAGTTTACGCTTCTCCTCCGACAATTTTATTTTAGATTTTTGAGTCCTTTTTTTACTGATATTTGGTGTTTTGGATTTTACATGCTCTGTACTATGACATTGGGCATCGGCCTTGGCAGACGACGTTGATGGAATTTCATCGTCTCGGCCATGACTAGTGGCAGCAGCTTCAGCACGAGGTGGAAGTGGATCTTGATCTTTCCCTATTTTTGGAACCTCAACATTTTTGTTCTCCATATTTTAATAGGCACAACTAAAAGGCACCTCAGGTAAACAATGGAGATGGATGGATACTAGTATACTTATGGATGACGAGCGACTGCCGACACAGAGGTAGCTACAGCCGTGGACTACCGTACTGTGTCTGCTGCTAATATAGACTGGATGATAATGAGATAAAATTAAAATATATATATATATCACACTAGTACTGCAGCCGGACAGGTATATATTATGTAATGACGGACCTGCTGGACACTGTCTGTCAGCACTGCAGACTCCTAAAGTAAGCTACTAGTATCAAGAAGATAGAAAGAAAAAAAAACCACGGGTAGGTGGTATACAATTATGGATGGACGGGCGACTGCCGACACAGAGGTAGCTACAGCCGTGGACTACCGTACTGTGTCTGCTGCTAATATAGACTGGCTGATAATGAGATAAAATTAAAATATATATATATATCACACTAGTACTGCAGCCGGACAGGTATATATTATGTAATGACGGACCTGCTGGACACTGTCTGTCAGCACTGCAGACTCCTAAAGTAAGCTACTAGTATCAAGAAGATAGAAAAAAAAAAACCACGGGTAGGTGGTATACAATTATGGATGGACGAGCGACTGCCGACACAGAGGTAGCTACAGCCGTGGACTACCGTACTGTGTCTGCTGCTAATATAGACTGGATGATAATGAGATAAAATTAAAATATATATATATCACACTAGTACTGCAGCCGGACAGGTATATATTATGTAATGACGGACCTGCTGGACACTGTCTGTCAGCACTGCAGACTCCTAAAGTAAGCTACTAGTATCAAGAAGATAGAAAAAAAAAACCACGGGTAGGTGGTATACAATTATGGATGGACGAGCGACTGCCGACACAGAGGTAGCTACAGCCGTGGACTACCGTACTGTGTCTGCTGCTAATATAGACTGGATGATAATGAGATAAAATTAAAATATATATATATATCACACTAGTACTGCAGCCGGACAGGTATATATTATGTAATGACGGACCTGCTGGACACTGTCTGTCAGCACTGCAGACTCCTAAAGTAAGCTACTAGTATCAAGAAGATAGAAAGAAAAAAAAACCACGGGTAGGTGGTATACAATTATGGATGGACGAGCGACTGCCGACACAGAGGTAGCTACAGCCGTGGACTACCGTACTGTGTCTGCTGCTAATATAGACTGGATGATAATGAGATAAAATTAAAATATATATATATCACACTAGTACTGCAGCCGGACAGGTATATATTATGTAATGACGGACCTGCTGGACACTGTCTGCAGAATGCGTTTATAAAAACACCACACGACGAGTGTTTAACTTTTTCAGGCAGACAATCACAATATACTGGTGGTCAGCAGACAATCACAATATACTGGTGGTCAGTGGTCACTGGTCAGTCACACTGGCAGTGGCACTCTGGCAGCAAAAGTGTGCACTGTACTTAAAATATGTACTCCTGCTATAACTGTTCCCCAGTCTCCCCCACAATTAAGCTGTGTGAGCAGTGAGCACTCAGCACAGTCAGATAATGATATACAGTATTACATATGATGCAGCACACTGGGCTGAGCACAGATATGGTATGTGACTGTGTCACACTGTGTATCGTTTTTTTTCAGGCAGAGAACGGATTAATTAAACTGGTGGTGGTCACTGGTCACTGGTCACACTATCAGCAAGTAGTACTCCGTCCTAAGCAGACAATCACAATATACTGGTGGTCAGTGTGGTCACTGGTCAGTCACACTGGCAGTGTGGCACTCTGGCAGCAAAAGTGTGCACTGTACTTAAAATATATTATTTATGTACTCCTGCTCTAACTGCTCCCCAGTCTCCCCCACAATTAAGCTGTGTGAGCAGTGAGCACTCAGCACAGTCAGATATACAGTATTACATATGATGATGCAGCACACTGAGGCTGAGCACAGATATGGTATGTGACTGTGTCACACTGTGTATCGTTTTTTTTCAGGCAGAGAACGGATTAATTAAACTGGTGGTCAATGGTCACTGGTCACACTATCAGCAAGTAGTAGTACTCCAGTCCTAATATGCTCCCCAAAATTAGTAAATAGTATCTCTAACTCTCTACTCTCTTCTCTATAAACGGAGAGGACGCCAGCCACGTCCTCTCCCTATCAATCTCAATGCACGTGTGAAAATGGCGGCGATGCGCGGCTCCTTATATAGAATCCGAGTCTCGCGATAGAATACGAGCCTCGCGAGAATCCGACAGCGGGATGATGACGTTCGGGCGGGCTCGGGTTAACCGAGCAAGGCGGGAGGATCCGAGCCTGCTCGGCCCCGTGTAAAAAAAGCTGAAGTTCAGCGGGTTCGGATTCCGAGAAACCGAACCCGCTCATCACTACTACACAGGCGTTCGCACACTTGCACAGCTAAAATACACTCCCCTGTAGGCGGCGACTATCTGATCGCAGGGCTGCAAAAATTGCTGCCCAGTGATCAGGGCTGGATTACCCCCTCTGTTCTGTGATCAAGCCTTGGGTAATGGATGATTTAATTACCAGCATCTACTACACATAGAAACTGCCATTCAGTCTGTCTGGTTACCATTCTGCTTTTTGATTCTGGACTCTGTTTACTTCTACAAAGGAAATTCTGATTCCGCACAAGACCAATACATTTTCGTAAAGATATAATAATCAAACCAAAATTAAAGAAATCAGCAGGGAATGTTTCCTTTATAATTCTTTAAATTGGTGGTGCGCCCTGAGCCAGTAAATAACATGTGAGCACAAAAAAAGACAAAAGAAAAAGAAGGCTCTTGTTTGGGCGCACTTTTTAACAACTAGTTAGATAACATTAAGTTATAAGCAGATAAAACTCACATTTATTTGTGTTCTTAAAACTCAATTTGCAACAATCCGACAGAGAATAATAATAATAATAATAATAATAAAGAAATGTTCTGGTCATATGAACAAAAAACATTAAGGATTAAAAACAGATATGGATATGGGGGGTCATTCCGAGTTGTTCGCACGTTATTTTATTTCGCTACGGAGCGATTAGTCGCAAACTGCGCATGCGCAATGTACGCAGGGCGCCTGCGCCAAGTAAATTAGCACAAAAGTTTGGTATTTTACTCACGGCGTAACAAAGTTTTTTCATCGTTCTGCTGATCGTAGTGTGATTGACAGGAAGTGGGTGTTTCTGGGCGGAAACTGACCGTTTTCTGGGAGTGTGCGGAAAAACGCAGGTGTTTCAGGGAAAAATGCGGGAGTGTCTGGAGAAACAGGGGAGTGGCTGGCCGGACGCTGGGCGTGTGTGTGACGTCAAACTAGGAACGAAACTGACTGAACTGATCGCTATTTGTGAGTAGGTCTGGAGCTACTCAGAAACTGCTAAGAAATTTCTATTCGCAATTCTGATAATCTTTCGTTCGCAATTCTGCTATGCTAAGATACACTCCCAGAGGGCGGCGGCTTAGCGTGTGCAATGCTGCTAAAAGCAGCTAGCGAGCGAAAAACTCGGAATCACTCCCATGGACACAGGTAGTACCATATCCAATCACCCTTGACCAGTACAGAAAATTCTGTATTAATCAGTGTTAATCAGACCTCAGATACATTAACAAAATAGCCACGCACTCTAAGTTACACACACACCGGATCCTCTTACAAAAATTGTTATCAGGTATCCCAGGTGTTACTTCTGACTTATTTGAGTCCTATTTTTGACCCAACAAGGTCTGATTAATACAGAATTGTCTGTACTGGTCAAGGGTGATTGGATATGGTACTGCCTGTGTCCATATCCATATCTGTTTTTAATCCTTAATGTTTTTTGTTCATATGACCAGAACATTTCTTTTTTATTATTATTATTATTATTATTATTATTATTATTATTATCATTTATTATTATTATTATTATTATTATTACTACTATTATTATTATTATTATTATTATTATTCTCTGTCGGCTTGATGCAAATTGAATTTTAAGAACACAAATAAATTTGAGTTTTATCTGCTTATAACTTCATGTTATCTAACTAGTTATTAAAGAGTGAGCCCAAACAAGAGCCTTCTTTTTCTTTTGTCTTTTTTGTGCTCTCTGTTTACTTCTGTCAGCACTATTTAAGTCTTCAAGCTTATCTGCTTTGCAAAGTTCAGAAGCCTTGACAGGTTCTTCGAATATATCTATATTTCTTATGTTTCCACATCTCCAGTATTCATGCAGTTTTCAGTAACCTGTGTTTTCTAAGTTTGTCTGGATATCAAGTTTACCTGCACCCTCTTGTTACTGGGCCTAATTCAGACCTGATCGCAGTAGCAAATTTGTTAGCTAATGGGCAAAACCATGTGCACTTTTGTTAGCTAATGGGCAAAACCAGGTGGAGCAGATATAACATGTGTAGAGAGAGTGCTTATAAACACGTATAAGCGTCACTGGTACAGGGGGGGGCATTACGTGTGTAAGTGTCACTACCAAAGGGGGCATTGTGTGTAAGCGTCACTACTACAGGGAGCATTATGTGTTAAAGCGTCACTGCTACAGGGGGTATTATGTGCACTGTCCCTTTGTAAAGTATGGGAGGGTGCAAATTTATAGTTTGCAGGGGGGGGGGGGGGGCGCCGAACACCCTAGCACCAGCCCTGCCAGTAGGCCACATCGGGAGTGAAAGGTAAGCAGGAGATATCTGTGATATCTCCTGCGTTACCTTTATCATGAATGGCCATAAAACGTGATTTCTCCAAAATGTTAATTTTCTCCTACTTTTGTTGAAATTAAGGAGAAAATTGTGCCTGGACTACTGAAATTGTGCCTGGACTACTGTGGGCTCTCAGAGGCAGAGATTTCCGGTGGAACACAGACACCTCCCACAAGCTATGACACTGCAAAACTCATATGCTACTCCTGCAGGGATGGAAGATACAACTAACAGAGGCACTACAGAACAGGAGGATATGGGGACATTTACTAACTATAGGAACAGGAAAGGGAACAGGAAAATTGCATCTCCAAAAAGGACTACACTTCTCTTGGGAGATTCCATTATCAGAGGAATACATCTTGGAAATGCAAAGGAAGTAGAGAAACAAGTAAGGTGCTTACCTGGAGCCACAGCTCCAAGGGATAAAGAGTGCATGCTAAGAATTGTGAAGGCAGCAAGAAAAGATGGGGAGGTGGATGTCATTGTCCACCTAGGGACAAATGACCTGGCTAATACTGAACTCATGGCCATAAAAGATGAATTTAGGAAGTTAGGGACTGCTCTGAAGCAGATGGCAACCACTGTAACTTTTTCAGAAGTAATGCCAGTACACAGAGGGGAAGACAGAACTCATTGCATCAGAAACTTCAATGTTTGGCTAAGGACATGGTGCAATGAGGAGAAATTTGGATTTATAGGCCATAAACACACCATCTGGCAAGATAGGAGCTTATACAAAAGTGACAGCATGCACCCAACTTCAAGGGGAACGAGAATACTAACTGAACAGTTTGGATGCTCCATCAAGAACTATTAAACTAACAGAGGGGGAAAGTGTACCAAATAGGAATAAAGCAATCTGCTCCCCCAACACAGAGGTACTGTTTCTGCAGGCAAAGGAAATAGGAAGCATATCCACAGCAACAGAAGATAATTCAGATCAAAACCAAATAAACATAGGCAGAGAAAAGAACATAGCTAGGAACAGGAAAAGCACAAACAAAATTCTAAAAGCTAAGTGTGCAAATGCTAGGAACTTAGGAAATAAAATCCCAGAACTAAATGCAATAATGACAAGGGATGATCAAGATATTGTGGCAATTACAGAGACATGGTGCAATGAAAATAATGACTGGGACATAGCTATACCGAGATATACTTTATTTAGGAAGGGCAGAATGGGAAAAATCGGAGGAGAGGTAGCAATGTACGTAAAAAAAGCATAAATAGTACCTTAATACAAAGTATTGAAGAAAAAACTGAGGCCCTTTGGGTGACCATAGAAACAAGGGATAAGTTTATTATTCATATTGGCGTGATATACAGGCCACCAGGACAGGAAGAAGAACTGGACAAGAACCTATTGCAGGACATAACTAAAATGGCTTTAAAAGGAGAGGTAATAATCATGGGAGACTTTAATCTTCCTGATGTAAACTGGGAGTTGTCTGTTGCTAGTTCCACTAGAAGTAGGGATATTTTAAATTCCCTTCAGGGAGCATCCCTCCACCAATTGGTGAGGGAACCCACTTGGAAAGACACAATATTAGACTTAATACTTACAAATAGAGACAGAATATCAGACGTAAAAGTGGGTGAAAACCTGGGATCCAGTGATCATCAAGCAGTATGGTTCAACATAAAGACAGAGACTGACTCATCTCATACAAAAACAAAGGTGTTGGATTTTAGGAAGGCTGATTTTGTAGGGGTGGGAAAATGTGTAAGCGATTCTTTGGCAGAGTGGAAGAACTTGGAAGCAGTGCAGGAGAGGTGGGAAACATTAAAAAGTGCAATATTGGACTTCCGGTAGGCAGTATGGCCGCTTTTTAGATGCTCTCCTGGAGAAGACACCTAGAATCAGCTTCCATCCAGCGTTACACTGCAGTTTTAAAAGAATAAAGTACAGCATCGGAGTCCGGCCACTGATTATAGTGGCATGTATGAACGCCATACTGTGGCGCGAAAATTGGCGTGAAGACGAGAGTGCATGCACTCGAGGTGCTCATCATCAAGCCTGCCAGCCGTGGTATCTTATTCTCCTGCCTCCCCCCCTGCTATTGCCTGGGAGACGGCAGCTCTGTCCACGGTTTGTGAGGGGGTGGGCTCGTAACCCGGGGCATACTGACCCATAGTGAACCGCAGGGACTCCAACTCGGGTGGACCTACGGGCTGTGCTACTCCTATCTGAGCTGTTGTATGGGGCTGCATTCTGGCTGTGCTGCGGAGATCTCTGATACGGACTGCTTGATTCCACGGGGTGAGTGGTGCCGCATCTCTACCAAGTTTCCCCCGCTGTCACAGCCTGGCGCCTAGCTTGGGAGACCTGATTCCTCTCTGGCTCCTTATCATCTGCTGCTCACGGCTCCGGTGAGTCAGCCCGCGATCTGATGCGCGCAAGTAGCTGAGCTGAGCCTTGATCCCGGACTCCCCTGCTGGTCTCTGCTGCACCAGCGGCGCTCCCTCTCAGAACCCTGGCCATCTACCGCCTACGGCTCCTGTGAGCAACCACACTGATGCTGAGGTGCTGATCTCTGGCCTGAGACTCTCCTGTGATCGTATACCTAGGTGAATATCTGCATCACCATTCAGTAACCACTGGGAAACTGGGACTTATTGTCTGAGGACTGCAGCAGCGAACCCTGACCTTTGCTGGACTTTTGCCTCTGTTTCTAAGCTTCAAGAGCCTTGTTTGTTTGTTTGTTTGTTTGTTTTTTTCCCCACTGACTCTTGTCCAAGCGTGGAAATACTTGACAATTCAGTTGGACTTCATCAACCCTCGTGGTTGAACTCTTCAGTTCAACTACAGTACTTGTGAGCTTAACTTTCATTTTTTGTATGTTCTTATTTTTCTTATCCTACACATATATTATTTTAATACTAGTGTGCTTTAATATTTACTACATTTTCTCTGCTGAGATACAGTATTTCCTAATCTGATTCTAGTAAATAACTTTCATATTTTGGTGTTAATCTTATGTCACATATTTTAAATGGTAGCTGGTAAAATGTCTATGTGTGGGATTCCTCATTTGAAGGTATGCGCTCCGCTATTCTCTCTCCCTCCTGTCTCATCAGGAGAGCTGGTCATATCTTCACTGCATGACACTGAAGCTCTCGCAACTCAGTTGGTGGCAGAGCTGTCAAAAATCTTAATGCCTTACATAGAAAGTAGAATCAACTGTTTGATGTCTCCCTTTGATCGTGACTTGGCTCCTTTCGATGACCAATCTCCTTGTCTGTCAATTTTGGTACAGTCGCGAGGAGACTGTGACATTGATGATTTATCTACTACCAGCTTCAGAACAGGGCCCACATATATTCCTGAGGCTGATGCCACTATTTCTACCCCCGCACCTTATCGCTATAGTAACTTTTCCAGTATGCTCAAATCCCTGACTCTCATCTTTCTGACAAAAAAGACTTGCATTTTGAATTGAGAACATCCTTACCATGTGCTGCCCCTTTTTTACCCTGCAGAAAGGTACAAGATGAAAACATGTCCTGTTTAATTAGCCCACACATGTTGATTTCTCCCTCACCCACTAAAGTGTTGTATTGGTTTATCAGAATGGAAAGGCCAATCGTATATGTACCACTTTTATTCCAGGGCCCTCTAGGTGATGTTACTTGAATAGTTTGTTATTTACTCTCACTTCATTGGCCTGCCTACACTGTATATAACCTTCACTCAAGATTTTGACTATGGCAAACTACACCTAATATATTCTTATTGGTTCTGTATACATTAGCACATGGATCAGAATATGGCCCTTATACATGGGTATTACACCTAATATATTCTTATTGGTTCTGTATACATTAGCATATGGATCAGAATATGCCCTTATACATGGGTATTACACCTAATATATTCTTGTTGGTTCTGTACACATTAGCATATGGATCAGAATATGCCCTTATACATGGGTATTACACCTAATATATTCTTGTTGGTTCTGTACACATTAGCATATGGATCAGAATATGCCCTTATACATGGGTATTACACCTAATATATTCTTGTTGGTTCTGTACACATTAGCATATGGATCAGAATATGCCCTTATACATGGGTATTACACCTAATATATTCTTGTTGCTTCTGTACACATTAGCATATGGATCAGAATATGCCCTTATACATGGGTATTACGCCTAATATATTCTTGTTGGTTCTGTATACATTAGCATATGGATTAGAATATGGCCCCTATACATGTGTATTTCACAATTGGTATCGTAGTATTGTGGAATGCAACATACATTTCATATAAGGATTTTTTTTTTCTCTTTTCTCATTCTATTTTATTTATTTATTAATTTTACTTATTCTGGTAACACCGCATGCTCGTTTGGTTGTGATAAGAGTTAACTAACTCAACTATAAGTATGAATAATACCATAAAACCATTTCATATCTTTAGTTAAATTGTCTGAATAGTCATTTAATGGAAGGGGTCTGCTGTGATATTATGGATCCTATTTTTTTTTCACCTTCCCACTTAATATTATAGGGTTTATTGCTTTTATTCTTTAACAGTAATGATCCATATCTCATATTTCTACTGTATTTCTTACTCTTTTTTTATTTTTTTTATTTTGCATTCTATGTTAAATTTTATATAGTCAGTTGATTGTTCTCAGGACGCGGGCTGCGGTTGTAGCTCCCGTTCTTCTTGTTATGGTTGGAAAATTAGAAAATTGGAGCATTGCATCATGAAATCAATCTGTACTGACCGTTTTTTCTATGTTTGCTCTTTCTATGAGTATCCTATATGAATACTTGTTATGTGTATTGCATACTGCACCTCATATAATTTGTCAACCACCTTGAGTTGTACACTGTGTTACCATATCTGTTACACAGTAGTTCCCCTCAACGCTGTATGCAACCCTTTTTTTTCTGCTTACGTAATTTGTATTGATGCATATGCTTCAATAAAAACAGTTTAAAAAAAAAGTGCAATATTAAAGGCAACAGACCTTTGTGTCAAAAGTGTTAGTATAAACACAAGGAAAGGGAAGCCAGTGTGGTTTGCAAAAGAAGTAGCAAATATTATGGAAGCAAAAAAGATGGCTTTTAGGAAATATAAGCAGACACAAAATAATGAAGACAGAGAGATATATCTTGTTAGACAGAAAGAGACTTAAAGTAATCAAATGTGCAAAGGAACAAGCTGAGGAGAAAATGGCCCAGTCATTGGGTAAAGGAGGCAAAACTTTGTTTAGGTATATAAGCGAAAGGAGACAAACAAAAGGCGGAATAATAAAGTTAAAGACAGAGACTGGGAGTTTTATTGAGGGAGACAATGTAATAGCAGATCATAATAATTATTTTTGCTTAGTATTCACTACTGAAAGAGAGGGGAAGGGGCCACAGTTAAGTTGCAGGGATATTCAGGAAAATTAAACAAGTACATTTACAGAGGAGAAGGTCCTAACAGAACTCTCAAAGCTGAAAGTGGATAAATCAATGGGGCCAGATGGGATACATCCAAGGATACTAAAAGAACTTAAAGAGGTGCTGGTAGCACCATTGAAAGAATTATTCACTGAGTCATCAGCTACAGGAGTAATTCCAGAGGACTGGAAAAGAGCGAACGTAGTCCCACTGCACAAAAGTGTAAGCAAGGAAGAGGCAAACAACTACAGACCAGTGAGTCTTACATCAGTAGTAGGGAAATTAATGGAAACACTATTAAAAGAAAGAGTTGTAGATTATCTCAAATCTAGCAATTTACAGGATCCCAAACAGCATGGATTCACAGGGGAAAGATCATGTCAAACAAATCTTATTGACTTTTTTTGACTGTGTGACTAAAGTGATGGATAAAGGTGGAACCATGGATATAGCTTATCTAAACTTTAGTAAGGCTTTTGACACTGTTCCACATCTCAGACTGCTAAATAAACTTGTAACCTTGGGATTGGATACTAGGATTATTGAATGGATAAGATCTTGATTGCAGGATAGAAAACAGAGAGTTGTGGTAAATAGAGTGCATTCACAGGAGGGAAATGTTACCAGTGGAGTACCCAAGGGATCTGTACTTGGACCAGTACTTTTTAATATCTTTATTGGTGACATTGCAAATGGTATTAAAGGGAAGGTATGCCTTTTTGCAGATGACACAAAGGTATGCAACAGCGTAGACACACTAGGTGTAGACTAGAGGAATGGTCAAGAGTCTGGCAATTACAGTTTAATGCCAGAAATGCAAAATCATGCACTTGGGTCTCAAAAATCCAAAGGCTAAATATAGTATTAATTGCACCATACTGAAAACTACTGAGGAGGAAAGGGATCTAGGAGTCACTGTTTCAGCTGACTTAAAGGCAGGCAAGCAATGAGGAAGGCTAGTCAGATGCTTGGCTGCATTGGGAGAAGAATCAGCAGCAGAAAGAAAGAAGTAATAATGCTGCTGTATAGGTCATAGGTACGGCCTCATCTAGAATACTGTGTTCAATTCTGGAGGCCATATCTTCAAAAGGATATTATTACATTAGAGCATAGGTCTGCAAACTCGGTCCTCATTACCCCACACCAGGGATGTATCTTCCTATTGGCCAGGATGGCACTTGCCAGGGGCGCCGGTCAAGAGGGGGGCGCCGCCCGGCAGTGCCACCCGCACCAGAGGGTAGAATGACATAGTAGTTCACTTCTCACTGAGTACATCCCTTAGCAGTGCTCATCCACTGCCGGACTCTCAGAAGCATATTGCACTCTGACACTCTCTGTGAATACAGTCACAATGATGGTGCATATAGCCGGGGAGCGGGGCACTTCCAGGTATGGGGAGGGGCGAGGCACCTCCTCTTCCTCATCCGCTCCCCTTCTCATTGGTCCCACACAGTATGTCACTAAACAGCAGCCACTACAGTCAGCAGTGCATCATGAGCATACCTGTACATTTTCTGGGGTACCATAGCTGCACTGCATGGTCTATCCTGGCAGTCTGGATTACAGGTTACAAAGAGCTCTGTATGGAGAGGTATCTAGACCAGTGACTGCCTGTCCAGCTGTGTTGAGACTGCAAGTCCCAGCACAGCTTGTCAATTGGAGTTGCTGGGACATGTAGTGCAATCTCACCTAGAGAGGGGTTTTTAACTGTATGTATGTGTGCATATATCCCCTTGGTGCCCCTGTCCACACCCTCCTTGTAATTCTCCCTTAGTGTCACTGCCCGCACCATCCCTGTAACTGCCCCCTCAGTGACCCTGCCCATACACTCCTGTAATTCCCTCTCAGTGTCCCTGCCCGCGCCCTTCCCATAATTCCCCCTCAGTGTCCCTGCTCGCACCCTCCCCGTAATTTCCTCTCTGTGTCCCTACCAGCACCCTAACCGTAATTCCCCCTCAGTGTCCCTGCTCGCACCCTCCCCGTAATTTCCTCTCTGTGTCCCTACCAGCACCCTAACCGTAATTCCCCCTCAGTGTCCCTGCTCGCACCCTCCCCGTAATTTCCTCTCTGTGTCCCTACCAGCACCCTAACCGTAATTCCCCCTCAGTGTCCCTGCCTGCACACTCCTTGTAATTCCCCCTCAGTCTCCCTGCCTGCACCCTCCCCATAATTCCATCTCAGTGTCCCTGCCCGCATCCTCCTCATAATTCCTCCTCAGCAGGGCCGTAACTAGGTGTGTGCAAGCAGCGCACATGCACTGTGTGCGCAGTACCGCTGGTAACACCCGTAGTTCTGCAATGCAATGTGAGCCTGCAGTAGTTAAAGTGCAGCCACAGGCAGTAAAGCTCTGCCCCCACCCTTGGAAACATGATCTTACAGTACAGCCAAACCACTCGCCCCCCCTCCACCAGAGGTTATAATGAGCCGCGGCAATACTGCCCGATCCCCTCCGCCACCACCATAGGTTAAAGTGAGCTGTGGGTTGCTGTAGTGCATTATCCTCCCTTCACCTCACACCTGCTCCTGCCAGAGTTACAATGCAGTCCATACAACGGCATGTCCTCCCCCTCCTGCCTGGAGGTTACAGTGATGATCTTCTGCACTCCTGTAGACCTGTAATCCCAGGGGACATGCCGGCTGAAAATCTCTAGATCTACAACCACACACAGCGGCAGTGAGCGGCCAGCAAGCTCCTGGACTGCACCTAAGCAGCCCCTCTGCCCCAGCCTGTGCTTGTCAGTGAGTGGCCTGGTCTCCGGGCAACGGATTGACAGTGTCCCATGAGATCAGGATCATGCTGCAGCAACACAACTACAACTGGGTGAGCAGAACAGCAGCGAGTGGTAGGGACTCTTCATGCCAGCCCTTAGAAAGGTGAGAGGAGAGAAGTACCTGGGTCCTGATGCTGTGGAACCACAAGTCCCATTATGCCCTGACAGACATTACATGATAGAGCATGACTGAACTTGTGGTTCCACCATAGCTGGAGAGCAGACATTGCCTACCTTCGAGTTCTCATGAGTTTTGTACAGGGCCGCAGCTAGGTGTTTGCCGAGTGTTCTCGGCCCACAGTACATAGGCACTGAGGACAGAGAACCGCATGTAATGCGTAAAAGGAAGCTCTGTCTGCTGTAATGTGTAGAAGGGAGCTCTGCCTGACGTAACATGTAAAAGGGAGCTCTGCCTGCCGTAATGTGTAAAAGGGAGCTCTGCCTGCCATAATGTGTAATAGGGGCTTTACCTGGAGTAATGTGTAAAATGGGGCTCTACATGGCGTAATGTGTGTAAGTGGCGTCATTTGTTTAATGGAGACCACTGTGCAGCATAATATGAAATGGTACAGCTGCAAGGGGCACAGCAACTGGGGCACAGCTACAAGGGGCACAGCAACTGGGGGCACTGCTACAAGGGGCACAGCAACTGGGGGTACAGCTACAAGGGGCACTGCTACAAGGGGCACAGCAACTGGGGGCACAGCTACAAGGGGCACAGCTACAGGGGTGACAACTACTGGGGGCACTGCTACAGTGGGCAAAGCAACTGGGGGCACAGCTACAGGGTCACAACTACAGGGGGCAAAGCTACTGGGGGCAAAGATACTGGGGGCACTGATACTGGGGGCAAAGCTACAGGGATCACAACTACTGGGGGCACAGCTACTGGGGGTACAGCTACAGGGGGGCACAAGTACAAGGAGATAACTGTGGCCAAGCCCCTTACCTATGAAGAAGCCACGCCCTGGGTGCCACAAGGTCTAGAACCGGCCCTGTGTCCAATCACCCACAGGCGGCACTGGAAGCGGAAGTGGCGGCGCCTGTGTGCCTGAGACTGAGTTCCTCCTCCGGCGCGGCACCTGTGTGCGGTGGCCGGGTAGGAATCCCCCCCCCCTTCGTTCCTCCCAGCCAACAGCAGCACTCTCCCCTGTCTGTGCTAACGTCTTCCCGCGTCAGCGAGTGCATAATATTTATTAATTTCTCTCTATCTCTCTCTCTCCTCCTGTGGATTACTTCGTTTGTAAGCATAATTTTCATTTTTACAGGTACCCCTATTGGATTGTACTGGACAAGTGGACGTGACCGGCGTGGGATGTAGGTAAGTAATCTCTCTCTCATTTGTACAGGTACCCCTATTGGATTCTACTGGACAAATGGACATGATTCTCAGCGTGGGATGTATGTAAGTATGTGTGCGTGTGTAAGTGTGTTTTAATAAATTTTTACTTTCACGGTGTGTGTGTGTGTGTGTGTGTGTGTGTGTGTGTGTGTGTGTGTGTGTGTTGTGTTTTTATTTGGGTATTTATTTTTTATTTTTTATATATTCTTTATTTTGGTTTTACAGAAGAAATAAAGATGTTACAAACAGTACAACAAATCGTACATTGTAGAAACACATGGGTCAATAGACCAATAAAACATAGAACATCAAGAATCCACACAAAAGACAAGACAAAGGATAGTGGGGGGAAAAGGGGGGAAAATCAGGGAAGGGGAATGAGCGAGCTAATCAATCTTAACTAGATGCAAGTTTGGGTTCCGTACAGCGAGGCGGACTACACAGAAAAGCGGTATCATGGTGAGTCTAGTGGGATCTGGTCTTTGTAGGTAGAGGTAGATTTAAATTCCAGCCAAGAAAACCACGTGGTGACAAAATATCCTCCATTGTTCTATAAAATTCTATCCGCTGGAACCATTCCCATATTCGAGTGGACCGGTACCACCGCCCTCGCTGCGTTATTGAGGTGCTTGAGGGAATGTTTATACTTTGCTAGTGGAACTGTAGTGTGGGAGAGCAACCAGAAGTCAATCCCAGTAGGAGCCTGAAACCCCAGGATACTGGAGGAGATTTGAATAACCTGGCCCCAAAAGGTAGAGATCAGGGGGCAGTCCCACCATATATGAATAAGGGTACCACGATCCTTTTTACATCTCCAACACAAGGGGGACACTGAAGGAAAGAAATTATGCAGAAGGGAGGGACAACGATACCACCTAGTAAGCAGTTAATACTGTGTTTCAATAACTTCTAAACTTGTAGAGCAACGGGACATAACTTCACAGTGTTTCTTCCAATTAATATGTATCCTTCTAGGTGCAAGATCAGCATCCCATTTTGTGCAGAAAGCGGGATCTCCTGGGAAACGTCCATGTAAAAATATCTTGTATATACCCGATACAACATGTGAGGGTTCAGAGGATTGGGAACACATTGCTTCAAAAGGGGTAAGACTACTAGTCAATGCAGCAGCTGTCCTGTGAGACAAAGTAAAGTGACGAGTTTGGAGATAGAACCAGAAGTCAGTCGCAGGAATATCAGTGCCCTCCCTGAGGTCATCAAAAGCTTTGACCCTCCCCCCAGTGAGCAAATGCGTTACTCTAGTCAAGCCTGCCTGCCTCCACCTAGCGGCCACACCTCCACCCATACCCGGTCCAAACAGTGGGTTGTCAAGAAGCGGGAGAAGCAGGGAAGTTGATGAAGAAAGACCCATTCTAAATCGCGGTGTTCTCCACAGAGCTAAGGTGGGTCCAACCGTCAGATGTGGGGAGCGGCCAATGGTCCTAAGCCAGGGTACTGCCTGTAATTGTAGACCCGAGGACCGTCTCTCCAAGTCAACCCACTGCTTAGAGCCGGCACCAGGTCGCGACCAATCCAGAATCCTATTCAAAATTGTAGCCTGATAATATGCCGAAACCATGGGCAGCTGTTGGCCCCCCTGAGCCTTCCTATAGAATAAGTAGCAATGCTTGAACCTGGGCTTTCTGCCACCCCAAACAAATTGGCTAATAGCTTTGTGTGTGTCTACCAAAAACTGATGGGGGAGCTTTAGGGGGATAGTCTGGAAAAGATATAGTAGCCTTGGCAGGATATTCATTTTCACAATGCTCAAACGGCCTAGCCAGGAGAACTTCTGTTGAAGCCACTGCGACATTTCCTTACGCAGCTTGCGCAGTAAAGGGAGGTGATTTAGAGTGACCGTGGTCGAAAGGGAGGAGGGGATCAAAATGCCTAAATATTTAATGTGTGAGGGGTGCCAGGTGAAGGGGAATACAGTCTTCAGGGACGAGACTAAGTCCGCGGGGAGAGAGATACTAAGGGCCGTCGATTTAGCATAATTAATCTTGAAATTGGATAATGCTCCAAAGCGTGCAAATTCTTTCATAAGACCAGACAGGGATATAGCAGGGTTCGTAACGACCGCTAGAAGGTCGTCCGCGAACAATGCAAGTTTATGTTCGTTTCCACCCATCTTCAAGCCAGTGACATCAGGGTTCTGCCGAATGGCTCTAGCCAGAGCCTCCATGCAGACAACAAATATCAATGGTGACAACGGGCATTCCCAGTATTCCATTTACCCGCACTTGTGCCGAGGGAGCTCGATATAGCGCCAAGATTTTTTGCAAGAACACCTCTCCCAGGCCCAATCGTCGTAGCGTCTTTTCCATAAAGACCCAGTCGATGCGGTCGAAGGCTTTCTCAGCGTCTATGGAGAGAAGCATCATGGGAACCTTAGCGGAGCTTGCATGGGCTATCAGGTCAATCACTCTTATGGTGTTGTCTCTCGCTTCTCTACCTCGAACGAAGCCAACCCGATCAGAGTGTATGACTGCCGGCAGCAACAAACACAGGCGGTTCGCTAAGAGTTTAGCATACAATTTAATATCAACGTTAAGGAGGGAGATTGGTCTGTAACTGGATGGCAATGATGGGTCTTTTCCGTCTTTAGGGATGACCGTGACGTGAGCCCCTAAGGACTGGTTCGAGAAGGGGGCCTGCGGAGAGACAGAATTGCAAGCGCGGAGCAAGAGAGGGAGAAGTTTATCTTGAAACGTTTTGTAATAAGATATGGGGAAGCCGTCGGGGCCCGGACTTTTACCAAACGGGGAGGACTTCAGAGCGGACAGAAGTTCGTCGTCTGTAAAAGGGTCTTCAAGGGCCTCAATTATCGCTGGGGAGAGGGACGGGAAATTAATCTCTTCTAGGAAATCCTCTACTGCCTTCCCATGCATTGACTGCTCACATTGGGAGCGCAGCGATGTCAAATTATAGAGTTTCGAATAGTACGCATGAAAGATCTCAGCCATCTTACCGTCAGAAGCATGGGGCACACCAGAGAAGTCCCTAATCTCCCTAATATAAGTCAGGGATCTTTGGGCACGAAGAGCATGGGCAAGAAGCTTCCCGGGTTTGTTACCCCACCTATGGAACTTGTGCCGACAGCAGCGGAACCCCCTGCGGGTGCCTTCATTCAGTAAGTTATTAAGGGAAGATCGAGCGTCCTGCAGCTTTGCTAACACATCGGAAGTTAGTGTGGATTTATGTATGAGTTACAGTCTTTTAATTTTAGCAAGTAGTGCTTCCCGACAATCATTTTTTTGTTTCTTGAGGAGGGAGCCCAGTTGGATGCATTTGCCTCTAATCACGCATTTATGGGCTTCCCACACCGTCACTGGGGAGACCTCGTCAGTCATATTAAGAGCAATATAATCCTCAATAGTACTTTCTAATTGGGCCCGACAGTCTGGGTCCCTGAGAAATCGCTCGTTAAAGCGCCAACGCCATTGGCGCGGGGGAGGGTGGCGCAAAGACAGGATAATAGTAGTGGGGGCATGGTCAGAGCCGACTATTTGACCTATTGTGGCATCTACAAGAAAATCAAGCGAGTTATGGTCCACAAAGAGATAGTCGATACGGGTGTAACAATTGTGTGGGTAAGAATAAAACGTGTAGTCCCTTTCTTTGGGATGGAGCAGGCGCCAGGTGTCCATTAACTGGAAATCATGCAGAATTGACTTAAAGCGTCTAACATCGTTCAATGAGGATCTGGGTGCTCCAGTTGAAGTATCTAGAAGAGGCTCCAATGCCCAGTTAAGGTCGCCTCCTATCACTAATACCCCTGCCAGAGATTGCTCTATCAGCTCCAAAGCCTCCCTCATAAAACGGATCTGGCCCTGATTAGGGAGATAAAGGTTAACAAATGTAAAAATTTGGTCAGCAATAGTAGCCTTCACCATCAGGCCCCTCCCATCTCCAATAGGGATTTCTGATACGTCATGCAATCTAATATGTTTAGCAAACAAAATTGCAACCCCCTTGGCCTTAGCCCCAGAGAAATCATTATAATATCCCTGCGGGAAATGACGGGAGTGCAGCTTCGGAGAGGCACCTCTTTTATAGTGCGTCTCCTGAAGGAACACCACGTCCGCTTTGTCGGTATACAGAGAGTGTAGAAGCCGGGATCTCTTCTCGGGGATATTAAGGCCTTTTACGTTAAACGATATTAACTTTAAATTAGCCATAATAATCTGATACTAGTGAATACCAGCATTGCCATATCGCCGTGTCACCCACATAACCCTGCTGAAAGAGCAGCCGCCCATAACACCTCTTCCAAATAAGGGGAGGGGGGGAGGAAAACACAAGAGGAAGGACAGGGGGAAGTAACATAGACAATAAAAGATAAAGAAAACAGCTGTCAATACAACAGCAATACTCTGCATCATTAGTCATGGGAGACCGGAAACGGCCCATGATCTACAAATGTATAGCAGAGCAAGGGGGGGTCTGGGGGGAACCGGGACACATCACCACAACTAGCATTGAGGTATAAACAAAATTATTCAGTGGACAGAGCAGTTCGAGTAAAGAAGAAACTGAATCAGAAGGCTTCAAAATCAAGCAGAGCACTCGGTGCTGAAGGCAAAACGACATAACAGGTAACGTTAATCTAATATAAAAGCGACACAACCTAGAAACCAGGAAACAAAAACAAAAACCAAAGTACATAACTTGGCAGGAAGTATCAGTACTTAAGCAACTACGGGAGGCAAACAAGTACTGAAACAGTTGCCAGCATAGAACTATTCAACCTGCAGTGGAAGGACATCGCAAAAGAGAAAACAACATATCAAAAACACAATAAGTATGTCAAGTAGTCACGTGTCTTGTAAATTGTAACTGGAGGTCCTGCCCACCCTCGTCATCCCGTGTCATCCGTGTCATCCCGTGTAGCAGCAGGCAGAGTTGCAGATTCCTCGAACGTATCATTCCGTCGTCGCCTCCTAGGATTACGGACTCTCTGCCACCGTTCCATTTGGGGCGGAGGAGCCAATAAAAGTTCAAGCGGTCCAGCCAGTTAGGGAGACTCGGGGCTGGGATATCCAGGGCTAAGCAGAAGTCCCTAACGCCATCATATTCCTGTAGGACATAAAGGGTTCCTTTGTAGGTCACTTGGATATATAATGGGAATTCCCACCGAAATTTGATGTTACGGTTTTTAAGTTCATCTGTGAGGGGGCGGAGTATACGCCTCTATTGTAAGGTAGACCACGAGAGGTCCGGAAAGATTTGTATCCTATGGCCATCAAAAGTAATGTCCGGCGCCCGTCTGGCTGCTCTAAGAATCTCCTCCTTCTCCTGAAAGTAGTGGAGTCTGCAGATAACGTCTCGGGGTCTTTCCGTCGGCGTCCCTCTAGGGCGCAAGTCCCGATGTGCTCTGTCAAACACCATCTGGTAGTCAGAGTCCGCTCCCAAAAGTTCATTGAATAATTTGGTTAGAGCAGATTCAACGTTTTGGGGTGCGACGTCTTCAGGCAATCCCCGTATTCGCAGGTTATTCCGGCGACCTCTGTTGTCCACGTCATCGAGTCGGCGGCCTATGGCTACCAGAGAGCGCGACTGGCGATAGATGAGATCATGGGGATCAGATATTTTAGAATCCGTCCTCTCAGAGCAATCTTCCAGCGTCACTACTCTATCTGTGACCTGAGTGACATCGGACTGCAAGGAAGAGAGACGGGTCTGAATGGAATCCTGTATCCATTGTTCCATGGACTGAAGGTCTTGCTGCAGGTCCTGGCGGGTGGGAAGGGACCGCAATGTGGAGAGAATGGTAGATAAGTCCGAGGACTCCACCACAGGAGAAGATGGCGGAAGGAGAGCAGGTAGCCCCCCAGCCGCATTGCCTGCCATGGCTCTGGAGAGCAAGGAGGACGAGGAAGGGGTGGATGTGGTAGAGTCAGTTACTGGCGGCTGGAATAGCATCCGAAAAGCCTTGGCTCGGGATGAGTTGGCTGAAGCAGATGACCCTTTCTTGGTAGAACGTCTGCCCGGCATGAGGCACGGTGCTAAGCGTGGTCAGAAGGAGTTATCGTCGAACTGGGTATCCACTTACAGGTGACATATCACGTGTTCCCCCCAGCGTGGCTCGGTCAGGTCATTGTAATTTAAAGATCAGGCACCATGGTGTGAAGGGTTGAGTGTCGTAGTTGCAGAGAGCCGGATGGCCGCCAACCCATCGTGGTGCTCAAGGAACCTCCTTTCCAGAAGAGCAGACACAGCAGCGGTAGGGGAGGGGGGGTCTCCGCTATCTCCCCGTTATAGTATAAGAAAGTCTGAAGAAAGGGTGCAACTCAGGGAGTCGCCACAGGAGGGAGTTCCAGTCCCATCAATGATACAGGGTACAGAAAAGTGAGGCTGGCTGTGTGTCCCTCAGTAGATGAGAATGTAGGGCAATGAAAATATAACAGAGACACGGCGGCCATGAGAGGGGGGACAGCTGGGACACTGCACACAGCCAATCCCCGGTTGTCTGTAATTTAACAGTGCCCAGCAGAGTGAATCATAAGCAGCCAGGCTGCGAGCACAGTGTGGAGGACGGTGTTTACTAGCCCCCATGGCCAGCAGCGTATGACAGGGGAAGGCCAAGATCTTACCTCCCTCTGTGTAGAAATGAGCAGAGTGGGCGTGCAGCCCTTAATCAAAATGGCGGTGTCGGCCTCCAACACAGGGCCTCTGAGACCGGGCTACCCGCTGCTCCCCTGGAGCGGGCTGAAGCGTTGGTGGTAGTGGATAGGGGCCTCCCAGCCACCGAGGCATTTCGGAGGCCGAACAGGCTGGCGGGGTTCGGCGCGCTCCTGCGCGCGGTAATACTGTCCCTGGCGATCCGCCGTCACCCGGCGCCGGTCAGCGGGTCCCCTCTCCGGGCCGCACAGAGAAGAAGGAGCTCTCCGGCCGGGCCGGCCAGACAGGGGGGGAGTGCTGTAAAGATGGCAGAGGGAGGGAGGGCGCCGGCGGTCCACTTCCGGTCCGGGCTGGTGAGAAGTTGAGCCCCCAGCTTCAGGTGGGCAAGTAGGCCGCAACCTGCACGGGTGCAGGAGGCACCCGCCGGCTCCACAGACCACTGTACCCAAGGTAGGAGAGGGACGGGGGTGTAAAAACAAATAAAATGATCCAGGAACAACCGCTAATAAGGTATATATAGGCACCTCAGGCAGTAGCTCCAGCACTACATGTCTGCCTGGGTCTGTCACCAAGCCACGCCCCCTATTTGGGTATTTTTTGTTGTTGTAGAACTACAGGTACCAGCGGTCCCGTTATTTCCCCGCATGCTGGTACTTGAGGTTCTCCAAGTACCAGCAAGCGGGGGAGGCTTGCTGGGCCTTGTAGTTCCACAACAAAAAACAATATTCTGTTCTTTACACACTTATGGCTATCAGCCCGGCACCCACCGCCCACGGGTGCTGGGGACAGCCTAAGGCTTCACCTCTGGCCCTTGGGTGCCTGAAAGGGGGGGGGCCTTGATTTAAGGGGTCCCCATTCCTCCAGGGAACCCCGGCAAGGGGTGACTAGTTGGGGGGGTAATGCCACAGCCACAGGGACCTACATAAATGTGTCCCCCGGCTGTGGCATTATGTCCCTGGCTAGTGGAGCACGGGGCTGGTTTTAAAAATACGGGGGACCCCTACATCTTTTGTCCCCCGTATTTTTGGAACCAGGACCGGACTAAGAGCCCGGTACTGGTTGTCTAAATGCGGGAAACCCCTGTCCAAGTTTTTTCCCAGTATTTAAACAACCAGGACCGGCTCAAAGAGCCCGAGGCTGGTTATACTTAGGAGGGGGGACCTCACGCATTTTTTTTTTTACATTTTTTAACCCATTCAGACCCTCTCCATTAAGTTAATGGAAGCCCTGGACAACACAATTGCATTCATGTCCTCCTCCCACTCCCTTCCCAGTCCCAAACACTAATTATTATTTTTAAAAAATCTATAAAAATGTACAATATATCACAAGTATGATGAGCAGGCAGGCAGCGGGCATTAGCGGCATCGGACTGAGATGCAAATTAGTGGCGGAGGGCTGGGTCAGTTGATGGTGGGCGAGTTTGTAAGCCATTGGTGGTGGCAGCGGGCATTGGCTCAGAGGCAATAGCGGGCATTGGCTCGGCGGCGATAGGGGTCATCGGCAGGATTCAGCGGACATTATGGCTGTAGTGCCTCACCAGCCACTGACCTCACTGCATGCCACTGTTACACATTAAGCCCTACAGTAAGGCTTCTAATTACTTTTAAATTACCTGCTCGTTGCCAGGAGTTTCATGCTCTTGGTTCATGCTCAGGGTGTTATGCTCGTTGCCAGGGGTTTCATGCGCTAGGCGTTATGCTTGTTGCCAGGGTTATCATGCGCTGGGTGTCAAGCTCCTTGCCAGGGGGTAATATTCGTTGCCAGGGGTTTCATGCACTGGGTGTCATGCTCGTTGACAAGGATTTCATGATCTGGGTGTTGTGCTTGTTAACAGGGGGTAATGCTAGTTGCTAGGGCTGTGCTCCCAGTGCCACATATGGCCCCAGTGCCAGATATTCCCCCACAGTGCCAGATAAAAATATACCCCCATAGTGCCAAAAACACATATGCCCCCAGTGACACATATGCCCCCACAGTACCAGATGCACATATGCCCCCAGTGCCAAATATACCCTGACAGATACACATATGCCTCCAGTGCCCCATATGCCCCCCCCCCCCCCCCCAGTGCCAGTTATACATATGCCCCCAGTGCCAAATGTAACATGGTAACATAGTAACTAAGGTTGAAAATAGACAATTGTCCATCGAGTTCAACCTATTTGTGGTCTCCTATGCAGTCTTATTATAGGAATAGTTATTTTTATGTTAGGACTAGTTAAATTAACTATAATGCGTGCCTATGCACCATTACCCTGAATATCTTTATCCAATAGGAATTTATCTAACCCATTCTTAAAGGTAAAATACAAAAAAGAAAAAGAACAGCGCTGGCACTTTTACACTGAAAAATGTTTAATTGATTTAATATCACATATTAAAATACATCCTTCATATCCATATCATATAAAGACAATTATAATTAGGGCTGGGCAAGTTAACGCGATAATATCGCGTTAACGCATTAGCTAATTAACGGGCGACAATTATTTTAACGCGCACCGGCAGCTGCCTTGGAAGGACAGAGGCTAAGCCGCGGCGCTATTCTAACTACAATGCCGTCCGTGAGCCAATCGGAGGTCACGGACCGGCAGCCAATCAGGAGCTGCCATTTGGCAGCTACTGATTGGCTGCCAGCCCGTGACCTCCGATTGGCTCACGGACGGCATTGTAGTTAGAATAGCATTGCAGCTCTGTTCCTCCTTGCCGTGGCTGCCTGGCGGTTCGCAGGCAGCTGGCCCTGTCCCGATCTTTGCTGCTGCCTCCCAGGTCCCCTCAAAATTTAAGTTTTGTAGAATGCAGGGGGGAGGAATGGGCAGCAGTGCAAGTATGCGGGAACTTAGATATCTGGCACTGGGGGGGGGGATGTATACCTGGCACTGGGAGCATATCTGGCACTGGGGGAACTTGTGTACCTGGCACTGGGGTATAACTGGCACTGGGGGCATATCTGGCCCTGAGGGGCATGTATACCTGGCACTGGGGGCTTACCTGGCACTGGGGGCATATCTGGCCCTGGGGGGCATGTATACCTGGCACTGGGGGCTTATCTGGTACTGGGGGATATCTGGCACTGGGGGCATATCTGGCACTGGGAGGACATGTGTACCTGGCACTGGGGGCATATCTGGCACTGGGAGGACATGTGTACCTGGCACTGGGGATATATCTGTCACTGGGGGGCATGTATACCTGGCACTGGGGGAACATCTGTCACTGGGGGGGCATGTATACCTGGCACGGGGGGCTTATCTGGCACTGGGGGATATCTGGCACTGGTGGGACATGTGTGGTGCATACAGTAGTTAGCTGCAGGCAGCCATGGAGACCGTGACAGCGCCGGTGCCATTTCAAGTGTATTGCTGGCCACCAGCGAGCCAATAGGAACTTGAGTACTGGCAGCCAACCAGGAGCGCAATACACTACTTTTGAATTCATTATTGAATCTTGCGCATAACAATGCGATTAATCGCGATTAATCTATGAAAATCATGCGATTAATCGCGATTAGAAATTTTAATCGTTGCCCACCACTAATTATAATATATGTTAATTAAGCTATATATCCCACCGGATAATTCCGCTCTATATACCGAACCAGAGAAAACTATTCCTCACTGATTTTATATAATTATATACAGCTGAATATTAAAGCTAGATATTATTTCTTTATGTGCTTTTAACAATAAATCATGACCACATAGATGTTATCAATCAATACAATTGTCCAGCTAATAGATATATTTCCTCAGTTATTATGATGAGCAATTATCCGATCAGTTAATACACCTCGATTATTCACACAGATTGCAGTTCTTTTAGCAAACGCATACAGCCAATGAATTGTACTTTCCAGGTAAACTTCCTCACACTATTAAGTTTCCAGCCAGTGTGAGCTATATTTATTCTGTTTTGTGATTATGGTTTCTTGTGAAGATGATAAACTGTACACAGATGTTCAGCTTTGCACATATAACATAGATACCTCTCCCGGCTGTCGCTTCCATAAACAGCCTTATCCGGAGTCCACTGCCTGGTGGATAGCAGGTATAGTTTCAGATGTTATCCGTAGGTGTTAGTGTCTCTGGCCGGCCAGTAATAAATGAAGGTGTCTCACCAAAGGCTCTTTAGCAGTGCATCCGACAAACGCGTTTCCCCGCTTGGATATACAGCTCAGCGGCTTCCTCAGTGTCCATGAGACACCTTCATTTATTACTGGCCGGCCAGAGACACTAACACCTATGGATAACATCTGAAACTATACCTGCTATCCACCAGGCAGTGGACTCCGGATAAGACTGTTTATGGAAGCGACAGCCGGGAGAGGTATCTATGTTATATGTGCAAAGCTGAACATCTGTGCACAGTTTATCATCTTCACAAGAAACCATAATCACAAAACAGAATAAATATAGCTCACACTGGCTGGAAACTTAATAGTGTGAGGAAGTTTACCTGGAAAGTACAATTCATTGGCTGTATGCGTTTGCTAAAAGAACTGCAATCTGTGTGAATAATCGAGGTGTATTAACTGATCGGATAATTGCTCATCATAATAACTGAGGAACTATATCTATTAGCTGGACAATTGTATTAATTGATAACATCTATGTGGTCATGATTTATTGTTAAAAGCACATAAAGAAATAATATCTAGCTTTAATATTCAGCTGTATATAATTATATAAAATCAGTGAGGAATAGTTTTCTCTGGTTCGGTATATAGAGCGGAATTATCCGGTGGGATATATAGCTTAATTAACATATATTATAATTGTTTTTATATGATATGGATATGAAGGATGTATTTTAATATGTGATATTAAATCAATTAAACATTTTTCAGTGTAAAAGTGCCACCGCTGTTCTTTTTCTTTTTTGTATTTTCTCTATTTTTAGGTTACGAACCAAACCTTGAACATAGCTGCAGGCACTTTTCACAGTAACCATAGCGCCAGACTATCTCTATTCATTCTTAAAGGTGTTGACTGAGTCCGCAGTTACTACTCTCTCAGGCAGGGAATTCCAAACATGTATTGTCCTTACTGTGAAAAAAACCTTTTCGCCTCAATGTGCGGAAACTTCTCTCCTCTAACCTAAGCGAGTGACCACGTGTTCTCTGTGCCGATCTTATAGAAAACAGGTCCCTGACAAGCTTTGTGTATTGACCCCTTATATATTTGTAGATGTTGATCATGTCCTCTCTTAGTCTCCTCTTTTCCAATGTAAACATGCCTAGCCTTGCAAGCCTTTCCTCGTATTCCAGCGTCTCCATGCCCTTGATTAGTTTGGTCGCCCGCCTCTGAACCTTTTCTAGCTCCAGGATATCCTTTTGTAATATGGTGCCCAAAATTGCACACAGTATTTAAGATGTGGCCTCACTAGTGATTTATATAATAGGAGTATAATACTCTCGTCCCTTGCATCAATTCCCCGTTTTATGCATGCTAATATCTTATTAGCCTTCTTTGCTGCACTCCTACTTTGGGTACTGCTGCTTAATTTGTTATCTATGTGAACCCCTAAGTCTTTTTCCAGTACAGAATCCCCTAATATTACCCCATTTAGTATGTAGGTGTAATTTTTGGTCTTGCCCCCACAGTGCATTACCTTACACTTGTCTGTATTGAATCTCATTCTCCATTTGGCTGCTCATGTTTCCAGTTTAGTTAAGTCGTTCTGAAGAGACTCAGCATCCCCCTCCGTATTTATAACCTTAAACAATTTGGTATCGTCTGCGAAAATTGACACCATGCTCTCTAGACCTACTGTTAGGTTGTTAATGAAAATGTTGAACAAAAGTGGTCCAAGTACAGACCCTTGTGGCACACCACTTAGTACTTTAGTCCAATTTAAAAATGATCCATTAACCACAACGCGCTGCAACCTATTATCTAACCAATTACTGACCCAAGTGCATATTGTGCACCCTAGCCCTATTTCTTGTAGCTTGTAGATAAGACGCATGTGTGGTACAGTGTCGAAGGCTTTAGCAAAGTCTAAAATGATTATAGCCACCTCCTTACCCTGATCCAGGATCGCACAAATGTGCTCCCCCAGTGCCAGGTACACACCCACCCCTTGCTGCTGTGCGGAAAGGAGGGTACAGTCTGTGAGTCCGGAAAGGAGCCGGAGGGCACAGTATGCGCCTCTCCTGTGTACGTCCTGTGTCTCCAGTGGCGTGTCTGTTAAATGAAGTTCCGGTTCGTGAGTCAATCAGAGCTTGCAGACCGGCAGCTGCGGCTCCTGATTGGCTGCCGGTCTGCAAGCTCTCATTGGCTCATGAACCGGCACTTCATTTGACAGACACGCAGCCACCGCCGCCGGAGACCCAGGAGGGACACAGGAGAGGCACACGCTGTGCCCTCCGGCTCCTTCCCGAACTCACAGCAGCAATCAGTGGCGGCACCCCTGCAGCCCTGCACCTCCAAGCCTCCGCAGTGGCTGCAGGGGTGGGAGTTACGCCACTGCACACACCGGCTGTCAGTCACTGGTAAGTCCGCCCCACGTTCCTCCTCTGTAGTGTTACGCACTGTTGAAGCACGACCCACCCGCTGTCAGAGTGTAGTGGAAGCCTCCTCTGGAACTGTCCCGAATGGGAATGAAGTCTGTGATACCACTCACCTGGCTGGACTCTCACAGCAGATTCATGACCTCTGCTCCACCTCCATCTGACACTTCTCTATCAGAGACACTGGGAGCTGCTGTGTCCCTCGGGAGGTGATGTGGTGACTTGGCTGCATTTACACTGATCCCAGCCACCGGGTACCAGGGCTTCCTATCTCTAGCTGCTCAGCACACTCTCTCTGTGGTCACTTTGTGTCTATACCTCTCAAAATGGCCCCCTGCAACTGCCACCAACGGTCCTTCCTTGTCCCAGCAGTTAACACTTTCATCGCATGCCAGCTCTAGTCCATAGCCTCAAGTGCAAGTCCTGATTGCAGCTGCTCCAGCTGCCTTCCTTCACTCAGTACAATCCTACTGTAACTACTGTGCATTTTGTGTGTCTAAAATTGCATACAATAAAGGGGGACATGTACTAAGATGTGATAAGAGTGTAGAAGTGAGCCAGTGTAGAAGTAGCCCCATCAATCAATCAGCAGCTCTGTATAATTTTATAGTATGCAAATTATAGATGTTACTTTAGTGCTGATTGGTTGCCATGGGCAACTTCTCCACTGGCTCACTTATCTGCTCTTATCACTGCTTAGTAAATGTCCCCCAAAGTCCCACATACACTTCCACAGTTTCTACTGGTTAGTTAGTGGGGTATCACAAAGGCGTCTGCAGAATGCCAGTGTAGATGAAAAGCAGAACCGGGTGGTGGAGGTAGATAGGGACAGGTGACCTTGAACTTGGAATAAACTCATTCCTGGTTTTAGTCCTCCTTTTTGGGTCTTAGCTGGTACAAAATGGCATTGTTGGCTGCACTCTTCTTTAGCACTGGCTAGCTTATAACAGCAGTTGTGGAAGCTGAACAGTGCACTTATCTGGTGCTGCTTGTCAGTTTCAAACAATACTCCCTTAGACCCAGGGAATGGAATTTTGAGCTGGATGTTCCTACTGTAGCGGCTCTTCACTCTGCCCTCCAAAATGGCCACGGCGTCTGCGCCTATTACCAGGCTCAGTGGTGTCCTGCAACACTCCGCTGCTCTATCACCAGCAGCGCTACTTTCACCATCCAGCATCCTGCGTCTCTCTCCAGCATACAGCTCCCACCTTGATCCGTGTTCCACCGCCAGCCAGCCCACACCACGCTCTCACACCTCTTCTTCCCAGCACTCCACGCGTCTCCCAGCAGCTTCCTGCCAATCAGCTCCCTCTACTTAGGCCACGTGACCGGACCCAGGGCTCAGTTAACTCCTCCTACACCAACATTTCTCCTGCTATTGCTGAGCGTCAGGAAAAGGTCTCTTAAAGGGGCACACACACAGTTCCAGGGTGTCACAATGAAAGAAGTACCACCTTCCCTCACCTGAGCCTCTTTGGTCATCTGCCCCTCCACTACTGACAGGGACACCCTGATGCAACAACTCTTACTGAGTGAACACTTCCTTTTTCCGCTCACACAGTGCAATAGCCCTTCTTAATTCTTCTAAACTTGCTCAGCATACCGTATCTGTTCAATGGCACCCACAATACAGCTTGTGTACAAATTCCCCCACATTGGTATCTGATGCTGGCATTAACCCCTGCACTGCTACTGGTGGGCTATTACAAGCAATAGGGATTATGTTGGTATCTAGCAACAAGGTTCTATATTTCAGTCTTTTCCATCCATTGAGATAATGGTTTCATTGCTGTCTATAAATTATATTTACTTGTATTTCACAATATGGTGACTCACTCTATAGCATAATAGATGTGAAAACAATATACCTGTGCCCTATAAACCTCATAAACCTCATTGAATATAATTTAAAACTGTGCACTGGAATTGTGCTGTACTGTAAATATAGGGGGCCATTCCGACCTGTTCGCAGCGATTGGGTCGGAACTGCCACCGCAGTGCACCGGCCCATGCCAGACGGCCGAAGGCCATCGTTACCTAGCAATCACCTCTGCCTGATTGACAGGCAGAGGCGTTAGCTGGGTGGGAGGGTGCAGCACGGCGCATTTAGCCGCCATTTTCAGGGCACGGTCCAGCCAACGTAGACGGGGTGCGGGCCGCAGTGGCTGCATGACATCACACGCAGCCGCTCTGACCCGGGGCAGCGGCGAGTAACTCCCGGCCAGCCGCAGGAGCTGCGCTGGCCGGGAGTTACTCTTCTAGTGCAAAAGCATTGCCGCTGTGCGATGCTTTTGTACTTGTGCGGAGGGTGGGGACTGACATGCGGGGCGGACTAGCCCTGTGCTGGGCGTCCCCCCGCATGTCTGGGAAGATGATCGTAGCTGCGCTAAATTTAGCACAGCTACGATCAACTCAGAATGACACCCATGATTTGGAATCCGACACAAAAACAGCAGATCTAAGCCCTCCATTTCTTATTTCATTTTCTTCATCATATCTGAACTGCTGAATGAGTTTTTCTTTCTCATATCTGTTCTATTATTCTTTATATACTGCCCAGCCTTTGTATGTCAGGTATATGCCTTTATAAAATAGATACAAGAGTATTTTTTCTAAGAAAAAAAAAAAACAGTTATTAAGTAAAGACCCATTGTGATTAACCTATACATCACACACTGTAATACAGGGTCATACAGATCACAGAAGCCAGCCAGCCACAACACCAGGAATGACGGCTGGCCACGGGTATTATGATGCACGATAGTTGGAAGTTATTTCACTTTACAAAAATGTCTCCTGAGACAGTTGGAGAATTGTGTCTTTCTACATAGATGAAGGAAAGTGGTTACAGTAGATTATATATGTAATTCTTCAGAGAATTATGACTCAATAATCATCTCTGCTCATCACAAAAGGTTAAAGATATGTGATAATGATATATGCGGAGAAGCGTTCTTTCAGTATATTTCTTGTGTATATTTTTGACCTCTGCTTATCTGAATAGAGCACAGAAATTCCACTTAATAGAGATGTAGAAAGAGGAACTTACGCCAAAATCTGAATGTGTGTGTATCATAGAATGTCATAGTAGCTCTTTAGGCACATAGAAATATGTTCCATATTGTGGTTATAGTGTGAGACAAACTAGACATAACAACAAGACAAAGTAAATCCTTTGCTCAAGGTTCCAGGACATATAAGCAACACAGAGGAATCTACGATGGTAATCCAGAAAATAAAGACTGTTAAGACCATTTGGCTACAAAAAAAAAAAAACCCAGCAAACAAACAAAACTTTAATACAGGTTGAGTATCCCTTATCCAAAATGCTTGGGACCAGCAGTATTTTGGATATCGGATTTTTCCGTATTTTGGAATAATTGCATAACATAATGAGATATCATGGTGATGGGACCCAAGTCTAAGCACAGAATGCATTTATGTTTCATATACACCTTATACACACAGCCTGAAGGTCAATTTAGCCAATATTTTTAATAACTTTGTGCATTAAACAAAGTGTGTCTACACTCACACAATTCATTTATGGTTCATATACACCTTATACACACAGCCTGAATGCCATTTAATACAATATTTTTAATAACTTTGTGTATTAAACAAAGTTTGTGTACATTGAGCCATCAGAAAACAAAGATTTCACTATCTCACTCTCACTCAAAAAATTCCGTATTTCGTAATATTTGGATATGGGATACTCAACCTGTATATTGTTGTTTATTTTAAAACAGAGTATGTTTGACTATTTCTCCACATAACCTACATGAGATTTAGAATCCCCTTGTTGTATTTAGCTACCTCCAGTCCATTGAACCAGTTGTTAATTGCAAGCTACAGTCAGGGTTGGACTGGCCCACAGTGGTACAGGGAAACACCCAGTAGGCCCCACTGCCTGCAGTCCCCTCCTACTCTAGGGATCAGGTTCCAGACTCTGTACTTAAATTATACATTCTAAATATATGTTACCTTATACTGAACATGACTATGGTGTATTTTCTACAGCGCAATGCTATTAACCTGGTACATTAGCATGCATGCACTAACAGTGTTTATTATATATATATTTATCAAGGGGTCTAGCCCATGCATTCTCTCATTGTTAGGCAAATCAATGTGGCGGCTGGCCACACCTCCTCTGTAGACTGGCCACACCCCTAAACATGGGCCCCTACCACTGCATTCCCCCAGTGGGCCCTTCACCCCCCAGTCCAACACTGGCTACAGTTCACCATCAGTTCCAAAACATTTTCACCACAGGAACTCTTTGGTTAGGGTGAAAGACATGCGCAAATGGTCTTTACTTTCTGTATTACCGTCATATGCTATATGAAACAAATTGAGGCCCAAACACAATAGACTGCAAGATTTGCAAAGTGCAGAAGTTTCAGTGATTTAGATTTCAAGCAACAATTTGTTTGATGCAAGCCTTGTTCCGAGTCATTGAGTCACAAGCATCCTCATTCTTAAGTATTCTATTCCCTAATACAGTGGTTCCCAAACTGTGCGCCTAGGCACCCTGGGGTGCCCCAGGACACATGTAGAGGTGCCTTGGATTGGTGGTTCAGGACCAATTAAAATTATTTATGTTTAATGTAATAGGTAAAACCAGCACTGGTGGCTGCCAATCATAAAGTATGTGGACAAACAGAAGCAAATCCTGTCCCTCACCACACAATTGAATTTATGGATGACATATATAAACACAATTTACTTAATTTAATATTTCTTTCTAAGTTTCTCAATAAGAAACCTTTGTCCTGGAGGTGCCGTGAAAATAATTATGATGCTCTAGGGCGCCGTGATTCCCAAAAGTTTGGGAACCACTGCCCTAATATATGAACATGCTGGCTGTGTTATCCCAGAGTATTGTGTGACAAAGTGTGCTAGCCAGTAATTTAGGGAAGCACAAAGAGCCACTGGGAGGTTCAGGGCCGTGGAAGTGGTGTACAAGTGGTGCTGTCGTCTGGGCACAGGGTCCTGGGGCGGTACCATTGCTGCCACGCGGCCCATGCATCTGGCTAGCAGGGTGTCGGTTGCCAGTAGTGCTCCTGCAGTGCTGTTTGGAGCATCTGGTGTAAAGTGGTCTGTGTGAAAATTACCACATATCTCTGGAGAACTGCAGAAGTGTGTCTTTACTAACTTTCCTGAATAGCAAGCAGATGGCAGTGATGCCACTTCCACCATGCCCATTAAAGCAACATAGCCTACATCCAGTGCCATAACTAGACATTTTAGCACTGTGTGTAAAAAACAGCATCAGCACCTCCTCCCCCGTATTTAAATCCTGGCAAGAAACATATAGGAGCGTGGCTTCATGGGGAAGGGGCGTGGCCACAAAATAATACCAATTCATATTATGCTGCACAGTATGCTCCATTCTTCAAATTACTCCTGCACAGTAGTCCCACTTACACACATTACACCAGGTAGAGCCCCTTTTACACATTATGCCAGGTAGAGTCCCTTTTACACAATGCACCAGGTAGAGCCCCTTATACACAATATGCTAGGTAGAGTCCCCTTAACACAATGCGCCAGGTAGAGTCCCTTTTACACAATGCGCCAGGTATAGCCCCTTATACACAATGCACTATACACAATGCACCAGGTAGAGTCCCCTTTTACACATTACCGCAGGTAGAGTCCCCTTTCACACAATGAGCCAGGTAGAGCCCCTTTTACACATTACTCCAGGTAGAGTCCCCTTTTACACATTACGGCAGATAGAGTCTCCTTTTACACATTACGTTAGGTAGAGTCCCTTTTACACAATGCACCAGGTACAGTAATGTAAAATACTACTCTTACTTTAAGCACTACTCACTCAGAGGCGCTGGACTGTTATCTACCCCAGCCTCCCTTCTCTGCACCCCCCCCCCCCAAATGCTGTGTCTCCTCACGGCACAGGACACTGTGGGAGTCAGCTGGGGCTGGGAGAGGCGTCATCACGTTTCTCCCTAGAGACACTGCTATGAGTGAGCGGCTGTGCTGCCAGATGGTGCTCCCCAGCACATATGCACTGTGGGCCACGCACCACTGGCACACATCTAGTTACGGCCCTGCATACATCTACATCTGGACATCTCTGTACTTTCTCATGCCACCAGCCCTGCCAGCTCTAATGTCATCATGTGTTTGGGGGTGAGCCAGTATAGGACAGCAGTGAGCTCTTCTGCAGCTCTGGGGAAAATTAGCCTACCTTCCTGAGTGGTCCTCTAATATTCTGGGAGTCTTCCATACTCACAGAATATGCAACTATGACATATCCACAAGCAAACATAATTACAGTACCTTTATTTTATAGCTGGTTTGTGACATCAGTCCTCAACGTAGGAGATTGACAGACTTTTTTTATAGTTATCTCTTTCTATGTGCTGGAGAATGAGGGACACTTTCTGAGAACGATGGCTGTTTGCTTAGAACGCACCTGTGATGAATAGTACAAATTACAGCAATGCCCCTGTGTACTTTCATGACCATTACTACTTTCTTTGGGAAGATGGGCAGGTATTATGACTCCCTGGACTTGCTTGTAGGTTGAGGCAGCTGTCCAGATCCTAGTGTCACCAGAATTCTACAGTACATACACTTTCCCGAATCATATGTCCATCCCCTAGTGCTTTAAAAAAAGAAAATTACCTAGCAGTTAGCCCTAAGTGATTGCTCTCTGACCTTTGGCTTCTTTGCACATACTGCACAATTGGAAAGTATTTCTGGTATCTGACCTTAGCTTGCTTTTTGATTTTACTTATGACTTCTCCCCTGCTGATGTGTACCAACCCTACTATGATTAAGTGGACTTTGCTTGTTCATTAAACCTGCCATTTACATGCTTTCTGTGTAATGGACCTCAGGACTAACATTTGGACTACACTTGTGCTTTACCACAGTCTACCATTCCTGTGTACTGGACCTTAGAATTTACATTCAGAATACACATATGCTGTTGTCTAACATTGCTGTGTACCAGGTGTTTGGACTGCCCGACCACGAAACTATGATCCTCAAAATTCTAGACAAATGAGCCCTATTCTTATATTCTTGTATTATTGTGGTGGCTCACATTACAATGCAATATATTTGTGTGTCTCTGCTACTGGAGTCCACTCTGATTTAATAGAGTTATACTGTATGATGCTGTCATTTCTGTGACAGAACCTTTTCTGATGTACTGGAGACTAGCAGCCATTTCTTCTAGCACAGCGGGCATTTGGGAGCTTAGCCTACCTTCTCGAAAATTTAGTTAATTGGCAGCTCATTATAATATTGATAATGCACATTATTACCATCAAATTTATGCTGTATTGAATGTAATTTTTATACTGATCAGTATTTACTGCATACCTTTTCCCTGGACCTATGTTCTCTTAACTCCTTTAATAAATTTGCCCTGATTATTCCGCTTATCAAGGTTGTCACCAGTGGCAGTTTAAGGGGCGGGCCAGCAGGGCAGCTGCCCGGGGCGCTGTGGCCTGAGAGCACGGCCGCAGTCACCCCGCTGTTCCAACTAATCTACATCGCGGTCATATAACCGGACAAAAAAAACAAAGGATGGACATCGCTGCTGGAGGAAACCTGAGCATAGGGTCACGGAGGAACCAGGTGAGTCTCTGTATGGAGGAGACACGCGGTACTCGCACTGACGTGTTCCACCTCCAGACCACAACCTAACCACTGCAGAGACACCATATGCCCCTCATAGGACATAGCTGTCACACTGCAGCAGGGACGGCCAGTCCGGAGTCCTTGCTGTTACCCACTCAACCCGGCTCAAGTCCCTCCACCAGAACAGAAACATGGGGAAAAGTACATTACTTTGGCCACAAAATTCACGCTTATAGTGTCAACAATTGAGACCAACCACTCTCTGTAAAAAAAGAGCTCTACTTCGAGTGTAATGTGTATAAGGCAGTGGTTCCCAAACTTTTGGGAATCACGGCGCCCTCGAGCATCAGAATTATTTTCACGGCACCTCCAGGACAAAGGTTTCTTATTGAGAAACTTAGAAAGAAATATTAAATTAAGTAAATTGTGTTTATCTGTTATCCATAAATTCAATTGTGTAGTGAGGGACAGGATTTTCTTCTGTTTGTCCACATACTTTATGATTGGCAGCCACCAGTGCTGATTTTGCCTATTACATTAAACATAAATAATTTTAATTGGTCCTGGACCACCAATCCAAGGCACCCCTGCATGTGTCCTGGGGCACCCCAGGGTGCCTAGGCGCACAGTTTGGGAACCACTGGTATAAGGGTCTCTACCTGGTGTAATGTGTATAAAAGGGGCTTTACCTGGCGTAACGTGTATAAAAGGGGCTCTACCTGGTGTAACTTGCATAAGAGGCTTTACCTGGCGTAACTTGTATAAGGGGCTCTACCTGGCGTAACGTGTATAAAAGGGGCTCTACCTGGTGTAATGTGTAGAAGGGGATCTACCTGTTGTAACATGTATAATGAGCTCTACCTGGTGTAATGTGTATAAATGGGGATCTACCTGGTGTAATATGTATAAGCGGCTCTACCTGTTGTAACGTGTATAAGGGGCTCTGCGCTACTGTGTGTAAGGTGCTCTAACATGGCATAATGTGTATAAGGGGTTCTACTGTGTGGCGTAATGTGATTGACGGACACTACTGTGCAGTGTAATATAAATTGGTACTATTGTGTTGCCACGCCCCTTTCCCATGAAGCCACACTACTATATTTTTGCACCCTTTCCCTATTTCGAATTGGGAAAGGGGGAGGTGTCAAAGAAAACTTTTGCCATGGGCACAACAAAGTCTAATGATTTACAAACTTTTGACATTTCAGACCATGATTAGAAGACTTTCCAAAGTGAGATGGCACACTTCCACATGTCTAGATGGTTTGGAAGTAGGTATCTGGTTATGTGTTTTCTTGAGCATTCACTAAAGTCTGTGTGGAATTGTACTCAGAGTGGACAGTTAAAGTTGTGCGAATCTAACCTAGGAAATCCTTCTAATCAGCTGTGGCACTACTGCCCTGCTCCTTGCTGTACTATGGATTACCAACAACAGTGTCAGATACCTCTAACACCATCACAGCCAGCATCAGAGCTCCCTCTACCAGATACTGTAGAACTGAGCACAGAAACCATTTCCAGATCACATTGCCTACAGCCAGTGGTGTAACTAGGGGTCCGCAGCCACTGCGATCGCTTGGGGGAGCGCAGGGCTGCGGGGCGCCCTAGCCACCACTGATCTCTGCTGTGAAGGAGGGACACGGAGGGCACAGTGCGCGCCTCTCCTGTGTCCCTCCTGCGTGTCTATTAAATGAAGTGCCCGTTCGTGAGCTCTGATTGGCTCACGAACCCTCACGTCATTTAACAGACACGCCGGAGATGCAGGAGACGCAGGAGGGACACAGGAGAGGCGCGCGCTGTGTCCTCTGTGTTGCTCCTTCACAAAACAGCGGGGGAGCGGGGAGTTGTACCTGGCACTGGGGGAGCATATTTGGCACTTGGGGGTCATATGTGGCACTGAGGGGGCATATGTAGCACTGGTGGGTATATGTGCATCTGGCATTGGGGGCATATGCGTACCTGGCACTGTGGGGGAATATCTGGCACTGGGGACATATGTGGCACTGGGAGCACAGCCCTGGCAACAAGCATTACCCCCTAGCAACGAGCATGACACCCAGTGCATGAAACCCCTGGCAACGAGCATGACACCCTGAGCATGAAAACCCCTGGCACCGTGCATGGAACCAAGAGCATGAAACCCCTGGCAACGAGCAGGTAATTTAAAAGTAATTAGAAGCCTTACTGTAGGACTTAATGTGTAATGGGCATTGCGGTGTGTGACATAATGCATCATGGACATTGCGGTGTGTGTCATAATGTGTCACAGGCATTACGGTGTGTGGCATACTATATCACGGGCATTGTGGTATTGGGTATAATGTCTCAGGGGCATTGCGGTGTGTGTCATAATGTATCACAGGCATTGTATGTGCTGTAATGTAACAGGGGCATTGCAGTGTGCAGCATAATGTATAACGGGCATTGCGATTCCTGTCATAATGTGTCACAGGCATTACGGTGTGTCGCATAATGTGTCGGGGGCATTATGGTGTGTGCATATTGTGTCATGTGCATTATTGTGTGTGGCATAATGTCTAAGGGCCATTACAGTATGTGGCATAATGTATACTGGGCATTACTATAAGGAGGAAAATGACAAATAATGTAAGGGGCATGACTCAGGATTATTTTTCTTTCCTGTGGTGGCCAACGTCTGGGCGTGCAGGTTGCAAAACTGGGGTATAAGGTAGTCTTTTACCTGCAATGCCATGCCCCTTTATGCAAAGTCACGCCCACTTCAACAAAAGTCACCCCCCCTTTTTGCGCCTTCGTCGCGCAGATTTGTCGCTTTGCTAGTGCCAATTATGGGGGCGGGGGGGGCGCCAGAGAATTTTTTTGCTTGGGGGAGAAAAATTTCTAGTTACGCCATTGCCTACAGCGTAGTGTTTATCACAATGTATTACATCCATTTATCAATAAAATGTATCCCAACTTTCTTGTTCATTGGTCTTATTATGAAACTGTGGTGGAAAATCACATTGCTGCCTACTGCAATAGAGCTATTAGAGAACATTAACACTTACCATTCATTTTTTCTTTCTTGACCTGAACATACAGTATAATAGGTACAAATTGTATGTGTTTAAAGGCAGAAAAAGCTAGGTAAAATGGGAATGAATTCTCTTGTTTAAGATTACAGATTTTCTGTGCTTTAATGCCAAGTATGAGAAGAAGTTTTGGGAGACTCTGGAAATCTTTGTGCTATATGGAAATCAAGGCGCTGTATGGAGGGGACGGAATAAAATTATGCAAATTGCGGAGCTTAATGATGTGAGAACCCAGACCCACCTCCCAAATTGTCTAGCAATTTCTCCTCTCTGGGCTTCCCACAGAGTGAGGCAGAGGCTGAGGGTTACAGGGGAAGGCGGCTGAGGGACACAGGGGAGGGGTTCTGAAGTGACAGGAGGCTGGAGTGAAGCGGCATGAGGCTGAAGTGGATACAGAGAGCAGGAAGTGACACAGGGGATACGAGTCTGGTTGAACCTCTGTTGTATGATGACGACATTGGTTATATTCCAACAGAAACAGGCATCTCCTGGACTAGGTGATTTCCTATATGAAAAGCAAATACCGACTGATGACACTGATTGTCCAGGGACGATCCATTTCTTCAGAGGTTCCCTGTTGCAGGGAAACCACCATATCGGTATGGTGTATTTAGAATTGAATGGAGCGGAATGCTCCCAGAGTGATGAGAAATGGGGAGCGTGTCATGTTGACATGTCCCTCTTGATGCGTGGTAATGCCCATTTGCCGCGCACTTAGAGTACCACTAACAATTTTTCTCTACTCACACCACTGCATAGAATTAAACTGTAAAGGGTAAAGGGGGGTAACAAAATGTTCAATACTGATGTACAGTGGTGCTTGAAAGTTTGCGAACCCTTCAGAATTTCTATACTTCTGCTGAAATTTTCCCTAAAAGTAGATAAAGAGAACCAAATCAAACAAATGAGACAAAAAAAATATAGACATGCTCATTTTTCTTATTGAGGAAACTGATCAAATATCACATATCTGTGTGTGACAAAAGTAAGTGAACCTTTGCTTCCAGTATCTGGTATGACCCCCTTGTGCAGCAATAACTGCATGTAAATGTTTCCGGTGGTAATTGTTGATTAGTCCTGAACATCTGCTTGGAGGAATTTTACCCCATTCCTGCATACAAAACAGCTTCAAATCTGTTATATTGGTGGGTTTCCTCCAATTAACTGCTTGCTTCAGGTCCTTCCACAACATTTCGATTGGATTAAGGTCAGGACTTTGACTTGGCAATTCCAAAACTTTACAGTTATTCTTCCTTAACTATTCTTTAGTCAAATGACTTGTGTGCTTTGGGTCGTTGTCTTGCTGCATGACGAGGGCATCTCCCTTAAAGTGATGGCAGCTAGTAAAAGAGACTAGAAATACCTATAAGCGCCAAGTCATATATATATATTCTATGAGCAACATTTTTATGCCAAACCAGCACCTGATATTTTTAAATAATTATTTTTCTTTGGAGTTTGTATGTACTCACTTTTTGAATTGGAAAATCAATGGATATGGATATATCTAATACATATGCTAATGACCTGACTCAGATCAAACGATTTGCTGACAAAGACATTTCAAGAATATTATTTCAGGACACCAATTCACTTGCATTTGATGTGGACAGCCCCACTGAAATGTTCTCTGATTTGCTTAAATTGAAGAAACGTAGGGTGGAGTTGAACCTACATGGATTGACACTTTCGCAGTATTATAAAGAAAAAAATTATACCTAGGGGCTTCCGCATTAAAAATCAGCCCACTATAGGCAGATCAAATGCTTTGTTTTGTAAACAGTGGTGTCAGATTTTGAATGATTGCTCTTTCCAACTTATGGTCTTAGTCAAAGAGCAGGTCAATACTGATTTGGTATCCTTGGATAAGGAAATTGCTAAATGTGAGGAAACAGGTTTGGAGAGTCTACAAGCAGATAAGTCAGTTGATTGGTTGTCCAGACTGGAAAGTTCTGTGGAATTATTTCATGCCGACTTATTAGCTTTTAAAAAGAATAAATATAAAAGGGTTAAGGAGGATTACAAGGAATCCAGAGTCTATAGCTGGTTATCTGGTGGTGATTCTAGACCAAATTGGCGTACAGGTAATAGATTTAGAGGTATCGCACAGGACGTAACTTTTCGGATATTGATACACACACCTCAGCGAGTGACTCTGATCACTCACAAGCAACCACTTCGGCTGCTTTTTTTCGGAAAGGCTCCATCACAAGGAGCAAATACAAGGACCACATAGAAAAAGGCGATGTAGGAGGGGAGGCAAGAAGCGAAACAAAACAAAAATCAGGGACAAACTACAAAAAGAAGTAGTGGTTTTCAAACTGTCTAACTACACACCTAATGAGACAGAAATGGTTCTCTCAAAGGGTCTGTCTTTTGTTAAAACGTACAAATAACCCACGTTTGAATTTGAGGTTGAACTGTACCGCTTCTTTCGTTCACTTAGATTGAAAGATTTTTTTGTTAAACATCCTACATCTATTACTGATTAAAAGTACTTTAGGCCCAAAAGTACTTTTGATCCACCCAGTATGAATCCATCTATAGAGACTTTTTCAAATCTTGTCAAAAGGGACATTTTGCCTTTTATGCAGAATCAGAAGGTCTCTTATACCAACCTAACTAAGGATGAAAATGAGGCACTTATGTCCCTTAGAGACAATAATGAGCTTATTATACGCCCATCGGATAAAGGGGGTGGTATTGTATTGCTCAATAGATGTGATTACATAAGGGAGATCAAGAGGCAGCTTTCGGACACTGAGTGTTACAAATGTCTCACATATGATCCTACTTACTCCTACAAGAAAGAAATTGATACTGTTATCAATCTTGGTCTGTTGAACCGTTGGATTGATGAATCGACTGCACATTTTCTTACGCAGGTCCATCCAAGAGTTCCTTTGATCTATGTACTGCCTAAAATACACAAAACGCTTGTTAGTCCACCTGGCAGGCCCATAATTTCGTCCTGTGGATCCCTTTGTCAACCTATATCGCAGTTTATAGATTTTTGGTTACAACATGTCGTACAGAATACCACGTATTACTTAAAAGACACCACCGACTTTATTAAAAAAAACTTTCAGAACTGGGTTCCTTACCTCCGGGGAGTTTGTTGGTTACTCTGGATATCATATGTACATACAGCTAGAGATAAATCTCAAACTGTATATATATCTGGCGCTGAAATGCAATGTATGGTAATAATTTACCAGATGGTGATCAATAAAAATCATGACCTTTAGGGCTGCTGAGCAAAACAGCTGGTTAGGCTGAACAACTGATTGAAGCACAAAAAAGGGAGAAATGCTCTGCGCACCAAAAATCACTTGGAATTAATTAATTGATTAATTGAGTGCAGTCTAGCAAGGAGAATAATTGACTCAATGAAGCTTGACCTTTTTTATAAAGAAAAATATTTTATAAAACAGTTTATGACACAGAACAAAGTGTATGAGACAAACAATACATATATATATATATATATATATATATATATATATATATATATATATATATATATATATAGCAGTTTAAAAACCAGAGGTTTTCACCTCTTGCATGTGTAAACAGAAACACTGTATCTAACTTTATAAACATGCTGTTTAAACAGCATACAATGTATCTAAAATGCAGATCAGATATCTTAAGTGAAAGAGGCTCTCTACAGAGAACAACAATTGATTCTGACACTGGCGTCCCAGTGTGGAATCATATAAAATGTCCACAGATGGCTCCACAATATGAAATTATTAGAAGCAAAGCAAACGGTAATAATTACCCCCGTGCTGATTCCTGGGATGTAATGCAGAGTCCTGTATGCATTTGCATGAGGAGAATGTAAAAATTTGTAGTTGCTGCCACAATGGTAATTAGAGGACAGACTTGCTGGAATACTTATTCTCCGTTGTAATAGCCGTCAGTTGACCATCAGATGATGACATATAGGGAGTTTCCCAGCAAGGGACGTGATCCGTATGGCTAGCGGTAACAGCATGAAACGGCAAAGCCGCTGATGGCTGGCGCCACAATGGTCTCACAGCGGAGATCCGTCTATGTCCAGCTGATCGCAGCGGACATAGCAACCAGAAATCGGTTGCTAACCGTTAATACAGTATCGGTGTGACCTGTGTATCAGACGGGCTCCTACCATCTCGGTCCTGATACTCCGGTTCCGTTCACACCTAAGCCAAGTGACCTACAGGAATCATACCTCCGCAGTGAGGTTAAAGGGAGTCCAGTTGCTAACGGCATTTCTGCATCAGAATCCCGCTGCGATCAGCTGGACATAGACGGATCTCCGCTGTGAGACCATTGCGGCGCCAGCCATCAGCGGCTTTGCCGTTTCATGCTGTTACCGCTAGCCATACGGATCACGTCCCTTGCTGGGAAACTCCCTATATGTCATCATCTGATGGTCAACTGACGGCTATTACAACGGAGAATAAGTATTCCAGCAAGTCTGTCCTCTAATTACCATTGTGGCAGCAACTACAAATTTTTACATTCTCCTCATGCAAATGCATACAGGACTCTGCATTACATCCCAGGAATCAGCACGGGGGTAATTATTACCGTTTGCTTTGCTTCTAATAATTTCATATTGTGGAGCCATCTGTGGACATTTTATATGATTCCACACTGGGACGCCAGTGTCAGAATCAATTGTTGTTCTCTGTAGAGAGCCTCTTTCACTTAAGATATCTGATCTGCATTTTAGATACATTGGGGGTCATTCCGAGTTGTTCGCTCGCAAGCTGCTTTTAGCAGCTTTGCACACGCTAAGCCGCCGCCTACTGGGAGTGAATCTTAGCATAGTAAAATTGCGAACGAAAGATTAGCAGAATTGCGAATAGACACTTCTTAGCAGTTTCTGAGTAGCTCCAGACTTACTCGGCATCTGCGATCAGTTCAGTGCTTGTCGTTCCTGGTTTGACGTCACAAACACACCCAGCGTTCGCCCAGACACTCCTCCGTTTCTCCAGCCACTCCCGCGTTTTTCCCAGAAACGGTAGCGTTTTTTCACACACACCCATAAAACGGCCAGTTTCCGCCCAGAAACACCCACTTCCTGTCAATCACATTACGATCACCAGAACGAAGAAAAAACCGTGAGTAAAATTCCTAACTGCATAGCAAATTTACTTGGCGCAGTCGCAGTGCGGACATTGCGCATGCGCACTAAGCGGAAAATCGCTGCGATGCGAAGAAATTTACCGAGCGAACAACTCGGAATGACCCCCATTGTATGCTGTTTAAACAGCACGTTTATAAAGTTAGATACAGTGTTTCTGTTTACACATGCAAGAGGTGAAAACCTCTGGTTTTTAAACTGCTTCTATATATATATATATGTATTGTTTGTCTCATACACTTTGTTCTGTGTCATCAACTGTTTTATAAAATATTTTTCTTTATAAAAAAGGTCAAGCTTCATTGAGTCAATTATTCTCCTTGCTAGACTGCACTCAATTAATCAATTAATTAATTTCATGTGATTTTTGGTGCGCAGAGCATTTCTCCCTTTTTTGTACTCTGGATATCACCAGCTTGTATACCAACATTGATCACTCTGCTGGCATTGATGCGGTTAGGAGTCTGGTATCCACCAGTCCACACTATAGAGGTCCCAACATTGAGTTTTTGATTTTGTTACTGGAGATTGTGTTGTGTAAAAACTATTTTTTGTTCGAGAATTCATTTTATCTACAATTGCTAGGGACCTCGATGGGGTCCAATGTGGCCCCCGCGTATGCTAATTTGTATATGCATCTGTATAAAATCCAACATATTATGACAGATTCCATTTTTTCACAGTTTATACACTTTTACGTTCGTTACATTCAGGGCTTAAAGTGGTCCTGGAGAGGTGGGGGAACTCTTCCCCACTATCACTTGCGCGCCGTAGAAGGGTGTGTGGCCTCACTAAGAAGGGGCGTGGCCACACAATAGTACCCCCAATTAAAAATCAGCTCCATTACACCTAATTACATCACTGTTACTTTAACGTTAATGAAAAAACTGAGCCAGCCTAAAACTACACCTGCAACCTGGGAAGCATGTAACCCAATGCACAGCCAAGATGGGGGTAGGGGACCCCAGCTGGATACATACAGAGCAGTATCACCATATATACACAGCGAGGGGATCTCACCCCCGGTACTCACAGAAAGATCCCGAACAGCAGTGCAACAACTCCGAGCTCCTGTAGCAGCACCCTCACCGTCCACTGCAGGGGCAAACACAGGATTTGGTAGGATGGGGGGCGTGTGTGTGTGTGTGTGTGATATATAAATAAAATGCCCCCGCACACACACTGGGACTGCAGACTGTACATACACACACACACTGGGACTGCAGTCTGCCCCACCACACCGTGACTGCAAATTACAAACACACACTGGGACCGCAGACTGTCCCCCCCCCCACACACACACAGACACTTAAACTGCAGAATACATTACACACATGCTCCCCCTCCCACACACACACACACACACACACACACACATATACACAATGGGACTGCAAATTACACACACACACACACACACACACACACACACACATGCTGGGACTGCAGATAGTACACACACACTCCCCCTCTCCCTCCTTCCCCAGGGACAGCAGCAGCTCACACACATCTGACCTGTGTAATAATGGGAAGCACTGGCAGCTGTGGACTGGAGCCGAGGAAGACGGAGTTCCTGCCGATGAGTAGTGCAGTGAGTGTCTGCAAAAGCTCTTGGGAGCTTCCTGGTCCCCTGCACTGCTTGGAAAATGAAAGGGCTGCACGGAGCTGTGCCGCGGCAGCACAGATCACAGTTCAAGCTTGAGGCTTCTCTCACAAATAAATAAACAATAATCGGTGCACTGCGATGGGTCTGCCTGGCAGTCCTCCTGCATCGCAGTGCAATGATTATTGTTTATTTATTTGCTTGTTTGTGAGAGAAGCCTCAAGCTTGAACTGTGAAATGTGCTGTCCACCAGCATCATAGGGATGGGGACAGCCGGAGGCACTGCACTGGAGGGAGGCGGCTATCCGGGGACTGCACACTGCTAGACGCGGGAGAGAGGAGGGAGCACACCTCTGTCAGTGGGACGGAGGAGTAGCAGGGTGCGTCAGTGGGTCCCAGCTGTAGTGAGGTTTGACGTTGTCAGCAGCCGTCAGCCATTCCTGCGGACCTGCTGCTGATCAAAAGAAGAGGCCGCTCTTTGAATCTGATTATGGCGCCGATTGTGCACCAATCACGGCTGGTGGACTGCCAGCCAATGAGAAGATGCCACTATGCAGCTTCTCATTGGCTGGCGGTGCGCGAGCCATGATTGGCTCACAGGCTCACCCAGTTAAAAAAAAAAAGCCTTGCTTTCTTTTTATTGGCAGCCGGTCCGCCCATGAGCCAGGATTGGCTGGCGGGTGCTGCAAGCTTCCAAGTGCACTGATCAGACGCTAGTGGTCGGACGGAGGCGGAACTGGTTCCGCCTTCAATTTGAAGTGACAGAATGCAGTTCCGCCCCGTTCCGGCCCACTTTAAGCACTGGTTACATTGACGATCTCTTTATGGTGTGGACTGGTGGTGAGGGGCTCCTCACCAACTTCATAGATACTTTGAACAGTCTGGACACTAAGATTAGATTTACATTATCGTTTAGTGAGATTTCAATCAACTATCTTGATGTGTGTATAGTAAAACAAGGGGATGAATTGTCTACACAAATCTACAGGAAAGCAACCGATAAAAATACGTTACTATCAGCAGATAGCTTTCATCCGACCCCTTTGAAGCGGGGTCTTCCCCTCTCGCAGCTATTACGAGTAATACGTATTACATCTAATATGGCGGAATTACCGCGGACACGTGAAGAAATGGGCACACGCTTTGCACAAAGGGGATATGCACAAAGTGAAATCAATGACAAACATCACTTCCGGTTGCGGACGCGGCGGTGTTGCTGGTTTTCCAGCGTGTCGCACTGCTGTTGGATCCGGCCGGATATTGACGGGCGTCACTTCCGGTGACGGACGCGGCGGTGATGCTGGACAGACACAGGTGTGCTTCATTCTCAATCAGGTGAGCATGTTTTACTCATTTCTGGCAGGTATAATAGACACTTTTACATCAGGTTGACTGTCCATGAGGAAGGTGCCTTTGTGAGCACCGAAACAGCTGTTGACCTACTACCTGTCTGTCGCTGGAGGCTTGCACTATTTACCACTTTGGATATGGTGATATGATATTATGCAGTTTTTTGACACCCCATGTGCTTTATTCAATGTTTCTTGCCTCTGGTGTTTTAAGATTTTTTTTTTTTTTAATTCAATAATTTTTATTTGAATTTTCAAAGTTTACATCAATACTTCACTCAAAAACAAACATAAAACTACATACATACACGGAATGCATGGAAACAGCTGTACATAGATAAGGCACATAGTAAATCTTGCGAAAATAATGCCACGTAAGTCGCACAATCACATAGTCACAGCGTCTGAGAGTAGCACACCTCTATCTTATTCCTTCCAGTATAGGCATAAGCATAGCAGAACAAGCACAATACATCTCAATACAGCTCAACAAGGCCGGCCGCGAGGGTGTCCACCCCCAAAAATCCTAGAGTGAAATAAGGCGAGAGATGCAACTCAGGACCCTATCTCTCCTTGAAGTATTTAGAGTCTATCCACCTACCCCATATCGTAAATAATTTCCTCTCCACCTTCCTCGCCAGGAACACAAATTTTTCGTGTGCAACAGTTTCATTGACCAGGGATATCCAAGCCTTAATTGACGGGGCCTCGCCCGCCAGCCACAGCCGGGCTATACAGACCCTAGCTAGAGCACATAGATTAGTAACATATCTCCTGCAGGGTGGATCTAAGGCCTCCTCGTCCACAATCAACAGTGTACACAATGCAGGCGTACATATGGAAGAGGGAACACCCGTATCACACATGGTGCGTATAACAGCCGTCCAGAACCGAGACACGCCAGGGCATACCCAAATTAGATGCCAGAAGTCGGCACCCGCGGCTCCACATTTGGGGCATTGCGAGTTATGGGACCCCCCAATATGTGCTAACCTCACCGGGGTCATATATACTCTATGCAGGATGTATAGTTGTATTTGTTGGTACCTAACAGAGGAAGTGGAGATCCGATGGGCTCCCGCAGCAGTATTCCAAGCATCGTCTGATAATGTACCCACGTCTGATTCCCACCTATCTCGAAGAGTAGTTAGGGGATCTATATGATGCACCTGGAGAATACGACCATATATCTTAGAAACCAGGTGTCCCGAGTCCAGCGTCTGCATCATTAATTTGACCGGGGAATCAACGAGGGCCGGGGGACCATTTGGAAACTGGCAGCCAAAGCGTGTCTCAGCTGAAGGAATCGGAAAAAAAACCCTGAGGGGACATTATGTGTCTGCTGGAGTTGGTGGAATGAGGTAAGGGTCCCATCTTTATATAAATGTCCTAAAGAGTGCACTCCCCAGTTACCCCAAACCTCTCGGACCTGAAGATGACACAGTTCCGGCAGCCCGTAAGCATTATCCAGTGGGGTATCAGGATCAACACCGTGACCCCGCATCACAGAGTGCACCAATTTCCATATTAGGATGGATTGCTTAATAAGTGGCAATGTGGACATTTTGATACTACCACAAAGGAGTAGCTGTAATGGGGAGCCCCCTGGGTAGTCACGGTGCAGCATCAGCGAGTGCAGAGCCAGGGCATCGAGGTCGGTAACCCACTCCCAGACATGTGCCAACTGTGCCGCGTAATAATAAAAACGGAAGTTGGGGAGAGCCAGTCCCCCCATTTCCCGTGACCTGGTCAGGGTATCTATTTTCAACCGTGCCCGCTTACTAGCCCACACCAGAGAGGAAAGCAACCCATTTATTTGTTGAAAGGTCCTCTGCGGAATATAAACGGGAGAGTGCTGTAGGACATATAGAAGTTTGGGCTGGAAGACCATTTTTACCATATTAACCCTCCCCGTGACCGTTAAAGGTAATTTTCCCCACGCCTTCACCCGGCTACGGAGATATGTTATTTGTGGGGTAATATTTAGGGAGGGGAATTTTTGAGGATCATTAGACACCCAAATACCCAGATATTTGAAGGAGTCCACCCACCGCACCGGGAGAGCCACCAACGGGGAATTAGGAACTTCGCCCTGAAGTGGGATAATAAAGGATTTCTCCCAATTGATCAAAAGCCCAGAGTATCGCGCAAACCCACCAATAATTTCTAAAATCCTAGGCATAGACTCAGCATAGCGATCCACAAACAGCAAAACATCATCGGCGTATAGGGCCACCCTGTCTTCACGATCACCCACCCTAAAGCCAGAGATCCCCGTATCCGCCCTCAGGAGGCACGCGAGGGGCTCAATGGCCATAGCAAACAGGGTAGGAGACAATGGGCAGCCCTGTCGCGTACCTCTAGACAGGGGGAAGGAATGAGATACGAATCCATTGACCGCCACTCTCGCTGAAGGGGAGGAATACATCAGTCGGACATATTTAATGAAGTTCGGGCCTATGCCGAATCTACGCATAACTTCCCACAGGTAGGCCCACTCCACAGAGTCGAAAGCCTTAGCGGCATCCAGCGAAACAACTATAGAGGAGGTGGGGGCCCTACGGGGAATTTGCAGATGTGTGAACAGTCGTCTAAGGTTAATGGATGTCAATTTATTGGGCATAAATCCTGTCTGATCCGGATGTATAATTTGGGAAATAACTGTATTTAATCTGCCAGCCAGCACCTTAGCCAAAATTTTTATATTAGTGGGTAGGAGGGATATAGGGCGATAGGACTCAACTCTCTTGAGATCCTTGTCAGGTTTAGGGATAACTACAATCACTGCCTCCGCCATAGACTGGGGGAGAGACTCCTGCGCAAAGATCTGGGCATACAACTCGAGTAGACGAGGGACAAAGAAGTCCAGATGATGCCCATATATCTCAGAGGGTATACCATCCAAGCCCGAGGCTTTACCACTAGGGGAGGCCTTGATAGCAGCCATAATTTCATCTGATGAGATAGGTGCCTCTAACAAGTCACAAGCCTCACTGGACAGGGTGGGGAACCGAACATTGTTTAAATAATCGCTTAGATGTGACTGAGTGCACTCCAATTTAGATTCATACAGGTGGCTATAATAGGATACAAATTCAGCCACCATTTGTGGGGTCTGAGTCAGAGATATGCCATCAGAGTTCATAATCTCAACAACCACACTATTAGGTCCATAACCCCGGGCCAAAGCTGCCAGGCAGGGCCGTTTCTAGACAATTTGGCTCCCAGTGCGAGATTTCAAAATGCGCCCCCCCCCCCCCCCCCCCATTGCTATAAAAAAAAATAGCGTGCCCCCCTCCCCATATAGCCAGAAAAAAAGCATGCGCGCGCCTAAGGCGCGCGCGCTCCCGACAAGGCTGTGTGGCCTGATTAAAATGGGCGTGGTCTCATTACAGTGGGCGTGGCCTCATCTGATATCGCACCCACCACAGGGGGAAAAAATAAAAATAAAAAAGTCCCCTTTTTACACATTACACCAGGCAAGTGTCCCCATATTACACAGCGCGGCAGGCAGGTGTCCCCATTTACAAAGTGCGGCAGGCAGGTGTCCCCATTTTACACAGTGTGGCAGGTATCCCCATTTTACACAGTGCGGCAGGTATCCCCATTTTACACAGTGCGGAAGGTATCCCCATTTTACACAGTGCGGCAGGTATCCCATTTTACACAGTGCGGCAGGTATCCCCATTTTACACAGTGCGGCAGGTATCCCCATTTTACACAGTGCGGCAGGTATCCCCATTTTATACAGTGCGGCAGGTATCCCCATTTTATACAGTGCGGCAGGTGCCCCCATTTTACACAGTGCGGCAGGTGCCCCCATTTTACACAGTGCGGAAGGTATCCCCATTTTATATAGTGCGGCAGGTATCCCCATTTTATACAGTGCGGCAGGTATCCCCATTTTACACAGTGCGGCAGGTGCCCCCATTTTACACAGTGCGGCAGGTATCCCCATTTTTCACAGTGCGGCAGGTATCCCCATTTTATACAGTGCGGCAGGTATCCCCATTTTATACAGTGCGGCAGGTATCCCCATTTTAAACAGTGCGGCAGGTATCCCCATTTTACACAGTGCGGCAGGTGCACCCATTTTACACAGTGCGGCAGGTATCCCCATTTTACACAGTGCGACAGATATCCCCATTTTACACAGTGCGGCAGGTGTCAAGTGGGGGGGGAGGGAGAGGGGGAGAGAGAGAGAGAGAGAGAGAGAGAGAAAATACTTACAACTTGCCGCTCTTCGGGTCCCGCCGACTCACGTCCCTCGCGCCGGCCGCCTCCTCCTTCGATGGTTATCTCCAGTCCTCTCCTCCCTCTCTCTCCCCCCGCCGAGCGCTCCTGCTCGGGGGGCGGCGCTTCGCGGAATGACGCATTTGCGTCGTGATGTCACGACGCAAACGCGTCATTTCGCAAAGCCCCGCCCCCCCGAGCAGGAGCGCTCGGCGGGGGGAGAGAGAGGAAGGAGAGGAGTAGTCACAAAGTGCCGCGGCGGGCGCCCCGTGTGGTTGCACGGCTCGCCCGCCGCTAGAAACGGCACTGCTGCCAGGTACGACCCCGGCCTATCACCAGTAGTGTAGAAAGTATGGGATGAAAAAAGGAGTCTATGCCGAGTCTTCTCCATTAGGTACTCCCTCCATTCCCTCTGAGCCGATAACCAGGCCACCCTAGAGCTGTCTAGAGAATCCTGTAGGTATTGCAATTCTGCAGCCACACTCTGGGCTTCCAGTACCGCCTCCCGTCGCTTATAGAAAGACTTCAAGCTAGATACCCGTTGAATCAAACTCCCCCGCAGGAAGGCCTTAAACGTGTCCCATAGTGTAGAGATAGCCGTATCGGCACTATTTAATTAAAAAAATTCCCGCCATGCGGCCACCAGGTCAGAGCCGTCCCCCATGTGAACAAGCCAAAATGGGTTAAATTTCCATACAGCCTGGCCCCTAGAGCAATTAAAGTCTAAAGTAAAGGTCAAAGGGGAGTGATCTGATATACCTCTAGTCTCGTATCTAATACTACCAACCCGGGGGATCATGTCATTCGAGAGGAGGGCCAGATCGATCCTGGAGAACGAAGAATGAGAGTGAGAGAAACAGGAGTATTGTTTAAGAGACGGGTGTCTCAATCTCCAGGGGTCGACCAGGCCCAATCCCGACACCACATTTGCAAAGGCGGACTTCCCAGGACATGCAGCAGACGGAGACATAGAGAGCCTATCCATCGCCGCATCTAGCACATTATTGAAGTCCCCTAGGCAAATAACCGATATCCCAGGGGATGAGGCCATAAACCCAGCAGCCTTTTTAAGAACATCAGGGGAGCAGGGGGCACATAGACAGCCATAAGGAGGACAGGGACATAGAATAGTCTACATTTCAAGAACACATATCTCCCCCATGGATCCGTCTGCATGGATTCCAGTACAAAGGGGACGGTCCGCCTAATAAGGACTGAAACCCCACGAGAGGCCGAAGTGTGCATGGAGTGGTACGCCCATCCCACCCATGGCCTCTTCAATGAGAGAGTCTTACTCCCCACCAAATGCGTTTCCATAAGGCAGACCACATCAGCCGCATAGTTTTTGAGCTGTCGGAGTACCAGGGACCTCTTAATTTTATCGTTAAGCCCTCGCACATTCCACGCTAACACTCTAATCCCAGCCATATTGCATCAAAAGTAAAACACATGTAGCACCTCGCGGCCAGCCCGTTTCGCCGTGCACAGATTCAGTTATCAGACGCCCATGTTTAAGTAGTACAGCAACATACCATGTCCATTCACACCATACCTTTCCACACAAACAGTAAATACAACCCAAAACCTTCCCCCTCCCCCCTCCCTGTATACCACCCCGAACCTGCAGCATACTTGGATCCCAGAACTAAATGCAATTACCTAAAAGAAAAAATTTAAATAGCAAAACTTCGTAGCACCATTAACCAGTGCATACACACCGTAGTCGGGGCCAAGAATATAATGACTCTCGGGAAATATAGAGGTAGTCTCCAGCCACCAACCACCACCCGCCGAAAAAATGGGGGGGGAAATCATATAGATCCACCCCCTAGGTCTATTCGTGCCAAAATAATTCCTACACAAATATCAAAGAGCCAAACATAGCAAACCAAACATATAACCCCCCTCCCCCGCCCCCCCAGAAATACAAAATATATAATAAAATAAAAAAATAAAAAAGGGGGGGAAAAAACAGGAGGTAAGGAAGGCTCGGAAGCATACCATAGATATCAGAGTAGGCTGGCGAGTATTCATATACCCTGTTTGAGGCTTGAAAACAGAGCAGTGGAGATAAGTGGACAACAACAGCAGTCAACCACCCCCGCATCTTATCGTTTCCCATTAAATAGCTGACATATGTTAATCAATTGAAGTAAATACCAAAAAGATAAGGAAAATAAAAAAAGGAAACACAGGAGAAAGTCAGCATCAGGGCTAGGCCGGAGATTCACGGATTTGCAAGGGCACGCCTCGCCGGGAATCGGCTGTCCAGCCATACCATGGCCTCACGGGGAGTTGTGAAAAACTTTGTTTCCCCATCAGCCACAACTCGCAACTTGGACGGGAAAAGCATGGCGTATGGCAGGTCAAGTTCACGGAGCCTCCTCTTAACAGGCAGGAACTGAGCTCTATCCTTTTGCACATCCACCGCGAAATCCGGGAATACAGATATAGGCGATCCATTCCACTTTAACGGGCCTTTGGTACGAGCCAACCTCAGAACTGTGTCCCGATCACGGAAGTGGAGGAATTTAGCAATAAAGGTGCGGGGTGGAGCCCCTGGAGGCAACGGGCGCATCGGAACTCTATGGGCCCGTTCAACAGTGAAGTAAGGTGAAAACTCCTCAGAACCAAAGGCATCCCGGAGCCATTTTACGAGAAACTCTTCGGGAGCTGAGCCCTCTTCCTTCTCTGGCAGACCAATAAAACGGACGTTATTGCGCCGCAGACGTCCCTCCATGTCTGTCATCCTCCTGCGCACATCTGTCATCTGAGACTCCAAAGCGTCAGTGCGGCGACCCAGTGGGCCGACAGAATCTTCGATATTGGATATGCGGGTCTCAGCTTCCCCCACTCTCTCTCTCACCCTCTGAAGGTCTTGATGGATAATGGAGAGATCAGACTGTACTTGCCCGATTTTATCAGACAGACGCGCCTCGCTGGCGGTGACCGCATCCAGTACTCTCTGCAGCGCGGCATCCGGAGGGTCAGAAGAGGTGAAACTGTACGCAGGGGATGGGGGTGATGTCTCATGTCTTACGCTCTCCCCCCTTCGCTGCTGCGGGCCAGGATCACGAACAAACTTATCCATTGCTCCTGCATTCGCGCCAGTCTGGCGACCCTTCACCATTTTGGACAGCACGGTGACCGACCCTCCAGTTAGCAGGGTATATCAAAGCAAATACAGGCAAAGAAGAGTGTGAGAGTGTATATATAGATAGACAGCAGGGCCAGAGTCTCGAGATATACCACAAAGTGGCCGCTTAAACAGGGATGGAGGGACCGCCACCCCCAGGGCGCATAGAACCAGTCCCCCGGCAGCAGGCTCCAGACACAGCAGGGAAGCTCGCCCTGCAGTTGATTCAGGCCGGGTTGGCAGGCCAGGAGAGAGAAGCAGGCGGAAGGAGGGAGGGGAGCGTGCGCCCAGTAATCTCAGTCAGCCCAGACTCAGCTGCAGGTGTTGTCCTCCCCCACTCCAAGTATTGAGTGCCCTAGTACCTGATTCCAACGTGGCTGTGGACACAGAGCATCAGGGGGTGCAGAGGATAGTCGCTGGGGGCAGGCAGATAGCTGTGTGTTCCCCTCTGGGTTTCACATACAGTGAGAGGCAGTCTAGACCCGCGGTCCGTGCTCTGGCGATTCGGCTGGCTGTAGCGGGCGGCGGCTGACAACGGGAGCCGCACTTCCGGTCTCCCATACCGCGCGAGTCCGCGATGTCAGAGCGGTGCAGAGAGCCTCACACAGGAGTCTCCCCTGACAGTGCAGGAGGCGATCAGAGCAACGGAGGAGATCCCGGCGCCCTCCTCGTCCAGGTAATCAGCCAGTCGCCGCGGGCAGTAGCGGGGAGGAGAAGCCGGACTTCCGGCTATAGCACGAGGCAGTAGTCCCAGCGTGGGTCAGAGCCCACCAGCACACAGGGCTCCAGAGCCTCCGCAGATGATAGCAGCAGGATTAAACCCGGTCCAGGGGGGGCAGGAGGCATTCACTCAACTATGGTCCCAGTATCAGACCCAGGGGGGGAAATCAGGATGTGTATTCAGGATGATATGGCTGGAGAGCTGCACACTGCAAGTGCTACTCCATGCCCGTCCAGGCCACGCCCGTGTTTTAAGATTTTTATATCTTGATAAAGACTTTATTATGCAGTGATTTGGAGGCGCTGGTTTCTATTTCTTTGGGACTATATATATATATATATATATATATATATATATATATTGTGAGAAAGGCATTCAGTTGCTTAGAATTTACCTTGGGTTCCTTGGTGACCTTTCAAACTTTTAGACGCCATGCTCTTGGCATGATCTTTGTTGGTCGACCGCTCCTGGGGAGGGTAATAATGGTCTGGAATTTCCATCATTTGTACACAATCTGTCTGACTGTTGATTCGTGGAGGCTAAACTCTTTAGAGATGGTTTTGTAACCTTTCCAGCCTGATGAGCGTCAACAACTCTTCTTCTGAGGTCCTCAGAAATCTCCTTTGTTCGTGGCATGAACATGTGAACATCAGACTTTGATAGATCCCTGTTATTTTTAAAAGAAAGGTTGTCTGCTCACACCTTATCGGCATCCCATAGATTGAAAATACCAGACTCTAATTTCACCTTCAAAATATCTGCTAAGCCTAAAGGTTCACATACTTTTAATATATGATATTGGATAATTTTCTTTAATAAAAATGAGCATGTCTAATATTTTTTGTCTCATTTGTTTGATTTGGTTCTTTTTATCTGCTTTTAGGACTTTTGTGAAAAGAAATGAAACCCAATACAGTGGCGCTAAATTTGAACCATGTAGGAAAAAGGATAATGACCCTTTAAGATTGTCCTCAATGTAGATCTTCTCCCATTAAGAATGGAGATCCTTACAATTAGTGGTTGGTTTTCTTCTTTAAACTCTGTTTAGTAATGGGATCTGATAAAACAAAAAAGACTGTGCCCACTTTACCTCAAAACTCAGTTTGAAGCAAGGTGTAGTGGATGCACAGAAGGCAAATGATCGTGCAGTATCACAATATGAAAAAATAAGATTTTACTCACCGGTAAATCTATTTCTCGTAGTCCGTAGTGGATGCTGGGGACTCCGTAAGGACCATGGGGATTAGTGGCTCCGCAGGAGACTGGGCACAACTAAAGAAAGCTTTAGGACTACCTGGTGTGCACTGGCTCCTCCCACTAAGACCCTCCTTCAGACTTCAGTTAGGATACTGTGCCCGGAAGAGCTGACACAAATAGGAAGGATTTTGAATCCCGGGTAAGACTCATACCAGCCACATCAATCACACCGTATAACTCGTGATACAATACCCAGTTAACAGTATGATAACAACTGAGCCTCTCAACAGATGGCTCAACAGTTAGGCAATAACTATATACAAGTATTGCAGACAATCCGCACTTGGGATGGGCGCCCAGCATCCACTACGGACTACGAGAAATAGATTTACCGGTGAGTAAAATCTTATTTTCTCTAACGTCCTAAGTGGATGCTGGGGACTCCGTAAGGACCATGGGGATTATACCAAAGCTCCCAAACGGGCGGGAGAGTGCGGATGACTCTGCAGCACCGAATGAGCAAACTCTAGGTCCTCCTCAGCCAGGGTATCAAACTTGTAGACTCTTGCAAGAGTGTTTGACCCCGACCAAGTAACAGCTCGGCAAATTTGTAAAGCCGAGACCCCTCGGGCAGCCGCCCAAGAAGAGCCCACTTTCCTCGTGGAATGGGCTTTTACAGATTTAGGGTGCGGCAGTCCAGCCGCAGAATGTGCAAGTTGAATCGTGCTACAGATCCAGCGAGCAATAGTCTGCTTAGAAGCAGGAGCACCCAGCTTGTTGGGTGCATACAGGATAAATAGCGAGTCAGTCTTTCTGACTCCAGCCGTCCTGGAAACATATATTTTTCAGGGCCCTGACTACGTCCAGAAAACTTGGAATCCTCCAAGTCCCAAGTAGCCGCAGGCACCACAATAGGTTGGTTCACATGAAAAACTGATACCACCTTAGGAAGGAATTGGGAACGAGTCCTCAATTCCGCCTTATCCATATAAAATACAGATAAGGGCTTTTGCATGACAAAACCGCCAATTCTGACACACGCCTGGCCGACGCCAAGGCCCACAGCATGACCACTTTCCACGTGAGGTATTGTAGCTCCACGGATTTAAGTGGCTCAAGTCAATGCGACTTCAGGAAATCCAACACTACGTTGAGATCCCACGGTGCCACTGGAGGCACAAACGGGGGCTGACTATGCAGCACTCCCTTAACAAAAGTCCGAACTTCAGGCAGTGAAGCCAGTTCTATTTTGGAAGAAAATCGATAGAGCCGAAATCTGGACCTTCATGGAACCCAATTTTAGGCCCATAGTCACCTCTGACTGTAGGAAGTGCAGAAATCGACCTAGGTGAAATTTCTCCTTTGGGGCCTTCCTGGCCTCACAGCACGCAACATATTTCCACCATATGCGGTGATAATGGTTTGCGTTCACTTCTTTCCTAGCTTTAAATAGCGTAGGGATAACTTCCTCCGGAATGCCCTTTTCCTTCAGGATCCGGCGTTCAACCGCCATGCCGTCAAACGCAGCCGCGGTACGTCTTGGAACAGACAGGCCCCCTGCTGCAGCAGGTCCTGTCTGAGCGGCAGAGGCCATGGGTCCTCTGAGATAATTTCTTGGAGTTTTGGTTACCAAGCTCTTCTTGGCCAACCCGGAACAATGAGTATAGTTCTTACTCCTCTCCTTCTTATTATTCTCATTACCCTGGGTAAGAGAGGCAGAGAAGGGAACACATACACCGACTGGTACACCCACGGTGTTACCAGAGCGTCCACAGCTATCGCCTGAGGGTCCCTTGACCTGGCGCAATATCTTTGTAGCTTTTTGTTGAGGCGGGACGCCATAATGTCCACCTGTGGCCTTTCCCAATGGTGTACAATAATTTGGAAAACTTCTGGATGAAGTCCCCACTCTCCCGGGTGGAGGTCGTGTCTTCTGAGAAAGTCTGCTTCTCAGTTGTCCACTCCGGGAATGAACACTGCTGACAGTGCTAACACATGATTTTCCGCCCATCGGAGAATCCTTGTGGCTTCTGCCATCGCCATCCTGCTTCTTGTGCCGCCCTGTCGGTTTACATGAGCGACCGCCGTGATGTTGTCTGACTGGATCAGCACCGGCCGGTGTTGAAGCAGGGGTCTAGCCTGACTTAGGGCATTGTAAATGGCCCTTAGTTCCAGAATATTTATGTGTAGGGAAGTCTCCTGACTTTTCCATAGCCTTGGAAGTTTCTTCCCTGTGTGACTGCCCCCCAGCCTTGAAGGCTGGCATCCGTGGTCACCAGGACCCAGTCCTGTATGCCGAATCTGCGGCCCCCTAGAAGATGAGCACTCTGCAGCCACCACAACAGCGACACCCTGGCCCTTGGAGACAGGGTTATCCGCCGATGCATCTGAAGATGCGACCCGGACCACTTGTCCAACAGATCCCACTGGAAAATTCTTGCATGGGACCTGGCGAATGGAATTTCTTCGTAAGAAGCTACCATCCTTCCCAGGGCTCGCGTGCATTGATGCACCGACACCTGTATACGTATTAGGAGGTCTCTGTCTAGAGACGACAAGTCCTTGGACTTCTCCTCCGGGAGAAACCCTTTTTATCCTGTTCTGTGTCCAGAACCATACCCAGGAACAGTAGACGCGTCGTAGGAACCAGCTGCGACTTTGGAATATTCAGAATCCAGCCGTGCTGTTGTAGCACTTCCCGAGATAGTGCTACTCCGCCGAACAACTGCTCCCTGGACCTCGCCTTTATAAGGAGATCGTCCAAGTACGGGATAATTATTTCGGCCATTACCTTGGTAAATACCTCTGTGCCGGGGACCGACCAACGGCAACGTCTGGAATTGGTAATGACAATCCTGTACCACAATTTTGAGGTACTCCTGGTGAAGAGGGTAAATAGGGACATGCAGGTAAGCATCCTTGATGTCCAGTGATACCATGAAATTCTCCAGGCTTGCAATAATCGCCCTGAGCGATTCCATTTTGAACTTGAACCTTCGTATATAAGTGTTCAAGGATTTCAATTTTAGAATGGGTCTCACCGAACCGTCTGGTTTCGGTACCACAACATTTTGGAATAGTAACCCCGGCCTTGTTGAAGGAGGGGTACCTTGATTTCACCTGCTGGAAGTACAGCTTGTGAATTGCCGCCAGTACTACCTTTCTCCGAGGGCAGCAGGCAAGGCTGATGTGAGGTAACGGCGAGGGGGAGTCGCCTCGAACTCCAGCCTGTATCCCTGTGATACTATTTGCAGAACCTAGGGATCCACCTGTGGGCAAGCCCACTGGTCCCTGGATTTCCCGAGACGCGCCCCTACCGCACCTGTCTCCACCTGTGGAGCCCCAACGTCATGCGGTGGACTCAGAGGAAGCGGGGGAAGATTTTTGATCCTGGGAACTGGCTGCTGGTGCAGCTTTTTCCTTCTTCCCTTGTCTCTGTGCAGAAAGGAAGCGCCTTTGACCCGCTTGCTTTTCTGAAGCCGAAAGGACTGTACCTGAAAATACAGTGCTTTCTTAGGCTGTGAGGAAACCTGAGGTAAAAAATTTTCTTCCCAGCTGTTGCTGTGGATACGAGGTTCCAGAGACCATCCCCAAACAATTCCTCACCCTTATAAGGCAGAATCTCCATGTGCCTTTTATAGGCAGCATCACCTGTCCACTGCCGGGTTTCTAATACCCTCCTGGCAGAATGGACATTGCATTAATTCTGGATGCCAGCCGGCAAATATCCCTCTGTGCATCCTTTATATCTAAGACGACGTCTTTAATATGCTCTATGTTAGCAAACTATTATCCCTGTCTTAGAGTTTTAATATTATCTGACTGGGTATCAGACCACGCTGCAGCAGCACTATTTATGCTGAGGCAATTGCAGGTCTCAGTATATAACCTGAGTGTGTACATACAGACTTCAGGATAGCCTCCTGCTTTTTATCAGCAGGCTCCTTCAAGGTGGCCGTATCCTAAGACGGCAGTGCCACCTTTTTTGACAAACGTGTGAGCGCCTTATCCACCCTAAGGGATATCTCCCAACGTGACCTATCCTCTGGCGGGAAAGGGTACGCCATCAGTAACTTTTTAGAAATTACCAGTTTCTTATCGGGGAAACCACGCTACTTTACACACTTCATTCATTCATCTGATGGGGGAACAAAACACTGGCTGCTTTTTCTCCCCAAAAATAAAACCCCTTTTATGTGGTACTTGGGTTCATGTCAGAAATGCGTAACACATTTTTCATTGCCGAGATCATGTAACGGATGTTCCTAGTGGATTGTGTATATGTCTCAACCTCGTCGACACTGGAGTCAGACTCCGTGTCGACATCTGTGTCTGCCATCTGAGGTAACGGGCGCTTTTTTTGAGCCCCTGATGGCCTTTGAGACGCCTGGGCAGGCGCGGGCTGAGAAGCCGGCTGTCCCACCGCTGTTTTACGTCATCCAGCCTTCTATGTAAGGAGTTGACATTGTCGGTTAATACCTTCCACCTATCCATCCACTCTGGTGTCGGCCCCACAGGGGGCGACATCCCATTTATCGGCCTCTGCTCCACCTCCACGTAACCTTCCTCATCCCACATGTCGACACAGCCATACCAACACACAGCACACACACAGGGAATGCTCTGACTGAGGACAGGACCCCACAAAGTCCTTTGGGGAGACAGAGAGAGAGTATGCCAGCACACACCAGAGCGCTATATAATGCAGGGATTAACACTATAACTGAGTGATTTTTCCCCCAATAGCTGCTTGTATAAACAATATTGCGCCTAAATTTTGTGCCCCCCCTCTCTTTTTAACCCTTTGAGCCTGAAAACTACAGGGGAGAGCCTGGGGAGCTGTCTTCCAGCTGCACTGTGAAGAGAAAATGGCGCCAGTGTGCTGAGGGAGATAGCTCCGCCCCTTTTTCGCTGACTTTTCTCCCGCTTTTTTATGGATTCTGGCAGGGGTATTTATCACATATATAGCCTCTGGGGCTATATATTGTGATATATTTGCCAGCCAAGGTGTTTTTATTGCTGCTCAGGGCGCCCCCCCAGCGCCCTGCACCCTCAGTGACCGGAGTGTGAAGTGTGTATGAGGAGCAATGGCGCACAGCTGCAGTGCTGTGCGCTACCTTGGTGAAGATTGATGTCTTCTGCCGCCGATTTTCCGGACTCTTCTTGCTTCTGGCTCTGTAAGGGGGCCGGCGGCGCGGCTCCGGGACCGAACATCAATGGCCGGTTCCATGCGGTCGATCCCTCTGGAGCTAATGGTGTCCAGTAGCCTAAGAAGCCCAAGCTACCACCAGTTAGGTAGGTTCGCTTCTTCTCCCCTTAGTCCCTCGCTGCAGTGAGTCTGTTGCCAGCAGATCTCACTGTAAAATAAAAAACCTAAAATATACTTTCTTTCTAGGAGCTCAGGAGAGCCCCTAGTGTGCATCCAGCTCAGCCGGGCACAAGAATCTAACTGAAGTCAGGAGGAGGGTCTTAGTGGGAGGAGCCAGTGCACACCAGGTAGTCCTAAAGCTTTCTTTAGTTGTGCCCAGTCTCCTGCGGAGCCGCTAATCCCCATGGTCCTTACGGAGTCCCCAGCATCCACTTAGGACGTTAGAGAAAAAAGGGTTTTTAATTGCTAAACCATTACAGTCACAATAAAGAAGTGTATAAAGGCATATACATCACTCCATCATCAGGCAATCTCAGGATCCAGGCAATCAGTTTGTAGGTACTTTCCTGGTTTTCACACAGACCTGGCAAAACAAGAACCTGTGCCCACTGCTCCTTGAAGCTCAATAAAGGCAGTATATAGTGGATGCACAGAAGGAAAATAATAGTGCAACACCTTTATACATACAGTAAAAAGGATTTTTAATATAACATAGCACTCACAATATAAAATATGAAAGAAGCGTGTAAATACATCACTCCAGACTGAGTCCTCTCTGGTGTAAAGGGAGCCTCTCCAGGGTTCCCACGATGAAAGAAGGAGAAATGACACAAACCGGGTTAATGTGTCAGCCACCAGAGATCTCCACAATGTAAACGTCCTGGACACCAATCTGATTCCACACAGTGTTTAACGCGTTTCGGATCCTCCTTGATCCTTCGTCAATACTTTTGTGAAAATCTGAAGTAGTTTTAGGGCAAATTTTAGCAGAAGTACCTGTATAGAATATTTTGAAGGGTTCATAAACTTTTAATCACTACAGTATAAGGCTGAAAAGGTCAAAGATGACACTACAAAGCGCAAAATGAAATGGAAGAGACGTAACAGCAGGCAAAGGAAAAGGTTTATAGCGAGGTGGGAGAAGAAAGAGAAGGGGTGAGGGGGACAGAAAGTATGAGATCCTAACATGGGTCCACAATATAGACCACCGGATATTCTGTATGTAAAAATGCTTTAATTTTATTTATTTTATTTTAGACTTCAGTACCTCCCCCTATGCAGGCCCATCTTTTCCATTTGTCGTGCTGAACAGTGGCTGTGGTGCGCACTGTGCACAACTTTGTGTTAGCTTGTGAGCATGCATTGCAGACCTACCTGTAACACGCATGGTTGCGTGCCTGGATTGTGTTTTTAAACTTTACAGAGGGCTAGTGTAATTATAGAATTTGTTTTTAAATAGAACTGGGTGATAGGTGCATGCTGTACATGTCAGGGCTGATCTACATGCACTCACCAATGTGATGATGTTATCAGAACTTGATTTTATCATATTGATTATACTTACCATTACCTTTTTTTCTTTTCATCTTTACTTTGTACTTTCAAAGGCCATCCCTCACTAATCCTTTACTGTATATGGCCTGTGCATCTCTAAATGCCTAATTCCCTTCATTTATACTGTTATACATTTTTTTTTTGTGTGGAAATGTCATTTTGTTATTGGGTAATTTTCAGGAGTGTTTGTTTACATCATGAGGTGGTTTATAATGAATAAGTATGGGTAATAACAGTGTAGCTGTGCATACCTCCCAACTGTCCCAATTTCCGTGGGACAGTCCCATTTTTCTGGGACTGTCCCATTGTCCCACCTGGAGGCCATAGTGTCCCGTGGTGGGGGGAGGCAGTTGGTAGACCCTCTCTCACTGCTGCTCTGCTTAGTAGAGCATGCTGTGCACACAGTGTCTATTCACAGGAGACAGAGGGACTGGGGGCATTTCCAGCAACTCATGGACGAAGCCGCATGCAAGCGTCCCAAATTAATAATACAGAATGTTGTGAGGTAGGTATAGATGTGTCATATGCTGGAACTCTCTGGAAGTTCATATCAACTGTCATTACATTCCAACGTGATGACATGATTTTTATTATATAGATTCACTACATCTATATACAGTAGTGTAGATAATGAAAGGTGCAAATATTTACATTGTATCATCCTGTTACAGTGAAACAATGTTGCTGTTACTGCCCAGAATTTTACAAAAGGGTCTACATCAGCAGTTCTCAATCCAAAACAAGTGCCAATACTGGATATCTCAGTGAGCTATCAGATCTCCATAAAGAATGATGGATGTGGTCACCAAACGACTACAATATTATGGCTGTTTGGCCTGATCACCAAATAGCCACATCTGTCTGTCAGATCTGGCAACCATGGCTGGAGTGTAATAGCCTGTATTTGCAGCAACTTTTAAGTTATTGCAGATCTTGGCGAAATTAGCCTTCAGTATGGAGGCTGAGAAGCTAAGCTTAGGTTTAGAACCCACACATCTCATTGGCCTATTCCAGCAGATTTGTTCCATTGTAAAATAAAGAAATCATATAAGATTATTCGTGTGTCCCCCAATCCCCCACATACACCCCCCCATTAAGAAATATGGTGTTGGTACTCAGTACCACCAGCCCACAGCTGGGGCATAATTTATAAGGGGCATTTTCGTGTGTAGGACATAAAATGGTGTCAGTGGTATAACTGTGTGTGGCACAATATGTAATAGGCATTACGGTGTGTGGCATAATGTGTAATGCGTGTGACGGTGTCTGGCACAGGGCCAGATTAACAATGGGGCGGATGGAGCTACAGCTCCAGGCCTTCACATAGAAATAGGCCCATCATGCTAGCAGCAGGATGGTAACCAGGCACACAGCTGGCCAAACAATCTTAAATTATAAGTATTAAAAAAGTTTTTTTTTAGTTTTCTAACAAAATTATGCGTATTTTCTATGTTTATGTATTTAGGAAGTAATTAGGGTTCATAGTGTATAGGGTGTACACACCCATATGGCTCTGGCCACACCCACACAGCAATAGTCACAGCTCCTCCCCTTATCAGTATAAGCCCTTGGAAACTTTCAGCTCCAGGCCCATGTGGCCCTTAATCCGGCCCTGGTCTGGCATATTGTGTAATGGGCATTACGGTGTGTGGCATAATGTGTAATACGCATTATGGTGTGTGTCATAATGTGTAGTAAGCATTAAGGTGTGTGGCATAATGTGTAATGGGCCTTACAGTGTTTGGTATAATGTGTAAGGGGCATTACTGTGTGTGGCATAATGTGGCCATGCCCCTATTGTCATGTAGCCACTCCCCTAGTTTTACGTGACCACGCCCCCTCACGACACACCAATGGCAATTTTTACTATCAGTACCACTAAGAAAAAAATTCTACTTGCACCACTGTATACCTCCCTATATGACCCTCTCCAGGAGGGACAAAATGCTCTGCTTTTGGACTTTTCTCTTAAATTAAATTAAGATTGGTGTTTTAAACAGGTTAATGCAAAAGAAAAGTGTGTCACCACAGGTGATGGCAATCATAAATTAAGAGGGAAGTCCAGGAGCAGAGAATTCTGTCCCTCCAGGAGAGGGTCATGTTGTGAGGTATGCTATGGTACATTATTATGCATGCACTAGCAGTATAATATATATATATATATATATATATATATATATAATGATTAGCCATACCTCTGTGGCCACACCCTCTCTGGAGACTGACCACACCCCTAAACATGGGCCCCTACGACTGCATCCCCTGGTGGGCCCTTCATGTCCGACACTGCCTATAGCCAATAGGGAATGCAGTCCCATAACAGTGGCTGGTTGGGCAGTATGGCAGGCTGGCCACACGGTGTGAGTTTCCTGCTAACCCCAGACTATTAAAGCCTAGTGCTGGTAGAGTGTCCTTCTGATTCCCACTACCAGCCTGGACACACACACACACACACTTTTTTTTTTTTGCAATTATTTATCTCTTTAATAAATATTCCTGGAGAGATAGTTAAGCGCGCACCTCTATATTCATCATGTTTTTTATTACACACAGCATTTTCCATTCAGAACATTGTAAAAATTGGGAGAACAACTTCTGGTGAGGTTTCTTGTTACAATGGCGGGCTTGTTGCGTTTATTTGCATTCTGTTATGTGCGGCAAATCACACATCACTGGACAAGTTCCACAAACTTGGAGCTGACAATTTTCAGGCTATTACATCCTTCCTGACCCATGTGTACTGGACGAAGAACTGACTGCTCAGTGCTGAGGGTCAGAGGCCAGAAAGTTGTAAGGAGAATTGAAGAAAACACAATAGTTCATAAAGCAAAATGGTTTTTATAATCAAACAGAAAAACCGTAGAACCCATGCCATAATGAAATTAATATTGTCAACATCTTTGACAAAAGAAATTGGTAAGTCAGCTATAAAAACTTAATTAATGCCCGTGAAACCTAAGTTAACAAAGAACTTGCATTTTTTGCTTTGTACTTTATTGTATTATGCTTACAATAGAGAACACTGTCTTATATTCTTGTGTATCACTTCAGAAGGTTTCCTTTCACCCCTGCAAGGTAAGGAGAAAATACATACAGTTCCTTGGTGTCAGCGGAACAGAGAGTCCCAGGGCTGGAGGCCAGTGGGAGGAGATGGATCAATAGTTGAAAATGAGATGGCAGAGAGATGTGAGAGATGGAAGGAGTGTGAGAAGAAGGGGGGAAAAGTGGAAAAGGGTCATGTGATACAGAGGTTGCAATCATATAGGCTGGGCAGATGGTTGTTAACCCATGACAGGCTGATGTACACATGTATGAACTGACAGGGTGCATATTCATTCAGAGGTTAAATGCAAATATATTTGGGCTCATTAAAAGAGGAGATTTTAATGATGCCTTTTTTCACTTCAGTCCTTTCTTAGCTTGTAACACTGCCGGGGGAAATCATTAGACACAAATTTGTGTAAATGAAGCTTATGGGGCGAAGTAACATCCGCAATTATGGGACAGATCTGTAGAACACGCTGACAGAGTAATGGACTGTTACATTAACACTTCTGCCACTGAAATCTAAAATATTATGGCAGATATCACCTAATTTGCCTTATAGACAATAGCCTTATTTCACACATTGTTCAAGAAATCATTTTTATTTTATCCGTTCAAATGCTGAAATATGTTTAAAAAAAAGTTTGTTTTTATAAGCAATACATGGAAATAAAATTGTAACTTTGTAATTGTAAAATTTTTAGGTTACTTTAACTTAGACTATAGTTTTTTGGGTACTTAGACCAAATTAGTCATTTATAGATTTTTTTTTTTTTAAGGTTTCTTTGTTTGTTTGTTCTGAGTTAACTGAAATACTATTGCTCAAATATTGACAGAATCTTCACTGTGCCAATCTCAAGGGTCATACTGTAAGTAGCAAACAAAAAACCTAAATGTGCGCAGGGATATGTTGCCTCCACATCGCATCCATACCAATGGCATATGTAGTAACATATGCAACTAGTAATGCGAAGGACATCTCTTGTGATAAGAGCTGTCCTTCGTGATGCGTAGCGGTCACTGGACCACTGGGTATTGGCCTCGGGAGTCCGACCGCGCATGCGCAGAAGGATGCGGTGGCCGCAGGGCATGTTGGGATGGATCTGATTGGATCCCTCACGCAGCGCGATACAGAAAGAAGACCATAGGCTGGCGTTACACCCATAGGCTGGCGTTGAGGCTTTAGTACATTTGGAAATGCTAAAAAAAAAACCCAGAAAACTGTGTTTTTACAGCATTTCTTCATTAGTACATCCCACCCTTAGTGAGACATTGGGTCTGATAATGTAAAGGTGGAATCACCAAGATGACACTGGCCAGACCCACATACTGTAGCATTGGCCACGGCTCCTCTGCTTCTCATAACAGCCCTTAAACATTTTAGGCCCATGTGGCCATTAATCTGGTCTGCCTCAAGTTTGGACAAGCACCGTGTTCAATGAAACAGCAAAAACTGTCCCCTAAAAATCAGGATAGTTCTGTTTTTAACTTTTTGTTGCACTAACACCATAAAACATAAATAGTGTCTTAAACATCCACCACCCTGACACTGGGTAATTATTGTGGTTGCCCCCCACACATTCCACTCACAGTCTAAGGACAGTATCCTGGGTAGTCATCAGTATTCCGAATGACGGGATCCCGGCGCACAGTATACCGGCACCGGGATCCCGACACCCGCCATACCGACAGATATTCTCCCTCGTGGGGGTCCACGACCCCCCTGGAGGGATAATAAATAGCATGGTGAGCGCAGCAAGCCCGCAAGGGGCTTCTTTGCGCTCACCACGCTGTCAGTATGCCGGCGGTCGGGCTCCCAGCACCGGTATGCTGGTCGCCGGGAACCCGGACGCCGGCATACCATACTACACCCAGTATCCTATTAGCTGCGGTGAGTTACCTCTGTAACATCCGGTGCAGCAGCGAGGGAAAGGGGTTCGGCTTCATGGGAATGGGTGGGGCTTAACTAGAGGGGTGGGACTTTGAGGGCGGCACCCGTTTTTAGCCCATTGAAGGCATGGGAAGGGGGCGGGACTTTGCGTGAGTGGGCGGGGCCTCACATCCCGACACCCATTTTTTTGTCACTGGGTGGTGTGGGAGGTGAGTGCTGACTCCCTGGGGTGCTGTCCCTGCAGTGCTGGCTCCTACACAGTGACAGGAGCCGAGTGCTGCACATAATATAACCTTGCAGCACTCGGCTCCTGTCACTGTGCAGGAGCCGGCATTTTGGTGTTACCCTTCGGCGGGTGACACCCGGAAGCGGGCCGCACCCCCCTTGTGATGCCACTTCCTGGGGCTATCCCTTTAGCCCCGTAAGCCGGCACTTATCAGGGGCACACAAAGCAGATCCCTGATAATCAGCCCCCGCAGACCCGTTATCAGACCTGAACATATGGAGCCGCAATTTATCATGGATCCCATGTGTTATCGGGCGATTACATGTGAGTTACCGCATGGTAAGTACAGGCTGTAATAGGATAGCCCAATATTACCGTTATTACCGTGCAGTAACTCACCGCACCTAATAGGATACCTAAGCTGATAGTGACTCCTGTAAGCCTCCAAGCCTGCACTAACACCAAACAAGATAATTGGTGTCAGTCGAAAAATATTCCAGTACACACATCACGTACTAACCACACACACATACCCGCTGCGCGCGCACTTGTTCCGCCGTGCATGCACATATCCACAATTTGCATATGGTCGCTCCCGCGGTCCTGCGCGTGGTATGGGTATTTATGGCGGAGTTTGTGGGTGCATGGAGGGTTATCAAAACATTACATATTTAATCCAAATAGTGCACATTGTACACATAACCCCCTGCACCACATCAGCAAGTATCAACAGTTTAAATGATTCCAGGACTAGGGGATTCACCTTTGCAGGATAGGAAGGGACAGACTAAGGTTATAAGGGGATGTCTGGTATCCAGCTGTAGGGTATTTTAAGGGTAACATTCCGGTGTTGGTTAGAGGAAGATCGCATGTTCCTGGGTATAGTTATGTGCAGAAGTAGAATATAAACATAAACTGTATTTACTGTATATTATGTATGTGGCGGGAATCCAAAGGAGACCACCCACAAGAGCAGTTGAGAAAGACATCGCCCACCTTTTCAAATCAACCTATGGCCTCTCCTGTAATGTAAAGATGCATCCCTGTGTCCAATGGACAAAGGGATTACAGCATCCATTGTATTGTTTTTGGAAGTAGTGTATAAAAAGCCTGTTGCTGCCTGGCCAGTCAGAAGACTCTTAACGCTATCTACCTGATTAGCGGAGGACTGGACCAGGAAGCGCATGCGAATATTCTCACATATGTATATTGACTGTAGCCATTTACTCTGTTGTATTGTAGTGTATAAATTGTATTGTTAACCCCCTTTCAGATATATTACTCTGTGGTGTCAGAACCCAGTGTTTAACTACAAATCGGTGTTGTGTCCTCTTTTCCCTGCTAGGGTTTAAAGTGTATTACATTACCTAACTGTATAAGGTTTAAAAGTGTATTGATAAGGTGTGTACATGCTGTGGGTACTTTGTACCGTCAGCGCTGCATAAGGTATAAGGTGTAACATCATTGCAGTGCTTTGCTGCATAAGGTTTAAGGTGTAATATCATTGCATTGCATTACTACTAAGGTTTAAAGTATAACTCTGGGTGTGTGCGCGCTGTGTGTACTTTGTACCCCCAGCGCGGCGTTTGTACGCTAAGTCCGTACAAGGTACAGGACTCTGTATGCAAATAGCGTACAAAGTACGTAGAGTGCATATTAAGTCTAGCGGCCGCAGCGGCTCCATGAGAAAAAGTGTGTTTAAAGTATAGCTTTATGGTTTAAGATAATATCGACATTATCAATTGGGGGCATCGTCCGGTTTTTCCTCATACCCGCAGCCTAGCAGGTTAAAGCAGACTTTATCAATCAGCAAAGGGCGGACAGGTATCCTACGTGAACCTTTTCCTGGCCGTAGAATACACTGGAAAACCCTATCTTATTGCTGATTAGATGGTGTCTGCTCTGCATGGTTTGTAGGGATGCTGGTGGGACCCGTAAAGTAAATACGCAAAGCTATTTTAAAGGTCTGTGAATTTCTGTTTGGCGCCAAATGTGCACACAACACAAGCATACACCTGTACTTTGTATTTGTATACCTGCTCATATTGTTGCCATAAATACTGATTACTAGATTCATTTAGACCTGTACGGAGAAATTTGTTGCTATTTAGTTAAAAATATAGAATAAATATTAAGGAAGTAAACGTAAAACACAAACACAGTCTGGCCTAGTTAAAAAGGTTTATACGTCTGTACTCTTTTCAATAAGAACAGATTATACAAAAAAAAAGGTTTATACAGAAAGACAACTGTGTTGTGTTAAGTGAGCGATTATAGGTAATATCGCTTACATTTATAGAAGTGTGGGATTTGTACTATTGCGGACGTACGGTTTTTGTACACGTGTCTCGGACAAAGTACGGGACTTCGTATGCAACGTAAAGACATACGCACGGTCGCGTGTTTACGCAACGTGCGTACGGGTACGACCGCTAAGTACAAATTACACAACAGCATTGTTTAGTTTAGGGGCGGAACAGTAGCCACGCTACAATAGCACAAATTGCTCGGTTTCCAAAATTTAGTTTAAATAAAACCTTTTTTACTGTATTACCTCTGGTACTAAGGCTGTTTATCTGAATGAAAGTTAATTTTCTGTACAGAAAAAACAAAGTATATTTGAGTGAACGAACGTGAGTGAGCAAACATAATAAAGGTTTTGTGGACCCAGGGAATTCGGGATCCCGTCGAGTGGTACATCAAGTGAGTGGAGACTTGGTGGCATGAGGCAGCTGACTCGCGTTAATGTAGATTGAAGTACAAAGGAGCAAGGTAGCAGAGTACCGCTGACCAGAAGGTCAGCGAGGTTTAGAGTACCGCGGCCCAAGAGGTCAGCTAGTTTTAGAGTACCGCAGCCCAGGGGGTTAGCGAGGTTTACCCATATAGGCTTGTTTTTGATACGCTCCGGCTGAGGTTTCGCAGCCTGAAAAATTAATTCCATTGGTCGTACGGCGGATAAGTAACAAGTACCTATACGCTGTGCGATTGGACCGCGCATTAGTGGGTGCAATATTAGCGCAACGTGATTACTCTTTTTACGAGCTTTGCGTAAAATCGCGGTATCATTAGCGCTACCTATAGCATACGCGAGCGTGATTTGTGTATAATAAAGGTTTAGGGAGTTTTCGCTGGTCTCTCTCAGGAAATCTCCAACAACGTATATTTACTGGAAAGGGTAAGTTATTCCCAGATACTTCCAGTGAATAGAGGTTACACAGGGCCCTAGGTTGGGTACATTGCCTGCGCTATCGACAGTGTATGGTAGTACTGGCCAACGTGGGCGTGAGTGTGTGAAAGGACTCTGAGAACTTTCACCGTTGCCTTATATTGAGTATTTTGGTTATTTTTGTGGGATTAGCCAAAAGGACAAATACCTGCAAAATATGGGGGCCAGTTGCTCAAGTAAGGGACGTTCAACCAGGGTTCAGGTTGACATTCCGCGGCCCAGGGGGTTGGCGAGGTACATAATGTGTGAGAAGCATGGACCACACACAGAAGTCTTTTGCAATGAATGGGAACGTATGACTGCAGAAGATAGAGAACCATTCCCTAAGGTAGGCAGTTTTGAACCAGAGGTATTTCAGAATTTAAGGATTAGGATATGTCTGATAAAATCCCGAAAGCAAAGGGTCAGACACACAAACTGTTTAAATTTATGGCAGCAAGAGGGCGATATGCAAAGAGAATTAGCTCACACAGCCGGTTCCAAACCTAGCCGGAAAATGATGGCAACCGCACCACCACCACCGTATATTGTAGGGGAGAAAGTGGCTACAGACAATGGCATATTGGTATCTGATAAGAGTATAGTTGATAAATGTACTAATGCTAACCCATGCAAGTTGTATCCCATTTTAAACTTTCCTCAGGACTGCGAGCAAGAAGATGAGCCCAGCACGATATCGACACTCTCTCTAGCAGCCACCATACAGAACACTCAGGTGGGCATGGCTCAACCAGTAAGATCAGTAGTAAGGCCCCCTAGCGGAGGGATAAGTGAGGTCGTGTCCACAGGTAAGTACGGTACCATACATTATGCAGAGACAATAGCACCTCAGATTGTGGAGTCAACTCAGAATGACGTAATTGAACTAAATCCTGTCAGGGTGATCGCGGTCCCCAATGGGAAGACCGATGCTCAGGGAGTCACTCCCATCAGAAACATTGCTATGCATTGTCCCTGGTCCCGGACAGAATTGAGGACAATTATGTCTGAATTTCCTGATCCCAGAAAGGATCTAGTCGCATGCCAGAGGTTCATTAAAGAATTAGGTAACGCCACCGAACCCACAAACAAAGATTGGCGAACAGTGCTACGAGTATGTTTACCTTCCAATATTGACCCTGCGAAATTCATTACTGATTGTAAATTAGACGTAGAAGTACCTCTCACTGATGAGTACACTCAGGAGAATGTACAACAAATCAATCTGCAATTAGGAGTATATTTCCCTACTGTTATCAAATGGAATAAAATCTTTTCCATAAGACAAAAAGAAGGTGAAAAGGCATCTGAATATTTCCACCGTGCACTGCACGAAATGGCTAGATACACTGGGGTCGAGGACATTAAGGAAAATGTACATCACAGGGAGGTAGCTGTGTCAGTATTAATGGACGGGTTAAAAGAGACATTAAGAACAAGGGTACAAACCACTCTACCTAACTGGAGAGGTATCTCGGTAGCTGCATTAAGAGAGTCCGCTATCGAGCACGATCGGAACGTCATTAAGCACAGGGAGTTACAGGGGGATAAGCTGATGACAGTAAGTATAAATGCCCTTACAACCAGTTGATGTAGCTGGTAGATCACTACCTTTTCTTGTAGATACAGGGGCGGCCAGGTCAGTGTTAAATTCAACGGTAGGTATGAAAACCACGGGTAAAACAATTTCGGCAATGGGAGTAACAGGAGTAGTACAACACTACCCTTTGAGTAGACCTGCGGAGATTACGATAGGGCCTTTGCAGACCAAGCATTCCTTTTTGTTAGCTGCATCAGCTCCGACTAATCTACTTGGGAGAGATCTATTGTGTAAAATGGGGTGTGTCATATATTGTACTCCTGAGGGTGTCTTCTTGGATATACCCGAGAATCACGTTCAGGAAGTGCAGGATATGTTAGACACCCCACAAAGGCTAATGTCACACTCTGCTGGTATAGAAAGGTGTCCATCCATGGTAGAGGAAATGATCTCACAAATACCGGGATCCCTCTGGACCAAAGATGGACAAGACACTGGATTGATGGCGAATGTAGCTCCCGTAGTAGTGCAAATAAAAGATGGTAGGATAGCTCCAAAAATCCCTCAGTATCCTCTGAAGCCAGAGGTGGAATTAGGAGTGTACCCAGTCATAGAGCGCTTGCTACAACAGGGCATCCTAGTCAGGACGTCCAGCACTGCCAATAGTCCCATCTTCCCTGTGAAAAAGAGTGGGGGGAGGGGTTACAGGCTAGTGCAGGATCTAAGAGGGATAAACAAGATAGTTGAGAGACAATTCCCAGTAGTGCCAAATCCAGCTGTCATCCTCATGCAAATGCCCCCTACTGCAAAATGTTTCACTGTCATTGACCTCTGTTCTGCTTTCTTTTCTGTCCCTCTGCACCCTGACAGCCAATACCTGTTTGCATTCACATACAGGGGAGTACAGTACACCTGGACTCGACTATACCAAGGTTTCATTGACAGCCCAAGTATTTTCTCCCAGGCTCTGCATGACTGTTTACAATGCTTTCAACCTGAGAGCGGATCAGTATTAATACAGTATGTAGATGACTTACTGCTGTGTTCTGATTCACTCAAATCATCCTTGAAAGACACGAAACAGCTTCTGTTTCACCTTTCTAATACGGGACACAAGGTTTCAAAGGATAAGTTGCAGTTGTGCCAGACCAGGGTAAAATATTTGAGACATTGCTTGACGCAAGGCCTTAGACACCTTACCGCTGATAGAATACAGGCGATTCGCGACATGACTCTGCCACAAACCCAGCAACAGATCCGCACTTTTCTTGGAATGTGTGGGTACTGCCAAAACTGGATCCCAGGGTTCTCGATACTGGCCTTGCCTTTGCAAGAAATGGTCTCTTCAAACAAACCAGATCGGATCTCTCACACAGATGAGTCCGAGCTAGCATTTGAGAGACTCAAACAGTGCCTATCACAGGCACCTGCATTAGGCATGCCAGATTATGGGAAACCCTTTGAATTGTATGGTACAGAAAGTGCTGGGTGTGCGGCAGGCGTCCTAACCCAGAGACATGGTGATGCCAGCAGACCGGTAGCTTACTACAGTGCACAGTTGGACACCGTAGCGTGGTCTCTCCCCACATGCTTGCGAAGTGTTGCAGCGATAGCATTGCTAGTGAGCAAAAGCGAAGACGTAGTGTTAGGACACAACCTGACAGTCCATACGCCTCATGCAGTGTCAGCCTTACTGAACTCCGCCCAAACCAGACATGTCTCATCAGCATGGTTTACAAGGTGGGAATTAGCACTAATGGCCCCTGTAAACATCACCATAAAGAGATGCAGCGCACTAAATCCTGCAACTTATCTGCCAGGTGTGCCTGGACAGGCACAAAGGGTGGAGGATAAGAATGATGGTGAAGGAGGATTTAGTGCAGACACTGACACGCATGATTGTATGGAATACCTGAACCAGACTTTCACTGCGAGACCTGACATTAGTGACAACCCACTAGAAGGCGTAGATTATACTTTTTACACTGATGGTAGTTGCCACAGACAGACGGACTCGGCAGACCTGTGTACTGGATACGCAGTCGTAGACAACAGAAATATCATAGAAGCTGAGCCCCTGGGCCCACCGCACTCAGCACAAATTTCTGAGCTGGTCGCCCTAACCAGAGCGTGTGAATTGGCCAAGGGTAAGTCAGCCAATATATACACAGATTCTAAGTATGCCTTTTGAGTAGTGCATGATTTCGGGGCCCTATGGCGCCTCAGAAATTTCATGACGGCAGCTGGCACACCTGTAGCGCATGCATCCCACGTAAAAAAAGGCTTCTAACAGTGATACAAGAACCAGACAGAGTGGCTGTTATCAAGTGCAAAGCACACGCTTACAACCAAGATCCAATCTCACTTGGTAACAGTCGGGCAGATGAAGCTGCGAAATCAGCAGCCAGCACCCCCATACAAACAAATATCACGTCACTGATGACATTCAACACAATCAACACACAAAAATTATTTGAAATGCAAAATTTGTGTTCTCTACAGGAAAAGGCGGTCTGGAGGTCAAAGGGGTATGGCCAGGAGTCCTCAGAACTCTGGACAGGTGGACAGGGTAAGCCAGTAGCCCCCAGAGCATATCTTCCAAGCTTAGCTGAGGTGGCACACGGTCTGACTCATCTGGGTAAAGAGGGTATGTGTAAGCTGGTAAGAGCCTACTGGTGTGCGCCAGGATTCTCTTCTCATGCGGGTAAGAGAGCAATGACATGTCTTACTTGCTTGAGGAAGAATATAGGAAAATCAATACCAACAGAACCATCCCATATCCCGCCGACAGATGGCCCTTTTCAGGTAATACAAATTGATTTCATACAGTTACCACCCTGTAGGAATTTAAAATATGTGTTAGTCTGTATTGATGTGTTTTCCAATTGGGTAGAAGCGTTCCCTGCTGCCACAAATACTGCTACGTTCACTGCAAAGAAAATTGTGCAGGAATTTGTGTGTAGATATGGTATCCCTCGAATAATTGAAAGCGATAGGGGTACCCATTTTACAGGTGAAGTCTTTCAGGTTATGTGCAAACTGATGGGAAATAATAGCAAGCTGCATACTCCGTACCGTCCACAGGCAAGTGCAAAGGTGGAGAGAGTAAACAGCACTATTAAGAACAAGCTGAGCAAAGTGGTGGCTGAAACTGGATTGTTGTGGCCAGAAGCTTTACCACTAGTATTGTACAGCATCTGAACCACTCCCAGGTTCCCCCTTAACCTATCACCCTTTGAGATTCTTTTTGGCCGACAACCCCATGTAATGATAGACCCCCAGGATGATTTGAAATGCAATAACGAAGTGACTGTAAAATATTTGGTTAGGATGAGCCAGCAGCAGAGGATTCAAAACAAAAAACTAAAGCTGGTGATTCCTGACCTACCGAACAGTAATTGTCATGACATTGAACCTGGGGATTATGTATTGATTCAAAATTTTCTACGCTCAGGTTGCCTCATTGACAGGTGGGAAGGACCGTATCAAGTCTTACTAACCAGCACGACAGCATTAAAGGTTGCAGAGAGAGAGACTTGGGTCCACTCGTCCCACTGTAAGAAGGTCGCTGACCCAGAGAGAACCTGTGACAAAGAGCAGAGTGTAGAGAACATCGTATCACTGGAGTGTCTGTTCCGGGAAGGTTGAGAGGCAGTACTGTTGAGACGGCCCCTGAGCGCGGAGAACAACAAGACCAGAGGCAGTTGTCGCACCAGTTTTTCTGTTTTATTATGTTTTCCATCTCCCACTACCCTCCTTCTCTCCTTCCCTTTTCCTCCCCCTTCTTGTTTCCTTTCTCTCCCCTTAACAAGATGGACTTACCCCAAGAGACTGCATTCCAGGTTTTCCTGTTAACCCTGTTGTTGACCAGAACAGTCTGTTTCGGTGAAAGTCCCAGAGAGGTCGAGAAAGGATCTGGAATGGGTTCTGATGGCAAGGACGGATTTGTAGAATTCCAAGAGCAACACATCACTCGAGCAAAGGCAAGTATCAGAAAAAGATCTGGTAGTCAGGGAGCTCGGAGGCACTGTTAAGGTGTTATTGGCTGAGGAAAATTGCATTTGTAGGAATTGTGAGAACATAGTTGAGGATGGGTGCATCCAGAGATGTCAGTCCAGCCTTAATATCAACATGGACCGTCATCCATTGAGTGATTACCACTCACTAGTGGGTAAGGTTTTAAACCAAACAGAATGCTGGGTGTGCTCACAAGTACCTCAAGGTCAGAGCAAGTCAGGATTAGTACCGTACCCTTTAGCAATAGATGAGGTACTCGAATTACGGGATGGGAGACCGGTGGACAAGAAATTCAATGTTTCTAGGCCCCCTAGTTTGAAGCTCCACCAGTATCATGTAGATAGATCCTTATTATGTTTCAACATTTCCAATTACCGAAAACCAGGAAATTGGGAGGTTACATGGAATAACCAGACCATGGCCTTTTCGCATAGAGCTGATAGGATACCCATAGACTCTGAACTTGTACGCCAAATAGCCAACAGTGGAAGGTATTTTCGGTATAGGTATACTCGAGGAAGCAAGACCATGTGGGTTGGAGAAGTCTCACCAGTGTACTGTGCTCATATCATCCAGCCTGATACTTGTACTGAGCAGATGGGAGAACTAGGGATTGGGTTTTTCACTTGGAAAGTTTGTAATATGGTAATGTCATATTCTGTCTCATACGTTCTCCCCGATGATGCCTATTTCATATGTGGGAGGAAGGTGTATAAGTGGCTTGCCCCAAACTCAGAGGGATTGTGTTATGTTGGAAGAGTGTTGCCAGAGGTCATGACCATAACCCATGATAAGATGAAAGACGTTCACCGCAGTGCTCAGGCTCCTTATACTCATACTCACTATGAACACATCGTTAAGAGACACCTCATAGATAGGACAGAGCACGTAGCCTCTGATTTGATCCACGAATCCACCGGGATTCAATTCCTTCTCGCATTAGACATCACCCGTACTGCCAGAGGAATTATAAATTATAGGTATATCCATGCGCTAGCAAACTTGATAAATAATATCACTGAGATGTATGACGACACCTTCAGGTATACGGGTAGGGAGTTGCAAGCTTACAAGACAGAAATGATCCAGCATAGAATGGTCCTCAATTATATCACAGCCGTCACGGGTGGGTACTGTGTCACTTTGGCGACTCAATATGGTGTGAAGTGCTGCACGTATATTACAAACAGCACTGACGACTCCACGGAGATTATCGATCAAAAGATGGACGATATCTTGCAGTTGAAGTGGGAGTTCCGAATGAGACACAACCTTACCCTGACTGCTGTGAGTAATGAACTGACCGGCTGGGTCTCATGGTTGAACCCACAAAATTGGTTCTCAGGATTAGGAGAGTGGGCTCAAAATGTTATTATGAGTGTGGGAAAGTTTCTCCTTTGTATCCTGGGAGTCGTCATAATTTTGGGTTTGATATTTAGGTGTGTTCGAATTCTGATGCGGCGCAAGCACGGCACAAAATTGATGAGTTTAAGGAGCGGGGGCATTGTTACAGCTGCAGATTTTATTTACGACTCTTCCATAGAGACTGTGTTATGATAAGGATTGCTAATGGATTCCATGGCCTGTTTCTTTCACCCGTTTTTCCTTTGTCTCCCCCTTTGCCCAGATACACCGATCTGGAAAAGACGTCGACTACACCCAAGAATGATTACGAAAATGTTATGTGAATGTATTTTAGATATGTGTCTTATCTTCATCTCTACAACCTTCAGTTAGTGACACACATAGTCGACAGGTGATATCGACATATATTAGCACTCACATATGTTCCCCCTCCATGTATCATCAACTAAATGTGCACCCCATTTGTTGGAACAAGAAGCCGAAAAGAGCTCGGTAGTGTTTGTTGGCCCACTTACAGACCCTTAATATGGGATAAGAATGATTTAATGTATACTTCGCAATACCTCGAAGCTTATCTAGAACATATACGGCACGATGATACATGCCTCTCAGACATGGATTCATACATACATGCTTTTACTATCCCACTAGGTCATACATTTCCCACCTACTCCTCTCCTCCTACCACCCAATCATCTGTAGATATTGTATTGTATATTTTTCTGTTTAGTGTTTAGATAGTGGCAGTTATTGTTGACTGCCAAAGGGTGGACTGTCAAAGTCGAAAAATATTCCAGTATACACATCACGTACTAACCACACACACATGCCCACTGCGCGTGCACTTGTTCCGCCGTGCGTGCACATATCCGCAATTTGCGTATGGTCGCTCCCGCGGTCCTGCGCGTGGTATGGGTATTTACGGCGGAGTTTGTGGGCGCATGGAGGGTTATCAAAACATTACATATTTAATCCAAATAGTGCACATTGTACGCATAGCCCCCCTGCACCACATCAGCAAGTATCAACAGTTTAAATGATTCCAGGACTAGGGGATTCACCTTTGCATGATAGGAAAGGACAGACTAAGGTTATAAGGTGATGTCTGGTATCCAGCTGTAGGGTATTTTAAGGGTAACATTCCAGTGTTGGTTAGAGGAAGATCGCATGTTCCTGCGTATAGTTATGAGCAGAAGTAGAATATAGATATAAACTGTATTTACTGTATGGACAACAAATTAAGTTGAATACACCGTTGGCGCTGCCACCCTTTAAACAAAAGTCACGTGATAGTCTTAGTGAGATAGTCCAAAGAAATGAATTCTATGTCTCGCTTGCAGTGTTCTTCCTTCTGGATGTTAATTCTTCTCCAATTTCAAATTAAATTCGAGATTTTCCTTATACGTAGATGTTATGCATAAAAGGAAAAAATAGCGTATATAGTGTAGTATTTCAAACAAAAATGAATTTATTCAATCATAAGATACATAAAATGCTCATATCCAATAAAAGTGACAGGTTCACTCTATAATAAAATTGGAACCGTACCGTGTCAGGCTCCCAGCATGGAGCAATGAAAAGAGTAAAATGGAAGGTTCCGGAATTCCTCCCTCCTCCCTTCACGCAAAACGCTGGCCACTGGACCTGGCAGGGTTCTCCTATTGTTCAATGCAGGTAAATGGATCATTAGATGCCGCCAACGCGTTTCGAGTTGTATGTAACTCTTCCTCAGGGCAGAATGATCCATACCTGCACATGTCCCCTTTTTATACTGTGTTTGACCCGGAAGTAAAAACCTGCTTCCTGTTCATTTCTATTAAAGTGATTATTAAAATTTACTTTCATTACATATTTCTTGTTTTTTAATATCTGCAGCAATTAAAATTGATGCTAATGTTGTAAAATATTATAAAATACACATATCAATAACATTCAATACCAAACTACTTCCTGTATGTTATAAAATCGATCATGTGATCTTTCTTAAAACTCTATTGTTAAAATAAAAGGATTGCCGTATCCACCACTTAATGAGTGGTATATTAACTGACTTAACGATTTCAGGAAGAATAGTACATTTATCTTAAGAAAACTTTGAATGGAACGCTTTGCGTTCCATTCACGGCCGTACCCGGAAGTGCCGTGCGTTCCACCGCCGGAAACGCCTACGTACTTCCGGGAACCGCGTGACTTTGCTGAACTCGTCTGTATTCCACCTCTATGCGTTCCAGAGGTGTGGGACAGCTTCCTGTGAGCTATATTAGCTTCCTGGTGTGGCGGCCATAATGTATAGAATGCAAATATATATGTACATATTTAGAGTGTAAATTGATGAGTGTAAAAATAATAGTGAAGTATAATAAGAAACCAGTCTTCTGTACGTGGTGCCTGTACGCCGAAAGTGTCCCGCAATTCTTCTGGCCACCGACAGCATCTCTTGCACGCCCCTCTCGTTTTTTAAATAATTCTGCACCACCAAATTCAAGGTATGTGCAAAACATGGGACGTGCTGGAATTTGCCCATATTTAATGCACACACAATATTGCTGGCGTTGTCCGATGCCACAAATCCACAGGAGAGTCCAATTGGGGTAAGCCATTCTGCGATGATCTTCCTCAGTTGCCGTAAGAGGTTTTTAGCTGTGTGCGTATTCTGGAAAGCGGTGATACAAAGCGTAGCCTGCCTAGGAAAGAGTTGGCGTTTGCGAGATGCTGCTACTGGTGCCGCCGCTGCTGTTCTTGTGACGGGAGTCAATACATCTACCCAGTGGGCTGTCACAGTCATATAGTCCTGAGTCTGCCCTGCTCCACTTGTCCACATGTCCGTGGTTAAGTGGACATTGGGTACAACTGCATTTTTTAGGACACTGGTGAGTCTTTTTCTGAGGTCTGTGTACATTTTCGGTATCGCCTGCCTAGAGAAATGGAACCTAGATGGTATTTGGTACCGGGGACACAGTACCTCAATCAAGTCTATAGTTGGCTCTGCAGTAATGATGGATACCGGAAACACGTTTCTCACCGCCCAGGATGCCAAGGCCTCAGTTATCCGCTTTGCAGCAGGATGACTGCTGTGTTATTTCATCTTCCTCGCAAAGGACTGTTGGACAGTCAATTGCTTGGTGGAAGTAGTAAAAGTCGTCTTACGACTTCCCCTCTGGGATGACCATCGACTCCCAGCAGCAACAACAGCAGCGCCAGCAGCAGTAGGCGTTACACGCAAGGATGCATCGGAGGAATCCCAGGCAGGAGAGGACTCGTCAGAATTGCCAGTGACATGGCCTGCAGGACTATTGGCATTCCTGGGGAAGGAGGAAATTGACACTGAGGGAGTTGGTGGGGTGGTTTGCGTGAGCTTGGTTACAAGAGGAAGGGATTTACTGGTCAGTGGACTGCTTCCGCTGTCGCCCAAAGTTTTTGAACTTGTCACTGACTTATGATGAATGCGCTGCAGGTGACGTATAAGGGAGGATGTTCCGAGGTGGTTAACGTCCTTACCCCTACTTATTACAGCTTGACAAAGGCAACACACGGCTTGACAAATGTTGTCCGCATTTCTGTTGAAATACTTCCACACCGAAGAGCTGATTTTTTTGGTATTTTCACCAGGCATGTCAATGGCCATATTCCTCCCACGGACAACAGGTGTCTCCCCGGGTGCCTGACTTAAACAAACCACCTCACCATCAGAATCCTCCTGGTCAATTTCCTCCCCAGCGCCAGCAACACCCATATCCTCCTCATCCTGGTGTACTTCAACACTGACATCTTCAATCTGACTATCAGGAACTGGACTGCGGGTGCTCCTTCCAGCACTTGCAGGGGGCGTGCAAATGGTGGAAGGCGCATGCTCTTCACGTCCAGTGTTGGGAAGGTCAGGCATCGCAACCGACACAATTGGACTCTCCTTGTGGATTTGTGATTTCGAAGAACGCACAGTTCTTTGCTGTGCTTTTGCCAGCTTAAGTCTTTTCATTTTTCTAGCGAGAGGCTGAGTGCTTCCATCCTCATGTGAAGCTGAACCACTAGCCATGAACATAGGCCAGGGCCTCAGCCGTTCCTTGCCACTCCGTGTGGTAAATGGCATATTGGCAAGTTTACGCTTCTCCTCCGACGATTTTATTTTAGATTTTTAAGTCCTTTTTTTACTGATATTTGGTGTTTTGGATTTTACATGCTCTGTACTATGACATTGGGCATCGGCCTTGGCAGACGACGTTGATGGCATTTCATCGTCTCGGCCATGACTAGTGGCAGCAGCTTCAGCACGAGGTGGAAGTCGATCTTGATCTTTCCCTATTTTTGGAACCTCAACATTTTTGTTCTCCATATTTTAATAGGCACAACTAAAAGGCACCTCAGGTAAACAATGGAGATGGATGGATACTAGTATACTTATGGATGACGAGTGACTGCCGACACAGAGGTAGCTACAGCCGTGGACTACCGTACTGCGTCTGCTAGTATAGACTGGATGATAATGATATAAAAAATATATATATATCACTACTGCAGGACAGGTATATATTATATAATGACGGACCTGCTGGACACTGTCAGCAGACTCCTAAACTACTAGTATGAAGAAGATAGAAAAAAAAACCACCACAGGTAGGTATACAATTATGGACGAGCGACTGCCGACACAGAGGTAGCTACAGCCGTGGACTACCGTACTGCGTCTGCTAGTATAGACTGGATGATAATGATATAAAAAATATATATATATCACTACTGCAGGACAGGTATATATTATATAATGACGGACCTGCTGGACACTGTCAGCAGACTCCTAAACTACTAGTATGAAGAAGATAGAAAAAAAAAACCCACCACAGGTAGGTATACAATTATGGACGAGCACTGCCGACACAGAGGTAGCTACAGCCGTGGACTACCGTACTGCGTCTGCTAGTATAGACTGGATGATAATGATATAAAAAATATATATATATCACTACTGCAGGACAGGTATATATTATATAATGACGGACCTGCTGGACACTGTCAGCAGACTCCTAAACTACTAGTATGAACAAGATAGAAAAAAAACCCACCACAGGTAAGTGTACAATTATGGACGAGCGACTGCCGACACAGAGGTAGCTACAGCCGTGGACTACCGTACTGCGTCTGCTAGTATAGACTGGATGATGATATAAAAAATATATATATATATCACTACTGCAGGACAGGTATATATTATATAATGACGGACCTGCTGGACACTGTCAGCAGACTCCTAAACTACTAGTATGAAGAAGATAGAAAAAAAAAACCCACCACAGGTAGGTATACAATTATGGACGAGCACTGCCGACACAGAGGTAGCTACAGCCGTGGACTACCGTACTGCGTCTGCTAGTATAGACTGGATGATAATGATATAAAAAATATATATATATATCACTACTGCAGGACAGGTATATATTATATAATGACGGACCTGCTGGACACTGTCAGCAGACTCCTAAACTACTAGTATGAAGAAGATAGAAAAAAAAAACCCCACCACAGGTAGGTATACAATTATGGACGAGCACTGCCGACACAGAGGTAGCTACAGCCGTGGACTACCGTACTGAGTCTGCTAGTATAGACTGGATGATAATGATATAAAAAAAATATATATATCACTACTGCAGGACAGGTATATATTATATAATGACGGACCTGCTGGACACTGTCAGCAGACTCCTAAACTACTAGTATGAAGAAGATAGAAAAAAAAAAACCACCACAGGTAGGTATACAATTATGGACGAGCACTGCCGACACAGAGGTAGCTACAGCCGTGGACTACCGTACTGCGTCTGCTAGTATAGACTGGATGATAATGATATAAAAAAAATATATATATATCACTACTGCAGGTATATATTATAATATAATGAATGACGGACCTGCTGGACACTGTCTGTCAGCAGAATGCGTTTATAGAATAAAAAAAAAAAACACCACACGAGTGTTTAACTTTTTCAGGCAGACAATATACTGGTGGTCACTGGTCAGTCACACTGGCAGCAAAAGTGTGCACTGTTATGTACTCCTGCTATAACTGCTCCCCAGTCTCCCCCACAATTAAGCTGTGTGAGCAGTGAGCACTCAGCACAGTCAGATATACATAGATGATATTATCATGCAGCACACTGAGGCTGAGCACAGATATGGTATGTGACTGTGTATCGTTTTTTTTCAGGCAGAGAACGGATTTTAAATAATAAATAAAACTGGTGGTCACTAGTATAACTATCAGCAAAACTCTGCACTCTCTGAGTACTCCAGTCCTAATGCTCCCCAAAATTACTAAAATTAAATTACTAGTAAATCAAGTGTCTCACTCTCTATCTGAACGGAGAGGACGCCAGCCACGTCCTCTCCCTATCAATCTCAATGCACGTGTGAAAATGGCGGCGACGCGCGGCTCCTTATATAGAATCCGAGTCTCGCGATAGAATACGAGCCTCGCGAGAATCCGACAGCGGGATGATGACGTTCGGGCGCGCTCGGGTTAACCGAGCAAGGCGGGAAGATCCGAGTCTGCCTCGGACCCGTGTAAAAAGGCTGAAGTTCGGGGGGGTTCGGATTCCGAGGAACCGAACCCGCTCATCTCTAGTCGGAACCCTGGCCCTCATTCCGAGTTGTTCGCTCGGTATTTTTCATCGCATCGCAATGAAAATCCGCTTAGTACGCATGCGCAATGTTCGCACTGCGACTGCGCCAAGTAACTTTGCTATGTAGAAAGTAATTTTACTCACGGCTTTTTCATCGCTCCGGCGATCGTAATGTGATTGACAGGAAATGGGTGTTACTGGGCGGAAACACGGCGTTTCAGGGGCGTGTGGCTTAAAACGCTACCGTTTCCGGAAAAAACGCAGGAGTGGCCGGAGAAACGGTGGGAGTGCCTGGGCGAACGCTGGGTGTGTTTGTGACGTCAAACAGGAACGACAAGCACTGAACTGATCGCACAGGCAGAGTAAGTCTGAAGCTACTCTGAAACTGCTAAGTAGTTAGTAATCGCAATATTGCGAATACATCGGTCGCAATTTTAAGAAGCTAAGATTCACTCCCAGTAGGCGGCGGCTTAGCGTGTGTAACTCTGCTAAATTCGCCTTGCGACCGATCAACTCGGAATGAGGGCCCCAGTGTTTAACTACAAATCGGTGTTGTGTCCTCTTTTCCCTGCTAGGGTTTAAAGTGTATTACATTACCTAACTGTATAAGGTTTAAAAGTGTATTGATAAGGTGTGTACGCGCTGCGGGTACTTTGTACCGTCAGCGCTGCATAAGGTTTAAGGTGTAACATCATTGCAGTGCTTTGCTGCATAAGGTTTAAGGTGTAATATCATTGCATTGCATTACTACTAAGGTTTAAAGTATAATTCTAGGTGTGTGCGCGCTGTGTGTACTTTGTACCCCCAGCGCGGCGTTTGTGTGCTAAGTCCGTACAAGGTACGGGACTCTGTACGCAAATAGCGTACAAAGTACGTAGAGTGCATATTAAGTCTAGCGGCCGCAGCAGCTCCATGGGAAAAAGTGTGTTTAAAGGTATAGCTTTATGGTTTAAGATAATATCGACATTATCATTGGATAGGGTTGCTAACCCCCCTCCCACACACACACACACACACACACACACACACACACACACACACACACACCGTAAACTCACTGCGTTCCACTTGAAGTTCTGCATATAGTAAAAACTCCAGGATCACTTTCTTGATTTTTCAAATGTGTTTCTTATTTTCTTATTTATTGAAGCATTCAAACAGTGTATAAATATATAACATACTATTTATTCCACATGAAAGGTTAAAAACAATTAAATTAATTGTAATGGATATCAAACACAAAACATGGAAGTCCTTTAGTGCAAGATGTAAAAAGTGGATCCAATAATAACACAAGGTCCTTCCTGTTCCTTGGCATTTCCTCTGTCACACGCAGGAGGTAGGCACCCCAACAATTTATACCAACTATGCTCAAGGTGGGCATAGTCATGCATTACTACGATGTGGTCACATTCCAAGGGTGCTGCAACCACGCCAACGTGACTCCTTTCACAATTTACTAATATTGTGATGTACAGTCTCTTCTCTTTGCTATTCTCTCTAACCCTCTCTTGTTCTGTCTCCCTTTCTCCATCTACCGTGTTATCATATTGTTATAAAATATGAATGATATTAATAATATTTATAATGGGTTCAGTGTGCGCAGTGCACAAGGGCCTCCGGGGGCACACACTGCACACCCTGCACCAATTATTATTGATACTTACCCTCCGGAGTCCTGCGGTGCAGCAACAGTGCTGTATAAATCACTGGTAAAATGGCGCGTCACCATTTTCCTGGTGTTTCGCACATGTGCAGTAGAAAAATCACTGGGAAAATGGCCACCCCACCATTTTCACAGAGATCTGCGCATTTGCTGCAGACTCTGGGACAGAGCTGTAGACCCTAGTGCCCAGAGCTAAGCCCTGCCACTGGCTAGAGAGGAGGGGGCTCAGATGGAGCCTGCACACGGGCCTCCTCCACTCTAGAAACGCCCCTGCAACCAGGGATAGTGATATATCATTTTTAATCTTAACATAGCAAGCAGGAAAATGAGGTGCAGATAGCTGTTTGATACAATATACAAATGTTCATCACCTTTACCTATTAACCATTGTTCTTAGTGGCTATTGCATACCTAGGGCAATCGCCATCAATCGCTCCATGACTGAACACTTTTGTTTATCTGTGTTTTATTTGCATTCCAAGAGATCTATTTCCACTGTCAACAGCCCTGCAAGTGGGCGGTTCTGGCATACCCTTGAGAATTTTGCCGCGGGTACGCTGTACCCACTCCGCCGGGCCGCGCCGCTCACTGGACTGTGATGTGTTCCCCAGGTCCCGCTGCTGCCGCTGTGCACCTCCGCATCGGCGCCTCCCCTTCTCAGCCTGCTGGGAGCGTGATCATGACGTCATTACGCTCCCGCGGCTGAGGGCTGGCTGGGCGCGGCGGGTCTGAGGAGGCTTGAGAAGCGGCGCCAGCACGAGTAGCAGAGACACACTCAGGGGGAGCCATTACCGTTAGGCGCAGCACAGTTTGTAGAAAGAAAGGGTAGGGGACTGCGCTTATTCCTGCCTCACTCGATATATTACAGCTGCTCTGGAGAACAAGGAGAGGATTCCACTATCCTCTCCGTTACTAGAACACGGAAAAAAGGGGGAATATCTCCCAGCGCTTGGTTATATCGAGTGAGTTCTATACAAGTGATTTAGTAAATACCAATAATCACAAAATCAAAGAGTGAAATAAAATCAATTTTCTTTTATTAAAGGTAAGATATGGGTGTCTTTCACTCCGTTCTAGAATACTAAAAGTTTTACAGTGATTCCTAATACCGGTATACTAAAAATAAATAAAATAACAGGACAAACAACACAAATAACATGTATAATTTGTGATACGCTATCCTTAGCGATTTACTCACTAAATGTCTTATAATCACTAAAGGGTGAATCTTAAGTCCCAAGAGTATGGTAATTTTTCCGCAAGATGAAACTCACTAAAGGGTGAGTCTTAAGTCCCAAGAATGTAGTAATTTTCCGCAAAGTGAAACTTATTTGTATCAAAAAGGCAGTCTTAGTAAGGCTTCCATTCAGGTCACAATTTCCTGAAGCCAGTATGCACAGTTTCCTTCATGTATAACCTGTGGAAAGCCACTTACTTCAAAAACCACGGAGAAACAAACGACGGGTGTCTGCCGGCAGACAAAGAATCCGGTGTCTCTGCAATCAACTAGTTTCGCCTGTCTCTGCAGGCTTCCTCAGGATGGCCGAGCACACCTATTCCCCGCTATTTAAGCCTCCGTACGGCTTCCGTTTCCATGGTAACCCGCTACTCACAGCATCCAGCTGCACCACGCCATTTCCGGTCCTTGTGGCTGATTCCTCCATCTGCGTTGCTCGGTTGCTTGGCAACCCGCTGTTCAACCGCCGCAGCATCCAGCTGACGCGTCACGTCACTTCCAATCCTCGTGACTACTCCCTTCACATACGTCGTCTAGGTTACTTCTATAGCTTCCGTCCCAGCGTCTCCATTTGTATACTAGTAACCATGGTGATTTTTAGCGGAACATCCTGGCCGGACATGTAGTATTTTGTATCTGTTACCCTGGTGATTCCCTTATGGTTACTAATAAAAGCTACAATCTTCCTCTCAATTTCATCAATTAATTCATCATACAGGAAATGTTTAAATACAATTTTTCACTGTATATTTAGAAGCTATAGAAGTAACCTAGACGACGTATGTGAAGGGAGTGTGTGTGTGTATGTATATATATATATGTGTGTGTGTGTGTGTGTGTGTGTGTGTGTGTGTGTGTGTGTGTGTGTGTGTGTGTGTGTGTGTGTGTATATATGTGGGGCAGTGTATATAATATATATATATATATATATACACACATACACTTATTAGGATAGTTATATTTGGTGCTGCTGTACAGTGGACATGGTGATTTTAAGTACAGCTGCAGCACTAAATATAACTATCCTAATATGTGTGTACGTGTATATATAATGCGTGTGTATGTATATATATTTATATATATATATAAAAGCACTTTATGCACCGTGATTAAAAGTCTCCCAGGGCCGTCTGTTTTTGAAGCTATTTAAAGGAAGAACCGCTCTTGTTCTGGAGGGAACGGGAGCAGAATATTTGCCGTTGGGGAATGGGGCGAGTGCCGGATCTCATGTATGTATGTATGTGTGTGTGTGTATATATATATATATATATATATATTAGTGATGAGCGGGTTCGGTATCCGAGAAACCGAACCCCCCCCCGAACTTCACTCTTTTTACACGGGTCCGAGCCATACTCGGATTCTCCCGCATGGCTCGGTTAACCCGAGCGCGCCCGAACGTCATCATCCCGCTGTCGGATTCTCGCGAGATTCAGATTCTATATAAGCAGCCGCGCGTCGCCGCCATTTTCACACGTGCATTGAGATTGATAGGGAGAGGACGTGGCTGGCGTCCTCTCCGTTTATACGAGACACTACAGTTGATCTGATTGCTTTGCTTTGCTTGTTTATTTTACTATTGTGGGGAGGATTGGGGAGCAGCTGTTAGGAGGAGTACAGTGCAGAGTTTTGCTAATAGTGACCACCAGTTTTTTATCCGTTCTCTGCCTGAAAAAAACGCTCCATACCATATCTGTGCTCAGTGTGCTGCATGATATATCTGTGCTGAGTGCTCACACTGCTTAATTGTGGGGACTGGGGAGCAGCTATAGCAGGAGTACAGTGCAGAGTTTTGCTGACAGTGACCACCAGTATACGTTTGTCTGCCTGAAAAACACTCCTGTGGCTTTTTTTTTATACTAGTAGTTTAGCAGTTTGCTGACAGTGTCCACCAGGTCCATTATACTGTATATAGCAGTACGGTAGGCCACTGCTGTACCTACCTCTGTGTCATCACTCCTCATCCATAAAGTATACTATCCATCCATCTACATTTGTATACCTGTGGTGGCTTTTTTTTAATACTAGTAGTTTAGCAGTCTGCTGACAGTGTCCACCAGGTCCATTATACTGTATATAGCAGTACGGTAGGCCACTGATGTACCTACCTCTGTGTCATCACTCATCCATAAAGTATACTATCCATCCATCTACATTGTATACCTGTGGTGGCTATTTTTTTTATAATATAAATGCAGTCTGCTGACAGTGTCCACCAGGTCCATTATACTGTATATAGCAGTACGGTAGGCCACTGCTGTACCTACCTCTGTGTCGTCACTCGTCATCCATAAAGTATACTATCCATCCATCTACATTGTATACCTGTGGTGGCTTTTTTTTATACTATAAACGCAGTCTGCTGACAGTGTCCACCAGGTCCATAATACTGTATATAGCAGTACGGTAGGCCACTGCTGTACCTACCTCTGTGTCGTCACTCGTCATCCATAAAGTATACTATCCATCCATCTACATTGTATACCTGTGGTGGCTTTTTTTTTATACTATAAACGCGGTCTGCTGGCAGTGTCCACCAGGTCCATTATACTGTATATAGCAGTACGGTAGGCCACTGCTGTACCTACCTCTGTGTCGTCACTCGTCATCCATAAAGTATACTATCCATCCATCTACATTGTATACCTGTGGTGGCTTTTTTTTATACTATAAACGCAGTCTGCTGACAGTGTCCACCAGGTCCATTATACTGTATATAGCAGTACGGTAGGCCACTGCTGTACCTACCTCTGTGTCGTCACTCGTCATCCATAAAGTATACTATCCATCCATCTACATTGTATACCTGTGGTGGCTTTTTTTTTATACTATAAATGCAGTCTGCTGACAGTGTCCACCAGGTCCATTATACTGTATATAGCAGTACGGTAGGCCACTGCTGTACCTACCTCTGTGTCGTCACTCATCATCCATAAAGTATACTATCCATCCATCTACATTGTATACCTGTGGTGGCTTTTTTTTTATACTATAAATGCAGTCTGCTGACAGTGTCCACCAGGTCCATTATACTGTATATAGCAGTACGGTAGGCCACTGCTGTACCTACCTCTGTGTCGTCACTCGTCATCCATAAAGTATACTATCCATTCATCTACATTGTATACCTGTGGTGGCTTTTTTTTTTATACTATAAACGCAGTCTGCTGACAGTGTCCACCAGGTCCATTATACTGTATATAGCAGTACGGTAGGCCACTGCTGTACCTACCTCTGTGTCGTCACTCATCATCCATAAAGTATACTATCCATCCATCTACATTGTATACCTGTGGTGGCTTTTTTTTTTATACTAGTAGTTTAGCAGTCTGCTGACAGTGTCCACCAGGTCCATTATACTGTATATAGCAGTACGGTAGGCCACTGCTGTACCTACCTCTGTGTCGTCACTCGTCATCCATAAAGTATACTTTCCATCCATCTACATTTGTATACCTGTGGTGGCTTTTTTTTATAATAGTAGTTTAGCAGTCTGCTGACAGTGTCCACCAGGTCCATTATACTGTATATAGCAGTACGGTAGGCCACTGCTGTACCTACCTCTGTGTCATCACTCGTCATCCATAAAGTATACTATCCATCCATCTACATTGTATACCTGTGGTGGCTTTTTTTTTTTATACTATAAACGCAGTCTGCGGACAGTGTCCACCAGGTCCATTATACTGTATATAGCAGTACGGTAGGCCACTGCTGTACCTACCTCTGTGTCGTCACTCGTCATCCATAAAGTATACTATCCATCCATCTACATTGTATACCTGTGGTGGCTTTTTTTTTTATACTATAAACGCAGTCTGCTGACAGTGTCCACCAGGTCCATTATACTGTATATAGCAGTACGGTAGGCCACTGCTGTACCTACCTCTGTGTCGTCACTCGTCATCCATAAAGTATACTATCCATCCATCTACATTGTATACCTGTGGTGCCTTTTAGTTGTGCGCATTAAAATATGGAGAACAAAAATGTGGAGGTTAAAAAAATAGGGAAAGATCAAGATCCACTTCCACCTCGTGCTGAAGCTGCTGCCACTAGTCATGGCTGAGACGATGAAATGCCATCAACGTCATCTGCCAAGGCCGATGGCAGATGTATGTAAAATCCAAAACACAAAAGCATGTAAAATCCAAAACACAAAAGATCCGTAAAATGACCCAAAAATCAAAATTAAAAGCGTCTGAGGAGAAGCGTAAACTTGCCAATATGCCATTTATGACACGGAGTGGCAAGGAACGACTGAGGCCCTGGCCTATGTTCATGGCTAGTGGTTCAGCTTCACATGAGGATGGAAGCACTCATCCTCTCGCTAGAAAAAAGAAAAGACTTAAGCTGGCAAAAGCACAGCAAAGAACTGTGCATTCTTCGAAATCACAAATCCCCAAGGAGAGTCCAATTGTGTCGGTTGCGATGCCTGACCTTCCCAACACTGGACGGGAAGAGCTTGCGCCTTCCACCATTTGCACGCCCCCTGCAAGTGCTGGAAGGAGCACCCGCAGTCCAGTTCCTGATAGTCAAATTGAAGATGTCAGTGTTGAAGTACACCAGGATGAGGATATGGGTGTTGCTGGCGCTGGGGAGGAAATTGACAAGGAGGATTCTGATGGTGAGGTGGTTTGTTTAAGTCGGGCACCCGGGGAGACACCTGTTGTCCGTGGGAGGAATATGGCCATTGACATGCCTGGTCAAAATACAAAAAAAATCAGCTCTTCGGTGTGGAATTATTTCAACACAAATGCGGACTACAGGTGTCAAGCCGTGTGTTGCCTTTGTCAAGCTGTAATAAGTAGGGGTAAGGACGTTAACCACCTCGGAACATCCTCCCTTATACGTCACCTGCAGCGCATTCATCATAAGTCAGTGACAAGTTCAAAAACTTTGGGCGACAGCGGAAGCAGTCCACTGACCAGTAAATCCCTTCCTCTTGTAACCAAGCTCCTGCAAACCACACCACCAACTCCCTCAGTGTCAATTTCCTCCTTACCCAGGAAAGCCAATAGTCCTGCAGGCCATGTCACTGGCAAGTCTGACGAGTCCTCTCCTGCCTGGGATTCCTCCGATGCATCCTTGAGTGTAACGCCTACTGCTGCTGGCGCTGCTGTTGTTGCTGCTGGGAGTCGATGGTCATCCCAGAGGGGTAGTCGGAAGACCACTTGTACTACTTCCAGTAAGCAATTGACTGTACAACAGTCCTTTGCGAGGAAGATGAAATATCACAGCAGTCATCCTGCTGCAAAGCGGATAACTGAGGCCTTGGCAGCCTGGGCGGTGAGAAACGTGGTTCCGGTATCCATCGTTAATTCAGAGCCAACTATAGACTTGATTGAGGTACTGTGTCCCCGGTACCAAATACCATCTAGGTTCCATTTCTCTAGGCAGGCGATACCGAAAATGTACACAGACCTCAGAAAAAGACTCACCAGTGTCCTAAAAAATGCAGTTGTACCCAATGTCCACTTAACCACGGACATGTGGACAAGTGGAGCAGGGCAGACTCAGGACTATATGACTGTGACAGCCCACTGGGTAGATGTATTGCCTCCCGCTGCAAGAACAGCAGCGGCGGCACCAGTAGCAGCATCTCGCAAACGCCAACTCGTTCCTAGGCAGGCTACGCTTTGTATCACCGCTTTCCAGAATACGCACACAGCTGAAAACCTCTTACGGCAACTGAGGAAGATCATCGCAGAATGGCTTACCCCAATTGGACTCTCCTGGGTATTTGTGACATCGGACAACGCCAGCAATATTGTGCGTGCATTAAATATGGGCAAATTCCTGCACGTCCCATGTTTTGCACATACCTTGAATTTGGTGGTGCAGAATTATTTAAAAAACGACAGGGGCGTGCAAGAGATGCTGTCGGTGGCCCGAAGAATTGCGGGCCACTTTTGGAGTTCAGGCACAGCGTACAGAAGACTGGAGCACCACCAAAAATACCTGAACCTGCCCTGCCATCATCTGAAGCAAGAGGTGGTAACGAGGTGGAATTCAACCCTCTATATGCTTCAGAGGATGGAGGAGCAGCAAAAGGCCATTCAAGCCTATACATCAGGCCACGATATAGGCAAAGGAGGTGGAATGCACCTGTCTCAAGCACAGTGGAGAATGATTTCAACGTTGTGCAAGGTTCTGCAACCCTTTGAACTTGCCACACGTGAAGTCAGTTCAGACACTGTCAGCCTGAGTCAGGTCATTCCCCTCATCAGGCTTTTGCAGAAGAAGCTGGAGACATTGAAGGAGGAGCTAAAACAGAGCGATTCCGCTAGGCATGTGGGACTTGTGGATGGAGCCCTTAATTCGCTTAACCAAGATTCACGGGTGGTCAATCTGTTGAAATCAGAGCACTACATTTTGGCCACCGTGCTCGATCCTAGATTTAAAACCTACGTTGTATCTCTCTTTCCAGCAGACACAAGTCTGCAGGGGTTCAAAGACCTGCTGGTGAGAAAATTGTCAAGTCAAGCGGAACGTGACCCGTCAACAGCTCCTCCTTCACATTCTCCCGCAACTGGGGGTGCGAGGAAAAGGCTAAGAATTCCGAGCCCACCCGCTGGCGGTGATGCAGGGCAGTCTGGAGCGAGTGCTAACATCTGGTCCGGACTGAAGGACCTGCCAACGATTACTGACATGTCGTCTACTGTCACTGCATATGATTCTCTCACCATTGAAAGAATGGTGGAGGATTATATGAGTGACCACATCCAAGTAGGCACGTCAGACAGTCCGTACGTATACTGGCAGGAAAAAGAGGCAATTTGGAGGCCCTTGCAGAAACTGGCTTTATTCTACCTAAGTTGCCCTCCCTCCAGTGTGTACTCCGAAAGAGTGTTTAGTGCAGCCGCTCACCTTGTCAGCAATCGGCGTATGAGGTTACTTCCAGAAAATGTGGAGAAGATGATGTTCATTAAAATGAATTATAATCAATTCCTCCGTGGAGACATTCACCAGCAGCAATTGCCTCCAGAAAGTACACGGGGACCTGAGATCGTGGATTCCAGTGGGGACGAATTAATAATCTGTGAGGAGGGGGATGTACACAGTGAAAGGGGTGATGAATCGGAGGATGAGGAGGAGGTGGACATCTTGCCTCTGTAGAGCCAGTTTGTGCAAGAAGAGATTGATTGCTTCTTTTTTGGTGGGGGCCCAAACCAACCAGTCATTTCAGTCACAGTCGTGTGGCAGACCCTGTCACTGAAATGATGGGTTCGTTAAAGTGTGCATGTCCTGTTTATGCAACTTAAGGGTGGGTGGGAGGGCCCAAGGACAATTCCATCTTGCACCTCTTTTTTCATTCATTTTTCTTTGCATCATGTGCTGTTTGGGGAGTATTTTTTTCAAGTGCCATCCTGTCTGACACTGCAGTGCCACTCCTAGATGGGCCAGATGTTTGTGTCGGCCACTTGTGTCGCTTAGCTTAGTCACACAGCGACCTTGGTGCTCCTCTTTTTTTCTTTGCATCATGTGCTGTTTGGGGAGTATTTTTTTCAAGTGCCATCCTGTCTGACACTGCAGTGCCACTCCTAGATGGGCCAGGTGTTTGTGTCGGCCACTAGGGTCGCTTAGCTTAGTCACACAGCTACCTCATTGCGCCTCTTTTTTTCTTTGCATCATGTGCTGTTTGGGGAGTATTTTTTTGAAGGGCCATCCTGCGTGACACTGCAGTGCCACTCCTAGATGGGCCAGATGTTTGTGTCGGCCACTTGTGTCGCTTAGCTTAGTCACACAGCGACCTTGGTGCGCCTCTTTTTTCTTTGCATCATGTGCTGTTTGGGGAATATTTTTTTCAAGTGCCATCCTGTCTGACACTGCAGTGCCACTCCTAGATGGGCCAGATGTTTGTGTCGGCCACTTGTGTCGCTTATCTTAGTCACACAGCGACCTTGGTGGGCCTCTTTTTTTCTTTGCATCATGTGCTGTTTGGGGAGTATTTTTTTGAAGGGCCATCCTGCGTGACACTGCAGTGCCACTCCTAGATGGACCAGATGTTTGTGTCGGCCACTTGTGTCGCTTAGCTTAGTCACACAGCGACCTTGGTGCGCCTCTTTTTTTCTTTGCATCATGTGCTGTTTGGGGAGTGTTTTTTGGAAGGGCCATCCTGCGTGACACTGCAATGCCACTCCTAGATGGGCCAGGTGTTTGTGTCGGCCACTAGGGTCGCTTAGCTTACTCACACAGCTACCTCATTGCGCCTCTTTTTTTTCTTCTTTGCGTCATGTGCTGTTTGGGGAGTATTTTTTGGAAGGGCCATCCTGCCTGACACTGCAGTGCCACTCCTAGATGGGCCAGGTGTTTGTGTCGGCCACTTGGGTCGCTGAGCTTAGTCACACAGCTACCTCATTGCGCCTCTTTTTTTCTTTGCGTCATGTGCTGTTTGGGGAGTGTTTTTTGGAAGGGCCATCCTGCGTGACACTGCAGTGCCACTCCTAGATGGGCCAGGTGTTTGTGTCGGCCACTAGGGTCGCTTAGCTTAGTCACACAGCTACCTCATTGCGCCTCTTTTTTTCTTTGCATCATGTGCTGTTTGGGGAGTATTTTTTTCAAGTGCCATCCTGTCTGACACTGCAGTGCCACTCCTAGATGGGCCAGGTGTTTGTGTCGGCAACTTGTGTCGCTTAGCTTAGCCATCCAGCGACCTCGGTGCAAATTTTAGGACTAAAAATAATATTGTGAGGTGTGAGGTGTTCAGAATAGACTGAAAATGAGTGGAAATTATGGTTATTGAGGTTAATAATACTATGGGATCAAAATGACCCCCAAATTCAATGATTTAAGCTGTTTTTTAGGGTTTTTTGAAAAAAACACCCGAATCCGACAAAAAAATTTCGGTGAGGTTTTGCCAAAATGCGTCCGAACCCAAAACACGGCCGCGGAACCGAACCCAAAACCAAAACACAAAACCCGAAAAATTTCCGGTGCACATCACTAATATATATATATATATGATACAGGCGGCACTCAGAAGACTTCATATAACTCCTTTTATTATAGGTGAGTCATCATTGGATGATTCACCTATAATAAAAAGAGTTATATGAAGTCTTCTGAGTGCCGCCTGTATCTACATCTATCCATGGACTATCATTCCCTAAGAGGGCACTGGAGCAATTGTTGTTTGTATCACGTGAGTGCCAGGTGCTTCAAAAGTCTCCTGCCGAAAAAGCCGTTGCTTTGAAACGTTGGCTACAACACGCAGTATTGTGTCTTTACCTGAGTGTTGCCATCTACGTGTACACTATATTGGGGAGCTGCACAGCCCTCTAATATGGAAGGCAACTGGAGAGGTATACTTTTTTATGCGGAGAGTGCCGGGCCATACATATATAGCATTGCTATCTGGCACTCTATATACTTGGAATGAAAGTTACTTGCCCCGTTGCCCTCTGATTTGTGCTGTGTATCAGACACTGTATACGCAATCAGGATGGCGGCACTCAGGAAAATAAATCCATAAGAAGCAGGTTCCTTTACCACATCAACGTTTCAATGCGCCAGCATTTTCACCAGGATCTGCTTCTTGTGGATTTATTTTCCTGAGTGTCGCTGTCCAGATTGCATGTGTGTGTGTATGTGTGTGTGTGTATATATATATATATATATATATAAGACAAAAGAGCCAGCACCTCCAGTTTAATGCAAAAATTGTGTTTATATTAAAACATCATAAAGTCCAAAGGTGTGCAAAAAACGTATAATACAAGACAGCTTAGAAAAAGCAGAGGCTCATAGATTCAAGCTTATACTCATCCTAAAATGCCAGCTGTTAGATTCACTGCTGCTATTTAGCATGAGGATGCTCTTGTGACCACCCTGGCATTTTAGGATGAGTATAAGCTTGAATCTATGAGCCTCTGCTTTTTCTAAGCTGTCTTGTATTATACGTTTTTTTTACCCTATTGGACTTTATGATGTTTTTTCTTGCATAGATACTGGTTTATGTGCCTGGCACTCCTAAAAATGGACTCAATGTGTGCAGCTTGTTATTTTTAGCTATATATTATATAATTATGACCAAAAAAGGCAGCAGCGCTCCGGGATTTAGAAAAAACTGCCTCATCTGGCCAACGTTCCGGGATCCGCAGCACCTTTGTTCACGCCTTCACAAAGGGACTGCAGGCCCCGAAACGTTGGCTTGATGAAGCTGTTTTTTTTTGCACGTTACAGTTGTTTATATTTTTCAAAATCCCGGAGTGCTTCAATCATCTTGAATTCCTTAGAGAAGACTGGTGAGTGCTCTCTCTATACTTGGATTTATATTTGGCTAACTGCGGATGGATTCCTTGGAAACGCCTGAGATAGTTTTGCACCCCAGCATGGTTTTGTGGTATGAACTTTGTGAGTGCCACCACCTACTGTGAATATATATATATATATATATATATATATATATATACACTGTAGAGATCAGCAGCACTCCATTCCGTTACAGACATATAGATAAAGCCGGTGCCTGCCCAGTAACAACCATGGAATGGATGTTCATAAATAAAGAAAGTAGTCAGCGGCACTCACGGCTCCCGGAGAGGGAATGAAAGAGGACACAATCGTTGTGTTTTCAGCGTTTCAATGTTATTCAAGTGAACATTTTCCTCAGGACATCCTGAGGAAAATGTTCACTTGAATAACATTGAAACGCTGACAACACAACGATTGTGTCCTTTTTCATTCCCTGTCCGGTAGCCGTGAGTGCCGCTGACTACTTTCTTTATATATATATATTGATAAAGCTAAATATTTATCTTATTTAAAACCCTTTAAGAGGTCTAAGAACACTGTACGCTATTGACGTATGGAGTACCGTAAGGGTACGCACGTTGCGTAACAATCGCTTAGCCGTGGTCGAGACGCTCAAGCGTCACGTTCGCTCGCGGCCAAGAGATCACAGGCAGGCACGCTATTGGCTGCTGACTAACGTAATGGTTCGCTATAGCGTAGCGGACGCTCGGGACCTCGAGGAGATCACCAGCGGTGCAGACGCTCACAATGTTAAACCTTTATATCTAAACCATAAACAATGTAATATGCAGTAAAACCTTAGTGTAGAGATAGGGTGTAGATGCAACACAATGTAACCTCATTAACTTTAAAGCTGTTCGAGCGTCACCGACGCTCTGAGAATACTTAACACTATAAGAAATACACAACTACCGGGCTTAGGGTCTAACGCCTTATATGAATGTTATAGTTGAAAATGAATAATACAGTACAAGTCATACACTACAATATAACATAGACTAACTAACCAGATAACTACGCAGGAAATACAATACAATACTATTACGTTTAAGGGAATACGAGAGAAAGAGGAGGAGAGAGAGAGAGAGAGAGAGATATGAGAGATAGAGAGATATGGCTCACAATAACAAGAAAGACAATATGATTGCGGAGAAAACTTACGCACAAAGGGGAACGATCGCATGCGCCTCTGGACATCCAGCTCCCGATTATCAGCAATGAGAACCATTGAAGAGTGAGCTGGATGTGATCGGCTTGTCTATTTATGCCCCACACACAATACAATTCAATGGTCCCTACAATCTCATTGTTCATTGGACACAGGAATTCGTCTTCGCACTATAACAAAAGGTCATAGGTTGATTCATACAGGTGGGCTGAGACCATTTCCAACTGCTCAGGTGGGTGGGAAACTAGGTTTCCCGCCGCATGGATAAGTAAGTGCAAATAATAGTAAATGGACATAAACTTCTTATGTCCATAACTATTCGCACGAGCGATTAATTTGCTTCAAACCAACACCGGAATATTGCTAATTAAATACTCTTCCGATGGATACTAAACACCACTGTATAATCCCTGTCTGACCCTTTGTATCAGACAAAGAGGGATCTCTCTGTCCATGAACATGCTACACTAACTAAACTTTCAGAATCTATCAAAGGGACCATGATCTACAAAATACATTATATAGTGAAAATATGTAACGATTGAGTCGCACGCTACGAACACATAAACTCTACCGTAAATGCACATACCGTGCGCCTGCGGGTGCCCGCAACAGCGAGTATGCGCACGCACGGGAGAGCGCACGCATGCGCAGCGCGGACCTGTATGAGGTGCAAATATGGCAGTGTGCATCGTGATATTTTTCTGACTTTGACAGTCCACCCTTTGGCAGTCAATAATAACTGCCACTTCCTAAAACATTTCAAAACGAGAAAAATATATGTCAGGGGTTAATACATTTCCATGGTTGGGTAAGGGGGGAGAGGAGAAGGTGTGAAGAGGGTATGACCTAGTGAGATAGTAGAAGCATGTGTGTATGAATCCATGTTTGGGGGGTCATGTATCATCGTGCCGTACGTGTTGTACATCAAGCTTCGAGGTATTGTGAAGTATACATTTGAATTCCTTCTTATCCCGCGGTACGGGTCTGTGAATGGGCTGTCAAACTTTACCGAGCTCTTTTCGGATTTTGGTTGCAACAAAATGGGAGAGCACATTTTAGTTGATGATACATGAATGGGGGAATATGTGATTGCTGATATCTGTGCCTGTATTCCCTATCGACTATGTGTGTCATTACCTGAAGGTTGTAGAGATGAAGAAAAAGAACACTTATGGTAAATGCAGTGGTATTCTATGTCAGGTTAATGAACATTTGTCGGTTGAAGTCTTATTCGGTGTCTGTTGAATGCAGTCTTCTTTGTGCTTTTGCCCAAAAGGTGCGAGCAAAAGCTTTGTCAATGTCCATAGACTTACAAAAGTGTTGGGCTAGCGTAATTTTAAAATTTCTAGGGAAGGGGGTCTATGGCATAGTTCATCAAATATCTGTGTATTAGGTTGTCAAAACTTCTTCTTTAATCCATCAGTTGTCTGTATACAGGATCATCAGATTCCTCGTCCAAGTGGGTCTTTTTACCTTGGAGAAAACGGAAAAACAGGTGAAAGAAACGGACCGTATAATCGCATTTTCATCACATCATTGTTTCTACCGTTGGGTCATAAATCAAATCCATTGGAATTACAGTTTCCTCACTCCTTAGACTCATTACCCTGGTACTACGTTTGCACTTCATTAAAGCCTGACCGCATCTAAATATCAAGCCAATGGATATGACAACACCTAAGATACATAGAAGAAACTTCCCAACATCCATTATGACTCCTTGAGCCCATTCTCCTAAACCAGAGAACCAATTTCGCGGGTTCAACCATGACACCCAACCAGTCAGCTCATTACCTACAGCAGCAAGAGTGAGATTGTGTCTCCTGCGAAATTCCCACTTCAGTTGGAGAATATCGTCCATCTTTTGGTCTATGACCTCGACCGGGTCCTCGGTACTATTCGTTATATGTGTGCAGCATTTCACGCCGTACTGCGTTGCCAGTGTGACACAATATCCGCCTGTCACTGCCGTGAGATAATTGAGAACCATTCTATGCTGTACCAGTTCTGTTTTATAAGCTTGAAGTTCTCTTCCAGTATACCTAAACGTGTCATCATACATTTCAGTGATATTATCTAACAAATTTGCAAGCGCAGATATGTATTTATAATTCAACACTCCTCTGGCGGTGCGAGTGAAATCTAACGCGATTAGAAACTGAATCCCGGTGGATTCATGGATCATGTCAGAGGCTGGATGCTCTGTTCTTTCTATCAGGTGCCGTTTAACTACGTGCTCGTAATGAGTATGAGTATAAGGAGCTTGGGCAACACGGTGTATATCTTTCATTTTGGCATGTGATACAGTCATTACCTCAGGCAGTACTTTTCCAATATAACACAATCCTTCAGAGTTTGGGGCAAGCCACTTATACGCCTTCCTCCCGCATATGAAATATGCATCATCGGGGAGAACATATGGGACGGAGTAGGACATAACCATATTACACATCTTCCATGTGAAATCTCCTAACCCTAATACTCCCATCTGTTAGTACACGTATCAGTTTGTACGATATGTGCACAGTATCCTGGTGATACTTCTCCAACTCTCGTAATCCTACTTCCTAGGGCAGGCATGTCCAAACCGCGTCCCTCCAGCCGCTGCGAAACCACACATCCCAGCATGCCCCGACACAGTCCTGCTGTCAGGGCATGCTGGGACGTGCAGCCTCCCAACACCTGGAGGACCGCAGCCCGGACATGACTGTCCCAGGGTATACCTATATCGGAAAGATTTTTCTCTACTGGCTATGTGGCGTATAAGCTCTGTATCTGTAGGCATTCTATCTGCCCTATATGAAAAGGTCATGGTTTGGTTGCTCCATGACACTTCCCAACTTCCCGGCTTTCGGGGATTGGTAATGTTAAAACATATTAGGGATCTATCCACATGATATTGGTGGAGCTTCAAACTAGGAGGACTGGAGATATTAAACCTCCTGTCCACCGGTCTCCTACCCTTTAGCTCAAGTACCTCCCCTACCGTTAAAGGAAATGGTACTAGTCCTGATTTGCTATGACCTTGAGGTACTTGAGAGCATACCCAACAATCTGTTTGATTTAACACACTACCCACTAAGGAGTGATAGTCACTCAATGGATGCCGGTCCATGTGGATATTAAAACTGGATTGGCATTTCTTAATGCACCCATCCTCAACTACGTTGTCACAGAGCCTACAGATACAGTTCTCTTTTCAGCTAACAATGTTTACAAATAACATGGCTGCTAGATCGTTTCCGGTACTCGCCTTTTGCTTGGTGGTTGTGTTGCTATTGGAAATTTACACCTCTGTCTCAGTCATCGGGATCTTTCTGGATCCTTTCTCGACCTCCCTGGTACTCTCGCCGGAACAGACTGCTCTGGTCAACATCATGGTCAACAGGAAAATCCATATCACAGTCTCTTTGGGCAAGTCCATCTTACAGGAGGAGAAAAGAAGAAATTTGTAATGGGGGTACAGAAAAACAGTTTGAGGGGGAGAGAAACTTGTTACGATAATTAGTTCTCTAGTCTTGTCGTTCCTCTTGTTCTGCTGTCATCTCAAAGGTGCTGTCTCTCAGTCTTCCAACCGAACATTCCGGTGATGCAATATTCCTTCCAAACCAGCAATCTTTCTGTAAGGAGCAAAAATCTTGCATTACCATTTGTCTAACTGAGGTGTGACATACCATCTTTAAAACATGAAAACATGAGTGAGAAGAGGGAGAGTAAAAAAAACAACAAGAGAGAGAAAACCGTTCATATATGTATATATCACATAAATCAACAATAAACAACAACAGGGAAAAACATTTTTCAAACATTTTAAAATATTGTCAGATCATCAGGCTGTCATATCTACATGTCCAATGGTTTCCTTGCGCAGTCCCTCCCACCAGCACCTCCATACTCCACCCTCTGTATCTGGCCAGGATACATTGATGTGGGTAGGTCATGCTGGGGTTTGGTAGACTTCTGCAAAGACCAAGCAGACATGCAATGTTTGAGTCCTACCAATAATCGTCAGAGATGGGGAGAGAAAAAGAAACATTTCACAAATACATTTACAACGTTTCACCCGGTCATTCCTGTGTCTTCAGGGAATGACCTCCCAATTTGTTAACCGTTACTTCAGGCTTACCATCAGTCCTAATGATCACCTTTCCTGATTATATATTATGGGTGTGGCCCAAAATTCTTCCTATATGATCCCTGATTATAATTTGGTGTGTCATCCTTTTGCTCATTTTCTTGTCTAGGGGGTCTGACTTTATGTGGGCTGTTACAGTTACTGGCATAATGCCCTTCTCTTTTACAAAGGTAACAAACCCTGGGTTTCCTCCAAGTGTCAATGACCTGAGGTCTTAGTTGATTTGATGCCTCCTCAAACGCTCGGATGCTCATCACCATCAACCGCTTTCCCTGTACTTCCCTGCTTCCTTGGATATCATGGTTTTGTTGTCTAGGGGGCTGATGTGACTTTTGTCTACTTCCTGATCTACAATCTCTTGCAAAGTGTCCCTTTTTATGACAATGGTAACAGATTTCCACATTTGAATTTCTCGCAGGGGTTTGGGGCTTATGCTGGAGTGGTCTTGTGGTTAGGGCCTGTATACTTGTGGCCATTAACTTATCACTTTGTGACTCCCTGTGTCTGGTGATATTTCGATCATGATCAATAGCGGCCTCTCTTAATGCGGCCACTGAGATATTTCTCCAGTTTGGGTTGGTGGTCTGTACCCTTGTTCTCAATACCTCCTTTAAACCATTCACTAATACCTTAACCGCTATTTCTCTATGCTGTGCACATGTTTTGATGTCTGTGATCCCAGTGTTCCTAGCCATTACTTGCAGTGCTCGATTGAAATAATTGGAAATACTTTCCCTTTCGTTTTGTCTTATGGAGAAGATTTCATTCCACTTGACAACGGCAGGGAAATATACTTCCAACTGTTGGTTTATCTGCTGAATACATTCCTGATTGTGTTCCTCCGTTTGAGGTACTTCTGTGTCTAATTGACAATCAGTAATAAATTTCGCAGAGTCAACACCGGAGGGCAAACATGCCCTCAGCACTGTCCGCCACTCTTTGTTGGTGGGTTCTGTTGAGTTTCCTAGTTCTTTAATGAACCTTTGACATGCGACTAGATTTTTCCTAGGATCAGGAAATTCAGACATAATTGATCTCAATTCGGTCCGGGACCATGGACAGCGCATTGCACTGTCCTGGACGGGAATGGTTCCCTGATCGTCAGTCTTCCCATTGGGGACTGTGATCACCCTGACAGGACTAAACTCAATTACATCACCTTGTTTTGGTCTTACAATATGGGGTACATTTGTTTGTGCGTGATATAAAACATTGTACGTACCTGTGGACACGACCTCACCTGACCCTCCGTTAGGGGGTTTGATTATTGCCTTTACCGATTTGGTCGCGTCCACCTGGATGTCTTGTGTGATGGCTGCTGGAAGAGGTGCCGACATCGTGTTGGGCTCACTTTCTTGTTTGTATTCCTGAGGGAAGTTTGACATGGGGTGCGACTTGCACGGGTTAACATTTGTAATTTTTACACTTTCATTTTCATAAACATTATTACATTTTACACTTTCATTCTTAATACAGTTACTAAGTGCATTTTTATCGTACACCATTGTGCCTTTCTCCGCAACCATAATCCTCTCCATTGCCATATCTCTCCTCCCAAGATGAGAGTCAGATATGTCAGTTAACTCTCTTTGCATCTCACTTTCCTGTTGCCACAGTTTTAAACAATCATAATGTTTGATCCGTCTCTTTGCTGGTTTAATAAGACCTATCCTTCTCCTTAGATTTAGTAACACTTCTGGGCTAAAGCTACCTACTCTTGGGAATTTCTCCCCGTCATGTACAGTCATTCTCTCCCATTCATCACATAAAACCTCTGTGTGTGAACCGTATTTTTCACACATTACATACCTTGCCGACCCGATTGGTCGGTTTACTAAATCAACCCGAACCGAGGTTGATCGCCCCCTACCTGAACAACTGGCCCCCATAACTTGCAGGTGTTGCTTTTCTTCAGCGAACCCTTACAAAAACCAAGATGTCCGGGGCAGGCTGGCGGTGAAGTTTCCCGAGTACTCCACTCACTTCTCGCCCACGTTGGCCAGTAACACAATCACTGTATCCAGAGCTGTTGTACCCAACCTAGGGCCCCTGTGAACCTTTATTTACTGGGGCGCGTTCCCCAGCAAGTATCGGTTGTTGGATAGTTCCTGAGTGACCAGCGAACTTCCCTTAAAATAAAAAAAATTCACAAATCACGTTAAAATGTACAAATAGCGTTTATGACCTTCGTACACAAATGGTACCGGTCAGGTTTACTAATGCACACAATTACGTGCGGTACAATCGTTCAGCACATAAGCAACTAATCTTATGAGCGGAGCGACCAGTGGAATCGAAAATTACTGCTGCGAATTCCTTCAGCCAGAGCTTTATGGCCTATATGGGTTCCGCACCAACCCTTCTTGGTGTTGTGCTACTCGTCTCTATAGCGGACTTCTTAGTCTGCTGTAACTGGACCTCCTGGTCTTGTTATAAGACCTCCTGGTCTGCTGCTACAGTGTGACCTCCTGGTCTGCTACACTCTAATGCTCAAATTTTATGTTTAACCAGGGATGCCTCCCTAGCCACCATGCACGTCACTTACATGTATGTACCTCCACGAGAACTCGATACTTTTCTTGTGGTTCAACCTCAAAATTGTATAATTGCAAACACTCACTCACCACATGTACACTTTTGTTTCTATTTCTATTTCTGCGCAGAAATTTTCTTTAAACCAGATGTGTTGTAAATTTGGAGAAGGATCTGTTAATTTAAATTTCGGATATTAAAATAGATTTGCGCTATTTATCGCGTTTTGCGCTATTTATCGCCTGTTGCGCTATTTATCGCCTGTTAAAAATCAACACTATCGTGTGACTTGAGTTACGTGGGCGTACCCAGACGCTCCGTTGCATAATTTACGCTGCGTGCGTCGGCCTTTGCGTACGCGAGTCTCAGCCCTTTGTTAGAGACACGTGTACACAAAGCCAATGTCCACCGTAACACAACTAACACGTTTATCAATGTAGATGATCCTCGATCATCTACCGAGCACCACACCAATCTCTCCTTGTACCTTTAGGTAGAGTTGCGTGTGCGCTTTACAATTTATCCCTTAATATATTACTTTTACACTTTAACTATGAAATAGCGACAAATCTCTTTTAGCACGTTTATCAATTATAAAATGGCAAACAGGAGAGTGATATATGAAAATACACGAAAAAGAAATGCAGATATGTGTGTGTGCGTACGCAAGATAGAAATAAACAGTTTTAAAAGACACTAGCATGTTGTTCTTACCTCCGGTTCCGGATTCCCTCAGCACCCTTTACTAAGCGAAGCAGACGCTTATCCCGTCAGCACTGCGAAGAATATGATCTCCCGCCCTTTGCTGATGGATAATGTCTGCTGAAATTACCTAGCAGAGATATGTGAAGGACTGGACGAGCCGCCAATTGATAAAGCTAAATATTTATCTTATTTAAAACCCTTTAAGAGGTCTAAGAACACTGTACGCTATTGACGTATGGAGTACCGTAAGGGTACGCACGTTGCGTAACAATCGCTTAGCCGTGGTCGAGACGCTCAAGCGTCACGTTCGCTCACGGCCAAGAGATCACAGGCAGGCACGCTATTGGCTGCTGACTAACGTAATGGTTCGCTATAGCGTAGCGGACGCTCGGGACCTCGAGGAGATCACCAGCGGTGCAGACGCTCACAATGTCAAACCTTTATATCTAAACCATAAACAATGTAATATGCAGTAAAACCTTAGTGTAGAGATAGGGTGTAGATGCAACACAATGTAACCTCATTAACTTTAAAGCTGTTCGAGCGTCACCGACGCTCTGAGAATACTTAACACTATAAGAAATACACAACTACCGGGCTTAGGGTCTAACGCCTTATATGAATGTTATACTTGAAAATGAATAATACAGTACAAGTCATACACTACAATATAACATAGACTAACTAACCAGATAACTACGCAGGAAATACAATACAATACTATTACGTTAAAGGGAATACGAGAGAAAGAGGAGGAGAGAGAGAGAGAGAGAGATATGAGAGATAGAGAGATATGGCTCACAATAACAAGAAAGACAATATGATTGCGGAGAAAACTTACGCACAAAGGGGAACGATCGCATGCGCCTCTGGACATCCAGCTCCCGATTATCAGCAATGAGAACCGTTGAAGAGTGAGCTGGATGTGATCGGCTTGTCTATTTATGCCCCACACACAATACAATTCAATGGTCCCTACAATCTCATTGTTCATTGGACACAGGAATTCGTCTTCGCACTATAACAAAAGGTCATAGGTTGATTCATACAGGTGGGCTGAGACCATTTCCAACTGCTCAGGTGGGTGGGAAACTAGGTTTCCCGCCGCATGGATAAGTAAGTGCAAATAATAGTAAATGGACATAAACTTCTTATGTCCATAACTATTCGCACGAGCGATTAATTTGCTTCAAACCAACACCGGAATATTGCTAATTAAATACTCTTCCGATGGATACTAAACACCACTGTATAATCCCTGTCTGACCCTTTGTATCAGACAAAGAGGGATCTCTCTGTCCATGAACATGCTACATTAACTAAACTTTCAGAATCTATCAAAGGGACCATGATCTACAAAATACATTATATAGTGAAAATATGTAACGATTGAGTCGCACGCTACGAACACATAAACTCTACCGTAAATGCACATACCGTGCGCCTGCGGGTGCCCGCAACAGCGAGTATGCGCACGCACGGGACAGCGCACGCATGCGCAGCGCGGACCTGTATGAGGTGCAAATATGGCAGTGTGCATCGTGATATTTTTCTGACTTTGACAATATATATATATATATATATATATATATATATAAAACAAAGAATTTGATGGCAGATAAGAACCACTTGGCCCATCTAGTCTGCCCCTTTTTTATCCTTTAGGTAATCTCAACCCTTTTTGAACCTTAATTTTTTGTAAGGATATTCATATGCCTATCCCAAGCATGTTTAAATTGCTCTACAGTCTTAGCCTCTACCACCTCTGATGGGAGGCTATTCCACTTGTCCACTACCCTTTCAGTGAAGTAAGTTTTCCTTAAATTTCCCCTGAACCTCCACCCCTCCAGTCTCAGGGTATGTCCTCGAGTTCTAATACTCCTCTTCCTTTGAAGAATGTTTCCCTCCTGAATATATATATATATCGTAATGGCGGCACTCCGAGACGTATACATCAATGCAAAGACTACTTTTATTTTGAAAGTAATTTTGTCATTGACCTACACGTCTCGGAGTGCCGCCATTACGTCCACTATATTGGAGGTCACGGAGGGCATCCGGGCAAGTATACAAATAGCCTATAAATCTGGAGTGCTGGGCACTTGTATTATATATGTAGAGATAGATAGATAGATAGATAGATAGATAGATAGATAGATAGATAGATAGATAGATAGATAGATAGATAGATCGATCTATATGTGAGCCCCGGAACGTTGGTATTACGTTGTGAAATACATGTTTTGAAATCAGCCTCCGAGTGCCGCTGCTTGTTTTGTGCCAGAGGATATATTGGTTTCGGTATTTGTTTTGCTTTGCTAGGCTAGAGTTATGATTATGACTCTGTTTCCCTTACAGTGCCTTCACCCAAGGCCTGCAGTGTACTTTGATTTTTTTGGAGTGTACTTACAAACAGCCCTTGATCACCACTAAAACCAACAGTGTTCTTCACCCTTCGGAGTGGACTTCAGAACAGCCCTACATTTTCACCCAAGCTTATGGTGTTATACGATCCTTTGGACTAGACTTGGGAATACTTCATTAGGTAAGTAACGAATTTTCAGTTTTCACTAAAGCCCTCTCTCTCTCTTACCAGTATGTAACCTCTTGGATTTATTCTTGAGTTTTCTTCTCTTTACATACTGACTTTGTACAAATTGAACGTCACAAAAATAAATCGCTGTTGGATTAACAATTTTTTTTTTTCCCTAACAGGTCTACATCCTCTGCAGCTGTCCTCTGACAGAGATTTTCACATTGATTATTGAAAAGTAGACTTTTAAAACATTGAAGACATCTATACCAGGTATTTAAATCTGTACCAGGGTACACTAAGATTTCACATTAAAAAGCCATATTAGATGTGTCATAAAAAATCTACCTCTTAAAAATACATACAGTTGGGGTTGATGTAAAAATGGATGCATTTTGTGCCAAAAAGCTGGGGGGGGGGGGGGGAGATAAGTTCTCAAAGATGCATTCTGCGCAGTTTGTGAAGCTGGTGGGACCTCAAGATTGACACGAGGGTAGATCAGCAGTATATGCACCTGGGTTACACCACAGTCAAACTTTATAGAACATACACTAGTGTGTGTGTGTGTGTGTGTGTGTGTGTGTGTGTGTGTGTGTGTGTGTGTGTGTGTGTGTGTATTCTGTTACCTGTTTTGTATATTATTAATTTAGTAACAGGTTACACACATATGTCACCTCCTGTGGAAGGTTAAATTCCTCACGGTGGTGGGATGGTACTCACTATCTGGTGGTCCTTGACATACATGTCTGGTGTGTAAATAGTATACTACAGTACATTAATGTTATAAAAGGAGGAGATAATATGGTCAAAATATTAACTATGCAAAATATTTACAATTGTAAATGTTAAACCGGTATTTTAATTTTTTTAATTAGATCCAATTTTTTTTTTTATTCTAATCTCTATAATATGTTAATAACAATTTTTGTTATTACCAGGCTGGCATCATGTCTAATAAAAAGCGAACAAATAGTTCAAAGCCAGGAATAATGTTCTACTTTCACCACCAACCAAAGAAAGGAAAAACTGACATTCCACTTCAAACACAGTAAGTCAGATCTTCAAACGTGTTGTGTGTGTGTGTGTGTGTGTGTGTGTGTGTGTGTGTGTGTGTGTGTGTGTGTATATATATAATCAAAGAAGATCCAAAGAAGTGAAGGCATTCAGACCACAAAATGCAGAAAGCATAAGTGTATTGGCCAAACGTTTTCAAGGCTGATGCCCCGTCATCAGGACCACACAAAGACAGGAGTTACTCCTTTCTTTGTGTGGTCTTGATGACGGGGCATCAGCCTTGAAAACGTTTGCCCAATATACTTATGCTTTCTGCATTTTGTAGTCTGAGTGCCTCCACTTCTTTGGATCTTCTTTGATATATCGTTTTTTGCACCGGAGCAAGGTGATTTATATGTGGGTACCAGCATATTTTTTTAATCTTTTTTGCTAATTTATTTTGAAAGTGCAATGAATGTATATACTCAATATTGTGTATTAATGTAAAATGGGGAGGGGACTCTTAAAGACCAGTAGACTAGCCTTCCAAAATGTTAGCCCTAAACATCTAGTTTTTTACTTGGCTGCACTGTTCTTGTTAAGATGCCTATGCATTAATAATTGCGGCACTGTCGTAATTATTAACATTCTTATCCATTGTGAATTTTTCCGTTTTTATAAAAAATATTCCATCATGCTATGTACTAAGTAAACCCCCCGAAAGTTAAGTGGTAGTGATAACCGATGTCCCTTTGAGTTCCTTTGCATTTTTAAAAGATTTTTCCATTTGTGTAAAAGTCAAGGGGAATCTGACACTGCGCATGCGCACAGTGACAGTTTCCAGTATTGGAGCTGGCACCAGATGGAGGCTGCAGGAGAAGCTGGCACCAGATGGAGGCTGCTTTAAGAAGTTTAGATCATCTGAAAATGGTATAAACTAACATGACCAAATTCTATAAACAATGCTTTTCAGAGTTTGGTACATACAGCAGGGATCAGATTGTAGTTCCCATTGATAAGGACTGCGATCTGCAGTGCTAATAAACATTCAATTTCTGCATTTGATTTCTGTGAAATCAATATCTCATAACAACAATCCATAAAATTATAAATTTTCAGATATAATTTTATGGGGGGAAAAAGCTTAATAAATAAGCAACTAGATATTTTAAATTTCCGTGAGGGAGTAATTAGCTTAAATATGAATAAAAAATGAATAATTTTTAAAAAATATTGTAGAAAAATGAGCTACTGCTCTCTTTTTTTGTAGGAACTTAGCACTGGATAATGAAATAGTAACTATTGACTGTGAGGAAGTTGTTGCTGAGACATCAGCTGAATCACACGATAAGTCTACAGATGAAAAGCAATATCCAGCTGTGTGGTCAAAAGAACAATTTGACGAATTCAAAAAGAAACATGAGTGGCTATTTGCGTCTAGGGGTAAACTCGGCTGTACAATCTGTGCAGAAGTTTCTAACTTAAAGATTCACGCTGCTCGAGGCATAAATATTGCTTCTCAGTGGGCAGAATGTAACATTTTACCTTTTGGTAAAACTAAGGAAACAGAGCTCACATCTCTTCGCAAAAAAATGTATATACACAAAAATAGCGCTGCTCATGCAGAAGCAGAAAAAATTCTAGAAACTGCTAGAAAAGATATTCTGCTAAACATAAATGGAAGAAGTCAAGAAGCTGCTTTTGAAATCACTAGCCGTGTATTCAGAACAGCTTACTACATTGCTAAAATGAATAGGCCATTTACTGACCATGAGAGCTTGATTGACCTGCAAAAAGTGAATGGAGTTCAGATTGGGCATTTGCTTCATAGTAGAATGGTCTGCGGAGACATTATAGAACACATTTCGGCTGAAATGAGGAAAAAGATTGTCTCACAAATTATAACAAAAAAAACTAAGATCACTATATTAGTTGATGAAGCTACTACACTTTCTAGAAAATCAACTCTTGTTATTTTTTTAAAATCCAGTGTTGATGGTGTCATGAATCCAGTAGCATTTCCTTTGGATTTGATAGAGTTAGAAAATGCCTCAGCTGAGAGCATAAAACAGGAAATAATGAAATGTTTATTCCATCATGGTTTTACTTTCAAAGTATTGACAGAGATCTTGGACAGTTTTTGTAGTGATGGCGCAAATGTCATGCTTGGCGTAAAAGCTGGTGTTGGAAAACTCTTACAAGGAGACTTTCCCAAACTAATTCTCTGGCATTGCATGAATCACAGGCTTGAACTGGCTGTGGATCAAGCACTAAATGTTACTGGAGGTACAAATGACTTCAGGTCATTTTTAGACACCTTATACACACTTTACAGTCAGTCACCCAAAAATGTACGTGAGCTTAGTGCACAGGCTAATGAGCTGCATGTCTTGCTTAAAAAAATTGGCAGAGTTTTCAACATAAGATGGGTAGCTTCATCGTGGAGAGCAGTGAATGCAGTCTGGCAGACGTATCCTGCATTAGCTGCACATTTTCAAAAAGCCTCACAAGACCAATCAAGGGATAGAAGGGAGCAAGTGAAATTGCAAGGTCTACATTCAAAACTGTTCTCAGTCAACTTTGTAAAAAAATATGTCAATTATGTTTAGTGATGAGCGGGTTCGGTTTCCGAGAAACCGAACCCCCCCGAACTTCACTCATTTTACACGGGTCCGAGGCAGGTTCGAACCTTCCCGCCTTGCTCGGCTAACCCGAGCGCGCTCGCACGTCAACATCCCACTGTCGGATTCTCGCGAGATTCGGATTCTATATAAGCAGCCGCGCGTCGCCGCCATTTTCACTCGTGCATTGGAGATGATAGGGAGAGGACGTGGCTGGCGTCCTCTCCGTTTATTGTAGAAGACAGTTGATTCTTCTTGTTTGTTTTTTATTGCTTAATTGTGGGGAGGATTGGGGAGCAGCTGTTAGGAGTACAGTGCAGAGTTTTGCTGATAAGTGACCACCAGTTTTTTTTTATCCGTTCTCTGCCTGAAAAAAACGCTCCATACCATATCTGTGCTCAGTGTGCTGCATGATATATCTGTGCTGAGTGCTCACACTGCTTAATTGTGGGGACTGGGGAGCAGCTATAGCAGGAGTACAGTGCAGAGTTTTGCTGACAGTGACCACCAGTATACGTTGTCTGCCTGAAAAACACTCCATATCTGTGCTCACAGTGTGCTGCTTTATTGTGGGGACTGGGGACCACCAGTATAATTAATATTATATAGGAGGAGTACAGTGCAGAGTGCACTGCTGTACCTACCTCTGTGTCGTCACTCGTCATCCATTAAGTATACTATCCATCTACATTGTATACCTGTGGTGCATTTTAGACTAGTTTAGCAGTTTGCTGACAGTGTCCACCGGTATACTTTATATAGCAGTACGGTAGGCCACTGCTGTACCTACCTCTGTGTCGTCACTCGTCATCCATTAAGTATACTATCCATCTACATTGTATACCTGTGGTGCATTTTAGTTTAGCAGTTTGCTGACAGTGTCCACCAGTATACTATATATAGCAGTACGGTAGGCCACTGCTGTACCTACCTCTGTGTCGTCACTCGTCATCCATTAAGTATACTATCCATCTACATTGTATACATGTGGTGCATTTTAGACTAGTTTAGCAGTTTGCTGACAGTGTCCACCAGTATACTATATATAGCAGTACGGTAGGCCACTGCTGTACCTACCTCTGTGTCGTCACTCGTCATCCATTAAGTATACTATCCATCTACATTCTATAACTGTGGTGCATTTTAGACTAGTTTAGCAGTTTGCTGACAGTGTCCACCAGTATACTATATATAGCAGTACTCTAGGCCACTGCTGTACCTACCTCTGTGTCGTCACTCATCATCCATTAAGTATACTATCCATCTACATTGTATACCTGTGGTGCATTTTAGTTTAGCAGTTTGCTGACAGTGTCCACCAGTATACTATATATAGCAGTACGGTAGGCCACTGCTGTACCTACCTCTGTGTCGTAACTCGTCATCCATTAAGTATACTATCCATCTACATTGTATACCTGTGGTGCATTTTAGACTAGTTTAGCAGTTTGCTGACAGTGTCCACCAGTATACTATATATAGCAGTACGGTAGGCCACTGCTGTACCTACCTCTGTGTCGTCACTCGTCATCCATTAAGTATACTATCCATCTACATTGTATACCTGTGGTGCATTTTAGTTTAGCAGTTTGCTGACAGTGTCCACCAGTATACTATATATAGCAGTACGGTAGGCCACTGCTGTACCTACCTCTGTGTCGTCACTCGTCATCCATTAAGTATAGTATCCATCTACATTGTATACCTGTGGTGCATTTTAGACAGTTTGCTGACAGTGTCCACCAGTATACTATATCTAGCAGTACGGTAGGCCACTGCTGTACCTACCTCTGTGTCGTCACTCGTCATCCATTAAGTATACTATCCATCTACATTCTATACCTGTGGTGCATTTTAGACTAGTTTAGCAGTTTGCTGACAGTGTCCACCAGTATACTATATATAGCAGTACGGTAGGCCACTGCTGTACCTACCTCTGTGTCGTCACTCGTCATCCATTAAGTATACTATCCATCTACATTCTATACCTGTGGTGCATTTTAGACTAGTTTAGCAATTTGCTGACTGTGTCCACCAGTATACTATATATAGCAGTACGGTAGGCCACTGCTGTACCTACCTCTGTGTCGTCACTCGTCATCCATTAAGTATACTATCCATCTACATTGTATACCTGTGGTGCATTTTAGTTTAGCAGTTTGCTGACAGTGTCCACCAGTATACTATATATAGCAGTACGGTAGGCCACTGCTGTACCTACCTCTGTGTCGTCACTTGTCATCCATTAAGTATACTATCCATCTACATTGTATACCTGTGGTGCATTTTAGACTAGTTTAGCAGTTTGCTGACAGTGTCCACCAGTATACTATATATAGCAGTACGGTAGGCCACTGCTGTACCTACCTCTGTGTCGTCACTCGTCATCCATTAAGTATACTATCCATCTACATTCTATACCTGTGGTGCATTTTAGACTAGTTTAGCAGTTTGCTGACTGTGTCCACCAGTATACTATATATAGCAGTACGGTAGGCCACTGCTGTACCTACCTCTGTGTCGTCACTCGTCATCCATTAAGTATACTATCCATCTACATTGTATACCTGTGGTGCATTTTAGTTTAGCAGTTTGCTGACAGTGTCCACCAGTATACTATATATAGCAGTACGGTAGGCCACTGCTGTACCTACCTCTGTGTCGTCACTTGTCATCCATTAAGTATACTATCCATCTACATTGTATACCTGTGGTGCATTTTAGACTAGTTTAGCAGTTTGCTGACAGTGTCCACCAGTATACTATATATAGCAGTACGGTAGGCCACTGCTGTACCTACCTCTGTGTCGTCACTCGTCATCCATTAAGTATACTATCCATCTACATTCTATACCTGTGGTGCATTTTAGACTAGTTTAGCAGTTTGCTGACAGTGTCCACCAGTATACTATATATAGCAATACGGTAGGCCACTGCTGTACCTACCTCTGTGTCGTCACTCGTCATCCATTAAGTATACTATCCATCTACATTGTATACCTGTTGTGCATTTTAGTTTAGCAGTTTGCTGACAGTGTCCACCAGTATACTATATATAGCAGTACGGTAGGCCACTGCTGTACCTACCTCTGTGTCGTCACTCGTCATCCATTAAGTATACTATCCATCTACATTCTATACCTGTGGTGCATTTTAGACTAGTTTAGCAGTTTGCTGACAGTGTCCACCAGTATACTATATGTAGCAGTACGGTAGGCCACTGCTGTACCTACCTCTGTGTCGTCACTCGTCATCCATTAAGTATACTATCCATCTACATTGTATACCTGTGGTGCATTTTAGACTAGTTTAGCAGTTTGCTGACAGTGTCCACCAGTATACTATATATAGCAGTACGGTAGGCCACTGCTGTACCTACCTCTGTGTCGTCACTCGTCATCCATTAAGTATACTATCCATCTACATTGTATACCTGTGGTGCATTTTAGTTTAGCAGTTTGCTGACAGTGTCCACCAGTATACTATATATAGCAGTACGGTAGGCCACTGCTGTACCTACCTCTGTGTCGTCACTCGTCATCCATTAAGTATACTATCCATCTACATTCTATACCTGTGGTGCATTTTAGTTTAGCAGTTTGCTGACAGTGTCCACCAGTATACTATATATAGCAGTGAGGAGGGGGATGTACACAGTGAAAGGGGTGAGGAATCGGAGGATGATGATGAGGTGGACATCTTGCCTCTGTAGAGCCAGTTTGTGCAAGGAGAGATTGATTGCTTCTTTTTTGGTGGGGGCCCAAACCAACCAGTCATTTCAGTCACAGTCGTGTGGCAGACCCTGTCACTGAAATGATGGGTTCGTTAAAGTGTGCATGTCCTGTTTATACAACATAAGGGTGGGTGGGAGGGCCCAAGGACAATTCCATCTTGCACCTCTTTTTTCTTTCATTTTTCTTTGCATCATGTGCTGTTTGGGGACAATTTTTTTGAAGGGCCATCCTGCCTGACACTGCAGTGCCACTCCTAGATGGGCCAGGTGTTTGTGTCGGCCACTTGGGTCGCTTAGCTTAGTCACACAGCTACCTCATTGCGCCTCTTTTTTTCTTTGCATCATGTGCTGTTTGGGTAGTATTTTTTTGAAGGGCCATCCTGCCTGACACTGCAGTGCCACTCATAGATGGGCCAGGTGTTTGTGTCGGCCACTTGTGTCGCTTAGCTTAGTCACATAGCGACCTTGGTGCACCTCTTTTTTTCTTTGCATCATGTGCTGTTTGGGGACTATTTTTTTGAAGTGCCATCCTGCTGACACTGCAGTGCCACTCCTAGATGGGCCAGGTGTTTGTGTCGGCAACTTGTGTCGCTTAGCTTAGCCATCCAGCGACCTCGGTGCAAATTTTAGGACTAAAAATAATATTGTGAGGTGTTCAGAATAGACTGAAAATGAGTGGAAATTATGGTTATTGAGGTTAATAATACTATGGTTTCAAAATGACCCCCAAATTCTATCATTTAAGCTGTTTTTTAGGGTTTTTTGAAAAAAACACCCGAATCCAAAACACACCCGAATCCGACAAAAAAATTTCGGTGAGGTTTTGCCAAAACGCGTCCGAATCCAAAACACGGCCGCGGAACCGAACCCAAAACCAAAACACAAAACCCGAAAAATTTCCGGTGCACATCACTAATTATGTTAGATGTTCTGACTGAGCTCAAAAAGTTATCAGAACTCTTGCAAGACAGAAAAATGACCATTCCAAAGGCAGACAACCACATAAAAATGTATGTGCGGAGAATTGAAAGCCTAAAGAGAATACCAGGATTTAACAGTGAACAGACACAGAATGCAGAAGAGGGAATTATGTTCAAAAATACAAAGTTGACAGGCATTGGGAAAAGTCCCAAGATCAAATCCTCTCAATTCATTCAGGCTGTTGTTGACAACATGAGGTGCAAATTATTTACCACCACTTCTAATAAAGCAACAGAAAGCGTAGCAAAAGGTAGGGAAACTGCTTACCACACCCTGATTGACAGCATATCTGTTCTGAATCCTGAATCTTGGCAAACTGATTCTGATAATCCACTTTTTGGAGACCAAGAGATTCGTACACTATGTGAAATGCTGAATGTCAGTTACCATGAAACACACCTGGGATTTGTGGAATATAAATGCTGCGCACGACGGATTGTTCCCGAAAAATTAAAGAAATTAATTCTTGCAGTAGATACTCTTGCAGCAAGCAATGCTGACTGTGAGCGAGGCTTTAGTGTTATGAACAACATAATTACAGATAAGCGGACTGCACTGACCACTCGCCATGTGTCGGACTTACTTTTTATTTCAATTGTTGGTCCTCCCTTCACTGAGTGGAATCCGGACGCATATGTAAAATCGTGGCTGGGCAAGGGACGTCGGGCAGCCCAATCCTGTAAAGGCATGGCAAGACAGGAGCAAGCAAGGCAACAGGATCAGGCCTACTATAAGCAGCTGTGGAAGTGCCTTTAAATTTTAAGTTCTGTGCTAGCTTGGTAATCTGCTCCAGGAAATGGGAGGGAGTTATAGTAGGTGAGAGGATGATGGGGGTTCCAGGATCTGCTCTTGCTGGAGTTGGCCTTCTTTCTCTTAAATAGTTAGTGGGATGTTGCAAGAGTGCTCACCGTTATACCTATATGTTGTATTGTGCAGTAACAGTCTATTTATTGGGTCCCAATGACCTAGAATATGTATCGACTACAATATATTGAAGTGTTGTAAGATAATATATCAGGTAGATTCTATGGGTAGAGCCAGACTTAGGCATTATAGGAAAATGGCTAGGGCATCTGGAATGCCTAGGGGGAGCAAGGTGCAAAGGAGATGGAAGGTGGAAGTGAAGTGCAGGTGTGGGAGATGGAAGGTGGAAGTGAAGTACAGATGTGGGAGATGGAAGGTGAGAGCGAGGTGCAGAGGAGATGGAAGGTGGAAGGCAGGTGTGGGAGATGGAAGGTGGAAGTGAAGTACAGGTGTGGGAGATGGAAGGTGGAAGGCAGGTGTGGGAGATGGAAGTGAAGTATAGGTGTGGGAGATGGAAAGTGGAAGGCAGGTGTGGGAGATGGAAGGTGGAAGTGAAGTACAGATGTGGGAGATGGAAGGTGGAAGTGAAGTACAGATGTGGGGGATGGAAGGTGGGAGCGAGGTGCAGAGTAGATGGAAGGTGGAAGCAGGTGTGGGAGATCGAAGGTGGAAGTGAAGTACAGGTGTGGGAGATGGAAGGTGGAAGGCAGGTGTGGAAAATGGAAGTGAAGTATAGGTGTGGGAGATGGAAGTGAAGTACAGGTGTGGGAGATGGAAGGTGGAAGGCAGGTGTGGAAGATGGAAGTGAAGTACAGGTGTGGGAGGTGGAAGGCAGGTGTGGGAGATGGAAGTGAAGTACAGGTGTGGGAGATGGAAGGTGGAAGGCAGGTGTGGAAGATGGAAGTGAAGTACAGGTGTGGGAGGTGGAAGGCAGGTGTGGGAGATGGAAGTGAAGTACAGGTGTGGGAGATGGAAGGTGGAAGGCAGGTGTGGGAGATGGAAGTGAAGTACAGGTGTGGGAGATGGAAGATGGAAGGCAGGTGTGGGAGATGGAAGGTGGAAGGCAGGTGTGGGAGATGGAAAGTGGAAGGCAGGTGTGGGAGATGGAAGGTGGAAGTGAAGTACAGGTGTGGGAGATGGAAGGTGGAAGGCAGGTGTGGGAGATGGAAGGTGGAAGTGAAGTACAGGTGTGGGAGATGGAATGTTGGAGTGAGGTGCAGAAGAGATGGAAGGTGGGAGTGAGGTGCAGAAGAGATGGAAGGTGGAAGGCAGGTGTGGGAGATGGAAGGTGGAAGTGAAGTACAGGTGTGGGAGATGGAAGGTGGAAGGCAGGTGTGGGAGATGGAAGGTGGAAGTGAAATACAGGTGTGGGAGATGGAATGTGGGAGTGAGGTGCAGAGGAGATGGAAGGTGGAAGGCAGGTGTGGGAGATGGAAGGTGGAAGTGAAATACAGGTGTGGGAGATGGAATGTGGGAGTGAGGTGCAGAGGAGATGGAAGGTAGAAGGCAGGTGTGGGAGATGGAAGGTGGAAGTGAAATACAGGTGTGGGAGATGGAATGTGGGAGTGAGGTACAGAGGAGATAGAAGGTGGAAGGCAGGTGTGGGAGATGGAAGGTCGAAGTGAAATACAGGTGTGGGAGATGGAATGTGGGAGTGAGGTGCAGAGGAGATGGAAGGTGGAAGGCAGGTGTGGGAGATGGAAGGTGAGAGCGAGGTGCAGAGGAGATGGAAGGTAGAAGGCAGGTGTGGGAGATGGTAGGTGGAAGTAAAGTACAGGTGTGGGAGATGGAAGGTGGAAGGCAGGTGTGGGAGGTGGAAGTGAAGTACAGGTGTGGGAGATGGAATGTGGGAGCGAGGTGTAGAGGAGATGGAAGGTGGAAAGCAGGTGTGGGAGATGGTAGGTGGAAGTGAAGTACAGGTGTGGGAGATAGAAGGTGAAAGTGAAGTACAGGTGTGGGAGATGTAAGTGGAAGCAAGGTGCAGCAGAGATGGATGGAGGGATTGAGGTGCAGGGGTGAGAGATGGAAGGAGGGAGTAAGGTACACTGATATTACATTAATTTAGACATCTGTTATATAACATATGTTATATTAAAATGTGATTGTTTTATATATTTGTACAATTCTAGCGTACATTATTCACAATGCTGGTTAATAAAATAAAAGGTTTTTTTTTGCTCAGTCAATGCTGCACTCTTTTAATTTTTAATCCAACCTAGTATTGACCTAGATGTTCAGTAGCCCTGAAGTGAGGTGACTTTTCTCATAGAAATCAAGTTGGCAAAAAGCTGTTAAAATCAATAGTGAAAGTAAGGTGGTACAGCTTACAATTACTGCCACAGTGCCACCATAAACTGCACTACAGAGCAAGTCACAGTTCTCAACACTTTGCCTCCAAAGTGCGAAGAAAAGGGGCTGTGTTGTGTGACTATGCCCCCAGTGTCATGTAGCCACGCCCCCACATGACACGTGACCACGCCCCTTTTTTTGCGCGCGCATCTCAGTACCCGTAAGAGAATTTTTCTACTTGCACCACTGACTGTCAAGCTACATAAATTCTGGTTGCCAAGTTGCCATGCAGCATTATTGAATTCGGGTTGATTTTTAGTCATTATTAATATGCTGACAAACATTTTGTTTATTTCTTGTCCTGTCATGTTCATATTCAACATGTTAATTTAATCCTTAAATCATGTATCTGTGAACAGTTTGTACATATATGCACCATTAAAGAGCTTCCATGTGAAGCAGTGACTACCTACCTTATCAGCAGTGACCAGGGGCGGATTGGGAACAATGGCCCTCATTCCGAGTTGTTCGCTCGCAAGCTGCTTTTAGCAGCTTTGCACACGCTAAGCCGCTGCCTACTGGGAGTGAATCTTAGCTTCTTAAAATTGCAAACGAAAGATTCGCAATATTGCGATAAGACATCTCTGTGCAGTTTCTGAGTAACTCGAAACTTACTCTGCCAGTGCGATCAGTTCAGTGCTTGTCGTTCCTGGTTTGACGTCACAAACACACCCAGCGTTCGTCCAGACACTCCTCCGTTTCTCCAGCCACTCCCGCGTTTTTCCCAGAAACTGTAGCGTTTTTCACACACTCGCATAAAACGGCCTGTTTCCGCCCAGAAACACCCACTTCCTGTCAATCACATTACGATCGCCAGAACGAAGAAAAAACCGTGAGTAAAATTCCTAACTGCATAGCAAATTTACTTGGTGCAGTCGCAGTGCGGACATTGCGCATGCGCACTAAGCGGAAAATCGCTGCGATGCGAAGAAAATTACCGAGCGAACAACTCGGAATGACCACCAAAAAGCGGCCCTGGAAAAATTTGTATTAGTGGCCCCACATGGACAGCACCAGAGGTGTAAGCCATGGGCTATGGCAGCAGCACCCTCCCCCCCAAGACTTTCCAGATAGTGGGGATGTCCAGCATCAAGGGGGAAGTTAAAAAAAAAAAAAATTAAATATTATGAGCACATTATATGATACACCTTCAGAATTTAGGAAACTATATAATTCTTTAGAAAGATATATTTTCTTGCTTATTACACCAACCGTATCCCAATCACTATTCACTCAATCTTATATGTCAGCCAAGCAGGCAGTCAGAGCATACACTAGATCATCTGCAATCACAGGCTAAGTGGCAGTAATTTTCATATATGCAAATTGTTTGGCATCTTATTCATTATGTCTATAAAAAGGACCACATGTCCTCAATCAAAACAGGCCCCGCAGGTGCGTCGGCCCACCGGGGATCTTCCCTGTAGATACAATATAACCTACACAGGAAGGTGATATATGAGACAATAACTTATATAGTTGACCAGTGTAATTTATAAAGTATAGTATATACCAGATTGTGGATGAAATAATTCTGTGGCAACTGTATTTTTAAGTGCTAAGCTCCGTTTATTTAGGCAATTTAGTCCAGTATTGTCCATATCATTTCTCAATGTCACCCTTTCTTAATGCGGCGTCCCGCATGCAAGTTTCACCAGATTCTACTTGGTACAGTCTTTTGAGTACTCAATTGCTTCTGCAGTAATACTGTAAAAGGTACTTGAGTCTTCACGGTGTGGAGCACTCAATGTTCATTCATATGGTACACAGACACAGTGGTTTCCTCCGGACTGGCTTCCTCCTCTCACCCTGGCTGTCCGTGGTGCGTCCTGCTTCGGACGTTCCCCGTGCGCCAGTCGGTTCGATTGAGCAGCCTGTCTGAGGCAAGGGAGTCTGGGGGGCGCTCTACGGAGCTGCTCACCAGGCTAACCCCGCCTCATACGGACACTCACCTGTTGTCTTTTCCCGATGATGACCCGAGTTCCGACACCGACTTCTTCCTCCGTTCCTCGTCCTGCGGTTGCTTAGTTGCGAGCGCGCTCTCTGAATGTCCGGGTCACGTGACCAGTTCTTTCATGGATCGTCTCGTCCCCTCTGCTCCGTGCGGCAATGATAAATGAAATGTGGATAATAAAATCAGTGGAAGAAGTCGGTGTCGGAACTCGGGTCATCATCGGGAAAAGACAACAGGTGAGTGTCCGTATGAGGCGGGGTTAGCCTGGTGAGCAGCTCCGTAGAGCGCCCCCCGGACTCCCTTGCCTCAGACAGGCTGCTCAATCGAACCGACTGGCGCACGGGGAACGTCCGAAGCAGGACGCACCACGGACAGCCAGGGTGAGAGGAGGAAGCCAGTCCGGAGGAAACCACTGTGTCTGTGTACCATATGAATGAACATTGAGTGCTCCACACCGTGAAGACTCAAGTACCTTTTACAGTATTACTGCAGAAGCAATTGAGTACTCAAAAGACTGTACCAAGTAGAAACTGGTGAAACTTGCATGCGGGACGCCGCATTAAGAAAGGGTGACATTGAGAAATGATATGGACAATACTGGACTAAATTGCCTAAATAAACGGAGCTTAGCACTTAAAAATACAGTTGCCACAGAATTATTTCATCCACAATCTGGTATATACTATACTTTATAAATTACACTGGTCAACTATATAAGTTATTGTCTCATATATCACCTTCCTGTGTAGGTTATATTGTACCTAAAACCATACAGACAATTAGTGATAACAAATTGAGGGGTAAGCACATTACAATCACCAGGATTGAGCGCAGCACAAATTTGTATTTTTAGTTTCTATTTGGAGGTTGGTCACCTTTAAGTGCGGCAGCTTATCCGAACAAAAAGGGACTCAGTGCGCAGTTAAGCAAACAAATTTTGATCTTCCCTGTAGACCCTATGGCCAATCCGCCTCTGGCAGTGACTGTATCCTAAGAACCTCCATTTCACCTGAATTTAGATCCATTCTCTTTGGAACTTCTAGTGAACTTAACGTGGTTAAAGGGGAACCTTCTACTGTGCATCTTCTTTCTTGGCTAATCTGGCTCCCAGCAATACCTCCATGGAACTGATAACAATATTACCTCAAAGCTGCTCAATTTTATTCATTTAAAGGGCCATATACCCAATTTTGAATGTGCACACTATGCTACTTTAAACAAGCCAATTAGAGGATAAAGAAGCCAATTAACTTTAATTTATCTGTTAACTATCTTTTATTTTCAGATGCCTCTTCATATGTGCTACTAGTAAAGTATTGCCTACCTGAGCTACTTTAACTATTTTTAAAATGTTTTATGGATCATAAATTCATTTTTCATTTATGTACTTTTTCCGCCTTTACTATTGTATATTAATCAATGAAGGATTCAGGCCACAAGGCTATTGCGCTGTGTTACTTTGTTATATCTTGTGGAGACTGACTCTAAACATAGAAACATAGAATTTGTCGGCAGATAAGAACCACTTGGCCCATCTAGTCTGCCCCTTTTTTTTTTTATATTATTTTTATCTCTAACCTTATTTGATCCTTATTTCTTTGTAAGGATATCCTTATGTCTATCCCATGCATGTTTAAATTGCTCTACTGTCTTAGCCTCTACCACCTCTGATGGGAGGCTATTCCACTTGTCCACTACCCTTTCTGTGAAATAATTTTTCCGCAAATTTCCCTTGAACCTCCCTCCCTCCAGTCTCAGTGCATGTCCTCGTGTCCTATTGCTTCTCTTCATTTGGAGAATGTTTCCCTCCTGGACTTTGTTAAAACCCTTGATATATTTGAAAGTTTCTATCATGTCCCCCCTTTCCCTTCTCTGCTCCAAACTATACATATTGAGATTTCTCAGTCTTTCTGGGTATGTTTTGTGATGTAGGCCATGCACCATTTTAGTTGCCCTCCTTTGTACAGTTTCTAATGTACTAATATCCTTTTGAAGATATGGCCTCCAGAACTGAATACAGTATTCTAGATGAGGCCGTACCAATGACCTATACAGTGGCATTATTACTTCTTTCTTTCTGCTGCTGATTCCTCTCCCAATGCAGCCAAGCATCTGACTAGCCTTCCTCATTGCCTTGTTACATTGCTTACCTGCCTTTAAGTCATCTGAAATAGTGACTCCTAGATCCCTTTCCTCCTCAGTAGTTTCCAGTATAGTGCCATTAATACTGTATTTAGCTTTAGGATTTTTGAGACCCAAGTGCATGATTTTGCATTTTTTGGCATTAAACTGTAATTGCCAGACTCTTGACCATTCCTCTAGTCTACCTAGATCCTCAATCATTTGTTTTACCCCACCTGGTGTGTCTACCCTGTTGCATACCTTTGTGTCATCTGCAAAAAGGCATACTTTCCCTTTAATGCCATTTGCAATGTCACCAATAAAGATATTAAAAAGCACTGGTCCAAGTACAGATCCCTGGGGTACTCCACTGGTAACATTTCCCTCCTGTGAATGCACTCCATTTACCACAACTCTCTGTTTTCTATCCTTCAACCAAGATCTTGTCCATTCAATAATCCTAATATCCAATCCCAAACTTTCAAGTTTATTTAGCAGTCTGCGATGTGGAACTGTGTCAAAAGCCTTACTAAAGTCTAGATAAGCTATATCCATGGCTCCACCTTTATCCATCACTTTAGTCACACAATAAAAAAAGTCAATAAGATTTGTTTGACATGATCTCCCCCCAGTGAATCCATGCTGTTTGGGATCCAGTAAATTGCCAGATTTGAGATAATCTACAACTCTTTCTTTTAAGAGTGTTTCCATCAATTTCCCTACTACTGATGTAAGACTCACTGGTCTGTAGTTGTTTGCCTCTTCCTTGCTTCCACTTTTGTGCAGTGGGACTACGTTTGCTCTTTTCCAGTCCCCTGGAATTACTCCTGTAGCTAATGACTGGTTGAATAATTCTGTCAATGGTGCTACCAGCACCTCTTTAAGTTCTTTTAGTATCCTTGGATGTATCCCATCTGGCCCCATAGATTTGTCCACTTTCAGCTTTGAGAGTTCTGTTAGGACCCTCTCCTCTGTAAATGTACTTGTTTCATTTTCCTGAATATCCCTGCAACTTAACTGTGGCCCCTTCCCCTCTCTTTCAGTAGTAAATACTGAGCAAAAATAATCATTAAGATGATCTGCTATTAAATTGTCTCCTTCAACAAGACTCCCAGTGTCCGTCTTTAGTTTTATAATTCCGCCTTTTGTTTTTCTCCTTTCGCTTATATACCTAAAAAAAGTTTTGCCTCCTTTACCCACTGACTGGGCCATTTTCTCCTCAGCTTGTGCCTTTGCACATCTGTATACAGCTGACTTAGTAATGGCCAAACATTTTATACGTTATTATAATGCGCTACACATATGCGCCAAAGTGTATCTGTGTATATCTCTATCAGGATTGAAGCCAGCCTCCCGACCATTCTTTTTAAACACCTGTCCCCAATGGTACTGATGGAGGTGAATAATAACTCAAGTCTTAATTTATTATTATTTAATTTGAATGCAGAATTCCTATCTGTGAATGGTCATGTAGCTGCAGCTCTACCTATCCCTAAATTAAACTGACCCATTGCATAAAACTTGATGCCTTCATTTACTGGGTTTTTTCCCCATGGTAATACTCTTATAGTCTTGATCAACACTGCCTTCAGGGGTCACTCTTGAAAGATTCAGCATTCTCTACAGTGTCTTCCATACAATCTGTCTTATTTTTTAGGGGTCTATTCATGAAGCAATGGAAAGTGTGGAGAAGTGAGAAAGTGGAGAAGCTGCCCATGGCAATCAATCAACATTGAAGTAACATTTATAATTTGCATACTATACAATTGTACGGAGCAGCTGATTGGTTGCCATGGGTAACTTCTCCACAGGCTCATTTCTCCACTCTTTTCACTGCTTCATGAATAGACCCCTTAGAAAGAATGTTGTAGGACAGAATTTCTAACAGTCAGTCCTTATGGAACCAAGGTATCTTCAGGAATAATTAGTACCTCCTGCAGATTTACAGTATTAGTCAAATAACACACCTGTGCTCCAGCTAGGTGATATGGAAAACTTGCACTGTTAGGGTTCCATGGGACCATGTTTGAGAAACACTGTTGTGGGTTATTCTGGAATACTTATATACTGCATCAGAATCCAAAGAAGAGAGTAGACATCACACAGTCTCTGGAGAAGTAAAATGTGTTCATACAGACAGGTGTATGGAATGTGGCCATAAAAGTGCTGTGTATTCTTCTCGACATACAATGCCATGAAAGAGATGGTACAAATATCCCTGCCCAAATGAGCTTTAAATCTAGGGGGTTTATTTACGAAGCACTGGGTTGTAAAATCCAACGCATCTAATCACATCTGTCGTCACAATGACCTCTATCTTTTTGCTCAGGCTAAATCTCATTACCCCTTTTTACAATCTTAAGGGGGGTACTCACAGAGCGATATTCTAAGCAATCTGACTAGATTGCTTAGAATTTGAGCATTATCGTTCAGTGAGTACTACCTACAGCAATAGCGATGCGCAGCCCCGCGCATCGCTATCGCTGGTGCTAGATTGGCCTGCATGCAGGCCAATCTAGCGGGTTGCTCACTTCACCCGCTGGGTGAAATGAGCGCCCCCCCCCCCACGTCTCCCCCCGCACGCTCAGCACAGATCGTGCTGCGCTGAGCGGTGAGAGAGATGTGTGCTGAGCGGTTCGCTCAGCACACATCTCTCCCACATCGGCCCGTCTATATGGGCCTTCACTGTCACAATCTTGACTAAAATCATATTACAGGTTGAGTATCCCTTATCCAAAATGGTTGGGACCAGAGGTATTTTGGATATCGGATTTTTCCGTATTTTGGAATAAATGCATACCATAATGAGATATCATGGTGATAGGACCTAAATCTAAGCACAGAATGCATTTATGTTTCATATACACATTATACACACAGCCTGAAGGTAGTTTTAGCCAATATTTTTTTATAACTTTGTGCATTAAACAAAGTGTGTCTACATTCACACAATTCATTTATGTTTCACATACACCTTATACACACAGCCTGAAGGGCATTTAATTCAATATTTTTAATAACTTTGTGTGTTAAACAAAGTTTGTGTGCATTGAGCCATCAAAAAACAAAGTTTTCACTATCTCACTCGCACTCAAAAAAACTCTGTATTTCGGAATATTCCGTATTTCGGAATATTTGGATATGGGATACTCAACCTGTATTTGGTGACTTACCTCTGCCATCTGTTCTGTATCCTGTGTGTTTTCTGTTGGCAGGGATAAACAGCTCACCAGTACCATGAGTTCCCTGAGTGCTGAGTTCTCTATCTGGAAAATGAGAGCTGCTAACGAGCTGCACATTTGTTGATTAACCTTCTGTGTGAATGCTGAATTCAGCAAGTTTCTTCATGCTGTCCTATACTTCCGTGCCAGCATCCACAAGTCCAGTGTTTACCAGATACACCTCCTTGTGCTCTCAGGGCCTGCGGCCATTACTGTCTGTCTATGTACACCCCACGCATGAGTTCCCTCTAAAACCAAGTATGGACATCACCCAGACAGTTCCTGGTCAGCTGACATCACCATGACAGTTCCTGATCAGCTGACCTTCCTGGGCACAATCAGGAATCGCTTACTTGTCATGTGAATCCCTCATCCAGTCAGCAGTGAGCAAGGGGTATAAGTTCCAAGTCTCAGCATTGGCAAGCTGTCAGTGCTTTGTTATCTCTCAGCCTGGAGGGAGCTCCAGTATCTCCTGCTGGTAAAGAGTTAGTGCAATATCCATCTCTAGCACTACCTGGATGATTTAAAGGGCCACTACTGCAATAACATTGCAGTAATTCCAGATTCACTGGTGAGCCATTCCAGTGATCCAGAGGGACTGTCCTGCATATGATTGTGGTCTTTATTATTATTATCCTTTATTTATATTGCGCCACAAGGGATCCGCAGTGCCCAATTACAGAGTACTTAAATAAAAAATCAAAACGGAACAATAGTGATTTACAGTTGAAGACAATAAAGGACAAGTACAGGGTAAATAAACATAGTTGCATCAGCAGATGACACTGACATAAGTATCAGGGTGGCAGAAGCCATGGGATTAGGTGCCGTTGAGGATGTTTAAGAGAAGGTTAAGCACATGAGGGTAGAGGGCCCTACTTGTGAGAGCTTACATTGTAAAGGGGAGGGGTAGACAGACATGGGTGACACAGATTGGGTCATAGTGACTTTGCTGGTTCCATTCAGAATCTAGAAAACCTGCTGTGCTGAGACAGCATCCATCACCATCTAGAAAACCAGCTCTGCTGGTTCTGCCCAGCCTTCTGCAAACCTACTTTGCTGGTTCCGTCCAGCATCTAGGAAACCTGCTGTGCTGGTTCCGCCCAGCCTTCTGCAAACCTACTTCACTGGTTCCGTCCATCATCTAGGAAATCTGCTGTGCTGGTTCCGCCCAGCCTTCTGCAAACCTACTTCACTGGATCCGTCCAGCATCTAGAAAACCTGCTGTGCTGGTTCTTCCCAGCCTTCTGTAAATCTACTCCGCTGGTTCAGTCCCGCATCTAGAAAACCTGCTGTGCTGGTTCCACCCAGCCTTTTGTAAATCTACTCCGCTGGTACCGTCCAGCATCTGAAAACTCTGCTGTGCTGGTTCCACCCAGCTTTCTGCAAATCTACTCCGCTGGTCCCATCCAGCATCTTGAAACCCTGCTGTGCTGGTTCCGCCCAGCATTCTACAAACCTGCCTTGCTGGTTCCGTCCAGCACTCTTCAAACCTGCCTTGCTGGTTGCGTCCAGTATTCTGAACTTCTGCCTTGCTGGTTTCGCCCAGCATTCTGAACTCCTGCCTTGTTGGAAAGCCAATCCCAACATCCTGAAAACCTGCCTTGTCGGAAAGCCAATCCCAACATCCTGAAAACCTGCCTTGTCGGAAAGCCAATCCCGACATCCTGGAAACCTGCCTTGTCAGAAAGCCAATCCCGACATCCTGAAAACCTGCCTTGTAGGAAAGCCAATCCCAACATCCTGAAAACCTGCCTTGTCGGAAAGCCAATCCCGACATCCTGGAAACCTGCCTTGTCAGAAAGCCAATCCCGACATCCTGAAAACCTGCCTTGTAGGAAAGCCAATCCCAACATCCTGAAAACCTGCCTTGTCGGAAAGCCAATCCCGACATCCTGGAAACCTGCCTTGTCAGAAAGCCAATCCCGACATCCTGAAAACCTGCCTTGTAGGAAAGCCAATCCCGACATCCGGAAAACCTGCGTCGCTGGTTAAGTCAATCCCAGCGCTCTAATTTACCTGCTCCTGAGCATCCATCATCCACCTGTCGCTGGTCTTCTCATCCCAGTGATATCCTGACACCGGTGACATCCCAGCTATCCATTGCACTGGTGATTCCATTCTCCAGTGTTCCAGTACCCACGTAGCTGGTCACCTATCACTCTCCTCTCCAGACTCATTAGACAATCTGCTACGTCTGCATGAGTAGGAGATAGCTCAAGCCTTCCCAATTCTGACCTCTGCTCTCAAGTCCAAACACAGTATGTAGTCCTAGTCCGGATTTACAAATAACTACAGCTGTGACAACCTTAACTCATCCTTTCTACGAGCTCAACATTATGCCTCTAAAGTTGTTTCCTTTCTTTTGTCTGTGATCTGGATGAATCAATTGGATACGACCCTCAAATCCTCTGTTGGTTTCTAGGGGTGCCATCTCTATGCTTTATGAGATAAGATACTTTGAACACCTTATTATAGTGGTTATTACAACACTGATATAACTCATCAGCAGAAACATTTTTCTTACCTCAGCAAATCTGACATTTTAAAAGCACTCCTATATTCTATATGAGTTTAATCAGCCACAACCTATCAAGAAATGTTTTAGAAAGTTGATTTAACCAATTCTGTAGCTGTAAGACATCCAACTCATATACAGGTATATAGTTTTACTAAACTACTTTACTTTCATATGAGTTGGATTTCTCTAAGCTACAGAATTGGTAATAGGCACTACTATAGTTGCTTTTGGTGTTATTAGATTTTTATCTAAAGGGGAATTGGTTTAACCACTAGTTGACAGCCTTCCAATTGCTGAAAACGCTGATTGGGCACGCTGTACCAATTATGCTTCCTGCATTCTTTTTAACTTTTATTTATTTATTTTTACAGAGGTTATCCCCATCTTGTTGTCATCTAATCAGACTTTCTTCCTCATAAACTTTTCTGAAATGTGCTAGACCTGATTCTTTCCTTTATCATTGTTTTGGTACATTACCAATATTAAAACATTTTGGCTTCAAATTAAGCAATTTTCTTTTTCAGAGTTGTGAAACTTTTAACCATTGAACCCTGAATGAGCTATCTTTGGTATAATGACAACCAGTGGCGGCTGCTTACCTGTCTGTCCAGGAGGGTCTGGCTGCTAGCTCCCTGTCCCTCTGGTGATTGATGGCTGACAGTGCTGTGCGTCTGCTTAACCCCATCTGCTTAAGTCTGGAGGTGGGGCTTAACCCTGGTACTGCTAGAAAACAGCCTGGCTACTATGGACTGCATCAGCTGCAGACCGTAAAAGCCCGAAAGGACTGACGTATTAGCAAGAAAGTGGCTTCCCATGGGAAGTGCTCTTTCTGCTATTGCAGTCCGGATAGGCAGTCCTAGGGGAAGAAAACACCTGGAGCTAATCCTATGGGAAGTCACTGCCACTACTAGTCAGTCCCTGCAGGTGGCAGAATTTAGTGGGGGCCTGAAGTCCCTAGGTAGAATTTGTCACTGTTGATCACCAATTTAAAAATGTCACCAGGTGGCAGCAACCTGCTTCTGATCCTCTCAGCTGTAGTGAGGAAATGTATACTTTAGTTCAGCTCCTTCTATGCAAATGTTTAAGGATAAACGCTTTCATGCATTTAAAATGGACTGGATGGAGACATCCCTACATAAAGAACAATGTCTGGACAAGTTTTTCTATATCTGGGAATCTATTATTGACACTTTGAATATCTTGATTGAATATGTTTGTGGGAGTGCTAGGCTGAAGGTGATCTTTCTTTTTCTTCCTCTTCCTCCTTTGCATTCTTTCCTTAAATGTATTTTTCTCTTTCTTATTTTTCTTCCCTTGCCCTCTCCTTCTTTATTTTCCTTTAAATATTTTAATACAGGTTGATTATCCCATATCCAAAATTCTTGGGACCAGAAGTATTTTGGACCTACTGCTATATCATGGTGATGGGACCCAAGTTTAAGCACAGAATACATTTATGTTTCATATACACCCCATAGACACAGCCTGAAGGTAATTTTAGCCAATATTTTTCATTACTTTGTGCATTAAACAAAGTTTGTGTACATACACAATTCATTTATGTTTCATATACACCTTAAACACACAGCCTGAAGGTCATTTAATACAATTTTGTAATAACTTTGTGTATTGAACAAAGTATGTGTACATTGAGCCATCAGAAAACAAAGATTTCACTATCTCAGTCTCACTCAAAAAAATCTGTATATTGGAATATTTTGTATATCGAAATATTTGGCTATGGGATACTCAACCTGTAATTTACTTAAGCATAACATGATTTGTACAATTTCTTTATCACTATTGGTTGTATTATTTGTATTTTTATGTGGTGCCTATAATACTGATACTTTTTTTGTTTTATCATATTGCTATCATTGGTGGTCATTCCGAGTTGTTCGCTCGGTAAATTTCTTCGCATCGCAGCGATTTTCCGCTTAGTGCGCATGCGCAATGTCCGCAGTGCGACTGCGCCAAGTAATTTTGCTATGCAGTTAGGTATTTTACTCACGGCATTACGAGGTTTTTTCTTCGTTCTGCTGATCGGAGTGTGATTGACAGGAAGTGGGTGTTTCTGGGCGGAAACAGGCCGTTTTATGGGTGTGTGCGAAAAAACGCTACCGTTTCTTGGAAAAACGCGGGAGTGGCTGAAGAAACGGAGGAGTGTCTGGGCGAACGCTGGGTGTGTTTGTGACGTCAAACCAGGAACGACAAGCACTGAACTGATCGCAGATGCCGAGTAAGTCTGGAGCTACTCAGAAACTGCTAAGAGGTGTGTAGTCGCAATTTTGAGAATTTTTCGTTCGCAATTTTACTATGCTAAGATTCACTCCCAGTAGGCGGCGGCTTAGCGTGTGCAATGCTGCTAAAAGCAGCTTGCGAGCGAACAACTCGGAATGACCACCCTTGTTTTTACATATTCTGTAACCAGTTACCTGAAGGTGTATAACGCCTTTCAGTAATAATAAACTGTATTATTTTGCAACCTCAAATGCCCATTCAGTCAAATAATATCTTTCCTATATAATAAATGAAGTGTTTTAAATAATAAGTTGTGTAGTAAACCCCACCACATGCAGCTAATAAACCATCCTGGCTACGTTACACATAGTATAAGCCAGACGCTGACCTGCAGGGAGGTGACGCTTTCATGTGAAGCCTTCTCCTTATGATCTTCCCTGAGCTATTTTGAATGTGATCCATCCTGCTACCGATCGCCTGCATGGCAGCATTTATTAACATCATATGCATGTAGATTTAAGCAAAGGACAGCTCTCCATTAAGAGATGTCCTCTGTATTGTGGGGTCTTCTGGGTTTATGACCCGGGAGTCCTTCTGTGCATGTGCAGCCATCAGACAGCGCATGCGTGAGGCCACAGGGAAATGCTACAGGGAGAAGCCCATAGGCTTCTATTAGACAACGCCATCCTTGGTTTATTGTGTACAAACTCCAAAACGTTTTGCATTCCAGAGGTTGATCCACATGGAGAATGTGGTCAAACCTCCAAAAACAGCATTTTCAGAGGTTCCACTGCTTTTTGGTGTTGATACATCTAAAAAAATCGTGCTCTCAAAGCCTCCCGGCAAAGAGCAGCATGTAATTAGTGAGCGCTCCTATTGCGCTCTGTTATATTGTGTATTACATATTTGTGGCGTGACTCATGTTACTTTGAGTATACGTTCGCTGCCTTGTGAGTTAAGCAGCCATCTAGCCTTATACTACAGATATCCTCCTCTGAGGAAAATACTGCTCAGCAATCCCCTTGTCACATGTCACCCGTTTCTGTGACTTTCCATCTACAATACACAGAATACACAAAAATATTAAGGTGTCTATACTCTATACCTGCAACCTGCTACTCCCTTTACCCGGTCTGATGGCTTGCCTGGGCCACTGCAATCTGTAATACACAAAAAGTGGCAAAATATTCACTCGTTACATACAGTAAGATAATAAATATAAATTATTGGCTTCTTAATTAGACAGAATCCAGGGGGCTCAATCACACCCTTGTCAGCGTGGCATGGTGACTGCATGCATCATTCCACATCATAAACCTCTTTATGGATTATTGATCCAGGTGGGGGGTAAAGTGGTAAATTCTCAGCTAAAGCGTCACTTCTCATGGATGCCAAGATTTCTTACTAAAGTAATTTAAAGCCAAATATGCCACCTCTATCATGTGCGCCCTGTTGGCGCATCTTTCCTCCCTGGCATTCTCCATTAACGAGTGCAGAGTACCACAACTACACTATCACCACCGCTGCTATAGAGGGGCAAAGGGCCACTTACCACCCGGGTGTATACCAACTTACTGCCTATTCACTATAACATTCAGCAATACCCTCATGCTCCAGGCTGCATCCAATACCTAGTTACACCCATTGTCGAACTTAGGCAAGTAGGGCCCACCGGTGGAATACAGTGGTAGAGGCCCATGTTTAGGGGTGTGGCCAGTCTCTAGAGGGGGGGTGCCCAGCCGCCACATTGGTTTGCATAATCATTTTGCATGGGTTTGTCCCCTAGATAAATATATACAGTAAATACTGTAGTGCATGCATGATAATGTACTAGATTAGTAACAGCAGTCTGGAACCTGATCCATAGAGGAGAGGGTGGGCCCCCAGGCAGTAGGGCCCACCGGTGGTTTCCCCTGTACCCCTGTGGACCAGTCCAACCCTGGTTACACCTGTTTATCCCTGTGTTTATATCCTACTTGTTCTACCTTACTCAATAAATCTACGAACTGGATAAGCTGTACCACACGTGGCCTAACTACTACCAGCATCAATTTACTGCAAACACACATAACACCTGTACACCTAGGATCCAGCGTACTGCTATTTGTCTCCATCTAATGCACAGTCTACTATTCCAGCCTGGTTCTACCTAAAGAGAGAATATAATGTATAGATGTATCTGCATCTGACTGATTCTCTAAGCTGGATCATTTCCAGCTGCAGGCGTTCCTTCTGGAGACTGTATTTTGTATTTGTCTTGGTCTTCAATTTTATCTGTAAATTAGGACATAAGAAAATGTCAAGGGGAATATCAAAAGAATAACAATTAGCAATAAAACAAATAATAAATAAACATCCAGAGGTATAATAATACAACAAAAATAGAGCATATAGGGGTGGGGGACACACAGAGAGATCCATGCTTAAATTCTAAGCAATCTGATTAGATTGCTTAGAAATTAAGCACGGAACTCTCCGTGTGTATGCCCCACAGCAATAGCGATACACGGCCCCGCGCGTCGCTATCGCCGGTACTAGATTGGCCAGCAGTGAGCAATCTAGTAGATTGCTCACTTCACCGCTGTGTGAATCAGCGCTCTTTCCCCCCCTTGCTCAGCACACATTGCACTGTGTGCTGAGTGGGGGGAGAGATGTGTGCTGAGCGGTCTGTGCTAGATCGCTCAGCACATATCTCCATGTGTGTACCCCCCTTATGAGTAATATCACACGGGATACAAACAAATGGTCAGAAAATCATATGGACATATATGTCAATATACAGTTGGTACTGACATTGGGAAATAGCAAAGAAAAGATAGATGAAACTAGAGGACCAGAATCAGGCATCCTGCTGCCTCACTTTTTCTTTTCTTTGACTGCAGGTTCCTGTTTGATTTACATGAAGCACACAGATACTGGTCAGCTCAACTACATTTTACCCTATCTTAACAATGAATTTTAGAGTTAAGCTAAGACACACTCATCCAAATTTTACAAAATGCTGTTTTTAAACGATTATGACTCTTCAGAGACTAGAGGATGGCTCTGATTGTGATTCTACCTCTAATTTGTGGTGATGGGGTTTCTGGGTTTAAGAATGGGGTTCTTACATTACAGATGTCGTTGCACTTACCCATCTGCCTCTGGGATAGGTAAGGTGCATACACACTATGTGATTCGCACACAGTGTTTCCCCTCCCGGCCTGGCTCGCCGACATTGTGTGTACACACTGAGCGATATCGTTAACAATATCGCTCAGTGGCATCACTCCACGGCTGGCACGTGCATGCAGTTTTGGATGATAAGTTCAAATTGAGTTGCATGCACAGTCGACAGCGGGGGATGATAACGTTGTATGGGAACACGCATTGTTCATTGTCCGTAGCATACACACTGGGTGATATTACAAACGATATCACTCATAAGAGGGAAAATAAACTATATTGTCTGTTTTATCGCACATTGTGTACGTACCTTTACTCTGTTTTAGTCCACTCCTCTAATACCCCTTTTCCACTAAAGCACGGGTGTGACATGGCTGCGACCCGTGCTACAGCCCCTTTTGAACAGCGCTCACCAACCCGGCATATTGCCGGGTTGGTGACGCTACTACTGACGCAGCAGGGGCGGCGCTGGGAGATCACATGATCTCCCAGCGCCGCCTTCCCTATACACTGTGAACGGGAGCTGTGTCGCCTCGACACGGCTCCCGTTCACACTACACAGCTTACCGGGTTGAACACGTGTTCAACCTGGCTAGCTACCTGGGTAGGATTCCCGGATCTCTTGATCCGGGAATTTGCCGGGGAACCCTTTTCCACTAGGGCAAAACACGGGTAAATGCGCGCCCCCGCACATTTACCCGTGTTACTAAGAGCTAGTAGAAAAGGGGTACTATTAAGCTGGTTTTGGATCGTTTCAGACTTGTCCGTCTGATGCGGAACAACGTTATCTTTCTTCTTCTCTCTTCCCCCTATTATTTCCCTTCTCCCCCTCTTTTCTCTACTTTCTCCCTCACTACTTGTTCACATGTCTGCCGTACTCACATCTCTTCTTTTATCCTTCTTTTGCTTCCCTTTTTTCTTCTTTTTCTTCTCTTTTTCAGTTCTTCATACCTCAAACGGATAGTCTGAGATTGTGCTTTTTGTAAATTTGGGATTTGATTATTGTATCATCCGTGCTATTGTTTTGTATAATCAGTGTTTATTAGAAAACACAAATGAACCATTACAATGGTAACAATAAAAGAAACAATAATTACATACACAGCGCAACGTGAGCACTATATTTTTCAAAAAAAAAAAAATGACATTGACAAAGGAGGTAAGAAAAGGGGGCTGTGAGGAATGAACACAAACTAATGGGGACTAGGGGAAGGAACGCGGGTCAGAAGAATAGGTACAGTCTATGAAGATAAAGTGTTTCATCACAGAATCCAGCAGTATGGTATAGGACAAATACAACATATCATGGCTAACCGGATCTATCTTAACAAATTCTCCCAGAATTCCAGAGATTCCTTGTATTCCAGCCAGGCAAACCAATTTGTGGTGAATCCCTGGCATCTGTCCTGGCGGGATAAAGATATGTCAGACATATCCATGTCTATTCAATGAAACCCTGCAGATATCGGGGGAGGTGAAGGCCTTCCAGTAAACTAGACTAACAACTTTTGGCACAATTTACATAATGTTTGAGCAGAGACTTCTTACTGTATATTTAAAAATTGGAAGGTCTATTAGATTAAGCAGCCAGGAGTCAGGGTCAAAAGGCGTCTATTGCCTAATTACAACTTTGGTGATCTGAAAAAATATGGGCCCTCATTCCGAGTCGTTCGCTCGGTATTTTTCATCGCATCGCAGTGAAATTCCGCTTAGTACGCATGCGCAATAATTGCACTGCGACTGCGCCAAGTAATTTTACAATGAAGATAGTATTTTTACTCACGGCTTTTTCTTCGCTCCGGCGTGATTGACAGGAAATGGGTGTTACTGGGCGGAAACACGGCGTTTTCGGGGCGTGTGGATAAAAACGCTACCGTTTCCGGAAAAAACGCAGGAGTGGCCGGAGAAACGGGGGAGTGTCTGGGCGAATGCTGGGTGTGTTTATGACGTCAAACCAGGAACAACAAGCACTGAACTGATCGCAGATGCCGAGTAAGTCTGAAGCTACTCTGAAACTGCTAAGTAGTTTGTAATCGCAATATTGCGAATACATCGGTCGCAATTTTAAGAAGCTAAGATACACTCCCAGTAGGCGTAGGCTTAGCCTGAGCAACTCTGCTAAATTCGCCTTGCGAGCGATCAACTCGGAATGAGGGCCATAGTCCAAAACTCCTGACTCCATCTGTGCTATTGGAAATTTCTTGTTGTACCTTGTATACTGTATTCACTTTGTGTTTTTTTAACTATGCGTTCCTTTTGCTTTTATTTGATATTAAACTCAATAAAGATATTTTGCACTAAATGACCATTACATTTTGGTCCCATGCAGCGTGAAGTTGGATTTCTTTCTAAATGTAAATGAGGTACTAGGTGTAAACATATTTTTTCAGGAGGAGCTCAGCTTTTCACTTGTATCTCATTTACAGTTCTACAGTATCTCTTAAAGGGATATACTGTAGCACTTTCTGCAGCAAAAACGGGTGTTTAAGCTGGGCTTCTCATATGTATCATCTCTGTCCTCCTATCAGTGTCGCCATCTCAGGATTGTGGTAGCAGAGGCTCAGTACAGGAAAAAAATGCTTTATTATTTAAATCAAACATTTTTTTTTAAGATAGATATAATTACAAGAAAATAAGCTTTCTTATACATTTATATATCAAAGACATATCACACAATATTGATCTTCCATCTTTCTTTTTGAGGGACATTGGACCAACACAGAGGGAATCCCATCAAAGATGGACTAGGAAAAATTGAAAGACAATTTCTCTGACGTCCTAGTGGATGCTGGGAACTCCGTAAGGACCATGGGAATAGCGGCTCCGCAGGAGACTGGGCACAAATAGAAAGCTTTAGTACTACCTGGTGTGCACTGGCTCCTCCCCCTATGACCCTCCTCCAAGCCTCAGTTAGATTTTTGTGCCCGAACGAGAAGGGTGCACACTAGGGGCTCTCCTGAGCTTCTTAGTGAAAGTTTTAGTTTAGGTTTTTTATTTTCAGTGAGACCTGCTGGCAACAGGCTCACTGCATCGAGGGACTAAGGGGAGAAGAAGCGAACTCACCTGCGTGCAGAGTGGATTAGGCTTCTTGGCTACTGGACACCATTAGCTCCAGAGGGACAGCTCACAGGCCCAGCTCTGGAGCTCGGTCCCGGAGCCGCGCCGCCGGCCCCCTTACAGAGCCAGAAGCAAGAAGAGTCCGGCAAATCGGCGGCAGAAGACATCCTGTCTTCCACAAGGTAGCGCACAGCACTGCAGCTGTGCGCCATTGCTCTCAGCACACTTCACACTCCGGTCACTGAGGGTGCAGGGCGCTAGGGGGGGGCGCCCTGAGCAGCAATAGAAACACCTTGGCTGGCTAAAAATACATCACATATAGCTCCTGGGCTATATGGATGAATTTTAACCCCAGCCAGATTTTCACAAAAAAGCGGGAGAAAGGCCGCCGAGAAGGGGGCGGAGCCTATCTCCTCAGCACACAGGCGCCATTTTCCCTCACAGCTCCGCTGGAAGGACGTCTCCCTGACTCTCCCCTGCAGTCCTGCACTACAGAAACAGGGTAAAAAAGAGAGGGGGGCACTAATTGGCGGGTGATAAACAATACAGCAGCTATAAGGGAGAAACACTTATATAAGGTTGTCCCTATATATATATATAGCGCTCTGGTGTGTGCTGGCATACTCTCCCTCTGTCTCCCCAAAGGGCTAGTGGGGTCCTGTCCTCTATCAGAGCATTCCCTGTGCGTGTGCTGTGTGTCGGTACGTTTGTGTCGACATGTATGAGGAGGAAAATGATGTGGAGGCGGGGCAATTGCCTATAATAGAGATGTCACCCCCTAAGGAGTCGACACCTGAGTGGATGGCTTTATGGAAGGATTTACGTGACAGTGTCAGCTCCTTACAAAAGACGGTTGATGACATGAGACAGCCGACAAATCAGCTGGTCCCTGTCCAGGCGTCTCAAAAACCATCAGGGTCTCTAAAAAGGCCGTTACCTCAGATGGTGGATACTGACGTCGACACGGATACTGACTCCAGTGTCGACGGTGAGGAGACAAACGTGACTTCCAGTAGGGCCACACGTTACATGATCACGGCAATGAGAGAGGTGTTAAACATTTCTGATACTGCAAGTACCACAAAAAAGGGTATTATGTGGGGTGTGAAAAAACTACCTGTAGTTTTTCCTGAATCAGACGAATTAAATGAGGTGTGTGATGAAGCGTGGGTTTTCCCCGATAAAAAACTGATAATTTCAAAAAAGTTCTTGGCATTATACCCTTTCCCGCCAGAGGTTAGGGCGCGTTGGGAAACACCCCCTAGAGTGGATAAATCGCTCACACGCTTATCAAAACAAGTGGCGTTACCGTCTCCTGATACGGCCGCCCTCAAGGAACCAGGTGACAGAAAACTGGAGAATATCCTTAAAAGTATATACACACATACTGGTGTTATACTGCGACCAGCAATCGCCTCAGCCTGGATGTGCAGCGCTGGGGTGGCTTGGTCGGATTCCCTGACTGAAAATATTGATACCCTGGATAGGGACAGTATATTGTTGACTATAGAGCATTTAAAAGATGCATTTCTATATATGCGAGATGCACAGAGGGATATTTCCACGCTGGCATCAAGAGTGAGTGCGCTGTCCATTTCTGCCAGAAGAGGATTATGGACGCGACAGTGGTCAGGTGATGCGGACTCTAAACGGCATATGGAAATATTGCCTTATAAAGGGGAGGAGTTATTTGGGGTCGGTCTATCGGACCTGGTGGCCACGGCAACTGCTGGGAAATCCACATTTTTACCCCAGGTACCCTCTCAACATAAGAAGACGCCGTCTTATCCGGCTCAGTCCTTTCGTCCCCATAAAGGCAAGCGGGCAAAAGGTTCCTCTTTTCTGCCCCGGGGCAGAGGAAGGGGAAAAAGACTGCAACAGGCAGCCACTTCCCAGGAACAAAAGCCCTCCCCCGCTTCTGCCAAGTCCTCAGCATGACGCTGGGGCCTTACAAGCGGACTCAGGCACGGTGGGGGCCCGTCTCAAGAATTTCAACGCGCAGTGGGCTCACTCGCAAGTGGACCCCTGGATCCTGCAAGTAGTATCTCAGGGGTACAAATTGGAGTTCGAGACGTCTCCCCCTCGCCGGTTCCTGAAGTCTGCTTTACCAACGTCTCCCTCCGACAGGGAGGCAGTATTGGAGGCAGTTCACAAGCTGTATTCCCAGCAGGTGATAATCAAAGTACCCCTCCTGCAACAAGGGAAGGGGTATTATTCCACGCTGTTTGTGGTACCGAAGCCGGACGGCTCGGTGAGACCAATTTTAAATCTGAAGTCTTTGAACACTTACATACAGAGGTTCAAATTCAAGATGGAGTCACTCAGAGCAGTGATCGCGAACCTGGAAGAGGGGGACTATATGGTGTCTCTGGACATCAAAGATGCCTACCTCCATGTCCCCATTTACCCTTCTCATCAAGGGTACCTCAGGTTTGTAGTACAAAACTGTCACTATCAGTTTCAGACGCTGCCGTTTGGATTATCCACGGCACCTCGGGTCTTTACCAAGGTAATGGCCGAAATGATGATTCTTCTTCGAAGAAAAGGCGTTTTAATTATCCCTTACTTGGACGATCTCCTGATAAGAGCAAGATCCAGAGAACAGTTGGAAGTCGGTGTAGCCCTATCTCAGGTAGTGCTACGACAGCACGGCTGGATTCTAAATATCCCAAAATCGCAGCTGGTTCCGACAACACGTCTTCTGTTCCTAGGGATGATTCTGGACACAGTCCAGAAAAAGGTGTTCCTTCCGGAGGAAAAAGCCAGGGAGTTATCCGAACTGGTCAGAAACCTCCTGAAACTGGGGCAAGTCTCAGTGCATCAATGCACAAGAGTCTTGGGAAAGATGGTAGCTTCCTACGAAGCGATTCCATTCGGCAGATTCCACGCAAGAACGTTCCAGTGGGATCTGCTGGACAAATGGTCCGGATCGCATCTTCAGATGCATCAGCGGATAACCCTGTCTCCAAGGACAAGGGTGTCTCTTCTGTGGTGGTTGCAGAGGGCTCATCTTCTAGAGGGCCGCAGATTCGGCATTCAGGACTGGGTCCTGGTGACCACGGATGCCAGCCTGAGAGGCTGGGGAGCAGTCACACAAGGAAGAAATTTCCAGGGCTTGTGGTCAAGCCTGGAGACATCACTTCACATAAATATCCTGGAGCTAAGGGCCATCTACAATGCTCTAAGCCTAGCACGACCTCTGCTTCAAGGTCAGCCGGTGCTGATTCAGTCAGACAACATCACGGCAGTCGCCCACGTAAACAGACAGGGCGGCACAAGAAGCAGGAAGGCAATGGCAGAAGTTGCAAGGATTCTTCGCTGGGCGGAAAATCATGTGATAGCACTGTCAGCAGTGTTCATTCCGGGAGTGGACAACTGGGAAGCAGACTTCCTCAGCAGGCACGACCTCCACCCGGGAGAGTGGGGACTTCACCCAGAAGTCTTCCACATGATTGTGAACCGTTGGGAAAAACCAAAGGTGGACATGATGGCGTCACGCCTCAACAAAAAACTAGACAGGTATTGCGCCAGGTCACGGGACCCTCAGGCAATAGCTGTGGACGCTCTGGTAACACCGTGGGTGTACCAGTCAGTGTATGTGTTCCCTCCTCTGCCTCTCATACCCAAGGTACTGAGAATCATAAGAAGGAAAGGAGTAAGGACTATACTCGTGGTTCCGGATTGGCCAAGAAGGACTTGGTACCCGGAACTTCAAGAGATGCTCACGGAGGACCCGTGGCCTCTACCTCTACGAAGGGACCTGCTCCAGCAGGGACCCTGTCTGTTCCAAGACTTACCGCGGCTGCGTTTGACGGCATGGCGGTTGAACGCCGGATCCTGAAGGAAAAAGGCATTCCGGATGAGGTCATCCCTATCCTGATAAAAGCCAGGAAGGATGTAACCGTGCAGCATTATCACCGTATTTGGCGTAAATATGTTGCGTGGTGCGAGGCCAGGAAGGCCCCTACAGAGGAATTTCAACTGGGTCGTTTCCTGCATTTCCTGCAAACAGGACTGTCTATGGGCCTAAAATTAGGGTCCATTAAGGTTCAAATTTCGGCCCTGTCGATCTTCTTCCAAAAAGAACTGGCTTCAGTTCCTGAAGTTCAGACGTTTGTCAAAGGGGTACTGCATATACAGCCTCCTTTTGTGCCTCCAGTGGCACCTTGGGATCTCAATGTGGTTTTGGGGTTCCTAAAATCACATTGGTTTGAACCACTCACCACTGTGGACTTAAAGTATCTCACATGGAAAGTGGTAATGCTATTGGCCCTGGCTTCAGCCAGGCGCGTGTCAGAATTGGCGGCTTTATCCTATAAAAGCCCTTACCTAATTTTTCATACGGACAGGGCAGAATTGAGGACTTGTCCTCAATTTCTCCCTAAGGTGGTTTCAGCGTTTCACCTGAACCAGCCTATTGTGGTACCTGCGGCTACTAGGGACTTGGAGGACTCCAAGTTACTGGACGTAGTCAGGGCCCTGAAAATATATGTTTCCAGGACGGCTGGAGTCAGAAAATCTGACTCGCTGTTTATCCTGTATGCACCCAACAAGCTGGGTGCTCCTGCTTCTAAGCAGACTATTGCTCGTTGGATTTGTAATACAATTCAGCTTGCACATTCTGTGGCAGGCCTGCCACAGCCAAAATCTGTAAAAGCCCATTCCACACGGAAAGTGGGCTCATCTTGGGCGGCTGCCCGAGGGGTCTCGGCTTTACAACTTTGCCGAGCAGCTACTTGGTCAGGGGCAAACACGTTTGCTAAATTCTACAAATTTGATACCCTGGCTGAGGAGGACCTGGAGTTCTCTCATTCGGTGCTGCAGAGTCATCTGCACTCTCCCGCCCGTTTGGGAGCTTTGGTATAATCCCCATGGTCCTTACGGAGTTCCCAGCATCCACTAGGACGTCAGAGAAAATAAGAATTTACTTACCGATAATTCTATTTCTCATAGTCCGTAGTGGATGCTGGGCGCCCATCCCAAGTTCGGATTGTCTGCAATACTTGTACATAGTTATTGTTAACTAAATCGGGTTATTGTTGTAGTGAGCCATCTTTTCTAGAGGCTCCTCTGTTTATCATACTGTTAACTGGGTTCAGATCACAAGTTATACGGTGTGATTGGTGTGGCTGGTATGAGTCTTACCCGGGATTCAAAATCCTTCCTTATTGTGTACGCTCGTCCGGGCACAGTATCCTAACTGAGGCTTGGAGGAGGGTCATAGGGGGAGGAGCCAGTGCACACCAGGTAGTACTAAAGCTTTCTATTTGTGCCCAGTCTCCTGCGGAGCCGCTATTCCCATGGTCCTTACGGAGTTCCCAGCATCCACTACGGACTATGAGAAATAGAATTATCGGTAAGTAAATTCTTATTATCCTATCTTTTCATAGACTAACTTCTACCTATATGTGTAAGGTACCCATTGCGGGTAACAGGCTGTGCGCAGTTGAAGTAGCACTCACCTCTTGTTGTGTATTTCTGTTTTTTGGGGTGTTGAGTGACACCCAGAGTCGACTTTGACTGCAGCCGCAGAGGGCGCAGCGGTTCACTATTTGTTTAGTCAGTTGCATTTCCTATACATTTGTCTATATTATATTTTGTTTTGTAGAAAGTGAAAATGCAAGTCCAAGTTCTTGCCATAATAAACAATAGCCTAATGCCCACACGTGGGAGTGCCACGGTGGCCAAGATGACAGCAAGTAAAGTAACTGGGTCAGATTGTTTTAAGTTGCAAGTGTGGGTCATTAGCTGGCTCAATGTGCCATGTTAGTGGGACCCATGGATTGCAACCTGTCGGTTGTTGGTTTGCTCTACCCTGGATACTGCAGTATGAGTTCCACAACAGGTCCTTATTGTTTTAGGTGAGTGTAATCCTGGACACAAAAGTGGAGGTGGCCTTAGTGGACTTTGGAAGTGAGCTCATCTTGGTCCCCAGCACTGTGCTACTTAATGTTCAGTTTCTCTGTATACACGGAACACTGAGGTTTACAACAGAACCTTCTGAATAGTTACAATGTAGGAAGAAGCAGTCAGTATAGTAATCGCCATAGTACCAAAACTATTGCATGCCTTAATCTTGGGGCGGCACTTTCCTCTCTGATGAAATCCTCAGCAAGCAAGTAATGATAGAGACTCTGGAAGGAAAAGAGGCTGTGGTGGAAGAAAATGATGTCGATAAACAGGTGCTCAGAGAAACCCTCTCCAGGTGACTAAAGAGAACACTGGTCTGTACAGACTACCTTTCTGCAGAAAAAATGTGATGGCTAATTACTAATTAGTGTTGGAGAGAGAAGCACCATACTGTCTTGTTGAGGGAGGACACATATTAGATAAACACTGCCATCAAGCACAGGAGATATATACTGTCATCTGATACCAGGACATTTTCCTCCACAGGATATTGCATGAGAACAGTATAGGGCAGTACACACGTGGAGAGATGTGTGCTGAGCGATGTGTCGCAGACCGCTCAGCACACATCTCCCCCCCCCCCCACCCCACTCAGCACTGTGCAATGTGTGCTGAGCGGGGGGGGGGCTAATTTCACCCAGCGGGTGAAATAAGCGATGTGCTAGATTGTGCCTGCATGCAGGCCAATCTAGCACCGGCGATAGCGACGCACGGGGCCGCACATCGCTATCGCTGTGGGGCATACACACAAGAGATCTGTGCTTAAAATCTAAGCAATCTAGTCAGATTGCTTTGATTTTAAGAATGGATCTCTCCGTGTGTACTCCCCTTAAAACTTTTCCACCCTAGTAAATGCATTTAAAGCTGTAATTGGGTATGAAATACTGGTGGCCGGAATGCCGGCAGTCCCATGACTGACCGCAACATCCCAACATTGGAGGGGGTAAGTATCTTCACCCTCACATCCCCCGATCCTTCAGAGGTGTCGGCTAGGGCTAGCCCTCGGGCGGTGGTGGATAGGTCTATCCCTCGGGTAGGGGCGGAAAAGGGGGGTCTCTTAGGGCAAACTTCTATTCTATACTACTAAAACGTTAACAGAACCTTGAAGCATATGCTGAGAAAGGTGGTAGATCAAGAGAAAAGTAATTGGGATGCACTCACACCCTACTTAATGTGGAGACTGAGAGATGCCCCAGTCCTTTTCTGAGTTTAGCCAATTTTAATTTCTATATGGGAGACGGCCATGAGGCTTGTAAGACATGTTAAACAGTTGGGGGTTGGAACAACAGTCTCCAAGGGAACCAAACCGAGTGCTGTTTGTAACTCAAATGCAAGAGAGGTTAGGTTCTCTGATGTGTAACACCCCAAAGTCGGTGCCGAACCATAAAACTAAAAGTGGGGTATTAACATGGACCAGGTTCGAATAAGATCAGAGAGGCAGACCCGACTTTACCCCTCAGATACAATGACCACACAGGAGTACAGGATCCAACTCCATTTTATTGAAACATAAAACAGACAAAGTAGAAACTTTACTTCTCACAAAAAGAGATTTCGATTAAGCAATGGTAACGATGAATCAGTTTAAATGACCTAACACAGATCTTAACTAACTAGCATGTACTTGAATATGAAAATACAATTTTGCATACCACTCCCTGCGATTTAAGCAGTACACATGCACAGTTTAGTGTTTAGGGAAAGATAAACATTTAGGTCCAGATTTATCAAGCCTTGGAGAGTGATAAATAGCACAGTGACAAATGACCAGCCAACCCGCTCCTAACTGTCATTTTTCAAGCACAGCCTGTGACATGGAAGTTAGGAGCTGGTTGGTTGGTACTTTATCACTGTGCTATTTATCACTCTCCAAGGCTTGATAAATGGGGGCCTTAAAGAGCAAATGTACTGGCATTCATTCCTTGCACGGTTAGCCCTTAGCATATAAAGTCCAACATTTATAAAGCAAAAGCATGAGCATAAAGTCCTGCAAAGTCAAAATGGTGGTGATATTTCACCGTGATGATCACGGTGATGAGGAAGTCCATGAATGTTCACAAAACGTGATCTTCGTAGGAATTCAATTCCATTCGATGACATATGAAAAGAGAACACAAATGGTATGCAAAGGTTCAGTAGAAGTTCCAAAAAAAGTTAATTTGAAGGAGGGTGACTTCTGCCCGGACTCCGTAAACTATGGTGATACGGGAAAGTGTGACGGTATCTGTAAGGGTTCACCCTGGTGTTTCAAGATATACGTGGCTCCTCACATGTGTGCTTACTTTCGTACACTTGGAGAAAGCCTATAAAGGTTTCTTTAAAGATTCTAAGTAAAATACTCCTGGTACCAAAATAGATGTACCCCAAATATTCACATGCAAATACTTCTAGATGATGCTCACATCCGTGCTTACTTCAATAGACGCCGTACTTCCATGTAGCGGTTTCTTTTTTTCAGCAGGCTGGATAATCGTCCTCGCTCACTCCCTGGCTTCGTATTGGGCTCGGTATTAAGCACAAACACGAAGGGGTGTGTGAGGTTTCATATACATTTATTATAAAAATTCATAAAAACAGATTCTGGATTGTATACCACAACAGACAGCCAGTATCATAGATGTTATACAGCACAATCCAACAGTGAAAAAGATGTTAACCCGGGATATCTCACCGTTTTCATGCTGATAGAACTGGTTGGAGTGGTACCTCAAATCCTCACATGCTCCACCAACGCGTTTCAACTATTTAGTCTTTATCAAGGTGCATGTGAGTCCTATCATACCCTCCATTTATACCTGGTATGATGTGTATAACATCTATGATACTGGCTGTCTGTTGTGGTATACAATCCAGAATCTGTTTTTATGAATTTTTATATTAAATGTATATGAAACCTCACACACCCCTTCGTGTTTGTGCTTAATACCGAGCCCAATACGAAGCCAGGGAGTGAGCGAGGACGATTATCCAGCCTGCTGAAAAAAAGAAACCGCTACATGGAAGTACGGCGTCTATTGAAGTAAGCACGGATGTGAGCATCATCTAGAAGTATTTGCATGTGAATATTTGGGGTACATCTATTTTGGTACCAGGAGTATTTTACTTAGAGGCTTTAAAGAAACCTTTATAGGCTTTCTCCAAGTGTACGAAAGTAAGCACACATGTGAGGAGCCACGTATATCTTGAAACACCAGGGTGAACCCTTACAGATACCGTCACACTTTCCCGTATCACCATAGTTTACGGAGTCCGGGCAGAAGTCACCCTCCTTCAAATTAACTTTTTTTGGAACTTCTACTGAACCTTTGCATACCATTTGTGTTCTCTTTTCATATGTCATCGAATGGAATTGAATTGAATTCCTACGAAGATCACGTTTTGTGAACATTCATGGACTTCCTCATCAATATTCATGGACAGTGATCATCACGGTGAAATATCACCACCATTTTGACTTTGCGCCAACAGTAGGTTCCATCCTATCTTTTGTTTCATATAGTCTTTCTTAGGTGTGTGGTGACACATCAGGATAGGACCCTACACAAGGCAGCAAAGAGAGTGCGCAGGAACATACCTTACATTTAATTTTCTATAAAGTCCTGCAAGTTTGGCTCTTAGTACATAGGGGTTCATTCCGAGTTGATCGCTAGCTGCCGTTGTTCGCAGCGCAGCGATCAGGCTAAAAATCTGCATTTCTGCGCATGTGTATGGCCCGCAATGCGCACCCGCTTCGTACGGGTACAAAGCCCGTTGTGGCTGTGCACAGGTTCTTGCGAAGTTTCCTGTCGCACTGACGGCCGCAAGAAGATTGACAGGAAGGGGGCGTTTCTGGGTGTCAACTGACCGTTTTTAGGGAGTGTTTGCAAAAACGCAGGCGTGTCTGAAAAAACGCAGGCGTGGCTGGACGTTCGCTGGGTGGGTGTATGACGTCAAATCCGGACACGAATAGGCTGAAGTGATTGTAAGCGCTGAGTAGGTTCAGAGCTACTCAGAAACTGCACAAACTGTATTTGCAGAGCTCGGCTGCACATATGTTCACAGTTCTGCTAAGCTAAAATACACTCCCCAGTGGGCGGCGGCATAGCGTTTGCACGGTTGCTAAAAACTGCTAGCAAGCGATCAACTCGGAATGACCCCCATAGAGTCCAGCTTTGAGAAAGCACAAGACGTATCATAAAGTCCTGCATTTTATTGAGTGAAAGCATTTTAGAAGATATGTCTGCTTCATCACACTCAACATTTAGGAGCACACCTTTGAATTAACCTGTCTGCATTTTAAACATACACTTTGGGATGAACACATTAGCAAATGAATAACATACATTTACATCAACACACTTTAGCATTGAAGTGCACACATCTATTAATAATCTGCCAACATCAGAAGATTCACTTAAGTATAACCACATTATCATTGAAAAACATACATTTACATCAACACACTTTAGCATTTAGCACATCAACTTCAATGAGGAAGAGAAGTGAAACAAGAGAACCTATCCCCATCCCTTGTCATGAACTTAATTCACTGTCAGTAGGGTGCCTTGAATTACTTAAAAGCTGGGGGCAAGTTAGACGAAAAGGGGCTTACCCTTTTCGTCTAACTTGCGAATGCCACGGGGTAAAACAGGAGGGGTGTCTATCCCTTTTCCGTATCACAAATAGGCAGAGTTCTGCAGCGGAAGGGGTTAACGGGCACAAAAGAAGAGATGCCTCCTTACTTTTAAATGTTCCAGAGGCAACTGGAGAAGGGGGAAAGGGGAGTCTACCCCTTTATTATTCCTGTAGAAGTGTGGAATAAGGTACTAAGAGGAGAGCCAACCCCCTCACATTAGCAATGTCTCACTCCAAGCTGCGGAGCTTCTGCCACCTGCGTCCGGCTCACGTCTTCAGTGCCGCCCGGGCTGAGGCGCACCGCACTGGGCTGCATTCTTGTCCTGGGGTTGGTAGTCCGGCCATCTTCTCACTCCAGCCGACGGTGTCCTCTCCTCTTTGGTCAGGATCTTCCTCTCCATTCCAGACTCTTGACGGTTGGTTCTATATCGGAGTGGGAGAAGGGACCTTGTGATGTAACTAGGGGAGGAGACACGTCACCAGGGGGACGAGCTACGGCCGAACAGGGTACCCAAAAAGAACCCTCGCGGGCTCGCTTCGCTCGCCACGCTTCTAAAGGTAATAGTTGGTGGCGGGGATAGTAGAGCAACTGTCCCGCTGGCCTAGCTCCTCCCCCTTGTGTCATGGCTCCTCCCCCTGACGGAAAAAAATGTCCCTTAGGCCACTTGGATCTAGCCTCAACCGACTCTTGACCACGCCGTCCTCCACACAGCAGATGGAGGTCCTCATCAGTACGTGTTCATATGGGTGGGGTGCCCTCCACGGTGCCTGCGCACCCTGTCTCTGCCGCCAGGGTCCTCGGTAACAGGGTCTTGCCATGGGGGATCCTGCAGGCACGGCCCAGTTACTAGTCGAGGGGTCATCTCAGGGTCTCTTTCGCTGGCTCCCCTCTCATTGCCTGCCCATAGGAACATGGCACCATGGAGGAGGAGGGACCTGCTTGCCAACACAAGGTAAGATGTGGTGGGGACATAGGCGTGCGCACAGGCACCCCCTAATGTCCGGCACCAGCCGCACAGTGATTGCTTGCTGCTTATACCTGTGCCTCCCACCCCCGCGCCCAAGCGGTCAGGACGGACTGATATGTTCAGAACTGACCGGCGACCGCACTGGGAGCACAGTGCACTGGAGTGAACATCTCCACCCTGCTCCGCGATGTGACATGCTTCACACCGCGCACCCTCTTCCCTATGCACCTGCGCCCGCCGCTCACTCCCTCTCTCTCCTTGTGTGAAGGTGCTGCCACAGCAGCACGCGTGTAGTGTAATGTGAATTTCGGCTTATACTGTGTGGCATAATGTGAACGTGGGCTCATACTGTATGGTGTAATGTGAATGTGGCTCATACTGTATGGTGTAATGTGAATGTGGCTCATACTGTATGGTGTAATGTGAATTTCGGCTTATACTGTGTGGCATAATGTGAACGTGGGCTCATACTGTATGGTGTAATGTGAATGTGGCTCATACTGTATGGTGTAATGTGAATGTGGCTCATACTGTATGGTGTAATGTGAATTTCGGCTCATATTCTGTAGTGCAGAGCTGGCCAAACCAGTCCTCAAGATCTACCAACAGTTCACATTTTCCAGAACACCTAGCTGGTGCTCAGGTGTAGTCATTACTAATTAAGATGTGCTGCATTCATTCCTAACTGACAATTCTACAGATCTCCAGGAGGACTGGAAAACATGAACTGTTGGTAGATCTCGAGGACCGGTTTGGCCAGCCCTGCTGTAGTGTAATGTGAATTTCGGCTCCTACTGTGTAGAGTAATGTGAATTTCGGCTCATACTGTGTAGAGTAATGTGAATTTCGGCTCATACTGTGTGGCATAATGTGAACGTGGGCTCATACTGTGTGGTGTAATGTGAATGTGGCTAATACTGTGTGGTGTAATGTGAATTTCGGTTCATACTATGTGGTGTAATGTGAATAAGGGGCTCTACTGTCAGTAGCTGGTGAGCATGGGGACATGTGTGACAAATGCTGGTGTCCTGCAGAGCAGGGTTCTTATGGCATAGAAAGAGGCAGATGTGGCTCTGATGACACGTGTAAATGTTAAACTTTGCTTGTGTTATATGAAAACTCAAATGCGAAATCTCCCGTACTATTCAGAATGGGCCACTCAAAATCAGGGTGCTGGTGCTGGGGGGGTGCAAGGGGTGGAGTGTGTGGTGGGGGGAATGCATATAGACCTAGGCCCAACGCTCTCTTGTTCTGAGTCAGGGATAGATTGGGGAAGTGTAAGCAGCGATAGGGTGCAGCAGCAGCTAGGACTCAGGGTTATGCCGTAGCGGACAGTCAGTAACAACCGGTAGTCGCACCATTATGTTTCATTTTATTTCTCTGGGGTGTATTATATTTACTTTATTATTAGGAACTATGGAGAAATTAGATTAAGCCATGTCATTTTACTGAGGAAATATGAAATAGTGCTAGACATGCCCAAAAGGCGGTGCTAAATATGCCCAAAAGGTGGTGCTAGTCATGTCCCTCCGATGGGCACCCCCTAATAAAATTAGCTGTGCACGCCTATGGGTGGGGATGGGGGTGGGGCTACTGCTCAAAGGACGGTGACTGCAGCACCCCGGTACAGCACAAGACAGCACCCCTATAAGCATAGGACAGCACCCCAGGACAACAAAGGACAGCACAGGACTGCAGCACCCCTGTACAGCACAGGACAGCACTCCTGTACAGCATCCCTAACAGCACAGGACAGCGCCCCTTTATTTTTACAGCATGCAGGACAGCGCCCCTTTATTTTTACAGTGCACAGGACAGCGCCCCAGGACAGCACAGGACTTCAGCACCCATGTACAGCACCCCAGTACAGCACAGCACCCCTGCATCCCTAACAGCACGGGACAGTGCCCCTTTTCTTTAGCGCACACAGGACAGCGCCCCTTTATTTTTAAAGCACACAGGACAGCGCCCTTTTATTTTTACAGCACACAGGACAGCGCCCCATTATTTTTACAGCACACAGGACAGTGCCCCTAACAACACAGGACAGCACACCTAACCACAGGACAGCACCCTTGTACACAGAGGCGTCGGAACTGGGGGGGCAAGGGAGCAGCTCACCCCCCTCCCCCAAACATAGAGAGGCGCCGATCATGCACAGGAGGAGCGGAGATGTGCGGTCAGATGAAAGACGACCGCACATTACATCCTCCGCTCTGTGCAGCAGTGGCACCGGCAGCATCAAAAGCGCTCCCCTGCCCTGCCTTCCTTACTGACAGTGCCGCACTTTCCTGCCGCCGCACTGTCCTGTCTGTTGTTGTCGGCTACCACAGCAGCAGCGGCCGGCGCGCTGCGCAAGTATTCCAGCGCCCGGCCATGTGATTGATGTGTCGGGTCCCAAGTCCGATGCAGTGATGCACACAGGCCCGGCGACAGGGGGGGTCAAAGGGGACACCCGTACGGGGCCCCGAGGATCAGGGGGGCCCCGAGCATCAGGGGCACACAAAATGTTTAGGCAGCGCGTAAGAATGCTGTGTGATCCACACAGCGGGCAGGGCAGCATCACAGCTGCCGGACCCTGCTGGATCCAGTGGAGATACGTGGCGGAGGTGCAGTGTGATGATGGAAGCGGCAATGTCAGCAGTACTGGTGATAACAAGTCAAATTAACTTATTACAGTATGCTGTGGCTGGCTGCGGGACGTAACAGGACAGGAGATGTTCCAGCTGGTTCAGCACCTCTCCTTATGCTTTCTCCCCCTCCGCACCTCCAGCCCACTTTGCCCGTCCACTATACTCTGCACAGCGCTGTTGTCCCCGCCTGCTGTCTTCCACATTAAAAAAGGGGCGGGCGAGCAGCGCTGCACAAACTCCTTTGGCCCGCCTCCGCAAGTCCCCCTGCTGCTGGTGCTGCCCGCGGCGGCAGGAATGAGACGACGTGATGCCATCACCTCACGTCTGTCTCTCCTGCCACATAAAGAGAGCCCTGAGGACACCCACGACGACAGTGACTATCAATGGGATAACAAAAGAAAAAGGTAGTTAAGAGCTGCATGTGGTGGTGGTGGTGGGGGGGGGGGGGCGGGGCGAGGGAAGATGTGCACTGTGCCAGCGAAAAAAAATGTCCTGGGGTGAGAGCTGTGTGTAGGATAAAGTGTGTTGGGGGGGAGGAGGAGGAGGAGCTGTGTGTAGGATAAAGTGTGCTGGGGGGGAGAGCTGTGTGTAGGATAAAGTGTGCTGGGGGGGAGAGCTGTGTGTAGGATAAAGTGTGCTGGGGGGGGAGCTGTGTGTAGGATAAAGTGTGCTGGGGGTAGGGGGGGGGAGGAGGAGGAGCTGTGTGTAGGATAAAGTGTGCTGGGGGGGAGAGCTGTGTTTAGGATAAAGTGTGCTGGGGGGAGAGCTGTGTGTAGGATAAAGTGTGCTGGGGGGGAGAGCTGTGTGTAGAATAAAGTGTGCTGGGGGGGGGAGCTGTGTGTAGGATAAAGTGTGCTAGGGGGAGAGATGTGTGTAGGATAAAGTGTGCTGGGGGGGTGAGAGCTGTGTGTAGGATAAAGTGTGCTGGGGGGAGAGCTGTGTGTAGGATAAAGTGTGCTGGGGGGAGAGCTGTGTGTAGGATAAAGTGTGCTGGGGGGAGAGCTGTGTGTAGGATAAAGTGTGCTGGGGGGAGAGCTGTGTGTAGAATAAAGTGTGCTGGGGGGAGAGCTGTGTGTAGGATAAAGTGTGCTAGGGGGAGAGATGTGTGTAGGATAAAGTGTGCTGGGGGGGTGAGAGCTGTGTGTAGGATAAAGTGTGCTGGGGGGAGAGCTGTGTGTAGGATAAAGTGTGCTGGGGGGAGAGCTGTGTGTAGGATAAAGTGTGCTGGGGGGAGAGCTGTGTATAGGATAAAGTGTGCTGGGGGGGAGCTGTGTGTAGGATAAAGTGTACTGGGGGGGAGAGCTGTGTGTAGGATAAAGTGTGCTAATGGGAGAGCTGTGTGTAGGATAAAGTGTGCTGGGGGTAGGGGGGGGAGGAGGAGAGCTGTGTGTAGGATAAAGTGTGCTTGGGGGGAGAGCTGTGTGTAGAATAAAGTGTGCTGGGGGGGGAGCTGTGTGTAGGATAAAGTGTGCTGGGGGGGGAGCTGTGTGTAGGATAAAGTGTGCTAATGGGAGAGCTGTGTGTAGGATAAAGTGTGCTGGGGGGAGAGCTGTGTGTAGGATAAAGTGTGCTGGGGGGGGGAGAGCTGTGTGTAGGATAAAGTGTGCTGGGGGGGAGCTGTGTGTAGGATAAAGTGTGCTGGGGGGAGCTGTGTGTAGGATAAAGTGTGCTGGGTGATGGGTGCTGTGCTTGGAGAGTGGTGCTGTGTCAGAGGTGAAACTAGTGGCGGTGCTAGCGGGCACCAGACAAAATCTTGCCTAGGGCATCAAATTGGTTAGGTCCGGGTCTGGCTGAATGCACTTCGGGCCACCCACAAATTAATTAAAAGTTAATTAATTTCCAACACAAACATATATTTATATATGTAGTACATATCGAGGGGGGGAGTTGAGGGTGTAGGGGGCCCCCAGAGATATCATTGTATGGGGCCCCAAGATTTCTGTTGCGGGCCCTGGATGCACACACTTATTTCCTGGTGTGAGCAGTCGCGGCCCGCGGGATTACGGCAGCCACTGCATTTGTAGGGATTAGGTTTTAGCACTCCCTGTCAGGCCCTGAGCAAGGTCCCCAGGGAGCGTGGTCTGCCAGCCCAGCGGAGGTAGCTATGGAGGAGGCCCTTCGGTTCCTACAAAAGATGAGAATAAGCAGAGAGTCAGGAGGTAAGGGGAGAGAAGTCCAAGGAATTCGTAAGTAGTTCTGGTGATATCGTCATTGCCTCCCCATCTCTGGTAGTGCCTCCTTCCTGCCAATGCCTTCCCCTGCCAGTGCCTCCTTCCTCTGCCAGTGCCTTTCCCCTCTGCCTCTGTATGTTCCATTCCCCCCCTTTTTTGCCAATGCCTCCCTTCTTTCTGCTGGTGCCCCCCCCCCTATATTCCGTTTTTTCCCACTTCATCTACATCCCCTCTCTCTGCCTATGCCTCCCCCTCTATGCCAGTGCCTACCCCCTCTGTCAGTACCTCCCCACAGGGACATATCTAGGTGTGGGCAGATGGTGCTTCGCACACAGCACATTTGAGCTGTGGGCGCACCATCCACATCCACAACGATTGACCACCGTCAGCTGCAGCGCTGCCCGCTATAACAGTAGAGTTGCGCTCGGCTCCTCTGCCAGAGGCACAGCTGCTGCTGTACATTATAGCCAGCAGCGCTACTCGATCTCCCCGTGTGCTCCGCCCCTCTCTTCCCCTCTAGTGCAACAGCGTCCCTGCACCAGCCTGGGCCGGAGCCGCGCCTCCTCATTGCAGGGAGCTGCACAGGGGATGCCAGGAGCCCGGCAGGAAATGCCAGGAGCCGCTGCCATTGTCACATAGGTAGTGTGTGTGTTTTGTGTATGTGCATGCGTGTGTGTCCCATGTGCTCTACCCCTCTCTCTCTCTCTCTCTCTCTCTCTCTCTCTCTGTCTCCTTCTCACCACTTTCTGTCTACCTACCACCTTGCTCTGTTTTTCTTCCTCCCAACCATATCTCTTTCCTTTCCCTCTCTCTCCTACCCCCCTCCCTCTCTCTCTCTCGTGACTCTACCTGCAATAATGTGTAAAAGTGGACTCTACCTGCTGTAATGTGTAAAAGGGGCTCTACCTGGTGTAATGTGTAAAAGGGGGCTCTACCTGCCATAATGTATAAAAGGGGCTCTACTTGCCGTAATGTGTAAAAGGGGGCTCTACCTGCAGTAATGTTTAAAATGGTACTCCACCTGCCATAATGAGTGACAGGGGCTCTACATGGCGTAATGTGTAAAAGGGGGCTCTACTTGCCGTAATGTGTAAAAGGGGGCTCTACCTGCCATAATGTGTAAAAGTGGACTCTACCTGCCATAATGTGTAAAAGGGGACTCTACCTGCCGTAATGTGTAAAAGGGGCTCTACCTGCAGTAATGAAAAGGGGCTCTACCTGCAGTAATGTGTAAAAGGGGGCTTTACTTGCCGTAATGTGTAAAAGGGGTCTCTACCTGCAGTAATGTGTAAAATGGGACTCTACCTGCCATAATGTGTGACAGGGGCTCTACCTGGCGTAATGTGTAAAAGGGGGCTCTACTTGCCGTAATGTGTAAAAGGGGACTCTACCTGCAGTAATGTGTAAAAGGGGACTCTACCTGCCGTAATGTGTAAAAGGGGACTCTACCTGCCGTAATGTGTAAAAGGGGACTCTACCTGCAGTAATGTGTAAAATGGGGCTCTACCTGCCGTAATGTACAGTATGACAGGGGCTCTACCTGGCGTAATGTGTTACAGGGGCTTTACCTGGCGTAATGTGTGATAGGGGCTCTACCTGACGTAATGTATGATAGGGGCTCTACCTGGCAAAATGTGTAAAAGGGGCTCTACCTGGCGTAATGTGTGACGTGCTGTACCTTGTGTAATGTATGTAAGTGGTGACACTGTGGAGCGTAATTTAAATAATGGTGACTACTGTGCAGCGTAATATGAATTTGTATTGTTTTGTGGCCTCGCCCCTTCCCCATGAAGCCATGCCCCTATAGTTTTGGCACGCACCTCCACCATGCACTGACCCTATTTTAAATAATGGGGATGGGCGCTGATGCTGTTTCTTGCACACACCGCTAAAATGTCTAGTTATGGCACTGGTCGGAAGGGGGGGGGGGGGGGGGGCTCTCCGTAGTTTATAGTTTGTATATGAATGTTTAAACCACACATGGATTTAGAGTATTTTATTTATTCTATTAAAGCTATTTTTTTAGGCCCCTGCCTTCTCTCTCCCTGTAAGGCCTCCCTCAGTGCCCCTGCCTTCACCCTCCCTTTAACACCCCATCAACGTCCATGCACTCACCCTTCCAGTAATTCCCCATCAGCATCCCTGCCCTCACCCTCAATGTAACTCCCCATCAGCGTCCCTGCCTTCACCCTCCATGTAACTCCCCGTCGGTGTCCCTGCCCTCACCCTCCATGTAGCCCCCCCTCAGTGTGCAATCACCCTCCTTCTAACTCCCCCCTCAGCATCCCTACTCTCACCCTCCCTGTAACTCCCCCTCAGGGTCCCAACCCTTACCCTCCCTCTAACTCCCCTGTCAGCGTCCCTGCCCCCACACTCCTAACTCCCTGTCGACATCAATGCCCTCACCCTCACTGTAAATCTCCCTCAGCATACGTGCCCTTGCCCTCCCTGTAACTCCCACGGCCACTACTATCAGTCACCTCATCGCCAGCACTGCACTGGTCACTGCTAGTGCTTGATCTACTCTCCCTGCTACATGGGGCACCTGGTGGGAGAGCTGAAGTGACATCATACAATCAGACATTCTGGTCACTAATTACAGATGTAGCCACGCTCATCGTTGCCACAATGCATATGCATGGGCATACGCATCGCGGCAAGCTGCAGCGTATGCCGTGCTCAGAGCCGGATTAAGGCTTTGGGGGGCCCGGGGTACTTAAAACAAGGGGGCTCTTAGGTCTAAAATTAAAATCAGAATATATATATATATATATATATATATATATGTAAATGACACACACTGTAAAATTTGAACTAGGGGAGGGTCGGGTAGCTTGGATATATTATATTCTGCGTATTATATATATATGTTCACCCGGCACTCAATACTGTATACAGGTATTTTCTTGCTGCGGTGCCCTCCATGGGTAGACGGCCCTATGTGGATCTGGCCTTTAGCGATTCAGCACTTTAGGGGCGCCAAAATGAGATTATATCTTGCCCCCCCAACCTAAAAATGTTCTGACGCCCCTGCTTGTACAGCACCCCTAACAGCACAAGAAAGCACCGCTGTACAGCTTGTAAAACGCTTTGTCCCTGACGACGGGGTGTTACCCCGAAATGCCGTAGGATGAATTAAACAGATTCCTTTTGCATCACTGGTTGTAATAGTCTGCTTGAGTGCCGCCGGATTTGTGTTCTTAAAATGATAGGGCCATCTACCCATGGAGGGCACCGCAGCAAGAAAATACCTGTATACAGTATTGAGTGCCGGGTGAACAGTTTGTATATATATATATATATATATATATATATATAATACGCAGAATATAATATATCCAAGCTACCCGATCCTCCCCTAGTTCAAATTTTACAGTGTGTGTCATTTACATATATATATATATATATATATATATATATATTCTGATTTTAATTTTAGACCTTAGGGCCCCTTTGTTTTAAGTACCCCGGGCTCCCCAAAGCCTTAATCCGGCTCTGAGCACGGCATACGCTGCAGCTTGCCGCGATGCGTATGCCCATGCATATGCATCGTGGCAACGATTAGCGTGGCTACATCTGTAATTAGTGACCAGAATGTCTGATTGTATGATGTCACTTCAGCTCTCCCATCACGTGCCCCATGTAGCAGGGAGAGTAGATCAAGCACTAGCAGTGACCAGTGCAGTGCTGGCGATGAGGTGACTGATAGTAGTGGCAGCACAGGACAGCACCCTTCAAGGCACAGGACAACACCCCTGTACAGCACCTCTAACAGCACAGGACAGCACCTCAGAACAGCACCCCAGGACAGCACACCTTTATTGAACCCCTAACAGCACACAGGACAGCATCCTTAAACAACACACAGTGGCCTTATCCGACGCCACCACCCACAGAGAGACAGAGGTCTGTCTCCCTCACTCTACAATGCTGGAGTGAAGATGGCCCCGCAGCATCTTATGTATGGGATCCAAAACCCACTAGAGCGACAGTGGGATGATGACGTTTTGCCTCGATCTGGGATCCCAGTCTGGCAGGAAAACCCGAGCCGGACTCAGATCTCGGCTCGGATCATGAAGTTCGGGGGGGGGGTTCGGATCTCAGAGAGCTCATCCCTACTTTATACCAATGCATATATGGCGCTTACTTGGCAAACTTACCATTTAGTTTATGTCATTAATATTCTGCATCAATAACTGTCTGCACTGTCATATAGTTGCACAACACAGCTGTATTTCTCTTACGTCCTAGAGGATGCTGGGGTCCATATTAGTACCATGGGGTATAGACGGGTCCACCAGGAGCCATTGGCACTTTAAGAGTTTAATAGTGTGTGCTGGCTCCTCCCTCTATGCCCCTCCTACCAGACTCAGTTTAGAAAATGTGCGCGGAGGAGCCGGTCTACAGAGCTTTCTTAGAAAAAGTTTATTTTAGAGTATGTTATTTTACAGGAGGCTGTTGGCAACAGCCTGCCTGCAACGAGGGACTGAGGGGGGGAGCAGTGTCCGCCCTGCAGGGTCTGAGCCACTGTCTCCGCTGACTGGACATTGAGCTCCAGAGGGGACAGATTGCGCCCCGCCACAGGGGAACGCTCACCCCAGCAGCCGCCACCCCCTTGCAGAGCTGAAGTGTGGCGAGTGAGTCACTGTCCTCCCTCACAAGCGGGGGGTCATTGTGAAGATGGCGGCTTAAGGGTAGGAGCGCAGTGTTAACTGTGCTCCCGGACGGCTCAGCGGTACTTCGGTGCGGCGCTGTGAGGGGCACCCTGAGCCAGCACCTGACACTACACTGACCAAATCAAGCCTGTCGGGGTCTGCGGATCTCAGCCAGCACAAAATCCTCAGGCCAGCATAATCTCGGAAGAGCGGCAAGAGAGCGCCATTAAGGGGGTGGAGCTTCTCCTCAGAGCAGACCCAGCAGCGTTCAGCGCCATTTTCTGCCTGCAGACACGCTGCCAGTGGAAGAACAGTCCCTCCAGAGCACCTCCAGCTATCTGTACGGTACCAGGGGGTTGTAGAAGGGAGGGGAGGCTGTGAAAAGACTGTGTCACCTATTAAGAGACACAGTCAGCGCTGGTTTAGGGTCTCCCTATACCTATAATAGCGCTGTGTGTGGGTTAGCTCCAATCTCTGCATCTATCTGCCATTCTTTGGGGGGGGGGGGGGGGGGGGGACTCTGTCTGCCCAGTACTCTGTGTGTATGTGGGGTGATTTCAGATAGGGTTGCTAGAACTGAGCATGCAACTTAGGTACTGCAATCCTCTATGGTTGTATGGTCTGATACTGCTTCCTTGGGGTCCCCTGTGGTACATTCTCACAAATGTGCACTTGCCAAGATTATGCAAGATGACACGGACACCGATTCTGACGCTGCAGATGGTGATGGAGATGTGTCGAGGGGGACGGCATCACTTGCTAAGGGGGTGCAGTTGATGATTGAAGCCGTGAGGGATGTGTTACACATTACTGACACAACTCCTGAGCAGGTTGAGGAGGCCTTTTTAACAGACAGTAAAAAGCCCCCCCCCCCCCCTCACCTTCCTAGCATCTAAGGAATTAAATGCTATCTTTGAAAAAGCCTGGGAAAATCCAGAGAAATAATTCCAGATCCCTAAGAGGGTCTTGGTTGCTTTTCCCTTCCCAGAAGAAGATAGAAAAAAGTGGGAGTCTCTGCCGATAGTCGACGCCTCTGTCTCCAGGCTGTCCAAACAGGTGGTATTACCAGTCCCGGGATCTACTGCGTTGAAGGACCTGGCAGATCACAAGGTGGATGCTACGCTAAAATCCATTTACATGGCTTCAGGGGCTATACTGCGGCCTACTATAGCCTGTGCTTGGATTTCTAAAGCTATTGCCAGGTGGTCATTCACTCTGCAGTAGGAATCGACTACGATGGATAAAGGTGACGTTGATTTATTTTTACATAATATTCAGGATTCTGCAGGGTTCCTGGTAGATTCCATGAAGGACCTGGGTTCCATGGCTGCGGGGATCTCCTCCATGTCCGTCTCGGCTCGCAGGGGTCTCTGGCTGCGCCAATGGTCTGCGGATGCGGAATCCAGGAAGAGTGTGGAGGGCCTACCATATACAGGTCAGGTTCTCTTTGGGGAGGCGCTGGATGCGTGGATTGCCACGGCTACTGCGGGTAAGTCTCCTTTTCTCCCCTCAGCTGCACCGGCTATGAAGAAGCCTTTTACACCAGCCACGTCACAGCCCTTTCGGCCCGCGAGGCCTAGAAAGAACAAGCCTTCGAACACCTTCTTCAGAGGTGGTCGTGCTAAAGAAAAGAAGCCTGCTCCCGCTGGCTCCCAGAACCAGAAGCCTGCTTCTGATACCCCAGAGTCCTCCGCATGACGGTGGACAGCTAGGCCTGGAGGAAGGTCAGGAGGGGACAAGACTCCGGCATTTCAGCCACGTCTGGGTGTCGTCTGGCCTGGACCCCTGGGTACTGGATATAGTGTCCAGAGGGTACAGGCTGGAGTTTCAAGATCTCCCACCTCACCGTTTCTTCAAGTCAGGCTTGCCAGCTCTGCCGGCAGACAGAACAATTCTTCTGGAGGCTATCCAGAAATTGGTGGTGTCCAGGGTAATTGTTCCAGTTCCACCTCATCAGTGGAACAAAGGTTACTATTCAAACCTTTTCGTGGTACTGAAGCCGGTTGGTTCGGTACGGCCAATTCTGAACTTAAAATCTTTGAACCCCTACCTCAGGGAGTTCAGATTCAAGATGGAGTCTCAGAGAGCTATCATCTCAGGTCTGACGGAGGGGGAGTTCCTGGTGTCCCTGGACATCAAGGATGCGTACCTCCACATTCCCATCTGGTCTCCCATCACCTGGAAGATCTCCTGATCAAGGCGTCGTCCTGGGAGAAGTTGTTGCGATCCATTGCTCTAACAACACATCTGCTCAAGGAGCACGGTTGGATCCTGAACCTTCCAAAGTCTCATCTGGAGCCGACAAGGAGGCTGTCTTTCCTGGGGATGATCCTAGACACGGAAGTGCAGAGGCTGTTTCTGCCTGTAGTGCAGAGGGTGTTTCTGCCGGTGGAGAACGTGTTGGTGATTCAATCAATGGTCCGGGATGTCTTAAAGCCTGCCCGGGTCTCGGTTCATCAGTGCATCCGCCTTCTGGGGAAGATGGTTGCCTCCTACGAGGCTCTACAATATGGAAGGTTTCATGCTCGATCCTTTCAGCTGGATCTCTTGGACCAGTGGTCGGGATCTCACCTACACATGCACCAGAGGATACGTCTGTCACCGAAAGCCAGGATTTCGCTCCTTTGGTGGCTACAAATACCACACCTTCTGGAAGGCCGAAGGTTCGGAGTTCAGGACTGGATCCTTCTAACCACAGATGCAAGTCTAAGAGGTTGGGGAGCAGTCACTCAGGGGGAAACCTTCTAAGGAAGGTGGTCGGATCAAGAATCCCTTCTCCCGATAAACATTCTGGAGCTAAGAGCAGTGTACAACGGCCTCCTGCAAGCAGCACACCTTCTACAGGATCGGGCTGTTCAGGTGCAGTCGGACAACGTGACCACAGTGGCCTATATAAACCGACAAGGCAGAACGAAGAGCAGGGCTGCCATGTCAGAGGTGTCAAGAATCCTCCTCTGGGCAGAAAGGCACGTGGTGGCGATGTCAGCAATCTTCATTCCGGGAGTAGACAACTGGGAAGCAGACTTCCTCAGCAGACACGATCTCCATCCAGGAGAGTGGGGCCTCCATCCGGAGGTATTCGAGGAGGTAACCTGTTGGTGGGGGGTTCCTCACATAGACATGATGGCCTCCCGGAGGTACTGTTCCAGGTCGAGAGACCCACAGGCAGTGGCGGTGGACGCACTGGTAACACCGTGGGTGTTCACGTCAGTGAATGTGTTCCCTCCACTTCCTCTGATACCAAAAGTTTTTCAACTGATAAGAAGAACAAAGGTTCTGGCAATCCTAATTGCTCCGGACTGGCCAAGGAGGGCTTGGTACGCGGATCTACTGGATCTTCTGTTTGAAGATCCAAGGCCTTTACCTCTTCGGGGCATCTGCTACTGCAGGGGCCGTTCGCTTATCAAGATTTACCACGGCTACGTTTTACGGCATGGCGGTTGAACGCCAGATCTTAGCTCGGAAAGGGTATCCCGAGTGAGGTCATTCCTACCCTGATACAGGCTAGGAAGGGGGTAACGTCTAAACATCACCATCGCATTTGGATAAAATATGTTTCTTGGTGTGAGTCCAAGAAGTTTCCTGCGGTGGAGTTTCAACTTGGACGTTTTCTCCTTTTCCTGCAAGCAGGGGTGGATATTGGACTGAGATTGGGCTCCATCAAGGTCCAGATCTCTGCTTTGTCCATCTTCTTCCAAAAACAATTGGCTGTCCTCCCTGAGGTTCAGACCTTTTTTAAAAGGGTTCTGCACATCCAGCCTCCCTTTGTGGCACCAACGGCACCCTGGGATCTTGATGTGGTGTTGCAGTTCCTGCAATCAGCTTGGTTTGAGCCTCTACAGGAGGCTGATATCAAGTTTCTCACGTGGAAGGCGGTCACTTTGTTGGCCTTGGCTTCTGCACGACGCGTGTCGGAATTGGGGGCTTTATCTTGTAAAAGTCCCTATCTGATCTTCCATGAAGACAGGGCGGAACTTAGGACTCGTCCACAGTTCCTACCTAAGGTTGTATCGGCTTTCCATATCAACCAACCTATTGTGGTGCCAGTGGCTACTGACTCCTCAATTGCTTCAAAGGCCTTGGATGTTGTGAGGGCTTTGAAGATTTATGAAAGTGACTCTCTGTTTGTCCTCTATGATCCGAAGAAAATTGGGTGTCCTGCTTCTAAGCAGTCGATTTCACGCTGGATCAGGTTCACTATCCAGCATGCTTATTCCAAGGCAGGATTGCCGTGTCCAAGATCTGCAAAGGCCCATTCTACTCGTAAGGTGGGCTCTTTCTGGGCGGCTGCCCAGGGTGTCTCGGCTGTACAACTCTGCCGAGCAGCTACAGTACTTGGTTTGCCCAGTTTTACAAGTTCGATACTTTGGCCTCTGATGACCTCAAGTTTGGTCAAGCAGTATTGCAGGAGCCTCCGCGCTCTCCCTCCCGTACTGGGAGCTTTGGTATATCCCCATGGTACTAATATGGACCCCAGCATCCTCTAGGACGTAAGAGAAAATAGGATTTGAATTACCTACCGGTAAATCCTTTTATCGTAGTCCGTAGAGCAGTGTTTTTCAACCACTGTGCCGTGGCACACTAGTATGCCCTGAGCAGTCTCCAGGTGTGCCGCCATAGAAGCACAGCCAGGCCCGTCAGTGTTTTGCCGCTACTGAGGCCCTACAACAATCAATACTGGTGGGTTTAGTGGTTGCAGAGCCTTTTCTAATTTTGGGCCCAGGCAGTGTTGGACTCTTCTGGCTTTCTCAGATGTGGCTCAGGCATTACCTATGTAGAAGCTGCGACATGACATTCTAGGACACGCAACTGCACCATGCATCACCATTATATTTGAATGTGTCTTGGCAATATTTAAATCTTGTTCAGTGTGCCGCAAGTTGCAAAAGGTTGAAAATGTCTGCCGTAGAGGATGCTGGGCGTCCGCCCAGCGCTGCGTTTTCCTGCATTGGTTTTATAGTTCAGTACTGCCTGGTTCCTAGGTAAGTTCTGCGTTGTTTGCTGTTTCAGCTGTTGCTGAGTTGTTCCGGCATGTTAGCCGTATTTGCCTTGTTGTGTGAGCAGGTATGAATCTCGCCACTATCTGTGTATTTCCTTCTCTCAAAGTATGTCGTCTCCTCGGGCACAGTTTGTAGACTGAGTCTGGTAGGAGGGGCATAGAGGGAGGAGCCAGCCCACACTATTAAACTCTTAAAGTGCCAATGGCTCCTGGTGGACCCATCTATATCCCATGGTACTAATATGGACCCCAGCATCCTCTACGGACTTCGAGAAAAGGATTTACCGGTAGGTAATTAAAAACCTATTATTTATTGTGACAGAAGCACATAGACAGGGTAAAGTCCAACTCACTTCATGGTTACACAGTTTCATGCAGAATTTGGAGGTCAGGTTTAACAGGCAGTTTCAATCAGCAAAAGAAATCACAGCACAACATGCTACAGTCTTCTCAGTGAAATTGATACCAGGATCCAATGGTTCCTAACGGGCTGGCAACTTTCAGTCTGGGGGCAGACTCACGCAAGTGGCCCAGCTTTTCACAGGGAATGCAATGCAAAAATGGGCATTACAATATTGTTGGGGGTATGGTTTGTGTAAGATGGGTGTGTTTTTTTTTTTTTTTTAAATCACAAAAGTTTATTGATAAAAGGAAAACAATGACAATTGAAAGCATTGGACATTCTTGAAACATAACAAAAGTAGTATATATGGAAGGTTGAGTGCAAGAGTGTGTCCTCATGTTATCTGTTCTATTATATTTACCTTTTTATTGTATTTTATTTCTTTTTTTTTTTTCTTTAAACATATCCAAAAACAATCGAGATTTGAGAACAAAATTAGGAGACAGAATAGAATATTCCAAAGGGATAAACATTAGGATCCTTGAAAGGATTAGTAGGAGATTACCGAGAGAGTTATATGAAGAAAGAAGGAGGAGTAGAATGAAAAGTTAAGGAGAAAAGAGAACGAGAGGGGGAAGAGAGGGAAAAACAAAAAGGCAGAAGCAAGTCGTGAGCGGGGGGGGGGGGGGGGACGAGTCGGGAAAAGAGTCGAGTGGGGAAAAAGGGCAAGGCGAACTAGGAGAGACCTGGGAGAGCTACTTGGAATTTAGTGTACCACGATGTCCAGACGCCGTGGAATTTATCCACTGTGTTGTTCATCAAAGAGGAAAGATATTCCATTTTAGCCACAAACCAAATGCGGTTCATGAGTTCTAGACGGGTTGGAGGAGTGGGGAGTTTCCATGATTTAGCAATCTGGAGTTTGGCTGCACAGGCTATATGCATAGCCAGTTTGTTTTCCGGCTTGGATAGCTGGCAGGCTGGGGCACACAGGAGCAACGTCTCAGGGGGCAAAGGGGGGCAGTCCGGGACAAGCGACTGGATGAGGGTACGGACCATAAACCAAAAGGAGGCTATCCTCGGGCAGCTCCACCAAATGTGGAAATAGGAGCCTACTTGACCACATTGGCGCCAACAGAGGTTAGAAGTGTTTGGATATATTTGGTGTAATCGCTCGGGGACTAAATACCATCGCGTGTAAACTTTGTAGGAGTTCTCCTTAATGGAGACGCTAATAGAACATTTAGAAATATTCAGTCGGATAGATTCCCATGTGTCATCTTCCAGAGGTGTCCCCAAGTCGGTTTCCCAAGCAAGTTCATGCGCCGTGCGGGGTGACGCGACCGGAGACAAAATGGAGTGATACAGATTAGATATAGTGCCTCGGTCCGTGGAGCGATACATGCAGAGGCGTTCCATCGGGGTCGGGACATTAGGGATAGGCGTTGTACTGGTTGAGGACATAACGAAATGTCGAATTTGAAGGTATTGATAGAAGTATGACGTCGGGAGGGAGTGCTTTGTTTGAAGGTCTGCGAATGAGTACGGTGCATTGTTGTGAAGTAGATGATGATAGCGGGAGACTCCTGCTCTAGTCCAGTTGGACGCAAGTTGGTGGGATCGGCCCGGTGAGAAGGAGGGGTTGTTCCAAATGGGGGTTAGGGGGAGGGAGTTGTGTGAAGTGAAAATTTAGATTTTAGCGAATCCCACACCGATAAAGTTAGGGATATTGTTGGCACTGGCTGAATGGTTCTAGGTCTGTGCGAGCGGGGGAGCCATGGAAGGTGAGAAACCGAGTCGACCTGAGCCAAATCACTCTCCAGGTCCACCCATCTCCTTGTGTGCCGTGGAGAGTGCCAGGCGACAAGTTGGCTGAGAGCCGTGGCGTGGTAGTATCTTGACAACGAGGGAAGTCCTAGACCGCCACATGAAGAGCCTTGTTGGAGGGTCTCCCTGCGCAATCGTGGCTTCTTGTCATTCCATATGAATTTGCCATATTGGGTCTGGAGTGTAGATAGAATCCGAGGAGGGACCGGGACAGGGAGAGTTTGGAAGAGGTATAATATCTTGGGGATGACGTTCATCTTAATGGCATTAATTCTGCCGATCCAAGAAATGAAATGTTTTTTCCATCCTAAGATGTTTTGGGATATTTCCTTAAATATGGGTGGAAAGTTGGCATCATAGAGAGAGTGGTAGGATTTGGTGATTTGTACCCCCAAATATTTAATGGAGGTATGACGCCATACATAGGGGAAATTGGATTTCAGAAGGTTTAGGGTATTGAGAGGGATGTGTAGCGGGAGAGCCTCTGATTTGTCGTTGTTCACCCTGTATCCAGAGAGGTCCCCATAGAGGGTTAATTCTTTGAAAAGATTGGGAAGGGAAATTAACGGGTTAGTGAGGGTGAGGAGGACGTCATCTGCAAAAAGGGAAAGTTTGTAGTGTGAGTCTTTGATAGAAAAGCCCGTAATATCCGGATTAAGACGGATGCGACAGGCGAGAGGTTCTATTATCAGAGCGAAGATGAGGGGCGACAGTGGGCATCCCTGTCGCGTACCATTGGTGATGGCGAAGGTGTCCGAGAGAATTCCATTTGTTAGCACAGAAGTGGAGGGGTTGTGATAGAGTGCCGATATTGCTTGGAGAAATTTCCCGTGGATACCAAAGCTGCGGAGTGTTTGGTCGAGGAAGGTCCACGAGACCCTATCGAAGGCTTTTTCCGCATCTAATGCCAGTAGAAGAGAGGGGAGCTTGACTGAATTAGCATGATGGATCAAGTTGATGGTGCGTCTGGTATTATCTAGAGCTTGGCGTGTAGGGACAAATCCGACTTGGTCGGGGTGTATCAGGGACGGGAGAAGAGGGTTCAGGCGTAAAGCAAGCATTTTTGCAAAAAGTTTCAGGTCGGTGTTGAGAAGGGATGTAGGGCGATAGTTAGAGACCTGTTGGTGAGCTTTACCAGGTTTGGGAATAACAGTGATTAATGCTCTAGTAGTTTCGCTGTGAAAGATTTCCCCGTTTAGGATTTTATTAAACGTAGACGTCAAGTGGGGGACTAGGTCACATTCGAAAGTTTTGTAGTACGCGAAGGGTAGGCCGTCCGGACCCGGGGCCTTAGAGGGTTTCTGAAGTTTAAGAGCAGCCGATACTTCCTCGTCGGATATAGGCCTACAAAGTGCAGTAGTTGAAGGAGCATCCACTTGTGGGAGAGAGCATGAGGTCAGAAAATCGGAAATTCGCATATTTGAGTCAGGTAGGGATGACGAACTGTTTGGGGAGTTATATAAACGGGCGTAATAATCTTTAAAGATAGAGTTAATGTCTGAGGGTTTATAGTGGGTGTTGCCATTAGAGTCCTTAAGTGAGATTATGGAAGAGAGGGCTTTACGTGCTTTTAATCTATTTGCCAGGAGGGCGTCAGCCTTGTCTCTTTTTTTATAAAATCGCTGGTTCAGCCAACGAAGGGATTTATCTATCTTTTCTGTGATTAGTGCATTGAGGGCTGCCCTGGCTGCCATAAGCTGTTTATAGTTCGAGTCCGTGGGACTGCGCTTATGAAGAGAGTCTAGGTTTTGGACTTGATCAGTGAGTTCCTTGAGTAGTGCCTTGTGTTCCCTATTGCGATGAGATGCATAACTGATTACATGGCCTCTGAGGACCGCTTTGTGGGCTTCCCAGACTAGTGGGGAACATCCTGATTCAGGATTGTTAAAAGAAAAATATTCCTTAAGCAGCCCGGCTATCTTGGATTTGAAGGAGGGGATTTTAAGAAGTGTCTCGTTCAGGCGCCAAGATGGGCGGGAAGTTGGGGTGTCCAACAGATCAAATGCGGATGCGATGGAGGAGTGATCCGACCAGACATTGGGGATAATCGAAGAGGACAGAATGTGGTTAGAGGCCGGGGGGCTGCAGAAGAGATAATCTAGTCTGGAATAAGTTTGATGGGGGCAGGAAAAAAAAGTATAGTCCTTGGAGGATGGGTTAAGAGCACGCCAAGTGTCGAAGAGAGATGCCTCTTTGATAAGTTTGGAGAAGGTGTCGGATATATGACAGGTGCGGGGGCGCTTCTGGGGCGCGGATTTATCTAGCAGAGGGTCTAGAACTGCGTTGAAGTCCCCTCCCAGGAATACATATCCCGCTCTGAGTTTTTGGAGGGCTTTGAAAAAGGAGCTCAAAAACCGTTGTTGGCCCGTGTTGGGTGCGTATAGGTTGGCTATAGTTACATCCAGGTGTCCCAGCCTGCCAACCAGAATAACATATCTCCCCTCTGTGTCAACATGAACTGAGTTTTGGGTGAAGGGGAGTTTGTTGCTTATCAGGATAGCGACTCCGTTGCGCTTAGATTCACTTGAGGAGTACAACACAGTGGAAAATCGTCTGGAAGATAAATTGGGGTGGCCATTACGCTTAAAATGTGTTTCTTGGAGTAGAACTATGTCTGCGCGTAGGGTGCGGATTGTACGGAACAGATGAGAGCGTTTATGGGGCGTGTTAAGGCCCCGGACAGAGGCAATGGTGAAGGGCATGGTGCTGGGAGCAGGGAAAATTGGGTGAGGTAATAAAAAGGGAGATCAGTAGAAGGAGGCCGACAGGCTCGGGAGGGGGAGTCTAGAAAAAAAAGGTGAGAGAAAGAAAAAGAGGAGAGAGGGAGAAAAAAGAGGAGGGAGGAGAAAGAGAAGAAAGAGAGGGGAGAGAAAAAAAAAAAAAAAGGGGGGGAGGAAATACAAGAGACCCTGAGAAAAAGTTAAAGAAGGGTAGGAAAAAGAGAGAGAACAGGTTACTCAATTCGGAAGAGATTGGTACACCTGTAGTTAGGACTTAGTGGTCCAGAGAGGCGAGGGAACCACAGTTTCGTGTCGCCAAAAGGGAGTAGAACAAAGTAAATAAAATTGGGGGTTGGTAGAGATCTAATTGAGTAGAGAAATATCACATAGATGGAGGAGAACAGGTTTCAAACAAAATGTGCACTAGATTGTAGGAGACACGAGGTGGGGCGGTGTCCCCTGGGTGAGGGGGGGGGTAGGAGGAGAGAGACGGGGGGGGGGGGGAGAGGGGAAAAAATTTAAAATAAAAGGGAGGGTGTGTGGGGGGAGGAGAGAAACAATCGGCATCTGAAAATACAATGAGTACTTATTGTCTGGAGATACCAGAAATTTTACGGCATACATAGATACGCACTTGTCGAAATCTGCGGGATCGACCAGCACAGGGGGTCCACAGTGCAATTTGTGAGGTCCAGGAGGGAGCCAGCGGTGAAGCCGGTTGAATATGTGAGACCCCTGTGCCCGTGGACCGTACCACAAACCATAACAGATAAAACTTTGAAAACGTTGGGGCTGCAAGAGAAGAGAGACCTAATAATGCATGGTACTGTCTTTATAACCGTGATCATCTAATAGAGACATTAAGTCCCTGAGCTGGGAACAAACTAAATAAGGGAGGCAAAATGGGATGTAGGGGAGCGATAGAATCTAACCTCAATTGGAAGTAGCATGAAGGGCTAGGGGTGATTGCCAGAAACCAGAGATTGGCCACCTAAGCTACTGTGGTCATCTGGAGTCTAGTGAGTTTGGGCCACTACAAGGGGTGGTCGCGAGGTATTTCCAGAAAAGAAAACAAAAGGCATCATGGGGTAGGGGTGGGGGTGGGGATGAGAAGGGAGAGAAAAGAAAAAAAAGAGGGGGGGGGGAGGGGTATATGGGGGGAGGAGTGAACACATGCATTACGTGAACTTAACATCGAAATCTTTGCAGTCGTAACAACGTATAACAGTATAACAAGGAGTGTGACCCCCCGACAACAAACAATCAATAGAAAGTTATACAGATGTCTGAGGGGGGAAGCATGCATAATAGTGTAGATTATTCAGGGACTGAAGTAGTTATCGATGGATAGGAAAAAGGGTTCGTTGGAGGACATCGAGCCTAACACATCATCCAATTTTAAGGTGAGTGGTCTGCTCCAGCAGGGGGACCAGCCTCCTCTATGTGCGAGAGCAGGTCCCTGCCCTCACGGGGATCTCTGATGATGACCGTCTTTCCCTGGAGGTCAACGATTAGCTTGAAGGGGAAACCCCATCGGTATCGGATGTTCCGGTCCCGTAGTGCCTTCGTAAGATCACGGAGTTCTCTTCGTTTAGCTAAGGTCAGAGGGGCCAGATCTTGGAAGAGCTGTAGTTTAGAAGAATTGTAGAGTACATAAGGCTTTCCACGGGTGGAATTGAGGACCCTTTCTTTATCCTTAAACTTGAGGAATCGAAGGACCACATCGCGAGGAGGTTCGCCATCCCTAGGCTTGGGGCGAAGGGCACGATGAGCCCTCTCTAGAGGCAGCTGTACAGCCCCCAGGTCCGGAATCAGAAAGGAGAAGAGGTCGTGAAGATAGGGTTCGAGGTTGTCCATACTGACGGATTCCGGGATGTTGCGAATGCGCAGATTGGATCTGCGTTCTCTGTTCTCAAGATCCTCGTTTTTAGTGCGGAGTTCTGCCAGTTCTGAGACAATGTGGTCCAAATCACGACCCGTATCGTTTAGAGCCTTCTGGAAATGGTCCTGACGGGATTCCATTTTCGAGGCTCTGGAAGCTAGGGAAGAGATGTCAGTCTTAATGGAGGCCACCGCCTTGTCCAGTTTGGACTCCAAGGAGTCTTTAAAGTCCGAAATAAGGGAACGGAGAGCTAAGATATCATCCTTAGTGGACGGAGCAGAGGGCGGGGAGGCGGAGCTTTCCATAGAATCGTTAGGAGGGGGGTCCTCTATGTTGAGTGTTCTTGGTGCCCCTGGTAAAGTGTTGAGAGATATCAGCACCCCCTTGTTTAGGAGTCTTGGACGAAGATTTCTGCATGTGGACCGGAACAGTATAAGGTAGTATACTATGAAATATGATCCGACAGGGGAGGCTGGAAGTCTAAAAACATGAAAAAAAAAGAAAAAAAAGAAAAAAAAATACAAATAAAAAAATAAAAAGGAGGGGGGGGAACACCCAGGGGGGGACCACGTTCCTCGTTATCAGGTGGTCATGGTGCCGGAGGCTGGTGTTGTGGAGATGCCGGTAGTGGGGATTCCGCGTCAGAGGTAGGAGGGGGTCCTTTAATCCAGTGTACCTCCGTCTTTGCGGGTAGAGGAGTAAGAGTCCCGGTTGTTTAAAGCAGGCCCGGCCACGGGATCGTCAGGGCGCGTCGGATGTGAGTAACGTCCCACCGTGGACAGGAGTCGGTGTCACCGTGGGCAGGGCGAAGCCAGACGGGGTGTTCAGCAACCTGCGAGTGGTGACAGGAGCTAATGGCTACTCCGCAATCCCCTAGTAGGCTGATGAGCAGAGGTAGGGAGCAGCAATGATGTCCCGGCTCGGGGGAGGGCAGAGGTTGGTTCGCAATGTATGGCGTCGAGGGGGAGCCCCTGGTGTCGTCTGGTGGCAGCTCGCCAACCCTCCGTTTGAGACCCGACGTGTGTCCTCCGGTCTCGGTGCCAGCTGTGAGCCCCCTCTGAGATGGTCTCCAGGCACCTCCCAGCCCCACAGACCCCAGGCAGCCCCAGCGATCCCGGCTGCTCGCAGTAGCTGGCTGCGACAGGCGGCGTATCCCCCGCTGGTCCCCTGTGAGATAGTGCTCCGAAAAGCTGGGGAGCAGTGTGTTATTCCCCCCGTGTCCTGGATGTGCGCGCCGGCCCAGGGGGTGTAATATAGTCCCCTGTTTAGAGGACCTCAGTGGGCCTCTTGTAGCTGCGGCCTGAGGAGCAGGGGAAAGAAGAGCCCGGCCCAGCGCAGCCCCCCGTGGAGCCCAAGCAGCCGGCCACACAGCCCCCCGTGACCCGAGGGCGTGAGTAGGAGGGGAGGTGAGGTGCGTCCGTCGGCCCAAGCAGGGACGGAGGACGGCGGGCGCGGCGGCTTAGCGGGAAGCTCCGTGCACGGAGCGCACTCACCCGCACGTCGGTGCCTGATATCTCTTCCACCGGGGAGGACACCAGGGATCCAAGCTGGGCTGCAGTGTCTTGAGGCGGACCCTCCAGGGGCCGGTCAGCGGCGAGGCTCCAGCGGCCGGTCCGGGCCGTCTCCCAACTCGAGGCCCCGGCTTCACTCCGGGGGAAGGCCGCAATCCGCAGGAGCACTTAAAAGTGCTCCCCGACTCCGCGGGTCCCCCCAGATGTCGGCAACAGGGCAGGGTAAGTCACTGAGGGGTGCCTGGAATAGTCAGGCAGTGGGTAGGAGGATATTTTAGATTAGTTTTTAGTAGTGCTTGTGGGAGCTGGAAAGAGACACAGCTACCCTCCACAGCAGCCAGGCCACGCCCCCAGATGGGTGTGGTTTTAATAGCTAATGAAATAATGGGCAGCACCTACAGTATATCCTGTATATACATTGAATTAAGTGCGAGTTTACCAAAAATCTTGTACATGTGCTACTCTGTGGCACTCATTCACGTTGGATCGCAAAACGCGATCCAACCACAAAAATTACAAAGAGGATGTGCGGCACATGCGCAGAACCCGTCCTGCGCATGAGCCCGCATTTTCTGCAGACACCCAGCTGTAAATGTGATCGCCTCTGCCTGTCAATCAGGCAGAGGTATTCTCGGGGTGGGAGGGGGCGGCAATGCATCGTTTCCTAGGTGGAGACAGAACATTGTGGGTGTGGTGGCATGAAACCAGGGGTGGCATCAGTCGAACGGGGGGCATGGCGTGATCGGGATGGCTGCATGACATCACACGCAGCCGCTGTGATCACAAAGATGGCATTGGGCCTGCTGTGGTTGCAGCCAGGCTGCGACGGCAGGAGGCTACCCTATTTTTAGCGATCACACTGAAATGGCAGTGCGACTGCAATTTCAGCGTGGTCTCAGGTTGTGGCAGCGGATAGCACGCTGGGACGACCTTGCCCTGTGATGGGCGGCCCCCAGCATGAGTTCAAAAGGACTGCAAATTGTGCTACTTAGCAGAATTTACAATCCTTACTGATTCGGGTCCTATATCTTTCTCTAGCTGTGCAATGGCCAGGGGAAGCAGGAGCATCCTCTGCTGCCTCCACAGTCAGGCGGCCCTGGAACACTTAAATTGCACTGGCCCGGGGGGAAGATGGCACCCTGCCCCCCCTGCAGAACCAGCCCCCTAATGTAGTCCCCAAACACCCCTCCTATTGTCTGGCTGATTACTTCAGCATCAGGAACAGTTTCCCAGTGTCTCTGCTCCTTTTTTACCAGGCTCACACAGGTGATTGTGATCATGCCTGCTGCTAAGCTTTGCACACAGAATACCTGGCCTGGATCTGACATCCTACATTTTGCATTTCTGTGCTATCATTGCCACATTATACAACAACAGTAAACAGGAAGCTTTTTGTCAGCCCTCTTACTATCTCTATCTCTCTGCCCATATAACGTTGGCAACACGAAAGGCAGTGGTGCAAGTATGCAGGTATGCTCAGATACAGAGTACCCTTAAGAATTTGGCAGCGAGTACGCAGTACCACCTGCCACACACTTTGCACCCGTGACTGCCATTACCACAATTATAATGCGCCACAAAGCAACAAGACCATGGGGGTTGGCAGTATGACGGCGCCTTCCACTTTGTCAGAGTTACTGGGAGCACGATAGTGACGTCATGACGTCACATCACGCTGCCTCCTCTGGCAACTGTAGTTGGTGGGAAGAGAGGAGCCTTATTAAATTTTCCTGCAGCGTCCCTTGCTGGGAGCAGCAGTGCATCTTTTTCCATTCACTTGGCTCATGTGATGCATCGGCACTGAGCGGCTATTGTTCTTCACAGGCTGGGCTGCTAAGCATGTCTCTGTCTTCACTGTGTGGGGTCATTCATTTGTAATATAATATGGACACTACTATATATGTCTGTTATTATGGGGGTAGTACTATATATTTCTATTGTAATGTGGACGCTACAATATATTTCTATTATTATAGGGGTATTACTATATATTTCTATTATTATGGGGGTATTACTATATATTTCTATTGTAATGTGGACGCTACAATATATTTCTATTATTAAGAGGACAATACTGTATATTTCTATTATACCAGGGGCAGGGCCGCCATCAAGGGGGTGCCCTGTGTACAGTTGTCCCGGGCCCGCCCACTCTGACAGAGTGGAGGGCCCGGGCTGCACACACAGTCACCCGTGGATATACCCGGCGGCATCTGCCGCTGCCGTACCCACGGGCCGCCGCTCCCCGTCCCTCCCCCTCCTTCTCTCACCGCCGCTCCGTCCTGCTGATGTGAGGGGAGGAGAGCGCAGCCCTGCGCCTCTCCTGCCCCTCTGTGTCTTAAATTCAGCGCCACCCGTGAGCCAATCAGAGCTCGCTGGCCACGACCTTTGATTGGCTCACGGATCGGCGCTGAACTGAACGGTGACACCCGCACCCGCCGGAGACTGAGGGGAAGGAGAGGTGCATGCTGCGCTCTCCTCCCCTCACACACACAAACAGGTGAGCAGCAGGGGAGGGCTTCCTGTATATCTGGCACTGGGTGGCATATCTGGCACTGGGGGGGGGGGCATGTATACCTGGCAATGGGGGTATATCTGGCACTGGGGGGGCATGTATACCTGGCAATGGGGGCATATCTGGCACTGGGGGCATATATACCTGGCACTGGGGGCATATCTGGCACTGGGGGCATATCTGGCACTGGGGGGGAATGTATACCTGGCAATGGGGGCATATCTGGCACTGGGGGCATATCTTGCACTGGGGGGCATGTATACCTGGCAACGGGGGCATATCTGGAACTGGGGGGGCATGTATACCTGGCAATGGGGGCATATCTGGCACTGGGGGGGCATGTATACCTGGGAGTGGAGTGGGAGCATATCTGGCACTGGGGGCATATCTGGCACTGGGGGGGGGGGCATGTATACCTGGCAATGGGGGCATATCTGGCACTGGGGGGGCATGTATACCTGGGAGTGGAGTGGGAGCATATCTGGCACTGGGGGCATATCTGGCACTGGGGGGGGGGGGGCATGTATACCTGGCAGTGGGAGCATATCTGTCACTGGAGGCATATCTGTCACTGTGGGGACAGGTGTACCTGGCACTATGGGGGCATTTGTGTATCTGGCACTGTGGGGGCATTTGTGTATCTCGCACTGTGGGGCAATGTGTATCTGGCACTGTGAGGCAATGTATATCTGGCACTCTGGGGGCATTTGTGTATCTGGCACAGTGAGGCAATGTGTATCTGGCATTGTGAGGCAATGTATATCTGGCACTCTGGGGGCATTGTGTATCTGGCACAGTGAGGCAATGTGTATCTGGCACTGTGGGGCAATGTATATCTGGCACTGTGGGGCAACGTGTATCTGGGGGTCATATGTGCATCTGCCCCTCCCCCCATATGTGTATCACGCCCCCATTTTCATTGGCCACACCCATTATTTGGCGCGAGCACACAGTACCTGTAAGACATTTTTTCTACTTGCACCACTGGCCGCCGGTGACATTGACCGCGGCTGACCTGCTGCTAGTCAGTGGCAGATTTGAGAATTGAAGCCACCGTCAGCGGCGCTGGGTCCACGCCTGACTTCCGCGGGCCGTGCCGTCTGAGCAGTAGCAGCACTGACTGAGTGTGAGAGACCGCCCTCCACCGCTGCTGCTGCTGGTAGGTTGTGATGCGGGGACTGCTTTACTAACGTGACTATTACCGCCATGAAGGGGGGAGGGGGGGGCCCTGCTTATTTTTTTAGTCCCGGGCCCCACAATTTCTGGTGGCAGCCCTGACCAGGGGCACTAGTACAGTATATTTTCCTGTTATAATGGAAGCATTATTATATATTGTTAGTAAATTGGGGGCGTTACTATATATATTTATTATACTGGGGCATTACTATATATTTCTAGCCTTGCCTCCAGAGTGCAAAGAAAAGGGGCTGTGTCGTGTGGCCAAGCCGCTAGTGTCATGTAGCCACTCCCACTAGTGGCATGTGACCACGTCCAATTTCAGCACTCAGTACCACTAAGAAAATATTTCTACTTTCACCACTGAGGACAATGTACAATACACATCTTTGTGGATCGTATAATATACTGTAGCTGGGATCCGGATTGAAAGTCGACAGTAACTAGGTCGACAATGTCTAGGTCGACTACTAATGGTCGACAGTAACTAGGTCGACAGGGTCAAAAGGTCGACAGGGACGAAAGGTCGACATGTTATAGGTCGACAGGTCAAAAGGTCGACATGAGTTTTTCTCAATTTTTTTCTTTTTTTGAACCTTTTCATACTTAACGATCCACGTGGACTACGATTGGAACGGTAATCTGTGCCGAGCGAAGCGGTAGCGGAGCGAAGGCACCATGCCCGAAGCATGGCGAGCGAAGCGAGCCATGCGAGGGAACGCGGTGCACTAATTGGGGTTCTTGGTCACTCTACGAAGAAAACGACACCAAAATAACATTAAAAACTCATGTCGACCTTTTGACCTGTCGACCTAGAACATGTCGACCTTTTGTCCATGTCGACCAAGTTACTGTCGACCAATAGTGGTCGACCTAGTTACTGTCGACTTTCAATACCACACCCACTGTAGCTATAGGATATCAGCATGGGTATTATAATCGGCCACCATAATGGCGAATGATAGGTCTAGAGTTACAAAGCTCAAAGTGCTCTAAGTTCAGATTTAGGGGGTGCAATAAGGTCTATATCAAGGTTACAGATACATGTTAGTTTTCTTTTGTGTTATAATTATTTGAAATATTGTAGGAGTTCTCTTAGAATGACCTTGGTAAAATACTTTTATAGAAAGAGAAGCTTCTGCTCTTTGAAACTAGTCAGTTTGTTTTCCTATATGGGCTCCTTCAGTAGGGGCTGTAACACACACTCCGGTTTTTCCCGGATGGCAAAAAGCCGGACAAACTTTGTCCGGCTTTTTGCCATCCGGGAGAAACCGGCAGTGTCTGTCACACAGGAAGGCTTTTAGCCGTGTGTAATGCTGTGCGCATGCGCAGCATCATACACGGCTACAGTAAAAACCGTTGTGTGTGAAAGCTCCCCTTCACACACACGGTTTACTGGCTCCAAAGACGGCCCGGCGGCCGCCCGGCCGCCGGACCTTCCAGTGGTGAGACCCGGCTGCAACCCGGCAGCCGGGCCGGGGCCGTGCAGTGTGAAGGCACCCTAGCCCTCACACTGTTAACTACAATGCCGGCACGGGAAAAAGCCGTCCGGCTTTTTCCCGGCCGGCAAAAGCCGTGTAGTGTGTTTCAGCCCTAAGGGTTCACTACGATCTGCCGGCGGCCGGCCTCCCGGCAACCAGCATACCGGCGCCGGGAGGCCGGCCGCCGGCTTACCGACAGTGTGGCGAGCGCAAATGAGCCCCTTGCGGGCTCACTGCGCTCACCGCACCACACTATTTTATTCTCCCTCCAGGGGGGTCGTGGACCCCCACGAGGGAGAATAAGTGTCGGTATGCCGGCTGTCGGGCTCCCGGCGCCGGTATGCTGGTCGCCGGGAGCCCGACCGCCGGCATACTGAAGACCACCCCTTCAGTAAGACTTGAGAAGCCACAAGCACTGGTTTTGCCTATTACATTGACCATAAATAATTGGAATTGGTCCTGGATCATGAACCCAGAGCACCCCTGCAAGTGCCTAGAGGTAACCCAGTTTGGAAACCACTGACTTAGGGAATAGATGTTTGTTTGAAGCTCATTTTGCCGTAAGCCCTCTGCTGTTCCAGGACTTTAGCGATGTTTTCTTTTTTGGTCCAGTCATGTGCTGCGGCTCTCAGGACTCTGCAGGTCACTTGTTGGTCAGGTCCTAGGAAGCAGGTCAGATTCTGTACTGCTGATAACATCCAGCGCAGGTTCAGCATTTTTTTTTATTTTTTTTATTGTTATTGAAAATTAGACTAAAACTGTATGGTATTATCTCCACTCTAGTTGTTTAGAATGTAATTAACATTTGTTTAGGTGGTATTTGTCTATTTTGCACTGAAACAAAGTCTGTGTCATTGGAACCCTTACCACAGGCCAAAGTTATCACATTCCTCCTGAGGCGTCAATAATCCATGTGGGCTAAATATAAATATTTTATGCAATTCACAATATGAGTTTACCATCTTCGGAGTGTTAGAGAATTAATATAACTTTTTATTTTTTGTCAGATAATTTTTTTTTTTTTTTTTTATATTTCTTTCGTTATTTTCAACTCAACTCACTTTAAAGTATAAAGGAGAAAAGTGTCTAAAAGTAATTACGACCATTTTCCTTACTGTGTAAGCTGCAGAACTAGGTGTCCTGTTAGTTGCTTTTTATTTTACCCTTGTATGCCTTACTGCCATGTTTTGCTAGTCGCACAGTGTAACCTATGTAGTGGGCCCAACATGGCTGCCTCGCCTGGTACTCTCTTGTGTAGAATAAAAAATGCATGGTTCTGAACTCTCCTAATATTTTTGTCTCCCCAAATATGTGTTATATAGAGGAGGACAGTCATAACCACCAAAGCACTCGTCTCTGATGCTAACAGGGAGTTACAACTGTACAAATGTATCCAATCTCGTAGTGGCTACATCATACCGCGGTTGCGTCTTGTTAGGTGCGACTGCAACGCGTACATCTGGACGTCTAAGATGTTTGTGCACCCATTTCGCCTGAATGGGAGCAGCAAATGCCACAGCTCAGCGAGGTTAGGAGCATCGCACATAGGGGGTCATTCCGAGTTGTTCGCTCGCAAGCTGCTTTTAGCAGCTTTGCACACGCTAAGCCGCCGCTTACTGGGAGTGAATCTTAGCTTATCAAAATTGCGAACGAAAGATTAGCAAAATTGCGAATAGACACTTCTTAGCAGTTTCTGAGTAGCTTCAGACTTACTCGGCATCTGCGATCAGTTCAGTGCTTGTCGTTCCTGGTTTGACGTCACAAACACACCCAGCGTTCGCCCAGACACTCCCCCGTTTCTCCAGCCACTCCCGCGTTTTTCCCAGAAACTGTAGCGTTTTTTCGCACACACCCATAAAACGGCCAGTTTCCGCCCAGAAACACCCACTTCCTGTCAATCACACTCCGATCACCAGAACGAAGAAAAAACCTCGTAATGCCGTGAGTAAAAAACCTAACTGCATAGCAAATTTACTTGGCGCAGTCGCACTGCGGACATTGCGCATGCGCATTAGCGACTAATCGCTCCGTTGCGAGAAAAAAATAACGAGCGAACAACTCGGAATGACCCCCATAGCTGTGTTGAGGGTGCACGTTGAACTCCGATGTAGCCATGATCAGCGTGGCTACAGCTGTATATAGTATTGGATAAAAACAAAAGTAATCATTAAAGCACAATATAATTCTCTTACACCTCTGCAAATTACTAAAAATTGAACAGCCTGCAAAACTGGCACACTGGGATTTAGGCAGGCAGAGAGAGAGAGATATTAAAGGATTTACCTTGCAACATTATAGGCTCACCAAACAACTCCAAGGAGATGTCATAGGTGCAGCCGCACATAAAGGATTTAATTAGTAACATTAAAGGCCCATCTAGACAGCGCTCTTCAAATATCTCCAATTATCTATTTGCAGCCGCTTGTGGTTGTTAAGTAACAGCACTGTCCCAGTAGGTGTGAGATTTTGTTTTTATCCAGTACTATGCTATCCCCAAGGTCACAAGTCACATATTATAGTAGTCATGCTAAAAGTCTTCCGACGCTTCGAACTAAGCTGCTCTTATCTTTGTCCAATCACTAACCATCTGCCGGTGTTCTATGCCGTCCCAGGCCTCAGGAGGCATATGCAAGAGACAGCAACAGCACAGCCCTGATATAGGCAGTTGCCATTTATGACATCACAGCATGACCTCACACACCCCACCACTCTCCTGTAGAATGTTGTCTGCTGCGGTGCCCTCTGTCAAAAATCCAATAGAAACCAATACAGACAAGCAGCAGCACTCGGAGACTGAGTTATAAAGTCAATGTATTAAAACATATCAAATTTAAATGTTTCGGGGCTCACCTTGACAAAGGAGCAATTGTGCAGCGAAACGTTGTAATGTTATGCACTTATGAGTTTTAATACATTGACTTTATAACTCAGTCTTCGAGTGTTGCTTGTTCATATTGGTTTATATACATATTACATTTTTCTGAGCATTATCCCTGGATGTGCGGGCTCTTTGTTACAATTACATTATATACAGTGGGGTTCGAAAGTTTGCGCACCCCAGGCAAAAATTCATTTTAATGTGCAAAAATAAACCAAGGAAAGATGGAAAAATCTCCAAAAGGCATCAAATTACAGATTAGACATTCTTATAACATGTCAAAAAAAGTTTGATTTTATTTCCATCATTTACACTTTCAAAAGAACAGAAAACAAAAAATGGCGTCTGCAAAAGTTTGGGCACCCTGCAGAGTTAATACCTTGTACTGCCCCCCTTGGACAGCTGAGACCTGGCAGTGTCATGGATTGTTCTCAATCATCGTCTGGAAAGACCAGGTGATGTCAATCTCAAAGGTTTTAAAAGCCCAGACTCATCTGACCTTGCTCCAACAATCAGCACCATGGGTTCCTCTAAGCCAGGCATGTCCGAACTGTGGCCCTCCAGCTGTTGTGAAACTACATATCCCAGCATGCCCTGACACAGTTTTGCTGTCAGAGAATGCTAAAGCTGTGTCAGGGCATGCTGGGATGTGTAGTTTCTCAACAGCTGGAGGGCTGCAATTTGGACATGCCTGCTCTAAGCAGTTGTGTAGAACACTGAAACTGAGAATAGTTGAAGCTCACAAAGCAGGAGAAGGCTATAAGAAGATAGAAAAGCGTTATCAGATGCCCATATCCTTTGTTCGGAATGTAATTAAGAAATGGCAGTCATCAGGAACAGTGGAAGTTAAAGCAAGATCTGGAAGACCAAGAAAAATATCAGAAAGAACAGCTCGCAGGATTGTGAGAAAAGTAAGTCAAAATCCACGTTTGACTGCGCGATCCCTCCAGGAAGATCTGGCAGACACTGGAGTTGTGGTACACTATTCCACTATAAAGAGATACTGTACAAATATGGTCTTCATGGAAGAGTCATCAGAAGAAAACCTCTTCTACGTCCTCACCACAAAAATCAGCATTTGAAGTTTGCAAATGAACATATAGACAAGCCTGATGCATTTTGGAATAAAGTTCTGTGGACCGATGAGGTTAAAATAGAACTTTTTGGCCGGAATGAGCAAAGGTACGTTTGGAGAAGGAAGGGCACAGAATTTAATGAAAAGAACCTCTGTCCAACTGTTAAGCATGGGGGTGGATCAATCATGCTTTGGGGTTGTATTGCAGCCAGTGGCACAGGGAACATTTCACGAGTAGAAGGAAAAATGGATTCAATAAGATTCCAGCAAATTTTGGACGCTAACTTGATGCCATCTGTGAAAAAGCTGCAGTTAAAGAGAGGCTGGCTTCTACAAATGGATAATGATCCTAAACACACCTCAAAATCCACGGTGGATTACATCAAGAGGCGTAAACTGAAGGTTTTGCCATGGCCTTCACAATCTCCTGACCTCAACATAATTGAAAATCTAAAAGAACTGGAAGACTTTTGTAAGGAAGAATGGGTGAAGATACCTCAAACAAGAATTGAAAGACTCTTGGCTGGCTACAAAAAGCGTTTACAAGCTGTGATACTTGCCAAAGGGGGCAGTACAAGGTATTAACTCTGCAGGGTGCCCAAACTTTTGCAGATGCCATTTTTTGTTTTCTGTTCTTTTGAAAGTGTAAATGATGGAAATAAAATCAAACTTTTTTTGACATGTTATAAGAATGTCTAATCTGTAATTTGATGCCTTTTGGAGATTTTTCCATCTTTCCTTGGCTTCTTTTGCACATTAAAATGAATTTTTGCCTGGGGTGCGCAAACTTTCGAACCCCACTCTATTTATACATATTATATATATATATATATATATATATATATATATACGAATTTAGTGCAAGATACGTCTAGGATTGGGAGTCACATCTGCAAAAATTTGAGGCCACCTTAAGGTCATTGAGAACTGCATGGCTGGTCAGGTAAATGTGCAGTAGCCATGATGGAGGCCGAATATTTGGACTGTGTTGTGGGAGAAGGCCAGGTCAAGCCTTCAATAGATAAGGTAGAGGCATTAAAATGTTCAGAACTGCAAGGAAAATCCAACGACACCCTTTTCTGAGATTATTTGGTTGCTACAGACGGTTTATAAACCATTTTGCCTTTGCGAGGTGCCATTGACTGTGATGTTAAAAATAAATATCCAAGTAGGTCAGTTTTGCCTGATTCAGCAGAAGCTGCATTTTCAGACCATCAATGTGCTCTTGGCTTGTCCTACAAGCACCAGGGTTTAGATTTTTTTCCCCTACACATCTCAAATGTAGCACTGAGGGCTCAGTTATTAAAAGTTAGAGACGGGGTGAAAAAAACAGTCATGTATCCAGGGGAAAGGGCGATTGCTTACCCCCTGTAACACTTCACCTCTGCCACTGGCAGCAGTCTCCTCTCTCTCCCTGACCGATGTGCTGCTATACAGTGCCCAGCGGTAGTGGGCAGAGAAGGGATATAGGGGGCATCACACTGATTGCCCTCCCCTGGATCCGCCCTTGTGGAAAATCCACTGTTTATCTAAGCCATAAACTGCTTTACAGGGAACAAAAGAATGCAATAGTAGAAAAAGTTCACCTAGCAATGACATGAGCTACAGAGTCCCTTTGAAATTACCAGCCCATAAGAGATTTTATGCTAGTCACTGCCCATTTTCCATATTGTTGGATGTAGGCCAATTGTGAGGCAAATGAGCAGGACATTTCCTGGTTCTAAGTGCTGCAGCCATTCCAGCTTTACAATGGAATATATACTTGGTCTATTATATAAAAATGTGAATGCACTGTCAAGGACATTTGCACTCCCCATAGAGTCCTGATTTAGAGATGCTAGGGGAAGGTCATGCAGAAAACTTAAAGGGCTTACCATAAGAGTGTGAAGAAGATTTTGCTCTCAGTCATGCGGTCATGCTTCAGGATGGAACTACATTCAAAAAGGTCAAACAGAACATCTGGGCTAGTCGGCTTCATTTAGGAAAAGAATGAGTTGCCAAACTCATAGAAAATATGACTGACTGACTAACTAGCCAGTTAGGATAGAGTGAGAGTGGAGCTTAGGCTTTATAACTGTTTTGGATCATGTGTATGCGGGAAGATAAATGCTGGTCAAGCTGAGAGATCTAATATGTTAACTCTGATTTCCTCAAGAGCCTTTTCCACACTGCCCTGCATTCATACAGTAATGTCCTCTCTGCTTACATTAGCAGGCAGCTAAAAAAAAGGTTTTCTCTGCCTGACATAATACTAACATTCTCAGCCAATTTTCTTGCAAGCAATGTCTATGAAGCTTACAGGACTCTATAGTATTCAGGGCCTAATTCAGTAAGGATTGCAAATTCTGCTAATTAGCAGAATTTGCAATCCTTTGGATCGCATGCTGGGTGCCGCCCATCGCTGCGCAAGGCTGCCGAGCATGCTGACCGCTGTCTCCCTAAATTTCTGCTTCTTAGAAACTAAAGATGCCTCCTGCTGGCGCAGCTTAGCTGCACCCGCTGGCCCGCCGCCATGTTCTTGATCGTGACGGCTGCATGTGAGGTCATGCAGCCGCTTTGATCACACCCCCGACACGCCCCCGTTCGCGCTGCACCACAACCGTTTGGCCGCCTCCGCAACGCTCCGTCTCCTCCCTAGAAATGGAGCGTGTCACACTGCGATCCAACCTGAATTAGGACCTTAATACACAGCAATAGTAAAAACAAAAAAGATACATTTAAGTAAAATATAAAAAAGTGTCAGTATTAGTTAACCATGTAAAGAATCAATACTAAAAATATGCTGTAAAATTTGATTTGATGTCGTTTCTCAGCAATGGGAAGACGTGGAATTTAAAATATTGACATTCCGATATAGAGGATTACAGTCTTATGTCCCAGCGTTCATAAACCCTACACCGTACATAGTGAACCACACACCGTGAGGTTAACAGTCTGTGCTAATCTGTATTAAATTAATGAGATGTTAAGAGAATTAGGCAGCAGTTAGAATCTTGATGCATAATGTACGTTTGTCTCTGCAAGCTGTGGCGAAGAGGGGCTCTTGTGAATTAGCCAATTATTAAACACTCATTCTGCATTTAAATCTTTATAGCTTTAGGATTGAGCGTTCAGCTTCAGCGGGTTACTGCTTTTTAAAACAACTAGTTCAATAATTTAAGAAAGTGATAAAAACAACATTGTCCGTCACAAGAATCAGTCCACTAGAACAGTTTTTAGAACTTCAGTCCTCATGCTTCCTCCCAAATGTCCAGATTTAAGGATATCCACCCGAGTACTGCAATTGACTCAATTAGTGCCTTATTCATTTTGATTCAACCACTTGTGCTCAAGTATTGATTTCCTTAAAACTCGGACTGTTACTGTAGGTAGGATTAATGACTCATGTTGGGAACCACTGCACCAGAACCTGTTATTTACTAAACCATAATATAGTTGCTGATAAGGCCAGTGTCGTAATTAGCGGTGTGCTAGCGGTGCCTTACCCACAGTGCATATGCACTGTGGTGGGAGCAGGTCCGCCACAGCACCATGCACGGCCGCGCTGTCAGCCAGCTGTTATGGATGCATCGCTGCTGCTTCCCATACCGCTCCGCCCCTCCCGAGTCCTGACTCCTGGCGTCCACTTCTGTGTCTCATAAGAAGATAGACACGTAGAAAAGGTCCGGCCACCACCTGCTCCGGAGTCGAAAGTAAGTATCACACACACAACGCAATGTGTAAAAGGGGGCACTACCTGGCGTAATGTGTAAAAGGGGGTATTACCTGGCGCGGGTGGTCTTCTGTTTGCCGGCGGTCGGGCTCCCGGCGCTCAGTATACCGGCGCCGGGAGCCCGACAGCCGGAATACCGACAATTATTTTCCCTCGTGGGGGTCCACGACCCCCATAGAGGGAGAATAAAATAGTGTGGCGCGCGTAGCGCGCCACCGTGCCCGTAGCGTGGCGAGCGCAGCGAGCCCGCAAGGGGCTCATTTGCGCTCGCCAAGCTGTCGGTAAGCCGGCGGTCGGGCTCCCGGCGCCGGGATGCTGGTCGCCGGGAGCCCGACCGCCGGCCAGCCGTAGTGAACCCACCTGGCGCAGTGTGTAAAATGGAAATCTACCTGACGCAATGTGTAAAAGAGAACTCTGCTTGGCGCAATGTGATAAAGGGTGCTCTACCTGGTGCAATGTGATAAAGGGTGCTCTACCTGGCGCAATATGTAAAAGGGTGCTTTACCTGGCGCAATATGTAAAAGGGTGCTCTACCTGGCGCAATGTGTAAAAGGGAACACTACCTGCTGCAGTGTGTAAAAGTGGGGTCTACCTGGCACAGTGTGTAAAAGTGGGCTCTACCGGGCACAATGTGTAAAAGGGGCTCTACCTGGCATTGTAAAAGGGGACTCTACCTGGCATAATGTTTGACTGGTTCTACCTGGTGCAATGTGTAAAAGGGGGCTCTACATGGCGTAATGTATATAAGGCGCTCTACCTGGTGTAATGTGTATAAGTGGAACTACTGTGTGGCGTAATTTGAATGATGGAGACTACTGTGCTGCGTAATTATTTTGTGACCACATCCCTTCTCCATGAAGCCAAGCCCCTATATATACGGTTGTATATATGTGGGTGGGGGAACTAATTATGTTTCTGGCACAGGGCACAAAAATGTCAAGTTAAGGCACCTAGGTATCCTGCTATGTACATTATGACATTATATATACTTTTTATTTTATTCATGATCTGATAAAGCGGTGGCTCCTACTTACGTTTGGTAGAGAAGCGTCAGCTATCCCCATGACTGGAGAGGAGACAGCCAGCTCCCGCCACCTACGTAATGGTTCTAGCAGGTGCTGGGGCCTGTGCATGTACAGACGCCACAGTGCTACTGTGCAACCCCCCTACTTCTATGGACTGCACTGACAGCAGCCCATAGAAGCTGGATTGGGCAGCATGATAGGCAGGGAGTGGCTTCCTACAGGAAGCTAGCTCTCTACTTATCACTGCTCAGTCAGGCAGTCCCGGAGGGAGGAAACACCTCCCAATGGGACTGCTCGTCCTGCGGGTGACTGACAGGTAGGACTTCCAATAGGAAGTCACTGCCAGTCACAGTGAAGCCAGTGCAGTCACAGACTGCATCTAGCTTCACTGACATTGAGTAAAGTGGCGGAGTTTACCTGGGGCAGGGCTGCAGTCCTCAAGCCCATAGGTAAAATCCACCACAGGTCTCACCAGAACATTCATATGTTTTTATTAGCCGTACAATGTGGTAAAGAAATAATAGTGAAATAAAATAGGATTTTAGTACCTACCGGTAAATCCTTTTCTCCTAGTCCGTAGAGGATGCTGGGGACTCCAAAAGGACCATGGGGTATAGACGGATCCGCAGGAGCTTGGGCACACTATAAAGACTTAAACTGGGTGTGAAATGGCTCCTCCCTCTATGCCCCTCCTCCAGACCTCAGTTAGAAAACGGTGCTCAGGAGAGACGGACATTTCGAGGAAAGAATTTATAATTTAAACACAGTGAGTGTAATACCAGCTTACACCACGAACATACCGCAAGACATGGCCTTCAACAGAATACCAGCCCACGGTATGAAAAACATACAGCCATATGCTGAGAGAATATGTAACACAACCTGTGTGTCAACCCAACCAATAATAAGAAACCACATGCCATGGCATGAACAATGTCAGCAGTAGCCTGACAGAGAAGAAACACCACAAAGTGCAACCAAAATCAATAACTGCAGAGACAGTGCGCACTGGGACGGTCGCCCAGCATCCTCTACGGCAGGCCTGGCCAACCTGTGGCTCTCCAGTTGTTGTAAAACTACAAGTCCCATCATGCTTTGCCACAGTTTTGCTATTAGGGAATGCTAAAACTGTGGCAAGGCATGCTGGGATGTGTAGTTTCACAACATCTGGAGAGCCACAGGTTGGCCAGGCCTGCTCTACGGACTAGGAGAAAAGGATTTACCGGTAGGTACTAAAATCCTATTTTCTCTTACGTCCTAGAGGATGCTGGGGACTCCAAAAGGACCATGGGGTCTATACCAAAGCTCCAGAACGGGCGGGAGAGTTTGGATGACTCTGCAGCACCGATTGAGCAAACAGGAGGTCCCCATCAGCCAGGGTATCACACTTGTAGAGCTTAGCAAAGGTGTTTGAAACCCGACCAAGTAGCCGCTCGGCAAAGATAACCCGCCGAGACACCTCGGGCATCCGCCCAAGAGGAGCCCATCTACCTAGTAGAATGGGTCTCCCCCGACTTCGGTCACTGCAATCCAGCTGTAGAACTAGCATGCCGAATCGTAGCACAGATCCAGCGTGTAACAGACTGCAGAGACGCAGGCGCCCCCAAGAACGCTGGGAGCATACCGGACAAACAGAGCCTCTGTTACCCCAAACTGAGCCCAATTGGCGACATAAATCTTCAAAGCCCTGACTACATCGAGAGACTTTGAATCAGCCAATGCTGGAGTTACCAGAGGCATCAAAATAGGCAGGTTTTTGATAACACCGAAAACCCTCTTCGGCAGAACTACTATCCGAGTTCTCAATTCTATCCACTTTGAAGATCAAACAGGGGCACTTGTGAGACAAAGCCGCTACATCCGACAACCGCCTTGCGGTCGCCCAAAAGGCAAAAGCATGACCACTCTCCAAGAGAGAATTTTTAACACAACCTTTAATAAAGGTTCCAATTAGTGAGACACAAGAAACGCAACACCACGTCAAGATCCCACTGTGCCAATGGGGGCACAAATGGAGGTTGGATGTGCAGTACTCCTTTCACAAAAGTCCGAACTTCCGGAAGGTGGCCAAATCTTTTTTTTTTTTAAAGAAAATTTATAAGGCCACAACTGCCCTGAAACGGCGCCTAACTTTAGGCCTGCATCCACACCTGCTTGCAAAGACTGGAGAAGAACGACTCAGCTGAAAGTCTTCAGTAGGAACCTTCTTAGGTACACACCAAGACGCATATTTACGCCAAATACGGTGGTAAGGCTTCGCCGTTACTTCTTTTCTAGCCCGAAAAAGTGTGGAAATGACCTCACTGGGATTACCCATTCGGACTAGGATATGGCGTTCAACCGCCACGCCATCAAACGCAGCTGCAGTAAGTCCTAATACATGCCCGGATCTTGTTGTAACAGTTCCTCCCGTAGAGGAAGAGGCCAGGGATCTTCTATGAATAAATCTTGAAGAACTGGATACCAAGCCCTCCTTGGCTAGACCGGAACAATGAGGATCGCCGGAACCTCTGTTCTTCTCGCGTTTATCACCTTCAGCAGAGTGAAAGCGGAGAGGACACATAGACCGACTGAAAACACCCAAGGTGTCACAAGGGCGTCCACTGCTATAGCTTGAGTATCCCTTGATCTGGAACCATATCCCAGAGGTCTCTCGTTGAGGCGAGACGCCAACATGCCGAATTGAGGCACTCCACAAAGACTTGTCACTTCTGTGAAACTTCTCGAAGGACGACAGTATTTCTCCTGGATGGAGAGCGCGTCTGCAGAGGAAATCTATTACTCCGTCGTTTACGTCCGGAACGAAGACTGCTAATGTAACGTTTACCAGTCTTTCCACCCAGCGGAAAACTATTTCAGCTTCTGCCAATGCCGCTTTGCACCTTGTTCCGCCCTAGCGACTTACTTACGCCACTGCTGTCAAGTCGTCCGACAGAATTAACACGGGCAGATCACGAAGAATATGTTCGTTGAAAACAGCTCTTAATTTAAGAAAGCTTATTGTAGACAAGCTTCGCAGCTTCACCTTTTCTTCTGGAAATACTACCCCTGCAAGGACTGCTCCCCAGCCTCGGAGATCTGCATACATGGACACCAGGATCTAATCCTGGATCCCGAACCTTCGTCCCTCTAGGAGGTGAGAACTGAGCAGAAACCCCAGGAGTGATATCCTGGCCATTAGAATTATATTCTGGTGCATGTGCCGGTGAGACCCGGACCACATTCCCAACAGGTCACGTGAAAACCACTCTGGCATTCGACCAGCTCACCGAAAAGGCCTCTTAGGCTGCACCCAACTTCTTCATCAACGGAACATATTGATGGAGTGGCACTGCAAATCTGATCCGACTCAGGATCCTCAGCTCTCTTTCCGCAGGAAAACACAGAACCTCAACCGTTCAGTATCTACCCTGATACCACCTCCGACATCTGCGGCATTGGGAACAACAGCCCTTCCCTGTGTTGAAGAACAGTCAGAGAGAAACCACGATTTGCACCACTTGTTTCTTGACCTCGCCTCAAGCAGGCGAACATCTCAGTACAGAATAACAATGGCTCTTACAATTGAAAGAAAACCACCATACTACCATCACTCCAGTGAAATGTCAAAGACAATCCTGGCTATCCAACCAGGTAATCTGAATGCGTAGAACAACGCATGTAAACTTTTTAGTTTATTTTATATAACCGGGACAGGAGGACAAGGCCCTGAACCTGACGCACCTCTGGTATGGCGTTGCGTACTACCTCCCCTTCCAGAGGGGAAACGGCAATATCCATTAGGAAATCAGTGAGGGGAAAGATCTGTAACACCAGAATGTCCCCCTCTGGATTCTATAAGTAACTCACCGGTCCTAGTCCATTCCCGGACTAACTGAAAGTAGTAACTGAGTCCTCACCGCCATATAGACTCTGCGACATCCTCTTCTGCGAACCTAACAAGGCTGCAGAACTCTTAACTTTTCACCTTCCACAGGCTGTACAGAAAGGGAAAAACAAGAACTGTATCTAACCGATTAAAATGACTGCATCCTACAAAAGAATGCGTCACCAACCGTTGTGAGGGAATCTAACTCCCGAAGTTGGACTTACCAGGAATATCCACCGAGATTGACTGAAGTGAGGCATCCCCCCAAACAGCGGTACACCGTCCCCGGGAAAAACTTCAGTAACTCTCGGAGTCAGCCTCAGCATTCCTCCGGCCACCCTACCTGTATACGTACGGCAACCTGCCGCAAAGTTATAGAGAAGAACCAACATAAGGAACCTCCCCTCTCTCTTGTAGGGTAAATCTATCTGATGTCTTACCGAATACAAACACTCCCTCATGTGCACGTAATGCAAATAAGCCCACAGCATAGAAATATAATATCACTTAGCTTTCCTGTATACGATCCTTTGAGACAGGGCCCCGTGTCGACCAGGCGTTGACTTTCACAGTATTCTATCCGTGGCGGGAAAAGAATAAACCTTCGGACTCCTGGAGAGGGTGTGAGTCACGGCCGACCTAGAGCATTATCAACAGAGCGACCAGCACATGAGAAGGAATACTATTACCTCAGTATTCATTATAAATTATAATATGAATATACATATTGTAATACCCATATACACACATATCCTAAATATGTATATAACATACATATAAGCGGATTGTCCGGAGCCTTCGGGTCCCCAGTGACATTAATGTGTTCTGAACGTGTATGACCATGTACTGAAAAGCCCCAGTTGTGGATCTACCAGGAAACATTATAGTCGACAGAAAACCCTAGTATTCGTCGACAGCAGGGATTAGTAACCAGGCAAAATTACCTTCTTGCGACCCCAAGTGGTCCGAGGGAAGTATACCTATACCAATATCACTCCCCCACAAAACTACCATGTCTGTGCTCAAGCTACAGGTCCATGGAACCTTACCATACATATACCTACAAATTTATATACACAGGTATAAGTCAGATACAGCATGTCCATTTACACCCGGTGATAACAGTTGGTGCCGACAGGGTCACCCACATACTACTGTGCCTCCCATATAGTATTTACTTTTTACAAGCATACCACTACCGTCCTGTTGACTACTGTGTCAAGTACCCACATGCGTCGGCGATGCCGACAGTGAACCCCATAGGTGTTTATGACAGAACACTCACGCCTATCGACACAAGTGAACTAAAGTGGGTATATCTGACAGGGAGCACACAGAAAATACACACAAGAATGATTTCATGCTCATTCCTAAATCAACTAGTGTTATATATGTCCAACATAACACTAAAAGACTGTGCCCCCCCCTGTTTGTGCTTTACATACTTCTTGGCGGAGACAGTGAGAAAATGGCGCTGACTCCTGTATGTGTGAGTGCTAAGCCCCGCCCCCATCGGCGCGCTTTAGCCCAGTTATATCATATATACAGGCCGGGCACCGTATATAGTGTATACTCACTATATACCACCTGAAAACTATTGCTGTTCAGGGCACCCCCCCCCCCCCTGCGCCCACCGTTGGCGTGTGGGAGCACCGGCGCGCAGCGCGCCCGCTGCTACGAAATGGCGGGGGTATCGTCCGCGGTGCCCGGGGCCCGTAGTATGCACTTTTGTCAGCTAAACCAGCCCTCAGTAACTGCTGCCCAGGGCGCTTCCCCCCAGCGCCCTACACCCTGTGAGGGCCGCTGGTGTGTGGGAGCATGGAGCGCAGCGCAACCGCTGCTATGAACTGGCGGGGGTATCGTACGCGGCGCCCGGGGCCCGTAGTATGCTCTTTTGCCAGTTAAACCAGACCTCAGTAACTGCTGCCCAGGGCGCTCCCCCAGCGCCATGCGAGTGCCGTTAGTGGTATGTGTGGGAGCACGGAGCGCAGCGCTACCGCTGCGCTTACCTCCGTTACTGAAGTCTTCTGCCGTCTTTTGTACTTCTCATACTCACCCGGCTTCTTTCTTCTGGCTTCTGTGAGGGGGGTGACGGCGCGGCTCCGGGAACAAGCAGCTAGGCGCACCAAGTGATCGAACCCTCTGGAGCTAATGGTGTCCAGTAGCCTAAGAAGCAGAGCCCTTGAACTAAGAAGATGTAGGTCTGACTTCTCTCCCCTCACTCCCACGATGCAGGGAGCCTGTAGCAAGCAGGTCTCCCTGAAAATAAAAAACCTAACAAAGTCTTTTCAGAGAAACTCAGTAGAGCTCCCCTAGTGTGTGTCCATTCACTCCTGAGCACAAAGTCTAACTGAGGTCTGGAGGAGGGGCATAGAGGGAGGAGCCAGTTCACACCCAGTTTAAGTCTTTATAGTGTGCCCAAGCTCCAGCGGATCCGTCTATAACGCAACACATTTGAATTGAAACCGCACAGGACCTGTTACCGATAGATATATAGCTTATGAACCAACATACTAGCTGTTACTGCCAAATTAATTGCTATCAGCTCTTGGTTGGTGGTGCTCCCAGATAACTAGTCCAAATAGACTCAACACAAAAAGGGTTTTTTTCACAAAAGAATGCAAAAAAAGGAAAAAGGGGACTACAATGCCTTTCTGGGGCACACTTATGAAATTATAAATTTTTTACATGATTAAAAATTAACTTTTAATTCATCTTTTAAAAGATTATGAGTATAACAATTTTTACACCAAGTTTTGTGGCATACCCTGCTATTCTGGTAATGTATATTAACACATCATATGTCATGAATTAATAATCAGTTCTAGCGAAAATATCAAATAACAATCTATATTTCTCAAACGGTATCCAGAGACCTCAAATTTCTCTATAAATAAATTTAATTATAATGGTCTGATCATCCTATTCATCACCTCTCACCATCAAAACCAAAACAGAAGAGGAGAGAAACACCAATAAGCTCAAAAGTGGTTTTTTGTTGGAGTTTATACGTACTCCCTTTAAAAAAAAATTACTTAGCTGAGGAGTAATTCTTCTGCTTTGCTGCTCACCAATCAGTCGTGTGGGCAAGCAATCTAGAAACAGCTGTTAGGTAAAATTTTTGTTAGCACTGACTTGGTGTATATAAATCACCCCGGTATCTCTAACTACATAGGCAGAAGTCCACCATTCAGTTGTGTGGGCGTCCACCTAGCTTGCAAATCTTGACTGCTCTAATTCTATGTACCAGCTGTTAATTAGCCTTTAAGGTAAATCGTACCAGTTGTCGCTGATAATCTAGAATGCAATTGCAATAACATGAAAGAAATTCAAATGGAAGTGACTAGCTTGATTGATTATGTCAGATAATATACACTGTAGGTCATATGCAGAGATCCTCTGTCAATATATTAAGTCTATGGATGCATATGTACACAATAATACAGAGAGATTAGTGGGAATATCTAGCTAGAATTGCATATTTAGAGATAATTAGATCCTTAGTTGAGAAATTCTAGTAAATCAGAACATCGAATACAGGATGAGAGAGACTACCTAAGCTCCACTCTGCTTGAAAAGTACAGAGAGGAGCTGGCTTCTGCTTTTTCTATATTGCTGCACAGGGAACCCTGATGCTCTAATGGCAGTGCAGCGTAACCCGGCTGCAGAAATGAGAGAGCCCGTTCCTGTAGAAAAAAGAGAAAGAGCACATAGGATAAGAGAAATGCTGTTGTCAGTCTGCACTAGCTAGTTACGTACGTCACTTAGAGCATCAGGGTTCCAGCAATATAGAAAAAGCAGAAGCCAGCTCCTCTCTCTACTTTTCTCTACTTTTCCAAGCAGAGTGGAGCTTAGGTAGTCTCTCTCATCCTGTATTCAATGTTTTTACAACAGATACAGGACAGCAGAAGACTTTCTATCTCCTTACACTCTGATTTACTAGAATTTCTCCACTAAGGATCTAATTATCTCTTAATATGCAATTCTAGCTAGATATTCCCATTAATCTCTCTGTATTATTGTGTACATATGCATCCATAGACTTAATATATTGACAGAGGATCTCTGCATATGACCTACAGTGTATATTATCTGACATAATCAATCAAGCTAGTCACTACCATTTGAATTTCTTTCATGTTATTGCAATTGCATTCTAGATTATCAGCGACAACTGGTACTATTTACCTTAAAGGCTAATTAACAGCTGGTACATAGAATTAGAGCAGTCAAGATTTGCAGGCTAGGTGGACGCCCACACAACTGAATGGTGGACTTCTGCCTATGTAGTTAGAGATACCGGGGTGATTTATATACACCAAGTCAGTGCTAACAAAAATTTTACCTAACAGCTGTTTCTAGATTGCTTGCCCACACGACTGATTGGTGAGCAGCAAAGCAGAAGAATTACTCCTCAGCTAAGTAATTTTTTTTTTTAAAGGGAGTACGTATAAACTCCAACAAAAACACTTTTGAGCTTATTGGTGTTTCTCTCTTCTTCTGTTTTGGTTTTGATGGTGAGAGGTGATGAATAGGATGATCAGACCATTATAATTACATTTATTTATAGAGAAATTTGAGGTCTCCGGATACCGTTTGAGAAATATAGATTGTTATTTGATATTTTCGCTAGAGCTGATTATTAATTCATGACATATGATGTGTTAATATACATTACCAGAATAGCAGGGTATGCCACAAAACTTGGTGTAAAAATTGTTATACTCATAATCTTTTAAAAGATGAATTAAAAGTTAATTTTTAATCATGTAAAAAAATTATAATTTTATAAGTGTTCCCCAGAAAAGGCATTGTAGTCCCCTTTTTCCTTTTTTTGCATTCTTTTGTGAAAAAAACCCTTTTTGTGTTGGATCCGTCTATACCCCATGGTCCTTTTGGAGTCCCCAGCATCCTCTAGGACGTAAGAGAAAGACAAATTACCACATTGTACAGCTTTGTAGTTTGTACCACATTGTACGGCTAATAAAAACCTATGAATAATACCAGGCTACTATCTGATATATGCGCCGCAAGATACAGTCATACCACACTGGCTTCACGCCTAAATCCATCTGATCTTGAAAGCTAAGCAGTGTAGGGCTTGACTAGTACCAGATGGGAGACCTTGTGGGAAGATCAAGTACTGTAATTAGGCCACATTGTTAATCAGATTGAATGGTACTTATATATAAAGGCTTTGAGTCCCACACAGTCTAATACCTTCAATTCTAAATACTCCATCATCACTATATTATTTATTTATGTCACTACCAGCCACCATCACTTATGATATAGTCTATATTTTATTTTGTCAATTAGCATACCCATTCACGATCTCTAATACAATCACATAAAGTGCATAGTTCACATATAAAATCTATTAACTATGAATATATATTTCACAAGCGGGCTTGCTGTATCTCTGCACCTTAGCTAAATTATTATATATATTGTTACAGTCCATTCGATCAAAATAAAATAGTTCAGCTTCTTCTATTAAATTGAAAAGTTTTATGTAGATTAATATTTTCTAAACTCGATAATATAATATTTATGATACTGCTATTGTATTCTTTTTATATCATATATCTTATATTTATATTCATACTATTATTATTAATATTCTGAGTTCATATATACAGGTTGAGTATCCCATATCCAAATATTCCGAAATACGGAATATTCCGAAATACAGAATTTTTTGAATGAGAGTGAGATAGTGAAACCTTTGTTTTCTGATGGCTCAATGTACACAAACTTTGTTTAATACACAAAGTTATTAAAAATATTGTATTAAATGACCTTCAAGCTGTGTGTATATTATAAGGTGTATATGAAACATAATTGAATTGTGTGAATGTACACACACTTTGTTTAATGCACAAAGTTATTAAAAATATTGGTTAAAATGACCTTCGGGCTGTGTGTATAAGGTGTATATGAAACATAAATGCATTCTGTGCCTAGACTTAGGCCCCATCGCCATGATATCTCATTATGGTATGCAATTATTCCAAAATACGGAAAAATCCGATATCCAAAATACTTCTGGTCCCAAGCATTTTGGATAAGGGATACTCAACCTGTGTATATATATATATATATATATATATATATATATACATATATATATACATATATACATACATCTCTTTATGATGTTCCCTTCCTTAGCATTTCGCTGCTACTGTAGCTCTACAATATCATACATCTATATTATATTATTATTACTCATATTTTATGATACTGTATACACTTTATTACTAGGATATGTCCTTTTATCTATACAAACTAATTATCACTATATACAGCTTATTAATATTTTTTTATTTCATTTCATGTTCTGCTGCTATACAAATAATGATCCATTGTGGTCTGAAGTATTGTACTCCTGTAAAATGGCCGCCGCTTCTAATGGAGGATCGAGGGAGGTCCTTTAACCTAATGTGTTGCCGAGACCGGAAGTGGGGAAGAAATTGTCAGCCGCACAGCTGGAGGTGTCAGGGGACCTGGACTCTGTATGCCCGCGAACCAGGAAGTGGGGCGGCCGCGTGCAAACGCCACCCATCTGCAGCCACTCGCGGACCGGAAGTGGGGCGCCGGAGCATGCACAATGAACATTCAAGGAAACAGGAAGTGTGTCGGAAGTGCAGCTTCCTCACATATTGGACTATTTCATACCCCCTATCCTGTGCCCTCTGGAATGCCAGATCTGTTTGTAACAAACTGGTCCCCACTCATGACCTTTTCATTTCCAACTCCCGACACCTACTAGCAATTACTGAAACTTGGATTACGCCCTCTGACACTACCTCTCCCGCTGCTCTCTCTGCTGGAGGCCTCACATTCACACACACCCCCCGACCTGGGGGTCACCATGGGTGTGGTGTTGGGGTCCTTTTACCTTCTAGTTACTCCTACCAACTCATACCACCAGAACCATCCCTTACATTCTCTACATTTGAGGTCCATACTATACGCCTCTTCCAACCAGTCCATCTTAGAGTAGCTGTCATTTACCGCCCCCCCTGGCGCTGCTTCCAAATTCATCGACAACTTTGCTTCCTGGCTTCCTCACTTCCTCTCTTCTGACATTCCCTCCATTATCCTAGGCGATTTTAACATCCCTATTGACATCCCCACACAATCCCCTGCCTCTAAACTCCTTAACCTCACCTCTTCACTTAGGGCAGGCGTGTCCAAACTGCGGCCCTCCAGCTGTTGAGAAACTACACATCCCAGCATGCCCTGACACAGCTTTAGCATTCTCTGACAGCAAAACTGTGTCAGGGCATGCTGGGATATGTAGTTTCACAACAGCTGGAGGGCCGCAGTTTGGACATGCCTGACTTAGGGGGTAATTCCAAGTTGATCGCAGCAGGAATTTTTTTAGCAGTTGGGCAAAACCATGTGCACTGCAGGGGAGGCAGATATAACATGTGCAGAAAGTTAGATTTGGGTGGGTTATATTGTTTCTGTGCAGGGTAAATATTGGCTGCTTTATTTTTACACTGCAAATTAGATTGCAGATTGAACACACCACACCCAAATCTAACTCTCTCTGCACATGTTATATCTGCCTCCCCTGCAGTGCACATGGTTTTGCCCAACTGCTAAAAAAAATTCCTGCTGCGATCAACATGGAATTACCCCCTTGGTCTCTCCCAGTGGACCTCCTCACCCTCCCATGTGAATGGGAGCTCACTGGATCTGGTCTACACTCACCGCTGTGATATTTCTGATTTTTCCAATTCCCCATTTCCCCTTTCTGACCACCACCTGCTTTCCTTTAACCTATCTCTCTCGACTTCCCCATCTCTACCTCCCAAGGCTACCATCACTAAGCGTAACATTGAGGCTATTGACACCACATTCCTTTCCTCCCTGTTTGACTCACTTCTCTCTCCTATTCTCTCTCTCATGCCCTGAACAAGCCACTTCCACATACAATGCATCCCTCACTTCTGCTCTTGACTCTGTTGCTCCACCAACCACTATTCACCCTCGCAAATGAACACCTCAACCCTGGCACACCAAATGCACCAGATATCTGCAAAAATGCTCACGTACTGCTGAGCGTCACTGGAGGAAATCACGCTCTAAGGCAGACTTCCTCCATTTCAAACTTATGCTCTCATCCTTCAGTGCTGCCCTTTCTCTTGCTAAACAGTCATACTTCAAGAACCTCATCTCCTCCCAGTCTTCCAACCCCCGGCGCCTCTTTGCCACTCTCAACTCACTCCTCTGCCCACCTCCACCTTGTCTCCCTTCCTCACTCTCTGCTCTTGACTTTGCCACTTACTTCACATCCAAAATTGACTCCATACGTAAGGACATCACACCAGACCATCAGTAACCAGCTTTCTCCCATCTCTTACCACCCCTCCCACCAACTCTGACAACTTTCTCCCATGCATCTGGAGAGGAAGTCATGGCCCTCATTCATTCCTGTCCCCTCACCACTTGACCCTATCCCCTCCCGCCTCCTCCGCTACCTCTCTCCTTCTTCCCATCTTTCCCACCTTCTCAATCTCTCCCTCTCATCAGGCACTATCCCCTCTGCCTTCAAGCATGCACTCATCTCTCCTATTCTTAAAAAACCTACCCTTGATCCAAACACTCTCTCCAACTACCGACCCATCTCTCTCCTCCCTTTTGCTTCCAAACTCCTTGAGCGTATTGTCTACAATCGCCTTATTTCCTTTCTTTCCTCACACTCACTACTTGACCCATTCCAGTCTGGCTTCCGTCCTCTTCACTCCACTGAAACTGCCCTTACAAAAGTATGCAATGACCTCCATGCTGCTAAATCTAAGGGACACTACTCTATACTTATTCTACTTGATCTCTCTGCTGCTTTTGACACTGTGGACCATCCTCTCCTACTGCAAATTCTTCACTCCATTGGTCTGCGTGACACTGCCCTCTCTTGGCTGTCTTCCTACCTCTCTGATTGTTCATTCTCTGTCTTCTCTTATGACTCCACCTCCGCCTCACTTCCACTAACTGTAGGTGTACCCCAAGGTTCTGTCCTTGGTCCTCTTCTCTTCTCTCTCTATACACCCTCACTAGGTAAGCTCATTAGGCTTCCAATATCATCTATATGCTGATGACACCCAAATCTATCTTTCCTCTCCAGACCTCTCCCCTGCTCTCCTCACTCGTATCTCCAACTGTCTATCTGCTACCTCTTCCTGGATGTCCCAGCGCTTTCTTAAACTTAACATGTCTAAGACTGAGCTGATCATCTTCCCTCCCGCATAACCTCACCTCCTACAATCTCATTATCTATTGATGGCACTACTATCTCCTCTAGCCCCCAAGTGCGCTGTCTTGGAGTAATCCTTGACTCCTCCCTCTCCTTCAAACCACACATTCAGCACCTCTCACAAACCTGCCGTTTTCATCTAAAAAATATTTCCAGGATCAGACCCTTTCTGACCCAGGATGCTACTAAGACTCTTATCCACTCACTGGTCATCTCCAAACTGGACTACTGTAATCTCCTCCTGACTGGCATTCCTGACAAACACCTCTCTCCACTCCAATCTATCCTCAATGCTGCTGCCCGGCTCATTTTTCTCACCAAACGCACTACACGTCTACCTCTCCTCTCCTACTAGAACTTCACTGGCTCCCCTTCCCTTTCAGAATCCATTTCAAGCTTCTCACACTCACTTACAAAGCCCTCACCCACTCCTCTCCCACCTACATCTCTGACCTTATCTCCCTTTACACTCCAACCCGTCCTCTTCGCTCTGCTAATGCACGACGACTCTCCTGCCTACGGATTACTTCCTCCCACTCCTACCTCCAAGATTTTTCACGTGCTGCACCACTTCTCTGGAATTCCCTACCTCTCCCCCTCAGACTCTCCACCTCTCTACAAAACTACAAACGGACTCTCAAGACCCACTTCTTCACCAAACCCAGCCATATCTCATCCTAAGCCTCTGTTCCACATTCTCTATGTACCCCATCTGTGTCACCCCTGTCTGTCTACCCCTCCCCTTTAGATTGTGAGCTCTCACGAGCAGGGCCCTCTTCCCTCATGTGCCTTTCCTTTGTCTTACTTTAATAATCTTCAACTGTACCACATCCAGCAGTCTTCTGCCACCTGATACTTATTCCAGTGTCATCTGCTGATATAACTATGTTTATTTACCCTGTACTTGTCCTATACTGTCATCAACTGTAAGCTGCTGTTTTTCTGTTTGATTATTTATGTACTCTGTAATTGGGCGCTGCGGAACCCTTGTGGCGCCATATAAATAAAGGATAATAATAATTTCTTACAAAATGTAATACTTACATCACTTGTTTTTAAGTAAATCAGATATGAAATATCCTTACCTATATCCATGTTAGCTCCAACCTATTTTTTAGATATAAATGAAATATTTATTGTACCATGTCAATTAGCACAGGAAATGATGTCAGAGCTCATTCCCTTAAACATACCAGATATAAATTTCAGTCCTGGTCAGTTGCTTATCACCCCTTGATGAAGTCAGAGAGACGAAACGCGTTGGTGTACCTTATTGACTCTTCATACTAAGATAAGCTCCAAGTTCTCATTTTTATGGCTACATATGGTTATTTTATCTGTATCATATATATATATATATATATATATATATATATAACACTGGAAGAGAGTGGCACTCTCAGGACTTCATTCAGGCAAAGAAGGACACGGCGGTCAGAAGCTTGGTCTAATCAATATATATTGATAATGCTGATTTATATACAGGAATGAAAAGCTATACCTTATACACACTTTAAATACACTTTACCATGGAGCCGCTGCGGCCGCTAAACTTAATACACACTCTACGCACCTTTTACGCTGTTAGCGTACAGAGTCCCGTACCGTGTACGGACTTTGCGTACAAATGCCGCGCTGACGGTACAAAGTACACACAGCGCGTACACACCCAATGAATAAACTTTAAACCTTAGGCAGCAATGCAGTGCGATGCTATTACACTTTAAACCTTAGCAGGGAAAGAAAGACACAACACCAGTCTGTAGTTAAACCACTGGGCTCTGACACCACAGCGTATTATTGCTGAAAGGGGGTTACAATATAAACAATACAATACAACAGAATAATGACTACATTCAATGGTACATACGTGATTGGATTCGCCGCGCTACCCGGTCCGGTCCTTGGTCATCTAATAGATAACTTTGTGAGTCTTGTGTCTGACCAGGCCTGCTGCAGGCTCTCTTTATACAATTCATCCAAAACATAACACAATGGATACTGTAATCTCTTTGTCCATTGGACACAGGGATGGTCATTTACAGTACAGGAGAGGTCATAGGTCGGTTTGAATAGGTAGGCGATGTCTGTTCCAACTGCTCTTGTGGGTAGTCTCCTCTGGATTCCTGCCGCATACATAATGTACAGTAAATACAGTTTATATCTATATTCTGCTCCTGCACATAATTATCCGCAGGAACATGCGATCTTTCTCAAACCAACAGCGGAATCTTACCCTTAAAATACCCTTCAGCTGGATACCAAACACCACCTTATAACCTTGTTCTGTCCCCTCCTATCCTGTAAAGGTGAATCCCTTTGTTCTGTTACCATTTAAACTGCTGTTACTTTCTGATGTGGTGCAGGGAGACTATGTGTACATTGTGCACTATTTCGATTAAATATGTAATGTGTTTTGATAGCCTTCCATGCGTTCACAAACTCTACCGTAAATACTCATACCACGCGCTAATGCGCAGGACCGCGGGAGCGACCATACGCAAATTGCGGATATGCGCATGCACGGCAGAACAAGCACACGCGCGGAGGTCAGCTGTGTGTAGTTTGTACGTAATGTGTGTACTGCAATATTTTTCGACTTTGACAGTCACCAATAACTGCCACTATCTAATCACTAAACAGAAAAATATCTATACAATATCTACAGAAGTTTTGGATGGTCGGGGAAGAGTTGTAGGTGGGAAATGTATGACCTAGTGGGATAGTAGAAAGCATGTATGTATGAATCCATGTCTGAGGGGCATGTATCATCGTGCCATATATGTTCTAAATAAGCTTCGAGGTATTGCGAAGTATACATTAAATCCTTCTCATCCCGTATTAAGGGTCTGTAAATGGGCCAACAAACACTACCGAGCTCTTTTTCGGCTTCTTGTTAAAACAAATGGGGTGCACATTTGTTTGATGATACATGGAGGGGGAACATATGTGAGTGCTAGTATATGTGGATATCACCTGTCGACTATGTGTGCTGTTAACTGGAGGTTGCAGAGATGAAGATAAGACACATATCTAAAATACATTCACATAAACATTTTGGGTAGGGCTGATGTCTTTTCCGGATGGATGTATCTGGGCAGAGGGGGAAACAAAAGAAAAACGGGTGAAAGAAACAGGCCATGAAATTCATTTGCAATCCTTATCATAACACTGTCTCTATGGATGGGTCATAAATTAAATCTGCTGCTATAACAGCGCCCTCGCTCCTGAGACTCATCAACTTTGTGCCGTGCTTGCGCCGCGTCAGAATTCAAACACACCTAAATATCGAACCAATAATTATGACGACTCCCAGGATAAAAAGGAGGAGCTTCCCTACACTCATAATAACATTTTGAGCCCATTCTCCTAAACCTGAGAACCAATTTCGTGGGTTCAACCATGAGACCCAGCCGGTCAGTTCATTACTCACAGTCGCTAAGGTAAGGTTGTGCTTCCTCCTGAACTCCCACTTCAACTGCAAGATATCATCCATCTTTTGATCGATGATCTCCGTGGGGTCGTCAGTGCTGTTCGTAATATACGTACAGCACTTCACACCATATTGAGTTGCCAGAGTAACACAGTACCCACCTGTCAAGGCTGTGATATAATTAAGGACCATCCTGTGCTGAATCAGTTCCTTCTTGTAAGCTTGTAACTCCCTTCCCGTATACCTGAAGGTGTCGTCATACATCTCAGTGATATTATCTATCAAGTTCGCTAGCGCATGGATATACCTATAATTTATAATTCCTCTGGCAGTACGGGTGATGTCTAATGCGAGAAGGAATTGAATCCCGGTGGATTCGTGGATCAAATCAGAGGCTGCGTGCTCTGTCCTATCTATGAGGTGTCTCTTGATGATGTGTTCATAGTGAGTATGAGTATAAGGACCCTGAGCACTGCGGTGAACGTCTTTCATCTCATCATGGGTTATGGTCATGACCTCTGGCAGTACTCTCCCAATATAACACAATCCCTCTTAGCTCGGGGCAAGCCACTTGTACGCCTTCCTCCCACATATGAAATAGGCATCATCGGGCAGAACATAGGGGACAAAATATATCACCACCATATTACAAACTTTCCAAGTGAAGAAACCAATCCCTAGTTCTCCCATCTGCTCAGTACAAGTATCGGGCTGGATGATATGAGCACAATACCCTGGCGATACTTTTCCAACCCACATGGTCTTGCTTCCACGATTATACCTATACCGAAAATACCTCCCACTGTTGGCTATTTGGCGTACAAGTTCAGAGTCTATGGGTATCCTATCAGCTCTGTGTGAAAAGGTAATTGTCTGGTTATTCCACGTCACTTCCCAATTTCCCGGTTTTCGGTAATTGGAAATATTAAAACACAATAAGGACCTGTCTACATGATACTGGTGGAGCTTCAAACTGGGGGGCCTAGAAATATTGAATTTCTTGTCCACCGGTCTCCCACCCCGTAATTCGAGTACCTCATCTATTGCTAAAGGGTACGGTACTAATCCTGACTTGCTCTGACCTTGAGGTACCTGTGAGCACACCCAGCATTCTGTCTGGTTTAAGACCTTACCCACTAGTGAGTGGTAATCACTCAACGGATGACGGTCCATGTCGATATTAAGGTTGGACTGACATCTCTGGATGCACCCATCCTCTACTATATTCTGACAATTCCTACAAATACAATATTCATCAGACAATAACCCCTCACAGTGCCTCCGAGCTCCCCGACTACCAGAGCGCTTACTGATGCCAGCCTTTACTAAAGTGATGCGCTGATCCTGAGATCCCACAAATTCATGCTTGCCATCAGAACCCATTCCAGATCCCTGCTCGACCTCTCTGGGACCCTCACCAAAACAAACTGTCCTTATCAAAACCAGTATTACTAAACAGAACCCGAAACGCAATCTCTTGTGATCGATACATTTCATTAGGGGAAAGGAGGAAAATAAGAAGGAGAAAAGAAAGGAAAAATGTAGGGGGAGGTGAAAAAAGAAAGTGGTACGACAACCGTTCTAGCTCTTGTTACTCTCTGTGCTCAGATGCCTTTCAACAGTCCTGCCTCTCAACTTTCCCAGAACAGACACTCCAGTGATACGAGATTCTCTACACTCTGCTCCTTGTCACGAGTTCTCTCCGGGTCAGCGACCTTCTTGCAGTGGGACGAGTGAATCCAAGTCTCTCTTTCGGCGACCTTCAATGCTGTTGTGCTGGTTAACAAGACTTGATATGGTCCCTCCCACCTGTCTATGAGGCAACCTGAGCATAAGAAATTTCGAATCATCACATAATCCCCAGGTTCAATGTCATGACAATTACTGTTCGGTAGGTCAGGAATCACCAGCTTTAAATTTCTTTGATTTCTCAGCTACTGGCTCATCCCAACCAAATATTTCACAGTCACTTCATTATTACATTTCAAATCATCCTGGGGGTCTATCATTACATGAGGTTGTCAACCAAAAAGAATTTCAAAGGGTGATAGGTTAAGGGGAGACCTGGGAGTGGTTCTGATGCTGCACAACACTAGTGGCAAAGCTTCTGGCCATGACAATCCAGTTTCAGCCATTAATTTGCTCAGCTTGTTCTTAATAGTGCTATTCACTCTCTCCACCTTTGCACTCGCCTGTGGACGGTACGGAGTATGCAGCTTGCTATTAATTCCCATCAGCTTGCACATGACCTGAAAGACTTCACCTGTAAAATGGGTACCCCTATCACTTTCAATTATTCTAGGGATACCATATCTACACACAAATTCCTGCACAATTTTCTTTCCAGTGAACGTAGCAGTATTTGTGGCAGCAGGGAACGCTTCTACCCAGTTGGAAAATACATCAATACAAACTAACACATATTTTAAATTCCAACAGGGTGGTAACTGTATGAAATCGATTTGTATTACCTGAAAAGGTCCGTCTGTCGGAGGGATATGGGATGGCTCTGTTGGTATTGACTTTCCAATATTCTTCCTCAAGCAAGTAAAACATGTCATTGCTCTCTTACCTGCATGAGAAGAGAATCCTGGCGCACACCAGTAGGCTCTCACCAGCTTACACATACCCTCTTTACCCAGATGAGTCAGACCATGTGCCGCCTCAGCTAGGCTTGGAAGATATGCTCTGGGGGCCACTGTCTTACCTTGTCCACCTGTCCACAGTCCTGAGGATTCCTGGCCATATCCCTTTGACCTCCAGACTGCCTTTTCCTGTAAAGAACACAAATCTTGCATTTCAATTAATTGTTGTGTGTTGATCGTGTTAAATGTCATCAGTGGTATGATGTTCATTTGTATGGGGGTGCTGGCTGCTGATTTATCAGCTTCGTCTGCCCGGCTGTTACCAAGTGAAATTGGGTCTTGGTTGTAAGTATGTGCTTTGCACTTGATAACAGCCACTCTGTCTGGTTCCTGTATCGCTGTTAGAAGCCTTTTTATGTGGGACGCATGCGCTACAGGTGTGCCAGCTGCCGTCATGAAATTTCTGAGGCGCCATAGGGCCCCGAAATCATGCACCACTCCAAAGGCATACCTAGGATCTGTGTATATATTAGCTGACTTACCCTTGGCCAATTCACACGCTCTGGTTAGTGCGACCAACTCAGCAACTTGTGCTGAGTGCGGTGGGCCCAGGGGTTCAGCTTCTATGATACCTCTGCCGTCTACAACTGCATATCCAGTACACAGGTCTCCTGAGTCTGTCTGTCTGTGGCAACCACCGTCAGTGTAGAAGGTAGTCTACTCCTTCCAGTGGGTTGTCACTGATGTCAGGCCTCGCAGTGAAAGTCTGATTCAGGTATTCCATACAATCATGCTTATCAGTGTCTGCACTAAATCCTCCTTCACCATCATTCTCATCCTCCACCCTTTGTGCCTGTCCAGGCACACTTGGCAGGTAAGTTGCAGGATTTAGTGAGCTGCATCTCTTAATGGTGATGTTTACAGGAGCCATCAGTGATAATTCCCACTTTGTAAAACAGGCAGATGAGACATGTCTGGTTTGGGCGGAGTTCAGTAAGGCTGATACTGCATGAGGTGTACGGATGGTCAGGTTGTGTCCTAACACTACATCCTCGCTTTTACTTACTAGCAAAGCTATCGCTGCAACACTTCGCAAGCATGTGGGGAGAGACTGTGCTACGGTGTCCAACTGTGCACTGTAGTAAGCTACCGGCCTTCTGGCATCACCATGTCTCTGGGTTAAAACTCCTGCCGCGCACCCTGCATTTTCTGTACCGTATAATTCAAAGGGCTTCTCATAATCTGGCATACCTAATGCAGGTGCCTGTGATAGGCACTGTTTCAGTCTCTCAAATGCCAGTTCGGACTCATCTGTGTGTGAGACCCGTTCTGGTTTGTTCGAAGAGACCATTTCTTGCAAAGGTAAAGCCAGTATAGAGAACCCTGGAATCCAGTTTCGACAGTACCCACACATTCCAAGGAAAGTGCGGATCTGTTGCTGCGTTTGTGGCAGAGTCATGTCGCGAATCGCCTGTATTCTATCAGCGGTGAGGTCTCTAAGTCTTTGAGTCAAGCAATGTCCCAAATATTTTACCCTGGTTTGGCACAACTGCAACTTATCCTTTGAAACCTTGTGTCCCGTTTGGGAAAGATGAAACAGAAGCTGTTTCGTGTCTTTCAAGGACGATTCGAGTGAGTCAGAACACAACAATAAGTCATCGACATACTGTATTAGCACTGATCCACTCTCAGGTTGAAAGGATTGTAAATAGTCATGCAAGGCCTGGGAGAAAATACTCGGGCTGTCAATGAAACCTTGGGGAAGACGAGTCCAGGTGTACTGTACTCCCCTGTATGTGGCTCATAATTTCTCCTAGGTGGTCCCTGATCCCAATTATGTGCATTGTAGTGTGGTTCATATCCTGGTCTAGGGGGTCGGTATACATTATGTGTACCTTTATTCCTACAGTCCCTTGCAAAATGTCCTACCTTGGGTCTGGGGTTTCGGCTGATATGGCTTTTTTTGTAAGTGCGTCTATACTTACTGTCATCAGCCTTTCCCCCTGTAACTCCCTGTGCTTAATGATGTTCCTATCATGCTCGACAGCGGACTCTCTCAATGCAGCCACCGAGATACCTCTCCAGTTTGGTAGAGAGGTCTGTACCCTTGTTCTTAATGCCTCCTTTAACCCGTCCATTAATACAGTAACAGCTACCTCCCTGTGATGCACATTATCTTTTATGTCCTCGATCCCAGTGTATCTAGACATTTCCTGCAGTGCTCGATGGAAATATTCGGATGCCGTTTCACCTTCCTTTTGTCTTATGGAAAAGATTTTATTCCATTTGACAACAGTAGGGAAATATACTCCTAATTGCAGATTGATTTGCCGTACATTCTCCTGAGTGTACTCATCAGTGAGAGGTACTTCTGCGTCTAACTTACAATCAGTTATGAATTTCGCGGGGTCAATATTTGAGGGTAAACATACCCGTAGCACTGTTCGCCAATCTTTGTTCGTGGGTTCGTTGGCATTACCTAACTCTTTATTGAACCTATGGCATGCGACTAGATCTTTTCTGGGATCGGGAAATTCTGACATAATTGACCTTAACTCTGCCCGGGACCAAGGACAATGCATGGCAATGTTCCTGATGGGAGTGACTCCCTGAGCGTCAGTCTTCCCATTGGGGACTGCAATCACCCTGACAGGATTTAATTCAATTACATCATTCTGGTTTGATTCTACAACGTGAGGTGCTATTGTTTCTGCATAATGTACGGTACCGTACTTACCTGTGGACACGACCTCACTTATCCCTCCGCTAGGGAGCCTGACTACTGCTCTTGTTGGTTGGGCCGTGCCCACCTGAGTGTCTTGTATGGTGGCTGCTAGAGAGAGTGCCGATATCGTGCTGGGCTCATCTTCCTGCTCGCAGTCCTAGGGAAAACTTAAAATGGGATACAACTGGCAAGGGTTAGCGTTAGTACATTTATCAATTACTCTCCTATCCTGTACCAATGTACCATTGTCTGTAGCCACTTTCTCCCCCACAATATATGGTGGTGGTGGTGCGTCGCCATTGTTTTCCCGCTAGGTTTGGAACCTGCTGCGCGAGCTAATTCCCTTTGCATATCCCTCTCCTGTTGCCATAAATTTAAACAATCTGTATGTCTAATCCTTTGTTTCTTGGACTTTATCAGACATATCCTTATCCTTAAGTTCTGTAATACCTCAAAGCTGCCCACCCTAGGGAATGGTTCCCTATCTTTGTTAGTCATACATACCCATTCGTTGCATAAAACTTCTGTGTGTGAACCATATTTTTCACACATGATGAACCTTGCTGAGCCTTTTGGCCACAGTTCTGCCTGAACCCTGCCTAAACGTCTCTCACTTGAACAACTGGCTCCCATATTTGTGAGTCTTTTTAATAACAAAAAAAAAATTCCCACAAACACCAAAATACTCAATGAAGGTAGACGGTGGAAGTATCTCCGAGCGCCTTCCACTCGCTCTCGCCCACGCTGGCCAGTACTACCATACACTGTTGATAGCAAAGGCAATGTACCCAACTTAGGGCTCGTATCAGACCTTACAACACCGTAATTTCTTTCGGTGGAAGTACTGTTTGGAATATTTTCCTGAGAGAGGCAGCGAAAAATTCCTTTTCGGTATCTTTCAACTGGAATTGTTTGTAGGGTGAAAAACAGAGACATTAGATAACTATTCTTCACCCTTTCCAGTGAAGCCCACCAGGGAGATTTCCCGACGTTGTCAAAGAAAAACCCCTTTGTCTATACAATCACGTCTGCGTATGCTCTTCCACAGCGCATATAACACAATAATATCACGTTGTGCTGTGCAGAACACACGGACATGCGATGCAATAGCACAGTCTATAGATACTAGTTATCTATATGCCCTACGATTGCTGTAGACCACCTAGCCTAGACCACTCCAGACCACTTTAGTTGTATGGGATCACTTCAGACCACTTCAGTTCCTAATAACGCAGGGTAGCGAACCCTACGCCACCGGGCCTCTACTAACCCAGTGTTACCACTTTAGACCACTTCAGTTCCTGGGTTCAGTATCCACTCACTCCTGCGTTCGCTCACTCAAATACACATTTTCTCTAACGTCCTAAGTGGATGCTGGGGACTCCGTAAGGACCATGGGGAATAGCGGCTCCGCAGGAGACTGGGCACATCTAAAGAAAGCTTTAGGACTAACTGGTGTGCACTGGCTCCTCCCCCTATGACTCTCCTCCAAGCCTCAGTTAGATTTCTGTGCCCGACGAGAAGGGTGCACACTAGGGGCTCTCCTGAGCTTCTTAGTGAAAGTTTTAGTTTAGGTTTTTTATTTTCAGTGAGACCTGCTGGCAACAGGCTCACTGCATCGAGGGACTAAGGGGAGAAGAAGCGAACTCACCTGCGTGCAGAGTGGATTGGGCTTCTTGGCTACTGTACATTAGCTCCAGAGGGACGATCGCAGGCCCAGCCTGGATGGGTCCCGGAGCCGCGCCGCCGGCCCCCTTACAGAGCCAGAAGAGCGAAGAGGTCCGGAAAAATCGTCGGCAGAAGACGTTCCTGTCTTCAATAAGGTAGCGCACAGCACTGCAGCTGTGCGCCATTGCTCTCAGCACACTTCATACTCCGGTCACTGAGGGTGCAGGGCGCTGGGGGGGGCGCCCTGAGACGCAATAAAACATGATAACAATACCTTACATGGCAAAAAATACATCACATATAGCTCCTGGGCTATATGGATGCATTTAACCCCTGCCAGAATATACAGAAAAACGGGAGATAAGGCCGCCAAAAAGGGGGCGGAGCCTATCTCCTCAGCACACTGGCGCCATTTTCCCTCACAGCTCAGTTGGAGGGAAGCTCCCTGGCTCTTCCCTGCAGTCACTACACTACAGAAAGGGTTAAAAAAAGAGAGGGGGGCACTAATTAGGCGCAGTATTAAAACATACAGCAGCTATAAGGGGAAAAACACTTATATAAGGTTATCCCTGTATATATATATAGCGCTCTGGTGTGTGCTGGCATACTCTCCCTCTGTCTCCCCAAAGGGCTAGTGGGGTCCTGTCCTCTATCAGAGCATTCCCTGTGTGTGTGCTGTGTGTCGGTACGTTTGTGTCGACATGTATGAGGAGAAAAAATGATGTGGAGACGGAGCAGAGTGTCTGTAACAGTGATGTCACCACCTAGGGGGTCGACACCTGAGTGGATGTACTGTTGAAAATTACGTGACAGTGTCAGCTCTGTATAAAAAAACAGTGGTTGACATGAGACAGCCGGCTACTCAGCTTGTGCCTGTCCAGACGTCTCATAGGCCGTCAGGGGCTCTAAAGCGCCCGTTACCTCAGATGGCAGATACAGACGCCGACACGGATACTGACTCCTGTGTCGACGGTGAAGAGACAACCGTGATTTCCAGTAGGGCCACACGTTACATGATTGAGACAATAGAAAATGTTTTATACATTTCTGATAATACGAGTACCACCAAAAAGGGGTATTATGTTCGGTGAGGGAAAAACTACCTGTAGTTTTCCTGAATCTGAGAAATAAAATGAGGTGTGTGATGATGCGTGGGTTTCCCCCCGATAACAATTGATAATTTCTTAAAAAGTATTGGCTGTATACCCTTTCCCGCCAGAGGTTAGGGTGCGTTGGGAAACACCCCCTAGGGGGGATAAGGCGCTCACACGCTTGTAAGAACAAGGGCTCTACCCTCTCATGAGATGGCCGCCCTTAAGGATCCTGCTGATAGAAAGCAGGAGGGTATCCAAAAATGTATTCACACACATACTGGTGTTATACTGCGACCAGCAATCGCCTCAGCCTGGAGGTGCAGTGCTGGGTTGGCATGGTCGGATTCCCTGACTGGAAATATTGATATCCTAGATAAGGATAGTATATTATTGCCTATAGAGCATTTAAAAGATGCATTTCTATATATGCATGATGCACAGCGGAATATTTGCCGACTGGCATCAAGTATAAGTGCGTTGTCCAATTCTACCAGTAAAATGGTCAGGTGATGCGGATTCCAAACGGCATTTGGAAGTATTGCCTTTGAAAGGGGACATTTGGGGTCGGTCTTTTAGACCTGGTGGCCACGGCAACAACTGGGAAATCCACGTTTGTACCCCAGGTCGCCTCTCAAAATAAGACGCCGTATTATCAGGCGCAGTCCTTTGTTAGCAAGCGGACAAAAGGTTCCTCTTTTCTGCTCGTGACAGAGGGAGAGGAAAAAGGCTGAAGAGATTACCCAGTTCCCAGGAACAGAAACCCTTTCCCGCCTCTGCAAAGCCCTCAGTATGACGCTAGGGCCTTACAAGCTCAGGCACGGTGGGGGCCCGTTCTCAATGAATTTCAGTGCGCAGTGGGCTCACTCGCAAGTAGACCCCTGGATCCTTCAGGTAATATCTCAAGGGTACATATTGGAATTCGAGACGTCTCCCCCTCGCCGTTTCCAAAAGTCGGCTTTACCGACGTCTCCCTCTGACAGGGAGGCAGTTTTGGAAGCCATTCACAAGCTGTATTCCCAGCAGGTGATAATCAAGGTACCCCTCCTGCAACAGGGAACGGGGTATTATTCCACACTATTGTGGTACCGAAGCCAGACGGCTCGGTGAGACCGATTCTAAATCTAAAATCTAAAATCTTTGAACACTTACATACAGAGGTTCAAATTCAAGATTGAGTCACTCAGAGCAGTGATTGCGAACCTGGAAGAAGGGGACTACATGATGTCTCGGGACATCAAGGATGCTTACCTTCATGTCAAAATTTACCCTTCTCACCAAGGGTACCTCAGGTTATGGTACAGAACTGTCACTATCAGTTCAGACGCTGCCGTAGGGATGGTCCACGGCACCCCGGGTCTTTACCAAGGTAATGGCCGAAATGATATCCCTTCGAAGGAAGGGAATTTTAGTTATCCCTTACTTGGACGATTCCCTGATAAGGGTAAGATCCAGGGAACAGTTGGAAGTCGGTGTAGCACTATCTCAGGTAGTGTTGCGGCAGCACGATTGGATTCTCAATATTCCAAAATCGCAACTGGTTCCGACGACTTGTCTTCTGTTTCCTAGGGATGTTCCTGGACATAGTCCAGAAAAAAGGTGTTTCTCCCGGAAGAGAAAGCCAGGGAGTTATCCGAGCTAGTCAGGAACCTCCTAAAACCGAACCAAGTCTCAGTGCATCAATGCACAAGGGTTCTGGGTAAAAATTGTGGCTTCCTACGAAGCAATCCCATTCGTTAGATTCCACGCAAGAACTTTCCAGTGGAACCTACTGGACAAATGGTCCGGGTCGCATTTTCAGATGCATCAGCGGATAACCCTGTCACCAAGGACAAGGGTATCCATCCTGTGGTGGTTGCAGAGTGCTCATCTTCTAGAGGGCCGCAGATTCGGCATTCAGGACTGGGTCCTGGTGACCACGGATGCCAGCCTGCGAGGCTGAGGAGCAGTCACACAGGGAAGGAATATCCAGGGCTTAGGGTCAAGCCTGGATACATCACTTCACATAAATATCCTGAAGCTAAGGGCCATTTACAATGCTCTAAGCTTAGCAAGACCTCTGCTTCAAGGTCAGCCGGTGTTGATCCAGTCGGACAACATCATGGCAGTCACTCACGTAAACAGACAGGGTGGCACAAGAAGCAGGAGGGCAATGGCAGAAGCTGCAGGGATTCTTCGCTGGGCGGAAAATCATGTGATAGCACTGTCAACAGTATTCATTCCGGGAGTGGACAACTGGGAAGCAGACTTCCTCAGCACGACCTCCACCCGGGAGAGTGGGGACTTCACCCAGAAGTCGTCCACATGATTAAAAAACTCGACAGGTATTGCGCCAGGTCAAGAGACCCTCAGGCAATAGTTGTAGACGCTCTGATAACACCGTGGGTGTACCAGTCAGTGTATGTGTTCCCTCCTCTGCCTCTCATACCCAAGGTACTGAGATTGATAAGATGGAGAGGAGAAAGCACTATATTCGTGGCTCCGGATTGGCCAAGAAGGACTTGGTAACCGGAACTTCAAGAGATGCTCACGGAGGATCCGTGGCCTCTACCTCTAAGAAGGGACCTGCTCCAGCAAGGACCCTGTCTGTTCCAAGACTTACCGCGGCTGCGTTTGACGGCATGCCGGTTGAACACCGGATCCTGAAGGAAAAAAGGCATTCCGGAGGAAGTCATCCATATCCTGATCTAAAGCCAGGAAGGATGTAACCGCAAAAACATTATCACCGCAATTGGCGAAAATATGTTGCGTAGTGCGAGGCCAGTAAGGCCCGACGGAGGAAATTCAACTGGGTCGATTCCTACATTTCCTGCAAACAGGAGTGTCTATGGGCCTGAAATTGGGGTCCATTAAGGTTCAGATTTCGGCCCTGTCAATTTTCTTCCAAAAAAGAACTAGCTTCAGTCCCTGAAGTTTAGACGGTTGTAAAAGGGGTACTGCATATACAGCCTCCTTTTGTGCCTCCAGTGGCAATTTGGGATCTCAATGTAGTTTGGGTTCCAAAAGTCACATTGGTTTGAACCACTTAAATCTGTGGAGTTAAAATATCTCACATGGAAAGTGGTCATGCTGTTGGCCCTGGCCTGGGCCAGGCGCGTGTCAGAATTGGCGGCTTTATCCTGTAAAAGCCCTTATCTGATTTTCCATTCGGACAGGGCGGAATTGAGGACTCGTCCTCAGTTTCTCCCTAAGGTGGTTCCAGCGTTTTCACCTGAACCAACCTATTGTGGTGCCTGCGGCTACTAGGGACTTGGAGGAATCCAAGTTGCTGGATGTTGTCAGGGCCCTGAAAATATGTTTCCAGGACGGCTGGAGTCAGGAAATCTGACTCGCTGTTTATCCTGTATGCACCCAACAAGCTGGGTGCTCCTGCTTCTAAGCAGACTATTGCTCGTTGGATTTGTAGTACAATTCAGCTTGCACATTCTGTGGCAGGCCTGCCACAGCTAAAATCTGTAAAAGCCCGTTCCACAAGGAAAGTGGGCTCATCTTGGGCGGCTGCCCGAGGGGTCTCGGCTTTACAACTTTGCCGAGCAGCTACTTGGTCAGGGGCAAACACGTTTGCTAAATTCTACAAATTTGATACCCTGGCTGAGGAGGACCTGGAGTTCTCTCATTCGGTGCTGCAGAGTCATCCGCACTCTCCCGCCCGTTTGGGAGCTTTGGTATAATCCCCATGGTCCTTACGGAGTCCCCAGCATCCACTTAGGACGTTAGAGAAAATAATAAGAATTTACTTACCGATAATTCTATTTCTCATAGTCCGTAGTGGATGCTGGGGACTCCGTAAGGACCATGGGGAATAGCGGCTCCGCAGGAGACTGGGCACATCTAAAGAAAGCTTTAGGACTAACTGGTGTGCACTGGCTCCTCCCCCTATGACCCTCCTCCAAGCCTCAGTTAGGATACTGTGCCCGGACGAGCGTACACAATAAGGAAGGATTTTGAATCCCGGGTAAGACTCATACCAGCCACACCAATCACACCGTATAACTTGTGATCTGAACCCAGTTAACAGTATGATAACAGAGGAGCCTCTGAAAAGATGGCTCCCAACAATAATAACCCGATTTTTGTAACAATAACTATGTACAAGTATTGCAGACAATCCGCACTTGGGATGGGCGCCCAGCATCCACTACTGACTATGAGAAATAGAATTATCGGTAAGTAAATTCTTATTTTCTCTAACGTCCTAAGTGGATGCTGGGGACTCCGTAAGGACCATGGGGATTATACCAAAGCTCCCAAACGGGCGGGAGAGTGCGGATGACTCTGCAGCACCGAATGAGAGAACTCCAGGTCCTCCTCAGCCAGGGTATCAAATTTGTAGAATTTAGCAAACGTGTTTGCCCCTGACCAAGTAGCTGCTCGGCAAAGTTGTAAAGCCGAGACCCCTCGGGCAGCCGCCCAAGATGAGCCCACTTTCCTTGTGGAACTGGCTTTTACAGATTTTAGCTGTGGCAGGCCTGCCACAGAATGTGCAAGCTGAATTGTACTACAAATCCAACGAGCAATAGTCTGCTCAGAAGCAGGAGCACCCAGCTTGTTGGGTGCATACAGGATAAACAGCGAGTCAGATTTCCTGACTCCAGCCGTCCTGGAAACATATTTTCAGGGCCCTGACAACATCCAGCAACTTGGATTCCTCCAAGTCCCTAGTAGCCGCAGGCACCACAATAGGTTGGTTCAGGTGAAAACGCTGGAACCACCTTAGGGAGAAACTGAGGACGAGTCCTCAATTCCGCCCTGTCCGAATGGAAAATCAGATAAGGGCTTTTACAGGATAAAGCCGCCAATTCTGACACGCGCCTGGCCCAGGCCAGGGCCAACAGCATGACCACTTTCCATGTGAGATATTTTAACTCCACAGATTTAAGTGGTTCAAACCAATGTGACTTTTGGAACCCAAACTACATTGAGATCCCAAATTGCCACTGGAGGCACAAAAGGAGGCTGTATATGCAGTACCCCTTTTACAAACGTCTAAACTTCAGGGACTGAAGCTAGTTCTTTTTTGGAAGAAAATTGACAGGGCCGAAATCTGAACCTTAATGGACCCCAATTTCAGGCCCATAGACACTCCTGTTTGCAGGAAATGTAGGAATCGACCCAGTTGAATTTCCTCCGTCGGGCCTTACTGGCCTCGCACTACGCAACATATTTTCGCCAATTGCGGTGATAATGTTTTTGCGGTTACATCCTTCCTGGCTTTAGATCAGGATATGGATGACTTCATCCGGAATGCCTTTTTTCCTTCAGGATCCGGTGTTCAACCGGCATGCCGTCAAACGCAGCCGCGGTAAGTCTTGGAACAGACCGGGTCCTTGCTGGAGCAGGTCCCTTCTTAGAGGTAGAGGCCACGGATCCTCCGTGAGCATCTCTTGAAATTCCGGTTACCAAGTCCTTCTCGGCCAATCCGGAGCCACGAATATAGTGCTTTCTCCTCTCCATCTTATCAATCTCAGTACCTTGGGTATGAGAGGCAGAGGAGGGAACACATACACTGACTGGTACACCCACCGTGTTACCAGAGCGTCTACAACTATTGCCTGAGGGTCTCTTGACCTGGCGCAATACCTGTCGAGTTTTTTAATCATGTGGACGACTTCAGGGTGAAGTCCCCACTCTCCCGGGTGGAGGTCGTGCTGAGGAAGTCTGCTTCCCAGTTGTCCACTCCCGGAATGAATACTGTTGACAGTGCTATCACATGATTTTCCGCCCAGCGAAGAATCCCTGCAGCTTCTGCCATTGCCCTCCTGCTTCTTGTGCCACCCTGTCTGTTTACGTGAGTGACTGCCATGATGTTGTCCGACTGGATCAACACCGGCTGACCTTGAAGCAGAGGTCTCGCTAAGCTTAGAGCATTGTAAATGGCCCTTAGCTTCAGGATATTTATGTGAAGTGATGTATCCAGGCTTGACCCTAAGCCCTGGATATTCCTTCCCTGTGTGACTGCTCCCCAGCCTCGCAGGCTGGCATCCGTGGTCACCAGGACCCAGTCCTGAATGCCGAATCTGCGGCCCTCTAGAAGATGAGCACTCTGCAACCACCACAGGATGGATACCCTTGTCCTTGGTGACAGGGTTATCCGCTGATGCATCTGAAAATGCGACCCGGACCATTTGTCCAGTAGGTTCCACTGGAAAGTTCTTGCATGGAATCTAACGAATGGGATTGCTTCGTAGGAAGCCACCATTTTTTCCCAGAACCCTTGTGCATTGATGCACTGAGACTTGGTTCGGTTTTAGGAGGTTCCTGATTAGCTCGGATAACTCCCTGGCTTTCTCTTCCGGGAGAAACACCTTTTTTCTGGACTGTATCCAGGATCATCCCTAGGAAACAGAAGACAAGTCGTCGGAACCAGCTGCGATTTTGGAATATTGAGAACCCAATCGTGCTGCCGCAACACTACCTGAGATAGTGCTACACCGACCTCCAACTGTTCCCTGGATCTTACCCTTATCAGGGAATCGTCCAAGTAAGGGATAACTAAAATTTCCTTCCTTCGAAGGGATATCATTTCGTCCATTACCTTGGTAAAGACCCGGGGTGCCGTGGACCATCCCTACGGCAGCGTCTGAACTGATAGTGACAGTTCTGTACCATAACCTGAGGTACCCTTGGTGAGAAGGGTAAATTTTGACATGAAGGTAAGCATCCTTGATGTCCCGAGACATCATGTAGTCCCCTTCCTCCAGGTTCGCAATCACTGCTCTGAGTGACTCAATCTTGAATTTGAACCTCTGTATGTAAGTGTTCAAAGATTTTAGATTTTAGAATCGGTCTCACCGAGCCATCTGGCTTCGGTACCACAATAGTGTGGAATAATACCCCGTTCCCTGTTGCAGGAGGGGTACCTTGATTATCACCTGCTGGGAATACAGCTTGTGAATGGCTTCCAAAACTGCCTCCCTGTCAGAGGGAGACGTCGGTAAAGCCGACTTTTGGAAACGGCGAGGGGGAGACGTCTCGAATTCCAATATGTACCCCTGAGATATTACCTGAAGGATCCAGGGGTCTACTTGCGAGTGAGCCCACTGCGCACTGAAATTCATTGAGAACGGGCCCCCACCGTGCCTGAGCTTGTAAAGCCCTAGCGTCATACTGAGGGCTTGGCAGAGGCGGAAAAGGGTTTCTGTTCCTGGGAACTGGCTGATCTCTGCAGCCTTTTTCCTCTCCCTCTGTCATGAGCAGAAAAGAGGAACCTTTTGTCCGCTTGCCAACAAAAAGACTGCGCCTGATAATACGGCGTCTTATTTTGAGAGGCGACTTGGGGTACAAACGTGGATTTCCCAGCTGTTGCCGTGGCCACCAGGTCTAAAAGACCGACCCCAAATGTCCCCTTTCAAAGGCAATACTTCCAAATGCCGTTTGGAATCCGCATCACCTGCCCATTTTACTGGTAGACTTGGACAACGCACTTATACTTGATGCCAGTCGGCAATTATTCCGCTGTGCATCATGCATATATAGAAATGCATCTTTTAAATGCTCTATAGGCAATAATATACTATCCTTATCTAGGATATCAATATTTCCAGTCCGGGAATCCGACCATGCCAACCCAGCACTGCACCTCCAGGCTGAGGCGATAGCTGGTCGCAGTATAACACCAGTATGTGTGTAAATACCTTTTTTGGATACCCTCCTGCTTTCTATCAGCAGGATCCTTAAGGGCGGCCATCTCATGAGAGGGTAGAGCCCTTGTTCTTACAAGCGTGTGAGCGCCTTATCCCCCCTAGGGGGTGTTTCCCAACGCATCCTAACCTCTGGCGGGAAAGGGTATGCAGCCAATACTTTTTAAGAAATTATTAATTGTTATCGGGGGGAAACCCACGCATCATCACACACCTCATTTTATTTCTCAGATTCAGGAAAACTACAGGTAGTTTTTCCCTCACCGAACATAATACCCCTTTTTTGGTGGTACTCGTATTATCAGAAATGTATAAAAACATTTTCCATTGTCTCAATCATGTAACGTGTGGCCCTACTGGAAATCACGGTTGTCTCTTCACCGTCGACACAGGAGTCAGTATCCGTGTCGGCGTCTGTATCTGCCATCTGAGGTAACGGCCGCTTAGAGCCCCTGACGGCCTATGAGACGTCTGGACAGGCACAAGCTGAGTAGCCGGCTGTCTCATGTCAACCTTTATATAGAGCTGACACTGTCACGTAATTTTCAACAGTACATCCACTCAGGTGTCGACCCCCTAGGGGGTGACATCACTGTTACAGACACTCTGCTCCGTCTCCACATCATTTTTCTCCTCATACATGTCGACACCAACGTACCGACACACAGCACACACACAGGGAATGCTCTGATAGAGGACAGGACCCCACTAGCCCTTTGGGGAGACAGAGGGAGAGTATGCCAGCACACACCAGAGCGCTATATATATACAGGGATAACCTTATATAAGTGTTTTTCCCCTTATAGCTGCTGTATGTTTTAATACTGCGCCTAATTAGTGCCCCCCTGTCTTTTTTTTTAACCCTTTCTGTCTGCAGGGAAGAACCAGGGAGCTTCCCTCCAACTGAGCTGTGAGGGAAAATGGCGCCAGTGTGCTGAGGAGATAGGCTCCGCCCCCTTTTCGGCGGCCTTATCTCCCGGTTTTTTGTATATTCTGGCAGGGGTTAAATGCATCCATATAGCCCAGGAGCTATATGTGATGTATTTTTTGCCATGTAAGGTATTTCTGTAATGTTTTATTGCGTCTCAGGGCGCCCCCCCCCCCAGCGCCCTGCACCCTCAGTGACCGGAGTATGAAGTGTGCTGAGAGCAATGGCGCACAACTACTATTGCCCACTAAACACAACAGTTTCTTTCTGTATAAACCTTTACAACTAGGCCAGACTGCGTTTGTGCTTTACGCTTACTACCTTAAATATTTATTTTAGTTTTAACTATATAGCAACAAATATCTCCGGTTTCACACAGATCTAAATGAATCTAGCAATCTGAGTGTTATGGCAACAATGTGGCGCCAAAAAGAAAATTCACAGATTTTTAAATAGCTTTTTTCCTGTTTACTTGACGGGTTCTCCCAGCATCTCTACAAACCATACAGAGCAGACGCCATCTAATAAGCAAATAAATAGGGTTTTCAGCGCATCCATCGACCAGGAAAAGGATACGTAGGATACTTTCTGTCCGCCCTTTTGCTGATAGATTAGATTAAGTCTGCTGTGACTTGTTAGGCTGTGAGTATGTGGAATACCGGACGGAGCTCCCAATTGATAATGCTGATTTATATACAGGAATGAAAAGCTATACCTTGTACACACTTTAAATACACTTTACCATGGAGCCGCTGCGGCCGCTAAACTTAATACACACTCTACGCACCTTTTACGCTGTTAGCGTACAGAGTCCCGTACCGTGTACGGACTTTGCGTACAAACGCCGTGCTGACAGTACAAAGTACACACAGCACGTACACACCCAATGAATAAACTTTAAACCTTAGGCAGCAATGCAGTGCGATGCTATTACACTTTAAACCTTAGCAGGGAAAGAAAGACACAACACCAGTCTGTAGTTAAACCACTGGGCTCCGACACCACAGCGTATTATTGCTGAAAGGGGGTTACAATATAAACAATACAATACAACAGAATAATGGCTACATTCAATGGTACATACGTGATTGGATTCGCCGCGCTACCCGGTCCGGTCCTCGGTCATCTAATAGATAACTTTGTGAGTCTTGTGCCTGACCAGGCCTGCTGCAGGCTCTTTTTATACAATTCATCCAAAACATAACAGAATGGATACTGTAATCTCTTTGTCCATTGGACACAGGGATGGTCATTTACAGTACAGGAGAGGTCATAGGTCGGTTTGAATAGGTAGGCGATGTCTGTTCCAACTGCTCTTGTGGGTGGTCTCCTCTGGATTCCCGCCGCATACATAATGTACAGTAAATACAGTTTATATCTATATTCTGCTCCTGCACATAACTATTCGCAGGAACATGCGATCTTTCTCAAACCAACACCGGAATGTTACCCTTAAAATACCCTTCAGCTGGATACCAAACACCACCTTATAACCTTGTTCTGTCCCCTCCTATGCTGTAAAGGTGAATCCCTTTGTTCTGTTACCATTTAAACTGCTGTTACTTTCTGATGTGATGCAGGGAGACTATGTGTACATTGTGCACTATTTGGATTAAATATGTAATGTGTTTTGATAGCCTTCCATGCGTTCACAAACTCTACCGTAAATACTCAAACCACACGCTAATGCGCAGGACCGCGGGAGGGACCATACGCAAATTGCGGATTTGCGCACGCACGGCAGAACAAGTACACGCGCGGAGGTCATCTGTGTGTACTGCAATATTTTTCGACTTTGACTATATATATATTTATATATACACACACACTGCTCAAAAAATAAAGGGAACACTAAAATAACACATCCTAGATCTGAATGAATGAAATATTCTTATTAAATACTTTGTTCTTTACATAGTTGAATGTGCTGACAACAAAATCACACAAAAATTATCAATGGAAATCAAATTTATTAACCCATGGAGGTCTGTATTTGGAGTCACCCCACACACTACTGAGCCTCATTTTGACTTGTTTTAAGGACATTACATCAAAGTTGGATCAGCCTGTAGTGTGTTTTTCCACTTTAATTTTGAGGGTGACTCCAAATCCAGACCTCCATGGGTTAATAAATTTGATTTCCATTGATAATTTTTGTGTGATTTTGTTGTCAGCACATTCAACTATGTAAAGAACAAAGTATTTAATAAGAATATTTCATTCATTCAGATCTAGGATGTGTTATTTTAGTGTTCCCTTTATTTTTTGAGATATGTATGTATGTATGTATGTATGTATGTATGTATGTATGTATATATATATATATATATATATATATATATATAGTCTTTTTATTGCTCTTTTTTTCTTTTCTTTTTTTCTTACTTTTTTCTTACTTTTTTAATGTGTCCTTGATAAAAATAAGAATTTACTCACCGGTAATTCTATTTCTCGTAGTCCGTAGTGGATGCTGGGAACTCCGTAAGGACCATGGGGAATAGCGGGCTCCGAAGGAGGCTGGGCACTCTAGAAAGATTTATGACTACCTGGTGTGCACTGGCTCCTCCCACTATGACCCTCCTCCAAGCCTCAGTTAGGACACTGTGCCCGGACGAGCTGACATAATAAGGAAGGATTTAGAATCCCGGGTAAGACTCTTACCAGCCACACCAATCACACCGTACAACTCGTGATACTATATCCAGTTTGACAGTATGAAAAACAACTGAGCCTCTCAACAGATGGCTCAACAATAACCCTTTAGTTAACAATAACTATTTACAAGTATTGCAGACAATCCGCACTTGGGATGGGCGCCCAGCATCCACTACGGACTACGAGAAATAGAATTACCGGTGAGTAAATTCTTATTTTCTCTGACGTCCTAGTGGATGCTGGGAACTCCGTAAGGACCATGGGGATTATACCAAAGCTCCCAAACGGGCGGGAGAGTGCGGATGACTCTGTAGCACCGAATGAGAGAACTCCAGGTCCTCCTCAGCCAGGGTATCAAATTTGTAGAATTTTGCAAACGTGTTTGCCCCTGACCAAGTAGCTGCTCGGCAAAGTTGTAAAGCCGAGACCCCTCGGGCAGCCGCCCAAGAAGAGCCCACCTTCCTTGTGGAATGGGCATTTACAGATTTTTGCTGTGGTATGCCTGCCACAGAATGTGCAAGCTGAATTGTACTACAAATCCAGCGAGCAATAGACTGCTTAGAAGCAGGAGCACCCAGCTTGTTGGGTGCATACAGGATAAACAGCGAGTCAGATTTTCTGACTCCAGCCGTCCTGGAAACATATATTTTCAGGGCCCTGACAACGTCTAGCAACTTGGAGTCCTCCAATTCACTAGTAGCCGCCGGCACCACAATAGGCTGGTTCAGGTGAAACGCTGACACCACCTTAGGGAGAAATTGAGGACGAGTCCTCAACTCTGCCCTATCCATATGGAAAATCAGATAGGGGCTTTTACATGATAGAGCCGCCAATTCTGACACTCGCCTGGCTGAAGCCAAGGCTAATAACATGACCACTTTCCACGTGAGATATTTCAGATCCACGGTTTTTAGTGGCTCAAACCAATGTGATTTTAAGAAACTCAACATCACGTTGAGATCCCAAGGTGCCACAGGAGGCACAAACGGGGGCTGAATATGCAGCACTCCTTTCACAAATGTCTGAACTTCAGGTACTGAAGCTAGTTCTTTTTGAAAGAAAATCGACAGAGCCGAGATCTGTACTTTAATGGAGCCTAGTTTTAGGCCCATATCCACTCCTGCTTGCAGGAAATGCAGAAATCGACCTAGTTGAAATTCCTCTGTTGGGGCCTTATTTGCCTCGCACCATGCAACATATTTCCGCCATATGCGGTGATAATGCGTTGCCGTAACATCTTTCCTGGCCCTAATAAGCGTAGGAATGACTTCTTCCGGAATACCCTTTTCCTTTAGGATCCGGTGTTCAACCGCCATGCCGTCAAACGCAGCCGCGGTAAGTCTTGGAACAGACAGGGCCCCTGCTGTATCAGGTCCTGTCTGAGCGGTAGAGGCCACGGGTCCTCTGAGAGCATCTCTTGAAGTTCCGGGTACCACGCTCGTCTTGGCCAATCCGGAACCACGAGAATTGTGTTTACTCCTCGCTTTCTTATTATTCTCAATACCTTTGGTATGAGAGGCAGAGGAGGGAACACATAAACCGACTGGTACACCCACGTTGTCACTAGAGCGTCCACAGCTATCGCCTGAGGGTCCCTTGACCTGGTGCAATATCTTTTTAACTTTTTGTTGAGACGGGACGCCATCATGTCCACCTGTGGTTTTTCCCAACGGTTTACCAGCATCTGGAAGACTTCTGGGTGAAGTCCCCACTCTCCCGGGTGGAGGTCGTGTCTGCTGAGGAAGTCTGCTTCCCAGTTGTCCACTCCCGGAATGAACACTGCTGACAGTGCTAGTACATGATTCTCCGCCCATCGGAGAATTCTTGTGGCTTCTGCCATCGCCATCCTGCTTCTTGTGCCGCCCTGTCGATTTACATGGGCGACTGCCGTGATGTTGTCTGACTGGATCAGCACCGGCTGATGTAGGAGCAGGGATCTTGCTTGACTTAGGGCATTGTAGATGGCCCTTAGTTCCAGAATATTTATGTGAAGGGAAGTCTCCTGACTCGACCATAGTCCTTGGAAGTTTCTTCCCTGTATGACTGCCCCCCAGCCTGAAGGCTGGCATCCGTGGTCACCAGGACCCAGTCCTGTATGCCGAACCTGCGGCCCTCTAGAAGATGGGCACTCTGCAGCCACCACAGTAGAGACACCCTGGTTCTTGGAGACAGGGTTATTAAGCGATGCATCTGAAGATGCGATCCGGACCACTGGTCCAACAGGTCCCACTGAAAGATTCTGAGATGGAACCTGCCGAAGGGAATTGCTTCGTAAGAAGCCACCATCTTTCCCAGGACCCGTGTGCAGCGATGCACTGATACCTGTTTTGGTTTCAGGAGGTCTCTGACTAGAGATGACAACTCCCTGGCTTTCTCCTCCGGGAGAAACACTTTCTTCTGGACTGTATCCAGAATCATACCCAGGAACAGTAGCCGTGTCGTCGGAACCAGCTGTGACTTTGGGATATTCAGAATCCAGCCGTGCTGGTGCAGCACCTCCGGAGATAGTGCTACTCCCACCAACAACTGTTCCTTGGACCTCGCTTTTATTAGGAGATCGTCCAAGTACGGGATAATTAAAACTCCCTTTTTTCAAAGGAGTATCATCATTTCCGCCATAACCTTGGTAAATACCCTCGGTGCCGTGGACAGGCTAAACGGCAGCGTCTGGAATTGGTAATGGCAATCCTGTACCACAAATCTGAGATACTCCTGGTGAGGATGGTAATTGGGGACATGCAAGTAAGCATCCTTGATGTCCAGGGATACCATGTAATCCCCCTCGTCCAGGCTTGCAATAACCGCCCTGAGCGATTCCATCTTGAACTTGAAATTTTTTTTTTTTAATGTACGTGTTCAAGGATTTTAAATTTAAAATGGGTCTCACCGAACCGTCCGGTTTCGGTACCACAAATAGTGTGGAATAATAACCCCGGCCTTGTTGAAGTAGGGGTACCTTGATTATCACCTGCTGGGAATACAGCTTGTGAATTGCCGCTAGCACCGCCTCCCTGTCTGAGGGAGCAATCGGCAAGGCAGATTTTAGGAACCGGTGGGGTGGGGACGCCTCG